>NC_023167.2:17734981-18361231 GCF_000231095.2 Oryza brachyantha
CAAGTTGGGCTTACGATATTTAAAAAATGACGTTTTGAACCAGAAAATAGTCTTGTCAATTTATTTCAAATTTGACATTTTTGTATTTCATAAATAAAGTGAAATTTGGACAAGATTCTTTCATATAACCATTCATCAACATCTAATATACATGTGGGACTTTTTGTGTTATTTTGGACGGGTTTTTTTTATCATGTTTTACGTAAGTTTTCACCTAAGTTGGGATTTTTCCATCATATATTTTCCCAGGATAAAGTTGGGATTCCCATCATATATTTTCCCAGGATAAAGCATGCACGCACGCAACTAGAATATGATGCACCCGCTCTCTAGTGGCAAAGTTCAACTCAGGACAGGTGACAGCGATTGCGTTAATTTTACTGGTCATCTCAGCCACTTGGCTTTTTGCAAGTTCGATTATTGTACAAGGGATACTTCTTGCCAGGGCTGAAAACTGAGGCTGACAGGATATAGAAAAGAGATAGACATAAAGCCCCTAGATGGGAAATACATCTAGCATATACATGTACAATTTCTTGAAGCCCAGCAAAAAAATGTGGGTCAAGTCTCGTGAAGAAGACTGACTAGTTGTATGGAACTCTTTGACACACATCATGGTCAGTTTCCCAAATGAACCCAGGCCCTGTTATGATGAATTTGAAAGTGCATCGTTCTTGGGTTTCTTTCGCGGTTTCAAGTCGACAACAATGACAGAAATGTTATCCTCGCTTCCTTTCTTCAGAGCGAGCCTCATAAGATAATCGGCAGCTGCTTGGGCAGCAGGGTCAGTGGATCCTTCACCCTCATCTGACAATGGTGATGCAGCGCCATTGTTCTTGTGCCATAGAAGGATCTGTCGGCGCGCAACTTTGCATGCCTCTTCATTTGACACAACATCCCACAGTCCATCGCTTGCTAGAATGAGGCAGTCATCATCCTTTGCCCGAGGAACAACTGTAACTTCCGGTTTCGGAATGACAAATGGTTTCAAATAGCGGTCACCTGCAACATCATTAAAGCAGATCAAGTTAGCACAAGTGGCACTAGATTTGGACAAATGCTATCCAATGCACAGGGAAGTCGGCTGAACTGTCAATTGGTTCAACCAAATTTCAGGTGAAATGGAGGAACAGTGCTGTCCAAGTGTTTAAAACAATAGTGTAAATTATTTGAATGGTGTGAGAGATGTGAGGTTGCTGTGGACAGATCCAACCAAGACCCAATTAGTCATGGTCCAAGCTGCAAGTGTCACTTGCATGAACATGACATAAGGTACCTTTGTTGCTTCGATAAATGATGGCTTTTTTACTTTGGCAGGTAACTTCTTTTCCTAATAAAATCTGCATACTCAATTCTATGATAGAGATGTGTTTAACCTCATTACAAGTTCATCAACAGTATTACTGGCAATATTATCCAGGTAGTCACATGATTGCAGAAGAGTATTTGAATTCTCAATATACTTATGTCTTGCACAGAAACAAGCTTCAGAACCCAAGCTGCTGATACTTCTAAGTGAATATTTCTTTCATAATAAATAACACAGCACATGGAAATATCTCAATCTTATAAAATGATCATTACATTATATTTATCACCAAAATTAAGATCTAGCATAAGAGGTCTTTGGGCAACATGGACAGAAAGAAACTGGATAGCCAACATGGAATAACCCGCGATTGATTTATTTCTCTAAGTGCCAGAAACTAAAGTAAGTGATGCCACAGGACTTGAGGAGTCGCAAGGGCATAAATCTTAACATCATCATAATATGGCAACAA
Source organism: Oryza brachyantha (assembly GCF_000231095.2). Classification (NCBI taxonomy): domain Eukaryota; kingdom Viridiplantae; phylum Streptophyta; class Magnoliopsida; order Poales; family Poaceae; genus Oryza; species Oryza brachyantha. Next base: position 17,736,763 of record NC_023167.2, read on the forward strand.
TTACTTAAGCGTCACTATGATGCAGAAGATCTCAAAACAAGACAGTAATAGGCCAAATCATTGTAAGATGATTCTTTTTTTTACATCATACAGCACAGTTTCGTATGCTCTTATCTTTGCTACTATGACCACAATTCCAGGTCATAACCCGTAGTATGGCAGTGTCACCAACTCATTTACAGGAAAAGAGACAGCAAGTGCTTCAGCCTAGATTAGCACAGGAGTCAATATGCATACCGATTGATCGGGACATAGCAAGTATACCGGAGACCCGGTAACCATTCCATTGGATGACCTTGCCTCCCAAAGCCTCAATCCTTGCCCGCTCATCCTTCCTGTCAGGCTGAAACAAAGGCATAATCAGATTCAGATTGATCATCCCAAAAATGGAGCACGACCTTTAATTGCTTAGCAAAGTTTCCCTGGTTTACCTTGTGATCGATTGACAAGTGTACTGGTTCCTTGCCACGACAGAGCACTATTCGCGAATCTCCGCAGTTGGCAACCACCACATGAGAGGAACAGACAAGCGCAACAACCGCCGTCGAGCCGACGTTCTCAGCGGTCACCGGTTCTGGCCGGAGCTCATCGCCGCCATTAACGGGCCTGCTCGTTCTCCCTGACACCTCGTCGTCTACTCTCTGGAAGCATTTCGTGAACACATCATCCCAGTGTTCTTTCATGTCCAACTCGCTGGTCTCCCCCAAATTCTTCCCAAGTCTCCTCAGCTCCTCGCTCAAGACGACGTGGATCCTCTCACGGCAATAGTTCGCCACCTGCACAGCATCACCGAAGCCAAGGAATCGTCAAATCATGAGCTAGGCTACGCCGAGGCGACCAATCGGACGCATCGGACCGTTCCAAGAACGCGTACCTCGCCGCCGCCGTGGCCGTCGAACACCCCGAAGAGATGCGCCGGCAGCCGGAGCGCGTCCGCGTCGAGGCCCAACCCATCCAGGTCGCGCCGGCTGGCGAGCAGCCGCACCGGCACGTCCGCGAACCGCGGCACGGCCGCGCACGCGTCCTCCATCTCCGCGCTGCGGCCGCGCGTGGACGCGCAGCCCCAGACCGGCGCGCAGTCCATCAAGTAAACACTCCTCTTCCCCGCCCCCGCCACCGCCTCCTTCCTCTCCCCGAGATCCAGCTTCCCGACCCCGCCCACGCATTCCGCCGCGCGCGCTGCCTCATCCTCCCCACAGATCGCCGCCATCACCCTCACCCTCTCACCTCTCCTCCCCCCCCGCAACACCCCCACACCCGCAGCCGCCTCCCCCTCCAAAACAAACCACCCCCAGCAACTCCAAGCAACAGCAACTCCGATACCTCCTACTTCAACAATACCACTTCCCAAGAACACCGCCCTCCACCTCGCTCCACAACCTATATCCCACAAGGTAGAGCACTACAGTGAAGAGGAGCAGGAGGAAGACGAGGACGAAGAAGAAGAGGGTGAGGAGGGTGGTGGTGTAGCTCAGCTCGCCCAAGCCGCGCGCGTGTCGAGGGGAAAGGGGAGGAGGAGGACGAGGAGAGGAAGGAGAAGGCGGGGCGAGGTGGTGACTGCTGGGTCCGCGTGGCGTTGATATTATTTGTTGCTCCTCCTCCTCCGCGACGGGGTGATTTCGGTATTGTTTGGTTGGTTTCTGCTACCTTCACGCCACTTCGGTACACTTGTTGTGCTCCTACTCGGCGGCACATGATTTGGGTATCAGCTTGGGCTGATTTGTTTCTTGGACTTCTTGTGTCCGGGGTGAAATAAATACTGGTTTTTTTAGTCGAAATATCTTGGTGCTTAGATTAATATTGTATTGTGTTGTGTTACTTGCTTTCAGCCTTTGACAAATGTGCTCAGATTAGGCTATGGATTAGGCTGTGGATTCATGATTCGGAAAATAGGTTGTAATTAGAAAGTAGTTTGGATAAAATATCTAATGTAGATTGGAGTATTAAAATATGTCCATCTTATATACAAGTTTATGAGGTTGGACTTTGGCTTGTTTAAAAAGTTATATTTTATCTACTTTATACGTGCTAATGTTGAATTGGCCAGTATGTTGTACATGCATGCATGGGCTTAAATGTTTCGGAGCAGCCATCAATTTGCATGGATGGATTACATGTATCCAACGATTTTGAGCCTTTTTTGGTCTAATTGACAAAAGTAATGTGTGCTTCCTTCATTAAAAGTATCAAATGTATTATGTTTTGTGCCGTTTCATTTGTTTGGCATGTATGGATTAAATTGCATGCATGCAATCCAGCCTTTGCATTGTAGTTGTTTTCTACCAAAATAGCACATTTTTTTGATGGAGGGAGTGTTTTTATGAGTAATTCACTTTGTGCGGCATAGCCAAACAACTTATAAGTTATAACGAGGTATTGTACATTTAGATCCCAAAGCTAAAATAACATATTCTACCATCAAATTGTATAGGTTACCATGATCCATTTTTAAACTTCCATATATATGAACGTAATGATTTTTTCTGATAAAATTGCTTTATTGTGAAATATACGAACATCAACAAAATATTAGCAATATATATTTCTCGATCAGTACAAATATACAGCAACAGCGAAGATCTAACAAAATCTTGCCATCTCCATCACGCGACCTCTTAGGATGGGTGCCCCGTAGTATCTGCCCAGCAAAATGACAATAAAAAATCAAAACCTCATTACCAAAACAAATAGCCGGGGAGGGGACCATGTGGACAGCCTCGGCGAGATAACTGGTACACATGCGGTGCGGTGTCCCTTGCATTTCCTCTTCCATTATTTTCTCTCCGCTGTGCGCGAGCTTGACACGTCTCACATTTGGTGAGCGAGAGGTTTGGTTGCATCCGGCAAAGTCCGGGCTCGCACCTTTCTAGGAGGCCCGGGGCCCACACGTCCCCCGCGCCATCCAATGGGAGCCCGCCACTTGTCCACGTCGGATGCGAAGCTGAAAAGGAGTAGTGCCTGTAGCTTTCTGTGCCGGCCTGAGACGTGTGAGAAAATACTGAAAGTTTTTTTTTCGCGATAGAGAGAAGAGAGAGAGGAGCGTAGCACGGAATACCGAATACCATTTTTTTCACGATGAGAGAAGAGAGAAGAGTGTGACACACGGCTAGCTCGATCCAAGGACGAAGCCAAGTGTCGCACAGTTGGTAGAAATTCCTAGGATAGCCAAGTGTCGCACAGTTGGGTGTTTAGACGGAGGTAAAATTTTTTAGTCTATGTGATATCGAATGTTTGACGTTAATTCGAAGTATTAAATAAAGACTAATAAAAAATTAATTTTATAAATAAGAGCTAGTCCGTGAGACGAATTTTTTAAGCATAATTAATTCATAATTAGTAAATTTTACTGTAGCATCATAAATGCTAATCATATTTTAATTAGGCTCAATAGATTCGTCTAGCGAATTACTCCAAGGTTACATAATGAGTTTTGTAATTAATCTATGTTTAATACTTTAAATTTGTATCTAAACATCCGATGTGATATGGACTAAAAATAAGTTGTATACTCAGTCTCGCAGCCGGTATACTCATATGGTGAGCCTGAGGACCTAATTTTTTTATGTTTATGTTTATAAATTAAAGTTTAAATTTAAAACTTAAATGCAAAATTGATTTTAAGTATTTTTATCGTAGTTTATTTCATAGCTTTGTTTTGTTTTTAACTCACTGAGAATAAGAATGTGTATATAAAAAGTTATTTATAAAAAATATTAATAAATGATTTCGTTTATGCTTCTAAACAACTAAAAGATGAGATTGCAACTTAGCAGCACACACGAGACACGACTCACAGAGATTGAAATTACACGACTCAAGAGTCACAGCTGTTCGTGACTCGTACAGGAGACGGGATTATACGACTACACGAAAAAGATTGAGATTGATCTAGTAGTACTGGTGCACTGTACATTGTCATGATCACGGTTACCGGTGTGTCCTTTTTTACGTGGATGAATACGTACGGAGTAGGAGTATTTTGGTTGAGCGGCTGAGGTTTTGCTCCGATCCGGTTGCTGTAGTTCGTGTCACGTCCAAATCCAACAGAGCGTTCCAGAAGTACAGATCACAGCTCTTCACTTTCTCCTTTTCTTTTCGGTCATGCGAAACGTGATGTATTTGTGCCTCTTACTACGCCCTTGAAACGTCACGATTACAGTAGTATCTAATTGCACTACATATGTATGACTGAAACACTATGTTTATTGATTAAACAAGAGAGATCAGATGAGTGACATTATCACTGTTGATCAATTAGGTCGTATATAAGTCGGATAATTAAGTCGTCCGTGTAGTGATTACTGTAGTAAAAACGAGACGATCGGTTAACCAGCACGACGTGCGTCGTACGCGCACGCACCAACGGGTGAAAAAAAAGAAGCTGCAGGCGAGCCCGATCGAACGCATGGGTCACGAGGCAGAGGCACATGTACGCACGCACGCACGGGGGCGGGGGTGGCCGGGCAGCGACGACGTGACACGGTGACAGGTCGCTGGGGCTGGGCGTCGCGGGCGGCTCGGCTCGGCACCGGGGGGGACGCACCGCGCCGCGCATGCTCGATCGCCGTGATCCGATGATCCGACACGCGCGTCGTGCCGATCGATCGATCGATCGATGATGATATATCCGCGATCGCGCCTGCCCGCAACGGCGGATGGGCGCCGGTAGGGAGAGCGCGCCGAATGATTGCCGCGTGCGTGCATGTACTAACCCGCACGCAGCCGCGCGCCTGCCGCTGGTGATTTGGCACCCTTGGCAGCTCGCTCGCGCGCGCGCACGCGTGGAAGCCAAGGTTTTTGGTTGCTGTACCGAGCAACCACCACCACCCGTCGTCCGGTTGGCGATTCGAGCTCTCTGATTTCTGATGCTTTGGCGATGGATCGGGAGGTTCTTGGAATTTTTTTATCAGCCAGCGCGAAGATGCGCCCCGGGGCCGGGGGCGTTGCGCTGTGTAACATTGCGAGAACGCAAAATTCGGACGGAGTATACCTCTTTCGTTTGCTTCGTTCCGTTCATGTTTATAAGTTAAATTGAAATTTTTTTATTTTAAATTTGAAGTTAATTTTATGGTTTCATCGTATTTTTTTATCTTGACTTTTATATCATTAAGAACACTCGTATAAAAATTATATTTATATTTTTTATTTATAAATATATAAAACAATTAGCCATTACATACACATGCATTGGAGGAAAGAGGACTGTAAAACGACTACGATGGTCAATTATCTCGATGATTGACTTGTTGTGTGTAAAAGCCTTATTGTTTTGCTAGAATTAAATATAAGCAAAATAATTTATTAACAACTAAAAACTACGTATGGGTAAAACTTTTATACGTAGGTTCTTCATGATTAAAAAATAATATAAAAAATGAAATAAGATGAAAAAACTCTAAAATTAACTTAAAATTAAGTTTTATAATTTGAATTTCAATTTATAAGCATATATATATATATATATATAAGTGAAAATATTGAAATATTGTGAGTAAGATGCTAGGACGAAATTTAAAGCTAAACCTCCGTAGAAAGTAGGGAATGAGATTATTGGATTGCAGCTACGGTAGCAGCTGGGATATGCCGTGCACCCGTTCTTGTCATGGATCGTTACGTGTTCCTCCCTGTGGAGCCTCTCCATTGGTCCAACTGTCCATCAACGACACCTTTAATTTAGTACGCGTGTGAACTTAGCTGCCGGGAGGAATCCTATAAACGGTTGATAAAGAGAACGATGTAGTAGCTTTCACAAGAGCCCACATAGGTCGCTCGCATATATAACTTATTTCAAACTAAAGATGGGGTAGGATTTGCTCTATTTTTTAATACTTGGTTACACTTGTGTCTAGTTTTTTTTTATTGTTTGTATCTTAGTTATGATGCAGAGGTCAAAAATGGTCTTTGAGTGATTGTATTATCTTGATGTAATCATCTAAGATCAATAAAAGCTCATTTATCTAAAAAAGAACGAGTTCATGCATCGATCGTCAAACGGATCGAAGGTTTATATGGCGCAAATGACCAATATGAAGAAAACATAGTCTAAGTTTAAAAAGATTCATAAGATTTCTCTCCAATTATATGACATAATCTTGTGTAAAGTGAAACTCATTTCAATCTATCATAGTGAAATGGGAAGTATTACTTAAATCTTGGCGTAAAGTGAAACAAGATGCGCACTGCCTGATGAAAAGTACAATGTACTCTTTGGTTTAATTTATGACACACTCAAAATATGAACAAGAAGCAGCAACCTGCAAGCATTCATCAGCTGACCTGTTGTTGGCCGCCTACTATTTGACCGAGTTACCTTAAATCCATCAGCATGCGCTTATATTAACGTATGACTTATCATCAAAGTGGCTCAAAAACTGAATCATGCAACACACAGACATGATGGTGTTCCGTGAACATATAGATTCGCACCTGGCTACGTTTTGGTTTGAAATTTAGATTAACCTTCTATATTGGGAAATATTCATGATGCACGCAAGGGTAGTAATTGGGCAAGACTTTTGGGTCTTTTCACGGTCCTATTCAATGCTTAGTTTTTTACTTAAAAATCTATAAAATTTTAACTCGCTCTATCTTCGACTTAACCTTTACATTTTAAAGGTAAAAAAGGTTGGCCGATTAGTGTTCGTAGCGGGTACATGCTTCTTTTTTTAGAGAGGGACACAAGTTTATCTTTCATGTAACCAAAAAAAAAAAGATTTACCTGCCTAGTGGCTTCAGTACAAAAGTACTCTGGCAGCTGAATTTCCTTGCTTGAATGAAAACTACTCAATTCTTAACCTGCATTTTTAGCCTTGGACCTTAGTAGACTCTGTTGGACCTTTTTTTTAAGCCTCGGCCTCTAAAAATTGTTTGAGGGCTTTGATGGCTGTTGGATCTTTTCACCATGTATTTGTATAGATACTGGGGAAGTGCCTTTGTTTATTCAGTGTCGACTCGGGCCTCAAACACACCGGCCCGGCCCGGCCCGTCAAAATCACGTTCCTTATCTTGATAGGCCGGAACAGAATCATCACAAATGCAGCCCATAATAGTTGGGCCGGAACTATACCGTAACCAACTTGCAGCCCATAATAGTTGGGCCGGAACTATACTGTAACCAACTTGCAGCCCATAATACTGGGCCTAGAACGCTAAGTCTTGCAACTTGCAAGACAATCTGTCCTGCTCCCTCTGTGAACTTCCGGAAGCAAAACGGGATCAAAATCAAACTGTGACCCACATCATCGTTTTCCTCGTACGTGAGGTACACGTCTCGTGCCATTCGCCGCGGAGTCCCAACCTGACAGCCTCCACCCCAAGAAAACAGTTTTTTATCACACGGGTACCTAACAGCCTCCACCCCAAGGAAACAGTTTTTTATCACACGGGTACATGTACACTCGTTGTTTGTCATCTAAATAGTCATAAAAAAATATAGAAAAATTTGACAAGATATTATAATATGAGCTATATCACTATTTAAATTCAACTTCTATAAGTAGTATAAATAACAAAAACAATTATGAATATGCGTATACTTACTTTCAGTTTTGTTTGTTTTTTATGCTACAACTTGTAAAAGTTGAATTTAAACTTGCATGTTTATGGAGTGATATAAATTATATTAATCTATCTTGTCAAATTTTTATATATTTTTTGATGACTATTTAAGATAACATGTAAGTATACGGATGTACCTCCACTCATGTGCTAAAAACTGTTTCTGGGCTGCTCCCTCTTGAACTTCCAGAAGCAAAACGGGATCAAAATCAAACTGACCCACATCATCGTTTTCTCATGCCATTCGCCGCGGAGTCCCAACCTGACAACCTCCACCCTCCCCTCCCGTCCCAAATGGCTGATCAGTTTAGGCCATGGCAGTTCATCCCCGACGACATCCTGGATTTGGTCGTCCGCCGCATCCCGTGCGAGGTTGATCGGCTTCACGCGGGTCGCGCCTGCCGATCCTGGCGCTTGGGCCTCGTGAATCACAAGCCCCCGGCGCCGCCTCTGCCGCTCCCGTGGCTCCTCCTCCCGGAGACGGAAGCGGATAGGGACGGGCCTACCTTCTGCTGCGTCCTCAGCGGCTGGCGCGCCCACCCCTTCTTCCTCCCGCACGCCGCGCGCAGCGCGCGCTACTTCGGTTCGTATGATGGCGTTTGGCTCTTCCTCGCGGTCGACGGCCAGGGCTACCGAGCTCATGATCATGTCCTCGTCAACCTCCACAAGTTTCAGTTCCTCGATCTCCCCAACGTGGTCCGCATCGACCTCAGGTTCCCACAAGTACTGATGGACATCGAGATCGCCATCGTCGCCGTCACTCTCTCGCGCCAGCCAACCGAACAAGGATGCATCGCCGCCGGTATCATCGAGCTTGAGCCATTCCCCGGCCCCGCTGGCGTGCGGGTAATCGCGTTCTGGCGCATGGGCGATCGGGTGATCTTACCTTTCTACGATGATGTGTGCCCGGAAGGAGTGGAGGACGTCATATACCACGAAGGCCTCTTCCTCTTCCTCACCCCAGATGAAGACATTCGTGCGTGTGGAGAGCCGGTTTTCCTTGAAGCCAGCGTGCATGTGGGCTCGATCCTGTTTCACGTCGAGCCACGCGGTGACGACGCCGGCGAGACGGTCCTCGCTCGCTACCTCTTCCGGTCAAGAGGGTGGGTGCTCATGGTCGTCAGGTTAAGCTCTGCGCTTCACTACTTGCCGACATCGTCGTTCCGGGTGTTCGAATTTGTAATCCATTCGAGCAGCACCGGCGTGTGCGTGAACACTTGGAACAAGCTGGAAAAGCTCGATGGCCGAATGCTGTTCGTCGGACGGGGCTGCTCCAGATCCTACGACGCCGGCGACGGGTACCCCGGCATGGAGGAGGGCGTCTACTTCTTGGATGACGGGAGCTTCCACGAGCCGGTCTTCCACCACTTCCCCTTCCCGGCGTCCGCCCATGCTGCCTACCGTTGCTGCGACAACGGCAAATGGTCGGAAGCATCTTCCCAGGTCGAACGCTGCTTCCCGGAGCGAGGCCCGTCGAAACACTCGCCTCCGGTTTGGATTCTCCCTTGAGGCGACAGGGCTGTGGCAACGTCGTTGCTCATAAGCCCAAGTTAGTTTGTGCTGCGATCATGCTTAATTCGTTGCCATGTTGTTGATAAATTTGCTTTACAGTTGTTTGGCTCTTTCGTTCTGAGACCTTTTGAGTTTCTGTTGGCATGTTTCGATGAATTTGGTTTTTATTTTGCTCGACACGCAGTTCAAGATTTCTTTACTCTGTAATGAAGTTACAATCTCCGCGTCTCTGGAATATTACAGTTCTACAGATCCGTACACCCTTGTCATCTGCAGATTGTCCTGTTTCCTATGATCGCCAGTTGCTGATTTATTAACGATCTGCACGTACCACTGAATGTAATTTTGTGTGGATTTCTAAAGTTGTATAGGTATTTAGTCCTTTGCTCTGTTTAAAGTTGAACGTCAGTCAAATTTGGTTCAACTATCCTCGTCAATTTCCCACGCTTAAAGAACTACCTATTCTTCGCATGCATTAGTCCAATGCAGAGTTGCAGACTGAGACTCAAGGATGGTAAACTTAAGGATGTAAAATTGCTTGAGACTTGAAGGCTAACTATTGTATTTGTGGAGAGTATTTTAACCGCTCGGTGGCATATCCATTTCTTTCTTAAACCGAAATAATTATCATTTTTTTTTAAAAAAAACAGGATATATCATTCGACAAACGTGGTCAAATTCAACTTTTACCGGTCGTAACAAAAATAACAAATTTAAACTTGAAAGTGCACATAATAGTTCAAGTTTCATTCTTTTTATAACTTATAGATATCAAATTTGAGTTTACCTGTGGGATGATATATCTCATATTAATCCATCGCATGAAATGTTTTCAAAATTTTTAATACCATTTAGTTTTCATACATGAAATAAATGGATATCAACCGGATGAATAAGCATGTCTTCTTTTGTGTTTTTAAAAGGAAATGTCAAATAACATATTTGAAAAAAAATAATTTGTGATTTATAAACGTGTTTATAGCGATATAAAAGCCAAAGCTAAAAAATAAACTATAATGAAAAAAACTTAAAATCAACTTTAAATTTAAGGTTAAAATTCTAAATTTTGGTTTATAAGCATAAACAAAAACGAAAAAATTGATCGTAAAAATCCATTCCTTTCCATTGTCTCTGTGTAACTACTGCCTCATCTGAAAAATTAGTTGGATCCGGTGTTTTATACTCAAACTATCCTTTTAGTCCATCCCTTATCAAATAGGGCTAGCTCATTGTAATACGCGGATAAGTTACTAGGATAGGTAACACATCAATGTTTACATGACATATTGACCTGTCTAATACAAATGATATAATCAACTTAATTATCATCTAAAAATAACGAAACTATATGTCTAAAAATAATATATACCATCATACCATACATGTTATGCTCCTAATACACTACACATTAACCGTTTGGTTGTAACTGTTGAAAATCATCGACTCAGGGTTGGTAATATCACGATAATCTTCACGATTATTATGATAAACATCCATATCGTCAGGGTACGATAACGGTAAATCACGGTTTAATTTAGTAAAAATCGTGAGAATTCAAAAGTTTGAAAAAAAAATCAAAAAAAATCATGGAGATATATCGTGATACGTGCAGTTTTTTTTGCACAAAACTGTGATTATCGATATTGCAAAAAACCATCATGATTATCGTCTCAGATGTCGCGATTATCAATTTCAACAAAACCGCGGCGATAATCGCTACAAACTACGCGATTATCACGACCTACCGCGCGGTACTCCCTTCAAAACCCTGATGATTTTGTTTAAAAATTTTTAATTCAAATTCATACGTTTTTTTGCACAATTATCACGAAGGAGGGGCATTATATTAGTGGTTTCATTTAACTTAGCACAATAATTTAGTCTATGATGTGGCACATACCTAATACTCTCTTTTTTGTTTATATGTGATACTTCGTCTTATTTAAAAAATTTATCCAAATATAAAAAATTATAAATCATACTTAAAAGTTACTGTAGTAATAAACCAAATCATAATAAAATAGTCAATAATTATATATTTTTTAATAAGACGAAGGTTAAACGTAAATTAAAAAGTTAAAGCCGTTAAAAAAATCGGAGGGAGTGGTTATAGTGTAAAAGAAAAATGTGACCCCACGTGTAAGTCACAAACAAAAATGTTAAAAAACCTAGTGGGGCCCAACTGAACACTAACCGGCCCACATAACATATCCCTCTCCCTCTCCTCTGTTCTCACCGCCGGAAGCAAAAATGGAATGAGACTAACCACCCTATATATATTGTAGTTGTACTGCTAGCGTCGTCTTCCTCGGTTCTTCCGCATCGTCTTCTCGTCTCGATCGAAAGACATCCGCCTTCCACTACTCCTCTCCCGCCTCCAATGGCGGCTGATCAGTCTGCGGGATGGGCGAACCTCCCGGACAAAGTCGTGCACGAGATCTACCGCCGCATCCCGTGCGAGGTCGATCGCCACCACGCGGGTCGCGTCTGCCTCTCCTGGCGCGTGGCGCTCGCAAAGCTGAAGCCCCCGGTGCCACCTGCCCCGCTCCCGTGGCTCCTCCTCCCGGAGGCCGACGGGGAGCACCGGCCTACCTTCTCCTGCGTCCTCCGCGGCTGGCGCAGCACGCACCCTTTCTTCCTCCCGATCGGCGCACGCCGCGCGCGCTACTTCGGTTCGTACAACGGCGTCTGGCTATTCCTCGCCGTCGATGTCCTCCAAGGAGACGGAAAAGCTGAAGACCACCTCCTCATCAACCTCCACAGCTTTCAGTTCGTCGACCTCCCCAACGCGATGCGAGTGCCGATCTATCAGGCAGATCAGGGTCTCCAGAACATCGCCATCGTCGCCGCCGCTCTCTCGCGGCCGCCAACTGAACGAGGATGCGTGGTCGCCGGTATCATCGAGCTCGCTCATTCCCCGCCGGCCCGCCGAGTCGCGTTCTGGCGCATGGGCGATCGGGTGGTCCCGCGGCATCCGTGGGCGGAGTGGCCGCCGGAGGAAGTGGAGGACCTCCTATACACTACTGGAGCTTTCATTTTTCTCACCAAAAAGGAAGATATTCGCGTGTGTCGAGAGCCGGCCATCCACAAAGATTTCGTTCAATTGCAGCTAAACTTGCAGAGTCTGGTGCTCTTCAGGCCGCGGGGTCGCGACGGCCAGATGGTGCTTGGTCGCTACCTCGTGCACTCCCGGCGGGACGTTCTCCTGGTCGTCAGGTTAGCCGCTCCCCTCCCGTACGATCAGGCGGCCGTGGAGTTCCGGGTGTTCGAGAGCAAGAAATACGTGCAGGGCAAGTACACGCGCATGTGGAACGCGCTGTCTGGGCTCGACGGCCGGATTCTGTTCGTCGGACGAGGCTGCTCCAGATCCTACGAGGAGGCCGATGGGTACCCCGGCATGGAGGGCGTCTACTTCTTGGACGACCACAGCTCCCGCCGCCCGATCGTCCACGGCCCGCGCCATGCCTGCCGCTGCAGCGACAATGGCAAATGGTCGGAGGCGTCTCTCCGGATCGACCGCTGCTTCCCGGAGCGAGCCTGGTCGAAATGCTCGCCTCCGGTTTGGATTATCCCCTGAGGCGACAGCTCCCGGCCGGGAACGTCGTGTCGTTGCTCTGCAGGTCAAGTTAGTGTGTGCTGTGATCATGGCTTCATCTGCTTACACTCTGTACGTTGTCCTTGCTCAGTTCGATCTTCGATTGGGGTGGTGTTCTCATGTCGAAACTGTTTGCTGTTGGTGCTCGATAGAATGGCCTGCATTTGTTTTTGGGTATAAGCTGAAATCGGTATTCGTTTAGTTGTGAATTGGTACAAATGACTTTCTGTTTCCGAGTTGGTGCTTCCGACCATTCGCCGTTGTCGCTGCAGCGGTACGTTCGGCAGCTTGGCTGCATGCACCATCAACGAACGCCATGCTGGGCTAGCTCGTGGAAGCCCCGGCCGGCCATCCAAGAGGTAGATGCCCGCCATGCCGGGGTACCTGTCGCCAGCCGCTTGTAGCATCTGGAGCTACAGCCTCGTCGGACGAACATTATTCGGCCATCGAGCTCGTGCAGCTCGCCAGCAGTACCGGAACTGAACCACGCACGCCGCCATTGCCGCACACCTTGCCTTCTTCGACATCGTCGGACGACAGCACTTCCTTGTAGAACACCCGGAACGCCGACATCGATCGGCATGTGCTGACGCCGCCGACTGGTTAACCTGAGCACCATGAGCAGCAGCAGCCTCCTCGGGGACTCCACGAGGTAGCGAGCATGCATGTTTCCCGGATCAGCTCCACGAAGTCTTGATGGAATGGAAGACCGGTGGTTCTTCACACGGGAAATGTTTTAAGAATGTCATCGAAATAATTGTTAAAAATAAAAAAATTAATAAGATCGATTAATATAAGTTATATCACTTTACAAGCATATAATTTTAAATTCGATTTCTACGAGTTATAGTAAGAAAACAAAAATAAACAGCTAAGATACGCACATTCACAATTATATTTTTATTGTTGTTACCCTATATAGAAGTCGAATTTAAACTTCCATGTTTATAAAGTGATGATAATATAAATCATATAAATCTATCTTATTAAATTTTTCTATATTCTTTAATGACTATTTCGATGACATTCTTAAAACATCTCCCGTGCCCGTTCTTCACACGCATGCAAGGAAGAGCTAGACGCGAGCGAGCAGAACGGAAGTGTCGTGTTGGACACGGTGGGCCTCAACCCGGCTCCATCTGGGCCGTTGATGACATATTGATCGGACGGATGGAAGCCAGCTAAGCAGCCAGCTGGGCAGAGAAATTCGAAATTTGAAACCCAGTCTCTCCGGCCACTCTTCCTTGCCTAGCTGCCTATAAAAGGCGGAGGCGTCTTCCTCACGGGCACCTCCACTCCTCCCCGAATCGACGCCCTATCGTCACCGAGAGAATCAGGCCATGGCCAACCTGAATTGCGTGCGCTCGCTGGAGGAGGCGTTGCGCTTCATCAACGAGAGAGGCGGCGAGCACGACGTCGCGGTCATCATCAGCGGAGTCGACGGCATGTACCAGGCGGCCAAAATCGCCACTAAGCTTGAAGAGATGGAGAGGGAGAAAGGCTGGAAGATTACCAACCTGGATGTCGTTCGCCGTATCTCCGGGATGTACGGTCTGCTCACCTTGGTCAACGAACGACTCGAGGTGATGAGGCGGCACCGACGCGACAACGGGTTCCGCGCCATCACCAGGGAGGCCAAGGAGTTACGCAAGCATGGGCTCGACCTCAAGGCAGTCTTCCACCGGAGAGAGGCACGCGTTCTCTTCCTGGATATTCCTTTTGCGCCACTCTCCGCGATCGCACACGCATTGGGCGATCGAATCGACAAACTCTGCGAGAAGCTCATCAATGGGCGCAAGAGGAATACAACGGCAACCCAGACGATGCTCGACAATGCCGAAGGCATATCAGATGACGTCAGTACTTTGATGAAGCGCGAGATCTATGTTGGCACCTCCCCGCCGCGCGCCGCCCCCGAAGCTGCGGTGGCTCCGGCGCCCGCCTCCCCGGCAGACAACCTTGGTGAAGCAGCGGTGTGAATCGTGTGATCATGGCTTCATCTACTTACACTTTGTACGTTGTTCTTGCTGAGTTTGATCTTCGATTGGGGTGTTCTCATGTCGAAACTGTTTGCTGTTTGGTGCTCGATAGAATGGTCTGCATTTGTTTTGTGATATAAGCTGAAATCAGTATTCGTTTAGTTGTGAATTGCTATAAACGACTTGCTGTTTCAGTGATATTCTTCAGGTGTCTCGATGTTTTCAGAGTTCGGAAACAGGAGTTGGAATAGGAATTGCTTCCAAAAGTCTTTATTCTCGTATATCATTTTGCTGATTGTCACCTGCATATGTGATCATCCAAATGACCATATAGATGATCACATATACATGGGCTGCTGGGTTTGCTCTAATGGCAGAGAATCTTAATCCCAAACACCCACACCGATCGACGCCATTCCCGTTCTTCCATCTCACTTCAACACCTCGCCTCCTAGACGCGCCACCCAGATCACCAGGCAGCTGCGCGGAAGCTAATTTTAATTTATGTTTGATGCTACTACATATTTCAGGGCTCAAGATTGTTAGACGAGAGTAATCGTCAGGCTCCTCCGATCTTTTTCTCTTTTTTTTCGGTTTCATCCGGCTTTGCCGGACTCAGTTCCATGTAGCTGAGATGTAAAGAAACTCTGTTTTTTTTTCTCCGTTATTACTTAATGAATTGGTTGGCCCCCTTCGGCCTTCCCGGCAAAATAATAATAATAATAATAATAATAATAATAATAATAATAATAATAATAATAATAATAATAATAATCTGTATATATTTTATTCCGTACTGCCACTGAAAAATCCCCAAATTTTCAAAGAATGTTGACACCCCCAATAACACTCGACTTTCTACTGTTTGTGATAAGGAAAAAAAATAAGTAGCCAATAGGTTACTTGTAAATACAAAATATGTGCACCAATTCAAAGATGATCTATGCAAAAAGTTTCATGTTAATATTTATTTTTTAATAGAATCATATTGCAACACACGGACAATATGCAGGTATCAAGAGATACCACTTTTTATGTAAATTTTGGTACCTTAGGTATTAAGAGATACTAAATTTTACACTAAAATTTTAGTATCTCTTGGCACCTACTTAAGGACTATAAAATTGCTCACTAAACTTTGAGATTTGCTCTGGTCCAATAAAAAGTATCTCGATGTACCAAATCGTTTTTCATCATTGGATATAGCAGAGTAGGATATGCATGTTTAGATCCAATGATCAGAAATGATTTGGTATCGCAAGGTACCGGTACCTCGAGATACTTTTTATTGGACTGAAAAAAATCTCCTAAACTTTTACATAAAAAAATATGATACCTTGAGATATTTTTTTAAAGATGATAAAAAAAACTCTTATAATAGCACTTGAATATCACACGAGTATTGTGATTTCTTAAAGAATAAAGCACAGCCGATGTAATAAAGATTACAACGATGGATCCACTAGCTTAAGAAACAAGCCGCACCTAAGCAACACATAATTAAGCATCAGATAGTTAGAGTCATCTAGCATCAACTTCACCGGCCAGTGTGGCACCAGCTGCAGGGCTTCAGAACATCTAGCTTAACTGTTGAGGGAACTTTCCCCACAATGTATCTTCTGATAGCAAAGAGCGCATTTTTGGCTTCCATGATCAAATCCTCATCTATGGGACTGCAACAACCAATTTTGTGAACAGATAGCCTATCAGGATTTTTATATCCATCATTTATTGTGTCTAGTGTAAGGCATTCAAGTGATGTTGCATTCTTAAGAATATGACAAGCTAGCTCGACCATGCTCTTTGCAGAAAAAAAGCCAATGATCTCCACATTCCTGATTTTGTCATGGCGGACTCCTGGCATCTGCCTCAAACGCGAGTAATCTTCAGAAATCACGTCATGAATCCTGCCATGCTGCCACACCTGCATTGGAACGGTGAAGCATACATGGACACATCGTTCCACTTTAGATAATAGAAATATTAGCCATAATAATTTTTTCAAAAAGCAAAAAACTTACAGTCAAATTGAAAGTCTCCAAGACCGGACATGCGTCAAGAAAATAAGCTAGAGAAAGACAATCATATGGGGAAAGGGCCTCCCAGAAATAGTTAAGATAAATCGTCAAGCACTTGAGGTGAAGGAATCTGAAATGTGCAACTGGTGTATTGATCTCCTGCACAAATGTCCAGATTAATTATATTTCAAGGTATGACTATTGATATATCCATAATGCTAGTACTTAATAGTATAATATTAGAGATTTGCTCCGGTCCAACAAAAAGTACCTCGAGATATCGGTATTTCGAGGTACCAAATCATTTATCACCATTGGATCTAGCTAAGTAGGATGTGTGTTGTTAAATCCAACGATCAGAAACGATTTGGTAACGCAAGGTACTGGTACCTCGAGATATTTTTTGTTACTTTTTGTTAGACTATAAAATTGCTCATAATATTAAGTTTCATAATATACCTCACGAAGTGATTTTATTGTGAGAGTTTCGGTAGTTGGCAGAATGGACGGAAGCTTGGCACAGACATAATGAATAGCATTATGCTGAATATAGAATGATATGTCTAGGTTCTTCACTGCAATTATACCTCCATCTGATAGCCGTGCCATATCGCCCACATAACGGAAGTGTGAAAGATTTGGAGCTTTAACTTCCATCATTTGCAAGTCTTTGCATTGATACACTTCCAGGTCGTTGAGCCGCTCTAGCAGGCAAGGTATCTTGAGGTAATTGAGGTCTTTGCAGTATCCGAGTTCTAGCTGCTCCAAAGAAGAAGAACTGGAAAGAAGGCACCCTAACTCGTCCCCAGTAACACACACATCCCACAGATGTAGACTAATCAAGCAATTAAGTCCAGCAGTAGGATGGAAAGCACATTGGCTGAGATTCAGATGCTTAATCGAATTTCCACCCCTGCTGGATAAAAGGGAAAAGGGGAAGCTGTAGTACTTCAAATTATCTCCTTTTGAATACAATGTAAGGGTGAGTTCTTCAATTGCTGGTGTAATAGCAATCTGGAGCCAACGGTCGATATAAGAGGTGTTCACCCAGCGATAAGTTTCTACCATGAATGTCCTCAAGCCAATGCCTGAATGGTTTTTCATAATGTGGTCAATTACGCTCAATCTTACTTTACGCTTTTTCAATGAATTGCCTCTCATCAGCCCAATTGTTTCCATATCGAAGATGAGGTTAGGATAACATCTCCAGGAACGTAGAAATGTGTGAGACACGCAGGCAGTACGGGCAGCATCTTGCAGTGGCAATAAGGAATGTATGAGATACCAGATATCCTACCAACACAACACAAGAATGTGAGAGAAAATTTAACACCGCATTTGTGAAGGCCAGTATGTGTGGGATGATGTTCTATTGTACAACAAAATCCGATAAAATAAGTTGATGTAGCGAGGAAACATAAACAACAAGCATATAATGTCTGAATATGGCACGAATAGTACATCCAAATACAAGAACAGGTGGAAACCATATAATACGGCGTAAAAACTTAGATAACTAGCATGGTTATATTTATATAGTAAACATTGATTACTAACAAAATGAGGTGTCAAGTTTGAGTAAATTGGATAAAATAAAGGCTCCCCAAAAGAATATGCACTTAATTTCACCATTTGTGATGAAATAGGAAAAAGGATAACAAAAAAAATAGCCCCTGGATAGAAAATCAGCAAACATGTGTAGGGGATTTTCTTTTGTCTTGTAGATAGGTTGTGTTATTTAGCTCAGATTTTTTCTTGGCTTTTGTGTGCATGCTTCACGAACTATTAAATGATGTATTTTTTCCAAAAGGTTTTTATATAGAAGTCCATTATCTTGCCTTTCTAAAATAGTTTTTTAATTTAGCAGTAGCTAATTTCATCGTTCATGCTATTAAATAGCTATAAAAAATCAGATAATCTTTCATCAACAATCTCGAAAAAAAACACAGCCATACAAGTCATTGCTGATTTTTTACTTGAAACTAGCTAAATACCTTGCGTTTGCCAAATAAATGAACCATGCCAATTCTAATATTGTTTAAAACAAATAAGTGTGATCTTTTGCATTAAGCATGTACAATTACTTTCGTTACAAGGGCATATGACAGTGTTCAACCAAGCTAAAATTATCCAGGATCGAGGGAGCAGTCTGTAAAATATTTAGTGTAAAGTTCATTTTCGCAGGCTCATCCCAAACAATGGCCGAACTTTATTAAAATAGGAGGAGAAAACAGCAGTACAAACAAAAATATTAGAAATGCAAAATAGGGTGGTTGGTGGCATATGCACCAACTTGTTTCTAAGAACTAGAGGAGATACATAATGAGAAATTTATACCTCTGGAAGGGATGGGCATGAATTTCTCATTATTTTGACACCTTGGTTTTGTTGTTGGTAGGGTGGGCCCTTGTGTTTAACCAACGAAGCAATCGATCCATCAGCAACACATCCTGGTAATGGTAGGTACCGATGTCAGATGAAAAGGGAGCTTAAGATCAAGAGTGTTTTTTGATTGCATGTTGCATGATCCATTCTTTTTTTGAAACGGACATGATCCATTCTGTGCGTGTTGTCTATTATTTTTGAAATTCGACCACCACCGCCTAGCAAGACTAATTATAATCATGCTGAAAATAAATTTACTAATAAAACAAGTAACAAGAAAATAATTAATAATTATGTAGTTTATTTAAATAAGACATGTAATCAAATGCACATCCAGAAGTTAACAATGTCAAGTGGGGTGACCGTATGAAAAAAATTAACGAACGAAAAATAATTTATGAATAAAACTTTTATATGCTTCATAGTGATTAAAAGTCAAATATTGAAAAACAAACTACGGTGAAAACATCAAAACCAATTTTAAATTTAAGTTTAAAAATTTTAAATTTAATTTATAATTAAACATAAACAGAAGTGAAAAATACGTGTACACAAATAAGAAAACGGAGAGGGTACCGATTTTCAGCAAAGAGAAGGTATATCCTTCTTTCTCAGATATATATATATATACCTTCGTCTAAGAAAAGAACAGTGAACCAAACTACAAATATCATTGGACATGTTCTCGATGCAGTGAAACGAAGATAAGAGGCTGCTTACTACGGGCTTGGACCTGCCGCCGCCGCCGCTTCTGCTCCCGCTGCGTGGACATGAGCCGCTTGAGCGAAAGCAACCCCATGACCGACCCCGTCCTCCCTCTTCCTCTCCTCCCCTTTTCGATCTGGCCCTATGCTCTTCGATCTCTGGCCGGCTCGATCTACCCGCAAGAGGGAGGGAGACGCGCCCTCTCAACTCAAGTTGATACTGCAAGGCAAGGCGCGAGCTGGAGTGGAGTCTCCAGACCGAACCGGACTCCCGATCGAGTCCGCACAGGTGACGACCAACGGAAATTAGGAAACGGAAGGACGTGTCACGATATAATTACTTAATTAGGAGCCTACGTACGTGCATATATGGATGCTTAATTACCTTCATTATCTTTCATCAGATGATAATTAGCTAGAGGCCAGTATGCCATGCGATTAAAGATTGCTGCGTTGGACGTACGTTTGCATGCTAAGGCAGTGAGAATAACTAGCATCGATCATGACCCACGCAGAGACCGGGCGGCTAATTTTGTTATTATGAAATTTCTTATATAATATCCAATGTAGTTTCATATTTAATAGTAAAGTATAAATATTGAAAATGGTAATACAGTTTTAAACCCAGGACGATCAAACTTTTATATTTAATGCTTCACTGCTAGCTTAATAATATAATAGATTAAAAATAACACTACAATGGATCTAAGTTATACAAAATTTATAGCATAATATCTATTCTTCCCCTATCTTCATACTAATATTATCATCCTCTCTTCCTATCTAGTTATATCTTTCACATTATATTATTTATTTATGATTATCTATAACTTATTTCAAGTAATATAGCGTTCCTCAGTTATCGATACTTCCATTACTAAGCTTCTTAGATTTACAACAGTTTCAAGTTTGCACAGAGTTATACTATGTTATATTATTGTATTTCTATGTTTAATTAATACACGCTGATGTTCCTCTTATTTCCTATATATTACTCACTATACCGCTTCACCACTACACTGAAAGATTTACATAACATATGTAAAATAGTACATATATCCAAAAATTAAGTATTTCTATGCACTTGAGGTTTTTACTCTATCTTGCATGATTTAGAACGTGTTCGGCAACACCATATCTGCAACATATATATCCTTTTTTTACTGTGCGCATGCTTAATAAACTGCTAAACGGTATATTTATTAAAAAAACTATGAAAGTTGCTTTTAAAAATAGATTAATTCATTTATCATGTTTTTATAGCTAATAATTAATTAATTTTATATTAATTAGCTGATATGTTTTATGTGGCAATTACTTAAACAAATAACAAACGCAGTCTTACAAAGAATACTTGTCCAACATTGATTAATTGAATCGTAACAAAATAAATTAGGCATATAAGATTAATTATTTTTAGTTTAATCTTGCACTATATCAAACATTGGTGTTTCACATGAATTACAAAGTATACTTGTCCGTTTTCATAGTATTCTTTTCCAATTTTTTTGTCCGTTTCCAAGTCCTAGTATATTTTTGTTTTTCTATTTTTCATATTTTTCTCCAAATTAATGTAGGATTTTCTAGCCCATAAGACTAGTCTTCAAGTCTCCCCTGCATTGGACACTCAGAATTGTTGCCTTCAACCAAGGAAAAATTAGTTAGGCTGCCACAGTTACAGAACCAAAATTAGTCGCATAAAATTCCATTGTAAACAGAGCAAAGGGCACCAATATTTTTTGAAGAAGTCCAGCAGAATGCTGGTGTTTGTATTAAGGGGTTGTTTAGATGGGGCTAAACTTTTTAGTCCCATGTCACATCGAATGTTTGGGCACTAATTTGAAGTATTAAACATAGACTAATAAAAAAACTAATTTCATAAACGAGTGGTAATCCGCGAGACGAATTTTTTAAGCCTAATTAATCCATAATTAGAGTATATTTACTGTAGCATCACATAGGCTAATCATAAATTAATTAGACTCAATAGATTCGTCTCGAGAATTAGTCCAAGATTATAGATGGGTTTTATTAATAGTCTATGTTTACTATTTATAATAAGCGTCCAAACATTCGATGGGACAAGAAACTAAAAATAAGTTCTTTGTCCCAAACACCACCTCAAAACCAACAACATCTGAATGCTGATTTATACAGGATATACTTGGTACAGTATCTTGTGTTCATGTGGCATCCCTTAATATTAGTCCAAAGCAAGTAGCAGTTACTAAATTTTGTCGGTACCATATTCATAACCTTGAACAGTATACAATTTTGTTAGTAGTCCATCATATTTGTGGAATCACAGGTGCAGCCGGAAGTTGGCAAGAATATCACACGACCTATACAAATCACACCTAATGGGAATAATCTATGCTCCAAGGCAACCTCACTTGCCGCATGTGAAATCGGGATCCTTCACAAATTCGATGGTGAGCTCAGGATTTGGACTATGCAGTTCAAAGATCACCTGTCAAAACAAATTGAACATATGTTAGTTACGTTTTCACCTGCTAATCAACAGTGAATGATCACCCTTACTGAAGGAACTCTGCTAACTACAGTTCATAAAAGACTTTGAGCAATTATATTTACCATTTTTTAAGAAAGAACTGATGTATCGGGTTTTAACCAATAAACAGATCCAGTGACAAAAAATTACATGCATATAAACTATGAGCTAAGTGGAAGAATGGTATAATATAAGGGCAAAAGAGTCATAACAACATTCCCTTCATGTAAGAATAGATAAATCACATACAACGACATTATCTCCAGGTTTGAGGATCGGCGCTGGAACGTAAAGAGCACATTGTGGTCCCCTTGCCTAAAATATCAGTTCATTTTCATCTCACGTCAGGAAACATAAATTATTTAAAAAACAATGAGTTGAGGGTGTCAGTATTTTACCGGCCAGAACCTTCCAATGTTGAAGTTGTTCACAATCGCAACCCCTTTATTCCAACCACGAAATGATATGAATGTGTCCTTTTTTGCAGACTTAGAGTCAATATGGAAATGGCCTTCATAAAATGATGGTTCGTCTGAAATCCCTTCTGTCAATGCATAAGATATAGGACAGTGATGTGGCAATCAGGCATGAGATCTATGAGTGAATGCAAAACCAGTTCATTGTTCAATATTCATGTATAGCTCAGAAAATATTGAAAAAATATTTTTTAAAAAAATATGCATCTTTTCTGTTGTGGGAATTTTTCAGTTTGAATTTTGTTTATTGGTACAAAACAAACTCAAATACTCTACTAAGTTGTCTTGCCTTAGCAATAAGTCCAATCTTTGTTCATTTCCTTGCACTAAACACAATTTGTACAGAAAACCAAAATGTTTGCATTAATTAGTTTGACATTATCTAAGCAATTTATCTTATCTCATAGAGAGTAACATATCACTCACTAGAATTGGCAATAATATCCTAGAGTCAAGCTGCACCTATAACATCACACGATGGATACCATGAGTAAAATGCCTCTAAAAAGGGCATAGACTGGACATGAACATGGTTGTATTTGAGCTAATTATGCCTGACTGCTTACCATGAGAATGTTTTCGTGGGTATTAGTTATGCCTTAACCTGATTATTTTTATGCCTGCAGAGTTATAAACACATACAGGAACTTACCATTTAGATAGAAGGATACATCATGTAACATATTTTCTGAATCACCATAAATGGAAACTTTACTAGCTTGATCACCAGTCATCTGCATTAGTGGTTGAAATTCTGAAAGGTTGCTCAGTGCAGTAAGTAAAATCGGATACATTTTCCAGTGACGGAGAATAACACCATCTATTTCAACAGAAGATAGTATTCCCTGTTTATAGAAACTGGATACGATCAGCATAAAATTATAACCATAGCCCATTCGGATGCTGAAATGTACAAAATGTTACGAGGGACTTACCTTCTGGTCAAAAATATATGGTCCATAATTTACTCGACCCATGTTTTCCACCTGTGGGCATAGTGGATATAGTCATATAGATGTGTGCAAGGCACAGAGCGTTAATGGCTATTAGTTTATTCGATGGAACACTTCTAAGATAGAGTTTAATTAATAGTATTCTGATCCTACATTTGCGCATACTAAGTAGCAGTAGTTTTTTTTCTTTTGCCAGGCAAACACTTGCACACTGGCAGATCTCCAAACAAGCTATGGAACAATTACCAGTCATCCACTTGTGCAGGCAAAAAAGTCACAGAAGCATGACATGGCTTCTTTTTACAGAAGGCTTGAACTCAATTTCAATTTCAGGGAATCATCACAAGCTAAATCTAACTTTCACTGTCTTCTAGTATAGAGTTCAGAAGCAGTCTCAGTCTCAAGAATATAGGAATCATAGTAGGATTATGAAATAACAACTTCAATAAAACTGATCTGATTAACAGCGAATCATACTAGGGAAGCACTGAAAATTCCCTTTTTATACTTCCCAGAAAATTATGCATCAATATTACCAGGATATATAAGCTGACATTAGATGAGCAGCTTAAATTTGGTATTTGTAGTGCTTTATTAAACCATCTTTCAATTATGCCAACATATCTTGGATTTCTGACAACACCACGTGAGCAGGACACAAACACCTGAGCTCTGTCATGTACCTGCACCATAACGATGATTTTACATCTTGACCAATGATCATAAATTTCATACCGAAAGAATGAAGGATGAGTTCAAAACCTTTGGGATTGATAGGATGCTATATGAATGTTTTTCTTGATATTCTGATGTGTACAGTAGAAACCCAAACATCTGTAATAAAAATCACCATGGATATACATAAACCTACTAGATAAAAATCCAGTACAGGATTGGGGGGGGGGGGGGGGGGGGGGGGGGGTACTTGGATTGGTTCCTACCTGGCCCATCAGTTCCATAGACAGAGGTTGCTCTGAAATAGCCACTTTCAGAGGATCACTGATGTTATCAATGATTTCAAACAGAGAAACGACCTTCTGTACTTCTACAAGCCCATAATTAGCTCTTTCGATATCAGGAGGCAGTGGGTGAAGAGGAGTGCCAGTGCATTCATGTATAACTCTTCTCAGTGCTGCTTGATACCACCAGATGTAGTAAGAAACACAAAAATATTAGGACCAGAGTGTAACTTAAAGCTAGTAATTCCTATATCCACTCAATTATGTTAGCATACATTCATACACATGATGCAAAAACTATCAGGATGAGGCAGGTCAAAACCCATCAAGTATCTTCTTTTTGTCTCATGGTAGGAGCTAGATGCTAGCAAGCCAGAAAGAAAATGCACTGAAAATAGTTCTTCTTTTATATTTATTTCAAGCATGTGAATACCTAAAGCAACTGTTTTTGGGATAATGTAAAAACAAGAACTTTGGAAAGAGAACGAAATGTAGTGCAGCATGCCTTTGTATTTTGAATTATTCACGTCTCCATACTCCTTAATCGGTGCATCCTGGTAAAGGAAATCAGATAAATAAGGGGGCATGCAAAATCGGTTCAAGCAATGTAGAGAACATCCGAAGAACTACTTACATAGTCATACGAAGTGATGTCTCCCTTGTAGTCAGATTCATTTTCACCAGTATTTGCACCATTGTAAAACCCAAAATTAGTACCACCATGAGCCATCTGTATCTCATCAAGAAACATAATTAATAGAGAGAGAGTGCAAATGAAATGCATTGGTAAATGGGCTCCAGTAACAGACATAAAGTACAGCAGAACCATTGCGGCACAAAATTCTTTTAAGAGCTTTAGCTGTACTGCTAGCATCTGTTGTTGCAATGCTTTCACCCCAGTGCGTCAGCCATCCAGTGTAAAATTCTCTAATAAGCAAGAGTTACATCCATGAAAAGATTATAACAAAAATAGTATTGAACATGATAAGCTCACTCACGAGCATAAAGGAGCTGATTTTCCTGGCAAGTTGTATTTCTTCTGCAATTGAAATATTGGCCATGGATTGGAACCAGTGTCAAAATCAACAGCTGCATTTGAACCATATAGTTACTTGCTGAAAAATAATAAACTAACAAAAGCCAAAGGAATACTATAATTTTTTAACAAGATAACTAAAAATGGGCGTGGGCCGGCCTGCGGATAATCCTTGGGTGGATCTAGTTCAATTACTTAGTTTCATTTGTAAGATGTTAAAATATAACTTAGTTCATTTAGAAGAACTAGAGCTAGCACGGATTACCCGGGGATCGATCCACGCCCATCCCTAGTTGTATAACGTTAGAAAGATCAATTTACTTACTGACGACTCAAAAGCCTTAAAAAACAATACTGAAGCTGATCTTAAAACATTTTAAGTAAATATTCAAAAAAATAGTCATGACTCATTTACACCCTACAACGCTAAAGATTCTTTCTTATTTTTTAAACATTTTTAATGTAATTTTATTTCTAAACCTCGAAGGAAAATATTTTTACTGTACGAACCTTTTAGCCACGCCACCAACACCGGCGTGGTAAGACAAAAAAAAATTCAACGGTAACCCTGCACTATATTTGGGACAAAACTGTAATTTACTAGTTTCTATTCATAAACAAAATGGAAGCAACTAACATGACATTGCACAAGTTTATTATATTGTTATACCAGCGAAAACATCATCCTGGGGAATCGTTCCATTCTTTAGGTTACCAATGGCTCCGCCGTCAGTTGTATACCTGAAAGAATATCAGAAAGTAACTGGAGAACTCATAATCATGACATTGAATATCACTGTTGACATAAAAAGAAGTATATTCATGCTCATATCTGTGTATAAGTTTTTTCTGAACAATCATTTAAAATAATAGCACAGAAATTAACTTTAATCACGTGAGATCATATTGATGATTTTCTGTCAACAATTTAACAGTGAAACTTCGATGAATATTTTCCAGATTTCAGAAGGCCACTGTGAATAAGGCCTGTCATAGCTGGTTATGCAAAGTAAGCATGCAATTTGCAGTTATAAACAGCAGCGGTTATATATAACCGGCAAAACCAGTTATAAAACAGGCAAGGCAGCCATTACTAAGAGAATTTGCACATATTTTTATTACTATCAGAGAAATGCATACAGCATAATCTCATTCCCGAGATATCTTCTGGCAACTTGAACAAGGTAATGAAGGTAATTCTTGTCATCTCCAAACGAACCAAATTCATTTTCAATCTGCCAGATCAGCTATAAGGTTAGATTCTTTCTTGAATTCAGGATGTACTTGGGTGGATATACAACAAAGGAAAATAAACAGGAAGTAGTAAAAAGAACAATGGACTTGCCTGCACCATGATGATAGGACCTCCATTGCTGTATAATAGTGGTGCGACTCTTGGGAGTAATACTCCCCACCATCTGTCCACCTGAAAACTAGGTAAGATTGGCCAAAAATATCTCCAGGAATATCTCAAAGAAAGGATTGGAGTGCCGAGCATACCAAGGAAAGATAGGTTGAATCTGAAGAACGCAGTTCAATGGCTGGTTCTATGGTGAGCAACCAAGGTGGAAAACCCCCCAAGTCCCATTCTGCATTAACAAATTAAACAAATTATAGATCCTATATGCATAAATCTCAAGCCAAGCATATATACTATCACAAAGTAATCAAATCTGAACTCTGAAACTATGTTGAACCTGCAGTAACATGAAATCTATAAGCCAATGGAGAATAGCACAATAGTATAAGTGTAAAAACATTATCATGTTCTTGAACAATCTTAGGAATGACTAGCTAAATACCCGTGCTTTGCTATGGAGAAATATGAATTATACCCATGTTAGTATTGTTCGGAACTTGTATTTTGGAGATGAAAAATAGAACCAACATGTAGGACTATTTTGAAATATTTTATATACTTAAAGAGTAATTGGTAAGACAATATATAATATAGTTGGTGAATGGCAGATTCATCACCACCACCACTACTCCCTTTTATAGTAGTAGAGTAGATAGATAAGTGTAAAAACAGTATCATGTTCTTGAACAGTTTTAGGAATGCTGCATGTGCTGTGGCAACCGAGAAACATGAGCATAGAGCATACAGAGCTTTTCCTATGTCAGTTCATAGAACATAAGTACTATGTTAGTGAAATGAAGCGGTGACCTTGCTTGATTTTTGAATTACATTCTCAAGTTTATAAATCTTAGTCGACTATAATAGTTCTGTTTTTTTACTTGGTATACATATATTGAGAAAATCTTGATAACCATATAAGAAAGTAAAATTTCAATAAGAAAATAGAAATACCTCCACAGATATATGGACCTACACGAAGCATGACCAGCATATCTAATTCATGAGCAAGTCTTATATACGATTCAATATCTGTGAAACCCTTGAATTCCCAGCTCTGCGGTTCAGGCTCATGCAAATTCCAAGGAACATACGTTTGGATGGTGTTCAAGCCTAGTGCTTTTGCTCTTAAAAGGCGATCTTTCCAGTACTGCAGCACAAAATGTGATTTAGAAGTAAGCCCACGATAAGATGATTATAGGAAACTAATGTTCCATGATATGTGATGCATACCTAAATCAAACAAATATGCCAACAATGTTCTTTGATCAACATATCATTCTTTTTGTTGACATATTAGTATATTACATATCAAATTCATCTATAGATCCTTCTAGGGTCATTCTGCAAGCTGACTGTAGCTAAGAATGCCCTGCTCTATCACTAAAAGCTGAAGCATTACAAAATAGTTACATGTAATGCAAGCTCAAGGTCTATGAGTTTCGTGTTCAAGCTCAAGGTCCTAGGATTAGATGCAAATAACAATACAGCATTGCAGAAGTAGTTTATCTAGAAAGAGAAACCCACGTACTAATAATTCCCAAGTCCCAAGCCTCAACTCAACTATGGAAAGTAGTTCGATGGCTACTTCACCTATGAATTCCTAGGCTCAATTACGGGTGGTGAGTCTAAAACGCGAAGAGTCGCGTGCGGCATATGGCGCGTGAACACATTTACACGATTTACGATATTTTTTCTTGTCATCGGTTTGTAATGATATATACTTATTGTCCGACACTATCACATATAAGCTTAGTTATTTGTTCTAAAATATTTAGATGGTCCACATAAAATTACTAGGCTGTGACTTTTGGCCTTAACTTGCTAATATATACTTTATACATATAAACTTTAGGCATACAAACTTGATACATACAAATATTTCGCATAAAAATATTTTTATATTTTTTTTCCATATACACATCTTCTATGCCCTAGCATTAAAAGGAAAAATCGGTTGAGTTTGTATGTCTTAGGAGTGAGTTAAGCCATGCCGCAAACCAAAAAAGGAAAGCAGGTTCACCCGATAAGAAAAAAAATGGAAAGCAGGCAATACAGCCAGAGGCTTGCGCTCCCTTCGATTGATTCGCGGGGACGCCCTCGCGCGCGCATTCGCGTATTAGACATTTCGCTCAATCGACAATTACACGTGGAGCACTGAAGTATTATGTCATGGTTGCACATTTGCTCGAGAAAACCTCACTTCAGGG
Source organism: Oryza brachyantha (assembly GCF_000231095.2). Taxonomy (NCBI): domain Eukaryota; kingdom Viridiplantae; phylum Streptophyta; class Magnoliopsida; order Poales; family Poaceae; genus Oryza; species Oryza brachyantha. The sequence continues at coordinate 17,766,016 of NC_023167.2, forward strand.
ACAATGCGGAAGTAGTGAATGTCCCCGCCGACGATCTGGAACGGGGCGCCATCCTTCCAGAAGGTGTCGTTCTCGACCCAGAACCTTCTCGAAGCCTCTCCGCTGGCCTAGAAGCGCCCCCGCAGCGGACAAAGAGGATGAACGCCCAACAGCACCAGCTCAGCCCATCGGAACCAAAACGCAGATGGGGCGAAATGCGATTTACGCGGAAGCAAGCGACGGGCACGTACCGTGGCGGAGCACAGGGCCAGCGCGAGGAGAAGGTTCTGGAAGCTTCTAGCGAGCCCCATTCCTCAACTCCGGTGGCGGCCGGCTTGGCTTCCGCCCACCTCACCTCACCTGCTGCAGGATTTATCTCCGCACGAAGCAGCTAAGCCCGAATTCGCCAGGCCTCCGATTCGCGACGAAGACAGCGCGAGATGCCGTGAGCTGGATTGCCCTCGTGATTGCTGGGCTGGCGACGAACCGACGAATGGTTCGTCGAATTCTGCTCGGTAGTTGGAATTGGATACTCGGACGACCGAAACGGGGAGAGGGGACAACCGCGCCGCCTCCCACCGATTGTCTGGACGCGGCGGGCTTAGGCACAAGCTACACGGGGAGGGCGCCCCCCGCGCGTGCGTGTGGGCTGTCGCCGGCGCCGGCGACGGCGGCGGCGGCGGAACGGGCAGTTGCGTGGTGGCGTGGCCGCGTGGGGGTGGGACTGACGCTGACGTGGTGCGGTGGCCACTGGCCAGTTAGGCAAACTGTATTGGGCCGATGCGAGGAGGCCCAACCAAACTGTATTGGGCCGGTGAGAGGAGGCCCAACCACGCTCAAGGCCCATGTCGTGCTGCGTGGCCTAGTCACGTGTCTCGAGTCGAGGAGGAGAGCTCGCCTCGCTCGGCCACGCGGCGGCGTGCGTCGTCTCACGCGCTCCACCTCCGATCCCGTCCATGTCGCCGGAGAAATCGCCCAAGTCCTCAGGTATCATGCAACACGAGCACTCTCTCTATGTGTTCCCTTTGTCTCTCTCTCTCTCTGGGTGGGGTTGCTGACTTGCTGGTGATTGGGTTCCTACCTTGTTGCCCCCCACAATTTTTGTAGGTGATGAGCTCGATTCCCCAATTTGATCCAGTTCGTAACCGTGATGATATAGCATCCGATTGGGAAATTTATACGCATAGTTTAAACCACGTAGTTTAATATGGCATGATTGAGTTGTGCAGGGTGGATTTTAGGAATCTTTCTTCAGTTCCAACTAAACGTTAATGTGGTGATTTTAATCATTCACCTGAATTTTCGTGGAATTCTGGATTATTTTTGCACTGTGCGAGTTCCTCTAATCTTTTTCTTGGAAAGGAAGGGAGATCTTATTTGGCGATGATAAAAGAAATCTGGCCGGAGATTAAATATTGGGTTTAGTAATATCAGCGTGTGATCTAGGTTTAACTCGGTACTTAGCCATATGTGGTATTTTGATGTTTATTTGATTAGATGATTTTGTGAAGAGCTGTAAGGCAGTATATTTCCCGGATGGACACATTCCTTTTGTCACATAAATAAAGATTGTGAGGCAGGGACATATACCTCTAAGTTTGTTATCCGTAAAATCAAAACATGTAGTTATATTGTTTCTTGGTAGCTTGGGCAGCCGTTTGCTATCATCCACTAACAAATCATGACAAAAATCACATGTGTTAGCTTTGCCTGTCTTACATAATTTGTCTTGGTAGAATATTAGTATGTTTTTCAATGCTATTTCATATCCTTGTGTGTGTTTGTAGTTTGAGTTTGTTATCCGTAAAATCAAAACATGTAGTTATATTGTTTCTTGGTAGCTTGGGCAGCCGTTTGCTATCATCCACTAACAAATCATGACAAAAATCACATGTGTTAGCTTTGCCTGTCTTACATAATTTGTATTGGTAGAATATTAGTATGTTTTTCAATGCTATTTCATATCCTTGTGTGTGTTTGTAGTTTGTACCATGACGATGTATAATCTGGCTTACAGTTGTTCGGGAACAAAGAGTTACAATTTCAAACAAGCATGGGGAAAATCTTGTTGGTTTATTGCATCAAGCATGTTCAAAGAATCTCGTGATCCTTTGCCATGGATTTCGAGCTACAAAGGCAAGTCTATACCTAAATTAAGATGCTTAGAAATATTCCCTTTGAAATTTCATAGTTCCCTTTTTTTACTTCATTTTGTTTAGCTTAAGGGGTAACTTTTCTCGAGTTTCTTGTATACTTCGTATTCTGTTGTGGGTTTTGACGAGGTGTTTATATTTTCATTCCCTTTGAAAGTTTTCGTTTTCTGGAATTCTTATGAATCATATCAGCATGATATGTGTTAGACTACTACTGCTAATTGATTTGTACATGAGAAACAGGCTTGACCCTATCATAGTAATGACATTCATATGTGTAATTTATTGCAAAATGACCATGCTTGTAGTAGAAATCAATTTGTACAAACAAGAAATATTATCTCCATTGGAGATCTACTCTCTCTAGTATTAGTCTCACACTTCTAAACATTCGTAGCTTGCAGGATGATAGTATCTTGGTTGACCTCGCTTCTGCACTAACAAGTGATGGCGTTAGCACATTTCGATTTGATTTTGCTGGAAATGGGTAAGACATTTGTAGAAACATTATGGCAGCCATGACACTCTCATGTTTCCGACTTATAGAAACTAGAGAGGCATTTTCTTGTCTGTACTTTGTCAGTGAGTAGCAGCTATCATAATTTCTCATTAAAATTTGTTTTATCAGTAACACAATGTTCCTAGAGTACAGTTCTCACTACCTGCCAGCCTTCCCCACATTAAAGTTGTCTTCGATGTTTACTTATAGTTATAGGTGTTCCTTCTCTTTTTCCAGGGAAAGTGAGGGTGAGTTCCAGTATGGAAACTACCGAAGAGAGGCAGATGACTTACGCTCTGTTGTATCATATTTTACAGAACAGAACTATAATATAATTGGTCTTGTTGGGCACAGCAAAGGTGAGCAAGCTACTCTGGCGTGAAGTATGTTTATAGCCATTAAAGTCATCAATGTTGAACTGTTGATTCCTTATGCCCACACACTAACATATATGCTCAATTGCTCATTCTTGCAAGCAGTATTTGTATGCATAGCTGACACCACCAGTAGTTGGCATATATGCATATTTCGCCTCATACTGCTTTATGTCATCATATGCATAAATAACTGAAACTTTAAAAGCAACCACCTTATCTGATCTCCTTTATGTTATTGTTTGTAAAATATGATGTCTGAGAGTCTGCTGATCTTGGTGCAGCTACAATGGGTCCATGGCTGGCCCCAATTAGCTTTTATTTTTTAGAATATGCAGTCAAGTTTGGCGCAGTGTTCATTTTCTGATAGTGGGCATCCATCACTGAGACTCTTAGAGTTTGTCATTTTGCAACTTTGTCAGTTTACTTTCTAGTGTTTTTTCACTAGTAATCTCCCACAGGAGGAAATGCGGTGCTTTTGTATGCTTCCGTGTACCATGATATTCCCATTATTGTCAATATTTCTGGACGCTTTTCATTAGAGCGTGGTATTGATGGGCGCCTGGGAAAAAACTTCATGCAGAGAATAAAGAAAGATGGATACATAGATGTCAGGAACAGAAAAGGTACAAGCTTTCTTGACTTGATACAGCATTTTTCTTTTTATCGCAAACCTAGCACCAGTCTCAATCGGTTCGATGTTGCAGTTTTCAACCAGAATATTCATGTTTGATGTTGATTGAATTTTGGCGTTGTTGTATCTGGCTCACAGCCACAGCCTCACATACATGCTCTGAAAATCCCAGCCCATGTGATCATGACAATATTTTGATCTCTATTCAGGGGAGTTTGAGTACCGTGTGACAGAGGAAAGTCTGAAAGATCGGCTGAGCACTGATACCCTTCTTTCGAGCCGTTCCATAAGCAAAGACTGCAGGTCAAAATCACAAGCTACTATCACACACCTGTATCAGATATCATTGTGTCCAGAAAAGAAATCCTTAAAGATTCTTCTTTCCTAATTTGCAGGGTCCTTACAATTCATGGCTCTAAAGATGAAATTGTCCCGGTGGAAGACGCACTAATGTTTGCAGCAAATATCCCCAACCATGAGTTGCACATAATATTAGAAGCGAACCATCGCTACACAGGCCATGAGAAAGAGCTAACCACACTTGTCCTGGACTTCATCAAGTCCCAACTTCATTTTTCATCGTCCTTGCGTCCAAAACTGTAACTGTTTTAACCTTTGCAATGCCTGATGTTTGAAATTTCAATGAGGCCGGGCCATGCTGATTATATGTATGTGAAGCTCTGTTTGACAAGCTCGCAATTTCTTTTCCAGAGCTGGATATAACTCTAAAAAGTTTTTGGGTTGAAACTGGAGGTAGACAAGAATTATTAAGATGAGGCATCTTGTTAACATTCCAGACTAAAATTAGAGGATCAAACCCACCACTTTGTTTCAGTATGCAAACCACATTTTCTGTCAGAAATTGAAATAGGGATAGTACCAAACAGGGCCTGATTATTCATCAATCGTCAGAACAGAAATTCTGAACAACAGGTAGAACGCATCCATCGAATTGTCCAACTCGAAACATTGCCTGTCATCTTTAAGTCACAAATTCGAGCCATCTGCCCATCCATATCTATCGCTCACACTGTTTCAACCTAATCCATCACTTTGCCACTTTGCAAGAGGAGTCATTGCCGTGCTAACCTGACAGTGACAGGTTGGACCCACGTCACCTCTCCCTTTCTCTTGGAGGATAAAGACTGTGCTCTGTGACTCGGAGGATTTTGGTTTTTTTTTGTGCCAAAAATTTTTTAAGTTGAATTTCTATTGTCAAATTGTATTCCGCATTAAAATTTGTAAATAAAAGTTTCTTATCGAATATTTTTAAGACAATATTTTCACTTTACTAATTAATTCAGTTGTTTATATTTTTAAATTTTAATATCCATCGTAAAATCAGATAGTCTTCCATCCGATGAGAGCAATTATAATAACAGACTATAAGCTGGCTAAATATTAAGATGGAGGAGAGATGAGATGAGAGAGAGGTGAAACGGGAATGTTGAGATTGAGGAGAGATGAGAGAAGAGAGATGTGAAACGGGTTGTAAGCTTGCAGCCGGCTCTGGTACAAGAACCAGCAAGAAAGACATGAGAACTAACTATTATATATGTGAGTTAAAAAGACTACCAAAAATCTTACAACCGACTTACTGATTATATTGTTAGAGTAGGTACAATAGCAGGAAGCCAGCTATAAACATATTTTAAAGAGATAAGAGAAGAGGAGAGGACAGTCGGTTATTAATTTATAGCTACTACAGCACGGCTCCAAAACGCAATGTATATATAACACATGAGTTTATACATAACTATTGTATAAATTAACTATTAAATTAATTAGAGATGAATTAGAGCTAATAGTTGGCTAAACTCTTAACCTTATCTGACGCAACGGAACGGACAAAGGAAAGGGTGCGAAGCCCATCATCTAATCCGCAGCGCGATCGTCATCGACTCGCCGAGCCCAACCGACCGGAGTCAGGTCAGGTCTGGTCGAGCCCAGCAAGCCACACCAACCAAACAACCGAGGCACGCGACGGCCTCGCGGCAGAGAGGGAGAGGCGAATGAGCGAGGAGGCGGCGGCGGCGGCGGCGGGAGCGGGAGTGGAGGAGTCGATAGGGAGGCGGAGGAGTAGCGGTGGGAGGGGGGATGCGGCGGCGAGGGTGTGGGAGTTCGAGCGGGATCTGGTGGCGGGGGCGGTGATGGGCGGGGCGGTGCACACGGTGGTGGCGCCGATCGAGCGCGCCAAGCTGCTGCTCCAGACGCAGGACGGCAACGCGGCGCTGCTGGGCCGCGCGCGGCGGTTCCGCGGGTTCGCCGACTGCGTGGCGCGCACCGTCCGCGACGAGGGCGTGCTCTCCCTCTGGCGCGGCAACGGCACCGCCGTCATCCGGTACTACCCCTCCGTCGCCCTCAACTTCTCCCTCAAGGTTCCACCCTTTTCCGACCCCGCACCCCACCATTTTTTTTTGTTTGTTTCTTCTTACGGTTTGTTCATTGTTGTCTGAATTCTCGATTCGTACATTTGAACCGCGTCAATTGATTTGGTTCGAGAGAACAGTGCGATCTTGTGTATGTTTTTCCTAACAGGCTGCGGCGGCGGATTTGGGGTTTATGGTTTCGTTCCTTGCTTGATCAGTTCCTATGCTTTAGCGTGCGATGCGAGGAAGTGTGCCCATGTCGGCGGTGAGTTCTTGGTTCGGGGCATCTGGTACTGGTGCTCAGCGTGCGGTGCGAATTTTTTTTAGGATGGAAGATTGTATTAGGTCATGAGATTTTGTTGGGATTACGCTTTCGGGGGTTGAATGTTTGCCGCCGGAAATGGAAAAGGAATCTAAGAATAAAGTGCCCTCGAGTCTTTTTGTCCAAGAACACTATAGACAAGTGACCCCCATAAGCACTAAATGGCATCTTGGTGCATATATTCTCGTGACATTTGGCATAGCTTGTGAACCATTTAATTCCGTAATTCTATTACGTGCCAATTCGGAATTAAGCCCCCTTTCTTTCAACTGTTAAGGATCTCTACGATGTGGGAATAGTAGTAAAGATCAGCATAAAATTTCACGGTTGGGTCATTGGAATAGTACTATGGTACCATGCTAGCATTATGGTAGTTAATAACATTTTGAGGTGGCATCTTGTAAATTGATCTATAATTTAACTATCATTTGATTCCTTCAACAGTAATAAATTATTAAACCAGTAAGAAGGCATGATGACGCTTTGCTTGGTGCATATATTCTTGTGACATTTGTCATAGCTTGTGAACCATTTACTTCTGTACTTCTATTATATGCCAATTCGGAATTAAGCCCCCTTGTATACAACATATGCTGTTATTAACATTTAATGAAATAATCATATATGATTTCTGATTACAAAAGATTAGTTGCCAAATATGAAAAATGTAGAAGAGCAAGAGATTTTGGGCAAGTCGACAAATACTGTGCTAATTTTCGAAAATAACAAACAGCAAGGCGACAGTGTGAAATGATCATTTGAGATGTAACTTTTTAAGCAATAGGAGTTGGGTAGCACTTGCTGCTGAAGTCAGATGGCATGACAATAATCAAATCCATTCACGTATAGCCGTACTATAGCTCAAGAAACAGACATATTGCATCTACTGCCAGCAATTGTAAAAGAAATATACATGGTATAGGCAATATCAATACATATAGGTGGATTTTTTATAAGACGGCCATTAGATTGTTTTATTTATGCCTTTTCTGATTTTTCACTGTACTCTTATTTGAATTTCTGAAGCGGAGTCAGTCCTGTGACTTGTAGGAAGGCATCTGAGCCTATCTGAATTGCAGCAGGGTACTGCTTTACGCAATGTGGTAATATTATTACTACCTCTGTTTCATATTATAAGACTTTTTAGCTTTGCCTAAATTCATCTATTGATGAATGTATAATTTGTATACATGTCTAGATTCATTAACATCCATATGAATGTACGCAAGGCTAGAAAGTCTTATATTATGAAACAGTGGAGTGCCAAATTATTGTTGATGATTTCTAGCGTATGGCTGTGGCCCATGCAACTTTTGTTGGTTATCTCTTCTTATGTGCCAATTTAACTTGATCCCTCTAACACGCCATGTTAGCCTTTATGCTTAGTTATGTTGAAGCAGAATTTGCTCATCTTAGTGTTGAAAGACATCAACCATACAATAAGTTGATAAACCACAATTGTATAATAATATCAATGGGCAACTGGTTGTTACTTTGCCTATTCAAAACTTGACGACAGAGGTATCTAGAATGTACTCTGTGCTATATTGAGAACACGATTCTTTCAAAACACCCTTACATGTCTTCTTATAGAAGAGGAGTTATGTAAAGAAACAGTTATGGAAGTACAACCGATGAAAATGATGTTGGGTGGCTATTAGCTATGGATTCTTATCTCAGGTTATCTCTTAAGACTCTAATCACAGATCAACATTCTTGCAGGATCTGTACAGGAGCATACTGAAAGATGCAGGAACTTCAGCTGATAACAAGTTCTCTTCTATTGCTTTGACCAACTTCATTGCTGGTGCTGCGGCTGGATGCACTACTCTGGTCATCATTTATCCACTTGATATTGCTCATACTCGTCTTGCAGCTGATATTGGCCGGACCGATACTCGCCAGTTCAGAGGGATTTGCCACTTCCTTGAAACCATCTACAATAAAAACGGCATCCGGGGTATCTACAGAGGATTGCCAGCATCACTGCAAGGGATGGTTGTCCACCGGGGCTTATATTTTGGAGGCTTTGACACAGCCAAGGATGTGCTGGTGCCACTAGACTCACCCCTCTGGCAGCGCTGGGTGACGGCACAGGCAGTCACCTCCATGGCGGGGCTCGTCTCATACCCGCTGGATACCGTGCGGAGGAGGATGATGATGCAGTCAGGGATGGATGTGCAGATGTACAGCAGCACCCTTGATTGCTGGAGGAAAATCTACAAGGTGGAGGGGATCAAGTCGTTCTACCGCGGAGCACTTTCTAACATGTTTAGGAGCACCGGCGCTGCCGCCATACTTGTTTTGTATGATGAAGTGAAGAAGTTTATGGACAGGGGTAGGTTATGACTTACGACACGTATATAGAGGGTTGGTTCAGGTTCTCCAGAGATTTTTTGGATTCAGTATGGAGATTAGACAACCAAACCAAAGGTACAGGGAGCAGCAAGCTCGAGCATTTTGTAACAGAGTTGTAGTACTACTGGTTTCCTCCAGGTCACTAACCAGCTCGATGTAACTGGCGCTCTTCAGGTATGAAGATTGCTAGCTCTTGTTCGTTTGGTTTAATGGTCTGAAGATCGTATCCCTTGTTTCATTTGGTTTCAATGCAGAGATTTTTTTTAAAAAAATTCGTGTGACTTATGTCATTGGTTGTATGCTTTCCTGCATACGTGGCAAATTTACGATCGATCTCGGAATGATGCTTGAATTGACGTGTCAGCCGACCAAAGAACATAGCAGGAAAATCCCGTCAAGAAATCGCTTATGCAGACAAAAGCACTTCCTCACGAGATTTTTCATTTTCCTCGAACCACGGTTGAACCGCAAAATTCAAAAAGAAAACAATTTCCTTGCCGTCAAACTCAAAGATGCAACTTAGTCGCACAAAAATATTGCCTCCCCTGGGTCAAAATTTCTCAGCACCAGTGAAAAGAAAAACTAGACTAGGCCAGTGGTATTGGCAATATGATAATACTAAACTGGCGATGTTCATCACTCAACCATAAGCTTCGCACAAGATATGTCGACCCAATACAACAACGGAAAAGCTACCAAACATATAATACCATATAATACCATGTCCCCAAAAAATCCCGCCAGTTCCACTAAACCAACTCAATCCCCCCACTTCACTGGCTCTCCAAAACCAAATGAACGACATTGCATCAAGCAGAACCAAACAATCTTCACTCCATGACCAGACTTGGAAACGCTCAGGTAGGAAGCATCTCACTGTTGCTTGCATTCTGCAGGCCGCTCGCCCTGCTGCCCTTCACCTGCAGGAACCCGTCCTCCCTTCTGTTTCAAAGAAGGAAATCAGAAATAGTAAGAAAAGGAGTTTGGTTGAAACTAGAAAGTGCGTACGACGACCCTGACTTTTATAACCTTTTCATCCTCTTCGTCTTCATCATCCTCGTCATCCTCATCTTCATCATCGTCGTCATCTTCATCATCATCATCTTCATCATCCATAATTCCTTCAAGGTCCTCATCTTGAGCAGCTTCTCCAGTGAACCATGAAACAGCATGTGGAATAATCTTGTCTCTAATGGTAGATCTGGAAAAGAAGAGGCATTTAGAACAAGGACAATTAATGGCGTAACAAAACACACAGGGCATACCCAATGTCATAATCTTGTTCCATTTGGTTCTGCAACTGTTCAGCCTGTTCATAGGAAAGAGACATAAAATCATGCCCATGAATCCATGTGTTTATCTTTAGAAAATGCATAGAGAAGTTAAAACTTACTGTATCCTCATCAATTTCCTCCTCATCATCAGGAACTTGAGGTGGACTGAAGAAATTAAAAAAGCTCTCACAGTTTTCAGTTTTTGTGATAGGTTTAGTGTTCTTTGAGCCCTTCTTTGGTTTCTTCTTGAGCACCTTTTGTGTCAAGCACCTCCCCGGGAACCATTCGATTTCAGTACTGCACACAAGAATGTCCAAATGATATGTTGGTGAAATTGTCCATGCATCCAAAAAAGGAGTGCAACTCCACATGAGCTGAAATATTAGTTACCCAATGGCTTTCTCCAGGATTGGTTCATCTTCATCAATCATGTGGTATGTTTTGGTAAGCACTGAGTTCTTGAAGATCGGATTAGTATCAAAGTAAAACTCAAGCTTGAAACCCTTTGGCTCACTAATCCTGTGCCATTTGATGTCCTTGAGGTACTTAAGAGCTTCCTCATCCCTCTCCTGGATCTGAATACAACCCAGACAAAACTTAAGACATGCTGGACTACATACAGACTATGAAGTATGAACAAATCAAAATAGAAGAATTAGTTTTTTTAGAAAACCGCAAGGTCTCACCTCCTCGGAAAGGATTTCATGGTTCTTCATGGCATTAAGCCAGAACTCAGGTACACCCGTTTCCTCTGCAAGGAAGCATTACGAGCAAGTTAAGGCAAAAAATCCAATGAATTCCTTGTTACTAGAAGATTTTTCCTACATGGAAATAGACAAATGATCTCATTAACCTTTCTTATCCGCAGGAGTTTCATCTGCACTTTCTTTGGTGACACCGTCTACCTCAACCACACCATTCACAATTTCATATCGCTGTCAATGAGCAGGCACAAAAAAAAAATCTATCAGACAGATCGTTGCATCCATATGATACAGGGATAGTGAAGGCGAGTGGAGTGATATATGTGTTGTATAAAGTTATGAACCACTAAAAAAATTACTTATCTACAAGCTATTTGAGCAGTTATTATGGTGAGGTTTTTGCTTCGAACAGTTCAAAGAACTAAAGCAAACCTAGCAATTGGCAGAGACAAAAAGATGCATACAGCCATCAACAGAGCATTAAAAAATAGTTTACCTTAGAGTACAACGGCTCATACATCTTCTGATATTTAGCTTCAAGTGCGGCTCTCTCCTCAAAAAACTTCGCCTCGAGATCATCATGTTGGCTCTGGAAGATTTTAAACTAAGCAACTTAACACCAGATGCAACAAGAATATTTCAAAATTCAACCATTTCAACTGTACTTTAGTTCCACAAATAAAGTTGGCTAATAGAGAACAGCTCATCATAACTTACCACTAGGCAATAGCAAGGTGAGGAAGATTCATGTAAAGATAAAACAATAATAGTTCAACAAAACAAAATCTAGAATAGGCATCGCTAATAACAAGTTAAGATCCATTCTACAGTAGTAACATGCAGAGTTTGTGGGATTTCCCACTGGGATTTTCCTAGCATCTACCACAAGAGAAATAATACGAGCACCAAAGTAATCCAACTTGAAATCGAGCAACATACATACACTCAAAAGTCAGCCCTGGCCCCAATTTAAGCTCCTTTCGTTTCTAACGGTTCTCAACTTCTCCTTCTCGTTTTTCTCACGCGTGTTCATAACAGCTAAACAGTGTATCTTTAAAAATCATATTAATCAATTCTTCAAACTTTTTTATAGCTGGTATATAATAAATCTTGCACTAATGAGCCACCTCGTTTCCCGTATTGGAGACAAAGCTTCCAAACCTCTCTCCTGAACGCGCAGAGTTAGGGTTCAAATCTATCGTGCTAGTGCACTGTTGGCTGTACCGTTTACACAAGTGACGTTAGAATTACAACAATATGAGTAGCTTGATCAGTAGTTATTAATCATCCAGGATCGCACAAAGCCCCACATCAAGGCATGCCACGGTAAGGTGGGAAAAAAGTGTGTCGCACCAGGAGCGTGGAAATCTCTTATACCTGGATCTCCCTGAGCACTTCGACGCGCTTCCTGACCTTGGGCTCGAGGCTCTCGAGCACATCCGTGTGCCGCGCCGCCAATCCCTGCAGCGTGTTCTGCGCAAGCACGACATCCGAATCACCACGGGTTCATAAAAAAAAAACGAGATCAAACAGCCAAGCCCGCCAAATCCCGATAGAAGTAAAAGCAACAAAAAATAATAATACCGCAGAAATCCAACCTTAATCGACTCCACGAGATGGGCCTTGTCCTCCGCGCTGAGCTCTGCAACACCACATCCACCGCACCCAAATCCAGCGTGAGGCAACCGCAGCAAAAACCGAACCACCGAGAGATTCGAACGAGAGCGCGCGAGGAGAAGCGGCAAAACCTTTGGCGTTGGGGACGGCGGCGCCGAGGCCAGAGAGGTCGAGGGAGTCCTTGCCGTCGCTCATGGCTCCTCCGGAGAGTCCGCCCCCGAAGCTTCGGGAGGATGGGGTCTCCGCGCGGCGGGCGAGGCGTCTAGGGGGAGAAACCCTAGCGGCGGCGGCGGCGGCGCGAGAGGGAGGGAGGGAGGGAGGAGCAGAGGGGATAGAGAAAAGAGGCTATGAATGGAGGGACGCGATTTATAGCCGGCGCGTGGGAAGTCGGGCGGAGGTGGGGGGAGCGCCGGTTTGGGCGAGGGTTTGGACTCGGAAGCGGCGCGGTCGTGTGGGGCCCACCTGTCGGCCAGTCAGGGCTACCGCGCCGGAATATACCTGCGCGATGCCAATAGTAGTAGAGTACCAAGCTATCAGCAAGTGTGGCGTGATATACTCCGTAGTTGAGACCGTGTATTTTTTTCTTAATAAAACATTTCTTTATTTTTTATAGTTATTTAATCATAAAATAATAAAATTAACAATTATGTATATAACCTTTTCTATAGAAAAAATTGCATCGTTTAACCATTCAAGAATCGTGCTTATAAAATTTAAGGAAAAAAAGGAACAAAATGGCGGGAATATTGCAGCCTATGGGGATCATCGATGGAAAAGGCTAAATGACATATTTACTAATAAAAAATAATTTATGAACAAATTTATATAGATATTTTTAGTGATCTAAAAGGCAGTGGTGGAAAATAAATTTTGAAAAAAGTTAAAATAAATTCTAAATTTAAGATTAAAAGTAAATTTTTATATAGAAAAATGACAAGATGTATATTTGTGTGGTTAATTTGGTTGGATGCCATATTTTGATGTGTGTATTGCTCTAGAGTACTGATATGTTTATTTGGTTCCCATAAGCTTATCATGTCACAATTTTTTATGTCATCAACTCTAACACGTAACACGTTATTCTCACGTTTTCTTTACCAGTGTGGTAACATTTCTTAACCCTTTGCCCTAATAAGTCCGGAGTCGAAAATTTATACAACTTTTGGCAACAAAATACGACAAACAGGCGCTTGTGTAGATTTTTATGTGAATGGTAATGTGTTTTTGGTTGCATGGCTCAAGTTACCACTTACCAAGTCGCTGCACTTTTTTAAATAGGTTATTTGGAAAATGATATAGTGTGATTAGCTACGCTTTTTGACCCACATGTCAGTGGCATGTATTTTTAGCAAAGCTTGCTCTGGATGTCACCGTTATTTTGCTACCCACACTTTACATAAAAGTGACATTTGACAAAGTTTGTCATCAACCAAGGAACCCCTTAAATAAAAAACGGGCTAAGTTGGTTAGATTTAATTAACATCAAACCAAACACCCCTATAAAAAGGTGAAGCACTGAACTTTTTATTGGGGTAGAAAAACAGTTTAACTACAATCTTTACTAGGGCAAACTAAAACTGTCACAATTTTGTGTTAAATTTGTTTTGAATATACCATATTTTGAATTTAAGATATGATATTTAACCATTTATCTTATTAAAATTCATGTAAATATCATTTATTTCGATGTGATTTGTTTTTTATTAAATATACTTGAAGTATATCCTATATATATACACACACGAATTTTAAATAAGACCAATAATGAGATGCTATATAAAAATAAACAAATCTGCTACACCGACTATTGCATCTGAATTTTAATAGATAACACCGTTGATTTTTTATAAATCATTCATCTTAGTCAAAAATTTATGTATATGTAAAATTGTAAGTTATAATTAAAATATATTTAGTAATATAATTATTTAAAAAGATTAAATATGACGAATAGTCAAACCTGTGCCAAAAATGTTAATTGTGTGAACTATTAAAATAAATAAGGAGACAGTATTTAGATTTTTAAAAAGTGAGGCAGTAGTATTTTTAGCAGATGGAGTTTAGTCGTGCTAGTTTTAGGGTTTGGGCTCATGTTCATTTGACATTTTTTTGGTCGTCTCGGTTATGGGGTGAAGCTGTAAATTTTGTCGGTAAAGCTCAAGTTTGCCTCGGTTATTGACCTCGCCTGCGCATGAGTGCCATCCCGTACGGTTCCTGCAGGCAGTTCTCATTATTTTGAAGCAAATGGGCGGTCGAGACTCGTGTGAGCCTGGCACCTCCAAGGACCAGGGGCCCCCGCTCTCCCTTCTTTCCGACTATTGAAGTGCTCGGCCACGGTAACGGGAACCACGTGGTTTGGTTTGATGAATTTTATTTAAATTTGAGCTCTTTAAAAAAGCTAAGAAATGTATATCAATTATTTATGAAACATAAAGTTTGGTTCATATCTGGGGCCTCCACCCAAATTAGTGAAAAACCCTTCAAAAAGAAAATATGGGTCGTCATATTATTTGTGCTTTAAAACATTTGAAGGTCATGCCGATAAATTCATGCAATGCTACATTGTTTTTCTAGAGTTATCAATATTTTTCCTTGAATTTGCCATGATTTTCTAGGATTTTACTATGTTCTTTCTTGTTTTCTCAATTTTTTCTTTTATGTTTCAACGTACCGCGGTACCGCATCAAATCATGCAGAGTTCCAACATTTGATTCAAACCTTTCAAATGTGAAATTGTTGCAGTTTGCATGGTATCTGCAGGAAAGATGAGAAGTCAGTATTGGTAGCTTAAACGTTTTCATGAACCATGCATGCTATTGATATTAGTGAGAAGTCAGGAAAGATGTATTCCAAGGTTTTAGATTATACTCGCTCCAACAATAAATATAAGAGATTGTAATATTTTGATAAGGAAGAATATACTACTCAATTATCCATTCATTAACTAAATATTAACTAAATATAGGACCTCATATGATTTGAATCTTTTGGTGACAACTCCATGAAAGTTACGTCTATTCTAACCGACCCGGTCGCCCCGTGCCTGAACCCTAGAGTGACAGGGCGACAACCACTCCCACCGCCGCTTCTCCGCATCCTCTCTCCCCTTGCCTTACCGTCGCCTAAGTAGCCGCCGGCAAGCCGGTTGGCCGCAATGACGGTGGCGACGGGGCTCTCTCACTGTCTCCCAGGCACTAGATGGGGGAATCAGGGCTGTTGAGGTGGAGGCACGCAGCGACGGCTAGAGGCGCACGCCAACAGCGGGCGGAGGCACGCAGCGGCGGTGGTTGGAGGCGCGCGAGGAGATGTCATGCTCGCTGGCGACTACAGGGCGGCGGTGGTAGCCCAAGGCGCGCAGGCGAGATCTGGGCGATGGGCGTGCGCTGGCAGCGGACGGATACGACACGTGAAGAATGTTTTATAATTTTATATATTTGAACGAAATTTTTAAATAAGACGAATGGTCAAACGTAAATAAAAAATTCAACGGCCTCAAATAAAAAGACTGGTGGGAGTACTTCCTCATTCCCCTAGATCCGGAGATAAGATTATGTTTGAGTTATCTCTAAATAAGTGTATATTGAGTAATTATTTTATTAGAGTTTGTGAAAAGATGTAACATATGCATTGAAACTAAATAAAGTGAGAAATAATTGGGTTGAGATTTAATAAAGTAAAATAAATTATAGTTTTTCTTTCCTGGTGGTGGTTGTGAGATGGATAAAAAATAAAATTATTTTTTTTTAAAAAAAGTACTCGTTGTTCAGTTGGGCACAGCTTGGTGCCCGGTCTCTCATCGCTGTGTGACAGATGGAGATCGAACTGGCACGGCATGGCAACCAATCGCTCTGCCTCGTTGGGTCATTCAGCCTTCGCCAATCGCCACATATACTCCGTTCACGCTGTCGCGCAGAGCCAGCCCGGTACGTGCCTTCAATGATGCAATCAATGTCCCGTGGGCCGTGGCACGAACACAAAAGAGTACTCCTCGTGATTATGAACTGGAGACGAACTGTACATCGAGACATCTACCAGTAACTGCGTGAAATGCATATTTGTTTGAGTAATTACTCTTTTCGTCCCAAAATAAATCAATCTTTTACTTTTTACCTATGATATTTGACTTTTCGTCTTATTTAAAAAAATTTATGATATTTTTATTTTTATTAGACGATAAATCGTGAATAGTACTTTACGTATGACTATTTTTTATAATTGGTTGAAAAATTTTCAAATAAAACGAATGGTCAAACGCTGGACACGTAAACCAAAGAATTGATTTTTTGTGGGACAGAGAATATAGCAATAAAAAGACAAATGCATTATGATTGAAAAGAGAAATAAATATTGAGATTTAAAAAAGTACTGTTGTTTTAGTCTTTGTGGCTTGGTATTGATTTGACATATTTCATAAAGATTTTATATTTATCATCTCTTATTTGTCTCGTAAAATCTTTATTTTTTAAAGTTGTTATTGTATTGCAAATTGGTAAATTACAGGACAAATGTATCGTGCTTTAGAAAAAAAATAAGGGATGAATATATTGGGTTTGGCACATAAAATGTGTATTACTTACATACGAGTTTCGAGATATGTTAAAAACAAAATATTTCTGGAGAAGAGTATAATAGGCTAAAAGAAACAAAGTAAAATCTTATTCTTGGGGGGGGGGGGGGGGAGTACTGAAATCCAGCCATAAGCAGAACGCATTTTCTTCCCTCGTTGATACCGCAGCAGCCTGTAGAGGTCATGGCGATTCAAACGGCAATATTTATAAACAAAAAATAATTTATAAATAAAATTTTTATACACATATTCTTATCGATCGAAAAGTTAATGCTAAAAAGCTTCAGTGAATTTAAAGTTAAAAATTTAAATTTTGGTTTATAAAATAAGCAGAAGCGAAAGCGAAAAGATTAGATAACACGAACCAAGTGAACAGTACAGCACGGTAGAAATGATCATTTCGGCTATCACTAGAGCACCAGTTCTTCTCCCCGCCTGAATACAAATGTAGTAGTAAAATTCTGGTTCCATCCTAGCAGAAATCACCGTAGAAGTTGTCTAAATTTTGCAGGGAGTCGGCATTGCATAACTGAAAAGAGACGCAAATTTTGGTCGCATCTCCGACAAAACGGCTTCATCCGTCAGGGGTTTC
This sequence comes from Oryza brachyantha, assembly GCF_000231095.2. Classification (NCBI taxonomy): domain Eukaryota; kingdom Viridiplantae; phylum Streptophyta; class Magnoliopsida; order Poales; family Poaceae; genus Oryza; species Oryza brachyantha. The sequence goes on from NC_023167.2 coordinate 17,783,458, forward strand.
GGTTGCTGTAGATGAGTTCGATCAGCAGACCAAGCCCCTGATGCAGTAGACGCCGAAGAGGAACCACCCGAGCAGGAGGGACGAGAAGGCCGCCATGCCGACGAGGAAGGACCAGCCGGCCATGGCGACTCCGACGCACCCCACGGCGGCGAACGGGAGGAACGACCGGACGACGGCCATCTTGCCCAGCCACCGGCCGCGCAGCCACACGAGCGCCGCCAGGTTGAGGACGTTCCACCCGACGGAGCCGTCGTAGGCGAGCCGGTTCAGGCAGCTCGCCACGAAGGAGTGGCTGTTGCAGGTGAAGAGGTTGTAGCACTTGTGCTCGAACCGCCTCGCTCCGGACCGCAGCGCGTCATCCCACGAGATCGCCGTCCCGGCCTCCAAGTGCTCGTAGGATCTCGCGCACACGTGCGCCGCGAGGTTGGCAGGGAAGCAGCACTGATCAGTGATCAAGCATCAGGAAACCAATGTCAGCAAAACCACAGTCACGGAAATTTCAGTAAAAGACAACTAAGAAGCATGAACTGATGTAGAGATGTGGCTGGTTTGGGTAAGATTTCAGATAGCTAATAAAGATCACAGGTTGTTACAGTACGAAAAAAAATCTTGCAGAAGATGAGATACTGTAAGTTAGACTGTTTTAGCCACTGTCCAATGCTACAACTGTTCTATGGAAGCTTCCATCTGGGTAACTGTATGAGTGCAGTATCTGAACTGCTCAAGAGGCAAGCATATGGCATGCCTGCATGCTTACTGCTTACAATTTTTAGGATCAGTGTCATGGGGCAGGATGGCCTACCAAAAGAAAATGGGCATCGTTACTGTACCTTCTACTAGTAAGTGCAGTAGTGTAGCAAAATTTAAATCTAACTATATATTTTTATAAGTATATTAAATTTTATTTAAAACTTTGATAAGATATATTTACTAATCTATCTATTTTAATATGATATATGACACAAATTTATTGCAAAGCTATATATTTAGTTCCAATTTTAACTTTATAAAATTTCTACTACGCATTGTACCGGTGTAGTATAAGAAATTCAGATCCGTTGGATCCAAAGTAACGGACAACACACGATCGTTGGAGGTAGATTAAATTTTACTACACTACTACACTTACACTTACTAGTAGAAGGTACCGTAACGGTGCCCATCTAAACAAAACATATGCAGCATGAAAAGAAATAACCATATAATTTATGTAATCATGTATGATGCCATCAAAATGCCATCTCATTTCTGAAATGGAAGCAAAATAGTTTTCATGAAGTAAATCCTGTATTCACATAAGGCCCATGGTTCCTTAAAAAAAACTCGAATCTTAAGCACCACATAAATCCAGGGAAGAATATAAGTATACCTTTCTCCTGTCAAGCTGGAGGCACCTCGCAACAGAACCATATGCAAAGTCATCTACACTCACAAAATTTGAACCTGCAAAGTCCAAGACAGTTCCATCCTCCCGGGCAATCCCAACGTGACCTATGTAAGGAGCCAGCCAGGATACCACTGGGAGAGGCGTCCAGACAATAGAACAAGGGAACCTGGCCCCCTTTTGGTCTACTTCACCCAGGGGCCACAACTCCTGCACCTCATTGCTTGAACTGACAACATCATCACCACAACCAGTTTCAACCTCCATTGAAGGCAATAACTTCAGAGACACAGATACTCCTCGCACTATTAAACATAATCAAGCATTGCCCGGTTTAATGTCATGATCTTGTCAACCTACAACAGTACAATGAACATCACTTGTTATGTAATCCAAGAGAGAAACCGAGGTTAATTATGTTTTAAAAGAATGATGAATGCAGTACAAAGTAATATGGTGGGCAGTTGCCCATCCAAGTGGTGATCTGTATGACAATGTTAAGTACGCAAAATTAAAGCATTGACGGGAAAACAGTAAGAGCAACAGTATGACAGATGGCATTCCCCTTTGTTTTCCCCTCCACATGAAAAACTGAGTAGTACTTAGTACTATTCAACAATAGTTATGACGATTAAAACAGTTTAATACAATAAAAATACTTCAATCAGCTCTCCAATAGTTATATTCTTGCTCTAACATACCTAAAGACTCCCCCGATAAATTAAAATTTTCGTTTTATAATAGGAAAACTTAAATTTAAATAATGCCCAACACCCCATTCAAAATCTAAAGTGCTTGTTGGGCACAATTTTGCTTCCTCAAATCCACCGACAACACAGTATGCTAAATTATTACTACTCGCCAACTGTACAACACAATACACCATGTGTTACACGCAAACATGGCTAACAACTTTGTTGGCAATGCAAGCTAAACTCCTATCTAAAAGATTAAGACAATGTTCAATTTTACCAACAACTCTAATAAAGCAAATTAAACTATCTTACAGAACAAACGCCATGGATCATGATCCATGCAAAATGTTCCAGCCTTTACCCTCTTCGTCAACAGACCCCCCAACTCAACCTCGCTTCTTCAGCAAGCAAACACCCCCAACCACCAATGCACGAAACGAAACAACCTGATGCCCTAATCCCATTCAACCTTACCCTACAAAAAACGAGAGGAAGAAACCCCAATCAAACCTCTCCTGCTAGACCAGACCACTCCCCAAAAAAAAAAGAAGAACCAAAATCTCTCTCACTGAGCCAAAGATCCTAGCACCGCAGCAGAGCAGGATCGGCGGCGGGGGACTTACTACGAGCAGCGGAATCCTCCTGGGCAAGTCGCATTGGGGATGGATTGGATTGGGACGCCGCCGCTCCCGAGCGCAGGCCAAGTGTTTGACGCATTGGGGAGGCGGAGGCCGCGTACACTTAAAGAGAAGCAAGGTGCATGCACCTGGGAGGGAAACGCTACGCGCACCCGGGGCTGGCTCACTCGGCAACGGGCAGCGGTGAGGTGGCGGTGGGCCCGCCCTCCCAACCGGGACGCGGCGGGTTGGGGCGGTGCTCTCATCCGCCGTTGGTTTGAAGATGAGCGGTCGTGATCTGGGGACCCGTTTGCGCGAGCGAGTGATGAGTAGTTGGCGGTTGCTTCGTGCCGAGGCCAACATTTCAGAGTAGTGAGCAGCTTAGCTCGACGATGGTTCTGGAGTCGTCATGAGCTCAGACCAGGATTAGATTGGTGACATCATGCTGGTTAATTCCTTTCTTTTATTTAATGTTTTATGAATATGTAAAGGTATGTGTCGTATTTGAGTAATAAATTAAATCATAATAAAAATAATTAATAACTACATAAATTTTTGAATGCAACGAATAGCCATACATATACTCAAAAGCAAACAATATCAAATAGAAAAAACCGAACAGATACTATTATAGTCATCAGATTAACCTTACAATTTTTTATTGTTATCGCGCTGCTTATACTCACCCCGTCCTTTCGCTTTTTTTTTACACTTATGAACCACAATTTCGAATTTTAACCTTAAATTTAGAATTAATTTTGGAATTTTTTAATCAAATTTTTTTCACCATTGCTTTTAGACCGCTAAGAACACTATATAAAAGTTTTCTTCATAAATTATTTTTTATTTATAAATATGCCGCCAAACAACGAGCGCGACTGATTATAAACCGTAACCTCTTATCGATAACTTCAAAGATAAATCATGAATTAAATTTTTTATAGACGTGCCATCAGTGGCTTAGAATCATGTTTACAATCAAATACTAGAAAAACAAAACACATTGAAACTAACCAAAATTAAATGTTAAAATTTAAATTTTTGCTACGAGGTCCATGTTGAATAATAAATAATGGGTGTCTGATAAAGTGATACTAGCACATATAGGCTCTTATATCATTTTAAAATATACTATCTTCATTTCATAATATAAGACTTTTTAGTGTCATCTAGATTTATATGGATGCTAATAAATCTATATATATATATATATATATATATATATATATATATAAATTATATACGTTCATCAATTGATGAATTTAAGTCTAGAAAGTCTTACATTATGAAACGGATGTGATATATTTTAATGAACTGATTATGAAGCATATTCAGCTTCCTGGTATTACAATTACATGGAGAATGTATTTTTACAAACACTACTCCATACACACCCGTATATATGTCAAACTCACACAATCACAAAAGTTTATCTCGCCGTGACATTGCTAGGGACCTTCTTTGATCACGTGCCGTATCCTTCAATCGATCCCCGAAACCGGCCTTTTGCACAAATATCTCGGAAAGAAATCAATTATCAGATGAAGCGATCGATGCTCGCATGATTCGGTAGCTATTCGATAGGCGTTTCGCTAATTAAGCATCCGGTACAAGAACTGCATTAGAAAAAGCAATAATTGTGTGGTTAATTAGGTGAGTAGCGTAGCACGGAGGCGTGGCAACACACCCTCCGTCAGTCCGTCTTGAGATGATGCTTTCTTTGCTCAGCTTTTTGAACTAGCCAAATCGCATTAGTGTTAGCCTTTTTTCCAGGAAAAAAAGTGATTTTGGACTAATCGATTGATAATTATATAAGAGAGTAGGCTTAAGCTGCAAACACAGAACCGTTTGTCCTATAGAACAAACCAACCGGCGTTGAGCTTATTCGAAGAATAAATTATTGCTGTTTTACGTGGCATCAAATAAGAGCTTTAGTTCCCAGAAAATGTTGTTTCAGAAAAAGGTGATTACTCAAGGTTAACCAAGAAAAGATCATTCAGATTTTGATGCTAATTGTTATGCTAGTGCAGCGGTGCGTTTCGTGGTGGTTTGAAGATGGTTAACACTTAACAAGATTGTTCGTGGGTTTGAAAACAGCTCGTAAAGCCGTTTTGTTGGTTTTCACAAAAACTGTTGAGAAACAACATTATAATCGTGACAAATTTTGTCAAGTGATTAAATTTTAGTTTGGTGTTTCCAAAAATCTTACTAGTTTACCAATCAGTTTGTCAAGACGTCTTAAAGACCTGACCTCAAAACGTTTTAAAAAACATGTGGTTTTCGGTGTTATTGTGAAACATGATTCGCGTCATTTTTTATCTGATAGTCAACCTTATATCAGTGTGTGAGAGCATCTTATGTATTTTGTTTTATTATCTTTACTTATTACCTAACAGTGATCTTATGAGGGATGCATAGGAAAAAGGTGGATCAAGCGGTGATGGTGGTCAATAATGGTAGGGGCGTAGAGTTGGTGGATTTGGAATTTAGTACTAACACGTTGACGGTTGGAACTCTTATTAGCTAAGTCCAATACGGTGTGTTCGATGTTGACTTGGTTTATTTTGCATCCAATTGAGCTAGAGATGAGCCCTAATTGACGAGATAAAGGTTGTGTTTATTATCTGAGATTTATTATCGTTGGTCTGGCATTACAACTTCTCAATTGGTGACCTCAGATTAAGCCGCCAATGGCGTCTAATTGATAAATTGAGGGTAACTACTCACTGGACAAGTCCACCATTGGGTTCAACATGTTGTCAGTCTAGCTTGATCGTCTTCGATTGCAATGGTGCTAGCACCTAATTGACAAGTCAGGGGTCATTGCTCGTCAGCTGATCTAGTTGTCTATTGAGTGCTAGGTTATAGAGGTTGTTGATTATCAAAGGATCTTGTGCAGACAACTTGCTTCTAGCTTCGCAACTTCCTTCCTAAAATGTTCATAGTTTTTCATTATTCAATCTTCTTTGTTGAGTTTTGGTTAAGGCTTATAAGACATAGCAGTTCAATCACTGTTATTCTGATCATTCTATAATTGAAGTCGGTTGGATTTTGAAGATATCTTCTTGGTTGACTTCCTATAACAGCGACGATGCAAGATTGATCGTCTAGGTTAAGTACCAATTCTGTTTGATAAGACCACCATAGTGCTTATGATATTCAATGGTGAACTCCGTGCAAATTATTTGCTTAGTTCAATGAAGCTTGTACCAATATCCACGGTTCAACAACAAACCTCTAGGGTGTGTTGTTTCTATGGAGACAATTGAAGTAAATTATCGATTTTTCAACTGGTGCGCAAGTTAAAATATGTCAAGGATATAATAGTTGTCTAAGATGATCTGCGCGTTAGTAAAAGTTTGTTTTCTTACCTCACGTAGCAATCCTTTTTGAAAATGATGATCAAGACGAAGTGCCTTTTGGTTATGCTCCTCGACAATTTACTTAGTATTATTCTCTTGAACTCTATTTTTTTCATAATGATTACATGTTTTTTCAAGAAAACATAGCATCGGTTAGCTATTCGGGGGAAAATGAAATGGTATATTTATAAATAAAACTTCATATACATCAATATGTGTTTTTTTATCTAAAAAAATATAAGTTAAAATAAAATTAAGACTAAAAAATTCAAATTTTTTCATCTAAATACGAGAGGAAATGAAACGATGATGAGGATGGTTCGTAGATAGTCTGCACTCTGCAGGGCAGTGAGTTCACTGCAGGTCCGCAACTGCAAGCCTGCAACACGAGGCAGCCACGCAACGAAACCGAGACGCTGTCCACCAAGCCGTTGCTTCGCGGCTCGCGCAACCTCACTCCCCCCCCCCCCCCCCCGTCGCTTGCCTTCCCCTTCCACATGGCCGCCGCCGCCGCCGCCGCTCACCTCTCCCCTCCTCCCCCACTGCACGCGCGCCTCCTCCTCCTCCTCCCGGGGCCCAGTGGCCGCACGGCGGGCGGGGGCTCCCGTGGACGGCGGCCGCGGGGGCGCCGCTGGTTCGCGGTCCCACCGTCGCGGAACGGGAGCTCGTCGCAGGGGACGGAGTGGTGCCCCGTGCCGCCGGAGCAGCTGCCCGTGAATGAGTACGAGTCCCTGGCGGCGTCGCTGCCCTTCTCCTGGGCCGCGGGGGACCTTGGGGTCTACTGCTCCCGTCTCGCGCTCACCGGCGCCGCCTTCGCGCTCTTCGTCGGGCTCCCCGTCGCCGCCTTCGGCGGCCGCGGAGGGGCCGGCGGCGATCCCGTGCACCTCGCGCTCGGGGCCACAGGGTCGGGGATACTGGCCGTCACGCTCGCCGTCGTGCGGATGTACCTCGGGTGGGCGTACGTTGGCAACCGTTTGCTTAGCGCCACCGTGGAGTGTGAGGAATCCAAAATTGTCTCGTTTTTTCGTTTGCTTCCATGCTTGTCTATATGATTTCAGTGCATGATTTTTTGCAGATGAAGAGACTGGATGGTACGACGGGCAGGTGAGACACTAAGCTTGATCTGCCATTGACTCATTTATGTGATTCAAGTGTAGTAGTAGCATCTTAAACCGGTTATCTTCAGATAATTTTCTCTATGCTTACACTGGTATGTGGGATCTAGTCTGACACTCTGACTGCATATATGTGTCTTGACCTTGATCTGATACTTGCCTTTGATTCGATACTTGTGGCCCGTGGGACAATTTGGCATGCTATTTTTCATAGAACATTTGGTTTGCCATGGAAATTGGGACAAGGCTGCTATTATTTCCTTACACTTACTACAATAACAGGTATATCTTGAGAGTTGACTTAGCTCAGGCTTAAGACTTTGTGGCTTTAGCTAAGGCCTTGTTTAGTTGCTAAAAACTTTTCTCAAAAACATCACATCGAATCTTTGGACACCTAAATAAAACATTAAATATACATGAACATTAAAACTAATTACACAGTTATGGAGGAAATTGCGAGATGAATCTTTTGAGTCTAATTAGTACATGATTAGCCATAAGTGCTACAGTAACCAACATGTGCTAATGACGGATTAATTAGACTTAAAAAATTCGTCTCGCGGTTTCCAGGCGGAATCTGAAATTTATTTTGTGATTAGACTACGTTTAATACTTCAAATGTGTGACCGTATGCGTTGATGTGACATCTCTCCCAAAAAATTTCCCCAGCTAAACACTGCCTAAACAAAAGTAGAACAAAAAACGATTCAAAGGGGGAACACCAAGCATCACTGAATTAAAATACAGTCAGTGCCATTCAGAAAAAGTCATTGTCTTGCTTATGTATATTGTGCTCGATACTATAGATGTTCAAGTCATACATATTACCAAGTGGTCAAGTATAAGTTTTGCTGCTCTTTGCAATTTCATGGAAGCCTCAGAATACTAGTACTAGCGTTTTTTTACCAAGGTGTTATATGAAATTAAGAAATAATATGGCATGCATTTTTAATGCTAAGTTTCCCTCGTCTCTGAGATAAGATGTGGTTCCATCTTACAAGAAGTTCTTGTCAATATCTTCTTTTTGATATGTTATATCAAGAATCACAGTAGGAGGGCCAAATTATTCTCTCTTCTGCTATATACTTGCTAGTGAAGTAAATATTCTGTCCAAGTGTCCATGGAACATCCTTTTGGATGATTAGATTAATTAATGCATTTCTGCTGCAAGCTCAGTGGTTCATCAACATGGAAAGAAAAAAACTCTCATTTTTTTTTGCCTTGCTCATTGATTGATACTAAGTTCATGCATCCTCATGGTACTGACACATTTCTTGGATTTCATTCATATTGTCTCTCTTGTTTAGTCTAGGTGAGCCCATGGTTGCCACCTTCAATTATTTGATTATCTGAAATGTGACTATAGATATTTTACTGCGCAATTGACATTTTAATTGTGCAGCTACTGACCACACAATTAGCACTGGCATACTGACATTTTAATTGTGCTTGGCAGATATGGGTTAAAACCCCAGAAGTTTTGGCTCGTGATCGGCTTCTAGGTTCATTTTCTGTAAGTTTGTGAACCATTCCATTGTTCTCAGATTATTCACGTGTGTTGTTCTTTTTTTCTTTTCTGTTGAGAGATACCTAAACTTGTAATCATTGGATACTGTATGCACTATGCACATGGCATGAGCTGTGAAATTCTTCAACATAATGTGATGATATAAATAATTTATATTACTCTGGATCTACAGTTGTTATCTAGAGCAGTTCATTTCTGAAATACTGCATATTATGTTAAACATATGTGTATGTTTATGTCAATTGAAAGATGCACTTATGGTATAATTCTGAACAGTTATCTGCAAAATTCTGCATAGATGGTGACCACTTTATTTTTTTTTCCTACATGCTTCAGGTCAAACCTGTGCTGAACAGAGTGAAATTTACCTTGGTGGTGCTGGCAGGGTCCCTGATCCTTTGCATTCTTCTTTACGCCAGCACTGAAAAACCAAAGGATCCTTTTGAAAACACTGGCGGCCGTGCTATCCCTGGAGTGTACAATGATACTTCTGCAAGGTCATTCGAGCCTGATGCGTTCTGTGGAGAACCTGATCTAGGTGATCTGTCGTAACTGTACATAGCGTAGATGATACTTGGTGCTTCTCTTCCTTAGCATGGTTGGAAATGTCAGGGGATATAGGATATAGCACACACAATACTACAATAGGTATTTTAGTCGAAGGTGATCACAAAATGTCTTACTCCCGCAATTACTAAATTTTGTGATGATTCATAACGACGATGTAAATATTTGACCGTATAATATATATAACTTTTTTTTCGAATATGTATAAATACATAAGTGCATTACCATCTTTATCTTTTGTCTTTTGCTTATGTTTATAAGCGAAAAATTTAAATTTTCAATTTTAAATTTAAAGTTGTTTTTAAGTTTTCTCATCGTAGTTTATTTTTTAGTTTTGGATTTTAAATCGCTATGAATACATATATAAATATTTTATTCATAAATTGTTTATTGTTTACAATATGTCGTTTGGTTTTTCACCGACAAGCCAAAAGATGACTCCGTACGTACTTAAAGCTTACTACTACTAAAAAGTTTGGAATAGAATCCTCTGCACGATTATTGGTATAGTACCACTCCTTCATACATGAATCAAATAGCATGCGAGGTCTACCTGTCAGTGTCACTAGTGAGCAGCCAGAGGATTTGAAAGTGCTGTTGCAAAAAAGAGAGAAAGAAAAGTCCACCATCTGCTGACCCCGTGGCGATGGCACAATAGGTTGACCGCTAAAATCGCGATGCCTTCTGGTGAAGCTGTCGTGACAGCAATCCTGTCCCCTTGCAGGCTGCCGAAATCAGCCGGAAGTTGCTGAAACCCTGAAATCAAACACGCACACATAACGCCTTGGAGAACAACAAACCGAGCACGGATCGCCCACAGCTTCACGCCGCCAACGTTGCCCAGGAACGCCAAAAAAGAAAAAAAAACCTTTCCTCTTAACGAAAAATCGCAGAAAAGAGTGAAAAAATGGAAATAAAAAACGCAGCAACGTGCCGCTTCTCCGGTCAAACCTCCCGTCGCCGACTCGCCGCCGTCACCTCGCCGCCCGGTCCGACCCGACCTAGGAGGCGCAACTCCACATAAAAAAGGGAGTCCAAATCGGCAAAGGCGCCGCCGCCGCCTCGTCGTGCACCCAGCTCACCCATTCCCGTCGCGCACGTAGCATACAGCGAGCTCAGCACGCCGAGACAGCGAAGCAGGACGGCTAAATCCTCGCGCTAATTGCCCACTAATACTCTTGTTTAATCGCCTCGCCTCGCCTCCTCCGCCTCTCTCTGAGTCTCCCCCTCGTGCTCGCGGGTCGCGGAATCCCATCCCATCCAGCTCGGAGCGCGCGCGCCGGCGCCCAGGCTGGGATCCGATCGGGCGGTCGATGCCGGCGGCGGCAGGCTGGGGATGGCCGGGCGGCGAGCTGTGAGGCCGGGCGGCAGCATGCGTGGGGTGGTGGCACGGTCGCCGGCCGTGTCGTTCCTGGTGGCGGCGGCGGCGGGCGCGGCGCTCGTCGGAGGGGTGTACTTCTGGGTGGTGGTGTCGTCGTTCCGCCTCCCCGACGCCGGCGCCGCCGGGTGCTTGCCTGATGGCGAGGGGTCGTGGGCGATTGGGATGTACTACGGGAAGAGCCCCCTCGAGCTCCGGCCGATCGAGCTGGTGAGCTGAGCTCAGCTTCGAGGCTGTCCATTCGCGTGGGTTTTTGAGGAATTTGGGTGCTTACCATGGTGTTTGATCTGGTGGGCAGGATTGGAAGAGCAATGGGAACAGCTCGGCGTGGCCGGTGGCGAACCCCGTGCTGACCTGCGCGACACCGACGGAAGCCGGGTACCCGAGCAACTTCGTCGCTGACCCCTTCCTCTACGTGCAGGTGAGTAGCTGCTCTGGCTCTCGCGATCCACCAGAGGAATTGTGTGTGATTTTCCGTGTTTCATATTTGCTGGGCTAGGAAAGGAGCCTCTGAGATTGAATAGGCACAATTTAAGCTGACTGTGTGAATTCGGTTCATATAGAGGGTGGTAAGGGCTGTGTTTAGATGAGATGCTTCGAGGATAGAGAGTACTGTATTCAGGTTCCCTCGTGCCCAAGTTGGCGCTATCTGACTAGCGCTGGATATTGTTATCCTTCGAGTGTTGTTACTTGTTAGCAATGAAACACGATATGCTATGCTGGGATTATGCATAAAATGCTTCAAGTTTCGAACCAAAGCCTTGTGCATAATGTATTGCCAATTTTTAAACACAGTAGTTGTCAAGGGTTGCAAGCTTTTCTGCTTAGTTATATGCAATGTTCTAATCACCATGACCTCCTTGATAGAATTAATGCATGTTCATGCTTATCAAAATTAGTACTATCTCTCTATTCTGTATTATAATATGTGATGCCATTGACTTGTGACACGGTTAACCATTTGTCTTACTAAAAAAAACTTATGTAATTATCATTTATTTTGTTTTTATTGGATTTATTGACAAATGTATTTTAATTATAACCTAAATTTTTACATATTTGCACATTTTTTTTGAATAAGACGAATTGTCAAACGTGTTACAATAAGTCAACGACGTCATCTATTAAAATATGGAGGGAGTACATAATGATGCTTTGCCTTTAAGTTTTTTATAGCATGATTCTGAAATGTTTGTTAAAATACTGAAGAGAATGGTTCATTGTCCAAGTACGTAACCAGATAAAATGTCGCTGGAGACTTGTAGATTGCATTATGATTGAAGTGAATTCGGTCCATGATGTGGTTCTGTGAGCGTCATAAACACATTTTAAGTATAAATGATAATATAATTTAAATTTACAAAATTTCGAGATATGTAAACCATGGGTTTTCTTTTTTTTGGAGATATTTCCCCCAACTGGGACAAGATAATTCTTTATAGATAATGTGGAAAGAGAATTCTGTACATGCTTTTGTAGCATGAATATTATTTGTTACGATACACAAAACAGAAACATCCTTTATTGAAGGTAAAATTTCATGCAAATCCAGGCTATTGTGGTTTTTTAAGTTCATCATAAAATTACATATTTTGTCTTCTACTACTAGTTATTTTCTCTAATGCTCAACCTGATATGGTAGTATGCATCTCTCAGGGGGACACACTCTTTCTATTCTTTGAAACAAAAACAGTAAGCACAATGCAAGGTGATATTGGCGTTTCAAGAAGCCTGGATCAAGGTGCAACATGGGAATTTCTTGGCATTGCTTTAGATGAGGCATGGCATCTTTCATACCCATTCGTGTTCAAATATGAAAATGAGGTATAATTTTAACTTTAAGTTATATCTACAGCTTAAGGAATGACGAGCTGTTTCTGAATATGTCAATACATTACCTTTTCTCTTTTAGATTTATATGATGCCAGAGGGGAACAAAAAGAAGGAGCTACGACTTTATCGAGCTACTAAGTTTCCTCTTGAATGGACATTGGAGAAGGTGCTCATTAATAAACCACTTATTGATTCCTCGTTAGTCCAATACGATGGAGTGTGGTGGCTATTTGCCTCAGATTTTACTCGGCATGGTATAGAAAAGAATGCAGAGCTTGAAATTTGGTACAGCAACTCACCGCTTGGTCCTTGGAATGAACATAAGCAAAACCCTATTTACAGATCTGACAAAAGTTTAGGAGCTCGAAATGGTGGAAGGCTATTCATGTTTGAAGGGTCACTGTATCGTCCAGGACAGGATTGCAGTGGTACCTATGGGCGGAAGGTTAAGCTGTACAAGGTTGAAAAGCTAACTAAGGAAGAATACAAAGAGGTTCCAGTAAAACTTGGGATCGAAGAGACAAAGAAAGGGAGGAATGCTTGGAATGGTATGAGGTACCATCACATGGATGCACAGCAGCTTGCCTCTGGTGGATGGATTGCTGTCATGGATGGTGATCGTGTCCCTTCAGGTGATTCAACACGGCGATCTTTATTTGGTTACATGGGTTTTTCTGTAGCTGTTGCTCTGGTCATTTTTGTGGGTTTTGTAAAAGGTGCAATCAGTTGCTACATTCCTCCAAGTTTTTGGGTTCCTCTAACTAGGAGAAGTGAGTTATCTCGTATGCTACCTGTGCACCGCTTCAACCAGAAAATCCGTAGATATTCGACCAGTGTTGGCAGGAGTATCTCTGCTACCAAATCAAGGCTCAGTGAGAAAACTTGGTCGAATACACTATTCTTTTGTGTAATTGCTCTAATAGGTATTATTAATGTCTGCATTGCTGTGCATTTCCTATTTGGTGGCAATGGTGCTGAAGAGGCATATACACATCAAGGCCAGCACTCTCAATTCACAATGGTCACAATGACATATGAAGCCCGACTCTGGAACCTGAAACTGTTTGTTGAACACTACTCTAGATGTGAGTCAGTCAGAGAGATAGTTGTTGTCTGGAACAAAGGAAACCATCCAACCAGTGACGCCTTTGATTCAACAGTGCCTGTCAGAATACGTGTGGAAGAAATCAACTCCCTTAACAACAGATTTAGGGTTGACCCTTTGATAAAGACCCGGGCCGTCCTTGAACTGGATGATGATATCATGATGACTTGCAGTGATATAGAGAAAGGATTTAAGGTGTGGAGAGAACACCCTGAGAGGATGGTAGGCTTCTACCCTCGGATGATAGACGGGAACCCTTTGCAGTACAGGAACGAGCGATATGCTCGGGGCAAGAAGGGCTACAATCTGATTCTCACAGGTGCTGCTTTCATGAACAGTGAGTTTGCTTTTCGCAAATACTGGAGTGATGAAGCTAAAGAAGGCAGAGATTATGTCCACAAGAACTTCAACTGCGAGGACTTGCTCATGAATTTTCTGTATGCAAATGCAAGCTCTGAGAGGACTGTGGAGTATGTTCACCCTGCTTGGGCTATCGACACTTCTAAGCTTTCTTCTGTTGCTATTAGCCGAGACACCCAGAAGCACTATGACATTAGAACAAAATGTTTGGCAAAGTTTGCCTCCATATATGGCCCTCTCCCCCAGAAATGGGGGTTTGGTATGCGAGAGGATGGCTGGGACAAATAGACTGGACAAGGCGGAATAGACCGCGAACACATGCAGGTTGTTGAACATTTTTTATTGAAAGTTTTGCAGCATGGCGATATGTTACATCTTTTTCTCCCCGGTAGAAGTAACTTGTTTAGTGATGTAATTTGGATAGAAACCAAGAACTGTGTAAATCATGATCTGTTCAAAGTTAATTATGCTCTGTAGCTTTTGATGCTTAAAATAGCCAAATTCAGTGCAGTATTTGTGAAGCTTCAAATTCGCAAGGGTTATTCCCTGTATCAGTAGCACTCTGGAATCAGACTTGGTACAATTTCAAACGTTGCCGTGTCTTGCTCGCCAGAAATGCCAATGTTTCCAATGGAGACGTGCAGTTCATACTTCACATACACCGGAAGAAAACCTACCATAAAACAACGGCAGCAAAGAATGCCCAGTACAGCGGAGTGACATACATAGACGAACTAGCATGAGTCAAGTTCTAGTTACAAGTAAAAATTAAAAGCATTACATGGAGGATGAGTTACATCATGCAGTTAAGAATCCGAGTGAAAACACCATAGGCAGGAGCTCTTGTTGCTGAATGGCACATGAAACTTATTTCTTCTTTCCACCGGCCCCCTTTGTTTTCTTGTTAGCGACTGGTTTAGTTGTTTTCTCTGAAGTATCCTGCGATTAATCACAGAAAAATTCATGAGACGTGATGTTAGCCACACACAAATAGAATCGTGACCACAAGCCCACAACAGTGCAAGTATATACCTACATAGTATTGTACTATTGTTGCAGTTTTATATGAAACAGTTCTACGATATCTGAGGGAAAATCATGCCAGACAAGGCTAACAAGGATAACACGTAGAACTATTTTACCACTGGCATACAAGGTATTATTTTGCTATTGTATCGGCCTAATTCTAGATGACTTGTAAATATATTGTTGAGTGATGCAAATATTATTAAGCATCTATTGGCAAGCCCATCGCATAATCGAAGCGTAATCTAATACCATGTGATTCAAAATTGTTATTTCAATGGCCTGATAAAGTATATCATGCTAGAATGGCTGATTTTGGAGAAGGCTAAAATTTATAAATTTAAACACGATAAGATTGATGGCATTATGGTGAAGGTACCTTTCTTTTCAGAGGCATGGATGTGCTGACAACTGGCTTGAAGAAGGACTCGAGCCTGTTCACATTAATTCAAGAGTTGGTATAGCAAGGTCAATCCGAGTTGCACGGATGATACAGATGCATGCATCACTCTTAGAACCAAAGTAAAAAAATGCATCACAATGCTTATGTCTCACCTTCCTTGGGAAGATTTGTTCTTGGCAGATTTAATCTTCTCTATGGCCTGCATAAACCGGAGAAATAAGTTGCTGATAAAAATATTTTAAAAATATAACACAGCAAACCAAAAGAAAGGTGCATGCCTTTGTCACCCTTTCTTGGTTGAAGCCATTTTCTTTCACTAGAAACTCTACAAGACCCTGGAGAAAGAATTAAAGTACTGGGATGAGATTACTGTAGAGTTTGAAGGCAAGGAAAAAAGGGTGAGAGGCATACTTCCTCATCAGGCGCATTCCATTTCAACTCAGGAATATCTAACGTAACATTGGGTTCCTTGAACAAGCGTCGAGCTTCTTGATAAGGCCAGTCCTCAGGAATCTGATATCTGCAGTAGACAATAGACATGGATCAAAATTTAGCCTAAATTTGCATAGGAAATGGTCTTTATCACGTTACAACACATTACATCTAAGATAACACAATCATGCATATTCCTGGGGCGCTGAGCCACAAAGCTGATATTCCTGGGCTGCTGGTCTCAGTTCAGTTCTAAGTCAAGAGAAAAATCTTCAAATAGTTCAATAGATTAACCTGTCTTTATTAATGTTTTCCAGAATGCTTTCTATTGACCCATGTTGACGAATAAGTTTCAGAGCTGTTTGGCCCCCAATACCTAGGGGACAAGCACAAATAGCTGGTTAGGGAAAAATTTTGCATTGACAAAGAAATTCAAGCAGGCAAGAATTTACCGGAATATTATTCATGAGAAGAGGGAAATCAAATATACCTTTAATGCTATCGCAATAGTCACATCCAGATAGGATGCACAAGTCAATGAATTGGTCCATAGTGAGTTCAAGCTCCTCCAAAACCTGGAATATGAAAATTGGTTCAGTGTAAACGACATGTCAACATCAGTGTACATACCAAGTAAATCACAATACTGCATACTTTTGCGACTTCAAATTCCATAACTGGTATTTTCTTGGAACTTGGATCCATCAAATGACGAAGAAACCGTGGAGCTCCAAAAGTAAGAGAGTCCATATCTTCCGATGCAACTGCATAAACCTATAAAAAAATGTAATTAATAAAAATGGAAGCTAGGGATTGAAACAAGAAGGCAGAGGTCTAATATGTTCATGTTACCTTATCATTTATGCAAAGTGCAGCACATTCTGCTTCTGCTTCACATGGTGCCTATTGGTATCAGAAAACAGATGTCTTTGAATGAGATCGAGAGCATTGCAAAAACATGACAAATCATACATTTTACGCTAGCACAGTAAAATTCAACAAATCCAATGATTATGTGTTTGATTCATCCCCTGTAAAGGGGCATGACACCAAAGAAAACTGGGTTTACCTCTACGACAGGAACCCCCATAAGTCTTAACAGTCGTTTACATTCTTCATTGTGCTGCTTCGTGACCTGCTCAAGAAAAAAGAAGATGCAAAGATAGAGCTTACACTCATACATTTACCATTTTTGCATATTCCATATCATGTTTTGTAAAATAACAGATTTCATTGATATTTTCTCAGTAAATGAATCTGTTGGCCCTCTAACATCACAATTGTTTTACATGTCTTTTGCATACAGTACTCTTAAGATCAAGTCCAAATAAGATTGAAGAATGAAGAATCTAACCTTCACAGTTCTCTTGCTGAATTTTTCAATTGCATCTTTATCACCTTCCTACACATTCAAAGCCATTTCTTTAGGAATCAAGAGAGGAATGAGAACAAGCAGAGAAAAGAACAAAATGGAACACTGTGAGAAAAATAGCAGAACAGACTGTTAGCTCACCTCTACTGCCTCGGTTAGTTCCTTGGTGGCATCCTCCCTCTTTGAGTACCTGCAGAGAATGCCATGTTAGCATTCTATAGGGCAAAAAGGTGATGTAGCGCAAATTGTAAGTAGTGGTAGGGAAAACAATCTAAGGATGAAAGAAACATATCATGCCTTTTTGCGAGCTCTTGCTTCTTCAGATCAGGAGGCTTGCCATCAAAAACATATCTGCACGAGAAAACATGTGGTCCTTCCCTTGTCACAAATTTAAGTGTATTTACATGGACAATTTCGATAATAACACGTAAAGGAAGTTGGGTTTACACTGGCTTGATTCCTGCCTCTAGCAACCTTATTGTCCGATTGAACATACCTTGCAAATGACTGTACAGCAAAATTTTATAAATGAATTAACAGAATACTAGCATTAGAACATTATGTAGTTCTGCACTACTTGATATATCAACATGATTGAAAATATATAGAACCTGGTGACTTCACCAGCCTCGTTCGTGAGGGTTTCCATCCCTGTTCTTCCAACTACAATCTACACATGTAAAACATAAAAACCAGTCCCAACTTGTAAAGAAATAGGTAAGAAGTTATCTAATACCTCACCAAAACTTGTTAAGAAAGCACACACTGACACACATAACATATAGTGAGTGTAATATGTAACTGTCATGTTCTATTTCCCACTTTGAACTAAAATATCCAATGCTAGAGGTGTTTATCTTAATGTTAATTAAGGTGGTCAAGCAAAGAACAAAATGAGGAGCAATGGAGTTATCCCAATTTCATCTAATCAGGTTTGCCAAATTTGGCACCTTATACCGGTCGATAAATGTAAAATGAACATCAGAGGCTTAACTAACCCTAAACCCCAAGTAAGTGAGCACATTTCAAAGCCCACTCCCAGAATGCGAGAGGAAGAGGTAGAGGCAGGCAGGGGGCGGAACGGCGCATACGAGGAACTGGTAGATGCTCATGCTGGCGTCGACGGCAATGCGGCGGCCGAAGTAGCTCTCGAACTTCTGCTCCTTCATCGCCTTGGGCGCGTTGTCCGCCAGCAGCTTCGTCAAACCCTACAAAACCCCCCGCAGAAATCGAGACGAAACCCCATCACAAATCGTCCGCACAACAGCCCCCAGCCGAAAACGCCAATCACAAATCCGAACGAGGACGGCGCGGCGTCGGACACCCCCCCTCTCCTCCCCGCGCTCACCTTGATGCCCATCTCGCCTCCGACGGGCGCGGCGAGCGGCGGCGGCGGAGACGGAGCCGGGAGAGAGAGAGAGATGGTCGCCGCCACCGCCACCGCCTCCGGCTTTTTTTTGGAAGGTCGAGCGGGCCGGGCCGGGCCGGGCTGCGTGGAGCCCGTCTAGTTGACTAGCGTACCAACTAAATGGGCCAGAAAGTACGGCCCAATTATATTGGGCCGCAAGCCGGCTCAACTAGAAGACCTAAGCTATGTGATGGGCAGTGCGGCGGCGCTGTTCTGTTCTGTGCCGGCGGTTAGCGGGAGGAGCGCAGCGGCGGCGGCGGCGGCGTGGGGAGGGAGGAAGCGGGGGGTTGGGATGGCGAGCCGGTTCTGGAGGTGGTACGCGGACCGGCAGTTCCACCGGTGGGAGAAGACGGTGCTGTGGGACATGGTGGAGCCGTACCGCCCGCCGCGCTCCTTCGCGCCCCTCATCGGCACCTACGTCGCCGCCTTCTACACCGGCGTCGTCGCCTCCGCCGTCACCGAGCAGCTCTACAAGGTCAGGATTCCCTCAGAAGCACCACCACCTCTTTCCCCTTATCATTCGTTCTTGTACTGAGTGCACATGCCGCGCTTAACGTGCTCGACGGAATGCTTAGCCGCTCCATCTCGAAACTTAGGCATGAAGTTGAATGCTTCAGTGATAAAAGTTCTGTGTAGAATGCTCTTGCATGGTAAGACTAACATGTAATTGGTAGCAGTAGCAGCTAGCTGGATCACCATTTCAAGTTGATTTAACATCAAATTTTGATAATGTAGCATGTGGAATAATGCCATCAAATGGTTTCTTTACTTTCACTGAACTCGCTAGGATCGATTTATCATACAAGCAGCATTGCACCAGACTAAAAGACTGGTGATTTAAAGAATCATGCTATTCTAAACAAATGTTGGTGATTTACAAAATCAGGTTGGATGAAACAATGCAAGGCATATACTTAGCTGAATAACTAGGTTTGACAATTTGACCTCCCCTTATAGAATTATATTAACTTTTGCATGATTTTGGCCACGTTTTGGAGCAGGAGAAGTACTGGGAGGATCACCCAGGCGAGGCCGTGCCTCTCATGCCACCCAAGTTCTACTGGGGGCCATGGAGGATCATGAACGGCGAAGTTCCCCGCTTTATGCAGACACCAGAAGAAGCGAAGCCAGCGTAGAAGTTTCATGGCCTGGTGGATTCAGCAATGGCACCATGCGTCATGTAGTGCTGTGCTTGTTTGCGTGAATAATACAGTTTGCCCCTTTGATCTCAAGGCAATTAGAATTAAATGACCAATTACACAGTAGACACGGTTTATGCCTCCTTTGTAATGAGAAACCAAGTGCTCGTAAGTCACTATCTTACTCCTTGTTATCCTCCACTTTGTATTTTCGTCTTCCTGACATCCTCTGGGGCATAACATTCAAGAGTTGTAATGTGTGATATTTAACAGTTCTAATGTGTTTGAATCTGTTGTGCCTATGTACGATTATCCTTCAGTATGTAACAGTCAACAGTTGCAATGTGCTTGAATCAGTTGTGCCTATGCACGTGTGGACAGCTGTTTTAAGACTTTTATTTACATTTTCTTGATAATATACAATTAAATGATAAAAAACAAATTACGATGAAAAAACCTTAAAATCAACTCTAAATTTAAGGTAAAATTCTAAATTTTGGTTTATATGCATAAGCGAAAAAAATAAGGGGTTAAAATATTGCAGGCAGAATTATTGCCAAAATGCATATTAAAATATTGCAGCTTTTACAATACCAAAGATCGCATACATAATAATCTACAAAATGAGGCGCTCCAAATGAGAGTTTACGTCATCATGGATTCCCTTGTTCAAAAAACAAATTATATCAGAGCCGTCTTTCTCCCGTTTTGAGGGGAGCGTGAAATTCTATAAATATATCAAGTGCTGTTTTTCCCTAGGAAAAGACATAATGTCATAATGCTTTCCAAAAAACACCCTTTCATTTTAGGGGCAGGCACTGTCTTACAGCAGTTAAAAGACAGATCCTAGATCATGTTATATTGCTCTCAAAAATCCATCCCGCTCATCTGCGGCATCCGACTGGCAATTCTGGCTTTTGTTGCTGGAAGCTCAGCAACAGCTGCCTCTGTCGTTGTCATCAGCAAAGAAACGCTGAAACAAAACACAAGGTGTTAAGCAAGTTTGGATAAATATTTACTCATGCAAAAGGAACATGGTAAATCAACTTAACATGTGTACCTTGCTGCATCTTGTAGTGCTGTTCGGATGACTTTCACGGGGTCGATGATGCCAGCCTTAATCATGTCGACATACTCCCCTGTAGTTGGCATAGTGCAGGATTCAGCTACTAAATCACTAAAGATTATTACGCTTTTGAACTCATGTTCAAGGACCGTCTAAATTGCAATCCAGGAACTCATGGTTCTGCACTTCTGCTACAGCCACTAAATTGCCAAAATATAGCTAAACAGCACAAACCTCTTGCTGCATCAAAGCCCAAATTAAGATTATCTTGTTCAATTAGCTTCCCAATGACTACACCACCATCAATGCCAGCATTTGCAGCTATAGTCATCAAAGGGGCCTACAGAAACACCAAGATTATTAGAGATTTAAGAAACACGCCATTAGGTACACGAAGTAACAGGCTCAATACAGGAACTAACCTTCAACGCATTTTTGATAATTTGGACACCAATCTTTTCATCCTCATTTGTTGCTGTGATAATCTTGTCAAGCTCCTTGGTGGCATATAGAAGGGCAACTCCACCACCTGTTTGAAGTTCCACGAATTGCCATATAAAATATGGACAAGTTGCACAAAAGCAAAACATCAAGAAACAAGTTTAGATTTCTCTTAGAAGAATGCCAAAACAAGTGGAGAAATACGATAAAGTTGAAAACCATCACTGCACCTGGTACAATGCCCTCCTCCACAGCAGCTCTTGCTGCGTGTAGAGCATCTGTTACCCTATCTTTCTTTTCACCAACTTCAGCTTCGCTAGCTCCCCCGATCTGCAGCCAAAATGAAAATCCTGAGAAGAGCAAAGTTGGGAAAAGAAACACAGTAAAACATCAGTGTACCTAAAAAATTACAAACCTTGACGACAGCAACACCACCAGATAACTTTGATAGACGTTCTTGAGCCTTTTCTTTGTCGAATACAGCAGTGCTTTTGTCAATTGATTCTCTAAGCTGTTAATGCCATTCACATCATAAATCATTTAATTTCTATTGAATGAGATTCCAGACACTACTATCCAGATAGCCTATAGTTGAGATGAAGTACAGGAGTGATGATTGTTTACAGTACCTGTTTACACCTCTCCTCTATCTGTTGTCTGTCACCTCCACCATCTAGAATGATAGTATCATCAAGGGATACAGTAACCTGTAAAGAAAAATGTCACTGTCTGTTTCTCAGGCAGAACAATTTAACAAGATTGACAAACCTTTTTAGCAGTGCCAAGCATCTGTAGTTGGACTTTACCAAGATCAATACCTCGGTCCTCACTGACAACCTTGAAATTAAATTAAATGAAATAAGCAAGCCAATTTCAGTCATGACTGTATGTCTTGTGTTAAAGGACTTTATATTTGTTGATCGTAATGACTGACCTCTCCTCCTGTCAACACAGCCACATCATCCAGATTGGCTCTTCTGTTTTCACCAAATCCAGGAGCTTTGACAGCACATATCTACAATCAGTGCATGATAACTAGTTCAACAATGTATTCTATACTTTACCGGAATATCAACAAACCATAGTTCCTACTTCCTAGCTTGAAGGCAAGAAGCACCACATGTAAGTTTGCAATTTCACTAAACAACGACACATGTAATCAAACAACTTGTATATACAATTCAGTATTGCATACAAAAGGACCAGTAGTTAATATCACCTTCAATCCAGCACGATGCTTGTTCAGTACAAGCATTGATAGAGCTTCTCCCTCAACATCCTCAGCAATGATGAGAAGAGGTCTACGATTCTACATACATTAGTCACTGCTTAGTATTAAACCTATTTACCGTAGCATCTTCAAATGAAGCTGAAAAATGATGGGACCCAATCACCTTGATAGACATTTCTAATACTGGAAGAAGTGAATTCATTGTTGAGATTTTCTTGTCATGAATTAGAATCAGAGGATTTTCCATCTCCTGCAAAAGCATACAAGGGATAAATGAGAAAGTCTCAGACCATTTGATTGAAATCTTTATGCCTGTTGATGCACATCTCATCTATATTCTCTCTGCTCTCATCAGGTCTTTTCCAGGCCTAAAGCTATCTAAGAAACGAACTCAACAAAGAGAAATTAAAACCTTGCAATGGGAATTTGCAAGGATAAGCACCTTGTGTCATCCTAAAAGGCCAAGATTAAGTGGCATAATCTACCAATGACTATATTAAAGTTACAGGAAACCAAAAGAAAACAAAAATGCACAAACTGACTCAAATCATTACTGATGCTTCACCTCCATACATGTTTCCATCACAAAGTAAAAGAAATGAATGAACACCTAGGAACTTTTTACAACGTAACTTGTGCTGAATTTACTAGTTTAACCAAGAGATATATACTTACACACTTCTGAGTCTTCTGATCAGTCACAAAGTAAGGAGATATGTAGCCTCTGGACAGTTTCATTCCCTGTACTGCTTCAAGCTCATTGTCTAATGTCTTGCCATCCTGCCAGTTTCCAAGAATAAGTTGTACAGTCTAGGCATTATCCAAATAAAATGAGACTTCAGTATGAGGCTAATAATAAAAGCAGCATTTGGTGCTCACAGTAATAGTAATAACGCCATCTTTTCCAACTATTTCCATCGCCTTTGATATCAAATCTCCTATTTCCTTTTCTCCATTTGCAGAAATGGTTGCTACCTGGTTTACAGGAATATGAAATAACATATTTTAAAGCTAGAATTCCAGTGAAGAAAACAATGAGGGATAGTTACATTATGGAAGTGCAGTAATATAGACTCGAGATCATTATTTATTACTACAGAGGCAAACAATAACTACAGAAAATATGCATAAACAACTCCAATATGGTTCATAGGACGTGGTTAGGGGAGAAGAGAAATCAAGCCAACACGCCAAATCAGAGTTCCCACCTGATTTATTTCTTCTGAGGAGTTGATAATCCATGCTTTACTTTTGAGGTGTGTAGTGATAGAGTTTATAGCTTTGTTCATGCCATTACGCAAGTCCATAACATTTACCCCTGCTGCCACAGCCTTGCAACCTTCCGTAAGAATTGCCTGTGTAAGTACAGTTGCACAAGTTGTACCTGATACACCATACAATCAGAACTGCAGTGAGTAGCACTGAATATTCCAATCAGGCTACTACTTCTTATGTTATTTCTAGAGTTATTAAAAATGCTAGAGCTGGGCCATAAAATAACCAGAACATGAAAAACACACTTATCAGAAACTATTGCCGGTGTTACCCAGTTTGAGCACTAAATGCATTGAGCATCACACTCTAGTGAGATAATACTACATAAACTCAATATTTTGACCAAGTTGTCATTATTTCCTTATCCTGACAACATATTCATTGCTACTCCTAATTGACAAAAAAGTATTAACCAAACATGGTGATGGTGGAAAAGACAGATCAACATCATGCTTGTTGGCATTGAGTAGCTTATAAATCAAATAGACTGCTGTGCACAATCGAATAGATAGTTCAAATGGCTGCTCAAGTACAGGAATTTCCTAGAACTCAGGTCCCTTACCATCTCCTGCGACCTTATTAGTAGCTTCAGCGACTTGCTTCACCAGGTTTGCACCAACATTCTTAGTGCTGTCCTCGAACTCAATGCTTTTTGCAACAGTGACTCCATCCTTTGTGACTTTGGGAGTTCCATGGGATCTCTCAATAATCACATTGCGCCCCTTCAACAACACAGAGAATCACAGCCACTCAGCCCATAAATCGAGTGCGATAATCTAGCTTTTCCACTAGATCCACCCTGATCGCTGCGTCACTCTCCCAGCCAATCCACACAGCTCGGAGTACGTCGGAAAGCACGAACCTTGGGACCCATGGTGACCTTGACGGCGTCGGCAAGGTCGTTGACGCCCTGCAGCATGGCGGCCCGCGCGCCGACCCCGAAGGCCACCTCCTTCGCCGCATACCCCCGCGCCCACAGCCGCTGCTCGCCGCCGCGGCGCACGAGCTATCTCACAGAAACAGTTCCCGTCAGCGAGCCAGAATCGACCGCGTCTGATGGGAAGGAGGTGGTGGAGGGTAGCCGCCGGTTACCTGCTTCCGCAGCGCCGAGGAGGACCTCGAAATGGCCGCCGCCGCCGCGCGGTACATGGTGGCGACCCGCGAGCGCTCCCTTCCTCCGGCGGCTTGCTTGGTTTCGCGTTTCGTTTCAAGCCTCTCGAGACGGACGCGAGAGGGTTTACCGCATAGCCCATAGGGAGGAGAGGGTTTTGGGTTCCGGAAGCTTCGGGTCGACGGGCCCATGGGCCTAAAGAGGTCAATTGGAGATTTTTTTGAATTTTATTTATTAAATAATTTACAAATTTAATTTTGTATTTCACAAATTCACAGAACTAACCTCCTGCCGTACTCTAGGAGGGCAGAATGCTGACGTGCCAAACGGACTCTTAGCCGAGAGGGACGGCTGGCAAATGCGGATCTACCCATTTTGCATTTAGCCCCTATCCGCGCTCTGTAAGGGCGGCATGGGGTAAATGCACAGCCGCACGCGCAAAAACAAGCACTCTTTAGGTTTAGTGGTCACATCTGCTCTTGTGAGGATTCGACCTTGGGTCGATGGGCAGTGACCACTAAGCTAAGTTAGTACTTGTGATCAAACAATTACATATGTTTTATATATATATATATATATATATATATATATATATATATATCAAACCGCGGATGAACAGCAATTTTGCACTTTGTCCCTTCCGCTCTTATAGAGGGCGGCAAGGGGCAAAGCGCAAAATTGCTACCGCGCCGTCATTGTCCGTCTCCGGAGGTTAGTTTTGTGAAATTTTGAAACGCAAAATTAAATTTGTAAATTATTTAATAAATAAAATTCAAAATTCAAAAAAATTGTCAACTGGACCTATCCAAAAAATATTTAGGTTAAGTGCATGCATATATATAAATATAATTTATTAACATATGTAAAATATATTTTTGATCACGGTTTGAAGCGATAATCGTGCGGCTTCAGTTAAAAATCATAACGATATGAGCGATAATCACGCGGTTTTAACAAAAATATATAGAGGTCGTTAGGCATCGAAATTGAAGAGGAAAATTAGGGGAAAAGATTATGAGGCTTACAGTAAAAAAATAAAGTATATCTGAGCAGTTGTAGGGTAAAAAAATTGGCATGATCTTTGCTAATAGTTCAAGAATTTAGCAATTAAGAACATAGGTAACAATCACAAATTTACAAATTATGGTATGAAATAAGCATGCATATTATAACACGAAGTCGACAACCATAATATATTAATGTTCACAAGTAAAGTTCACAACAATCAGAGCCTCAAGTCCATCATACAAACATAATCAATTACACCGACTATGCGAACAAATGGGAAAAGATTGAGGGACTTTGGACCAATTCAACGGGCATGCATACAGGGGAGGGTGTTATTCTTCCTAGTGGACTAGTGGACTAAGTTAACTCAGGTCAATTCGTCTTTTCTCAAAGTTATAAATGAATCATGGAGTTTTTTTGAATTTTTTGTTCACATCTAAGCTTAATAAATACATATCTATCACCTTTTTTTTTTCTTAATTTTTCATCAATTTTTTTGAACTTGGGCGGTTTTTCCCAGAGGAAACCACCCAAAACCGTTATCGTTTCTCAGCGATATGCTTGATTATCGTCACGATCGTGATAAGAGAAACCTGGACAGGACACATTTGCTGTAACCCTAGATTCCACTATTATATATATTTTTTATTTCGAAAAAGAGGGAGTAGTACAAAAGAAAATGCTTATAAGGCAAAATTAAAAAAGCAACAACAGAGTTTGGTCAAATAACAGAACTTATAAAAAGTTGCATAGAAATAAATTAAGATCATAACTTAATGCCTTGTATACAACACATGAACGTAACGATATCACTCTAAAAGCACTGAAACAGGAGATGTCGGGCAAGAATTTCTAACGGCAAACTGGTTCAGAATTTGGACTTTCTCCTCATCACTCCAATGGTGCTGCTGATTCACAGTTTTCCAGTCCCAACGCCCCATTTCTTGAACATGCCCATATCTAAATAGAGCAACAAGCTGCAACGCTGTTGACACTTCCATTACAAAGTTAACAAAGAAAACCTGCCTTTCCGTCCCCTCGAAACCGACCATAATCAACTCCTTTAGCTTTTCGTGCTGCAAAGTGGACGGCTGCCAAATGATTTGATCACAACACTCATCATCCCAAGGGATAACATGGATGTGAAGGCTCTCCAGGTATGGTGCTGCTTCAAGTAGGAGGCGAGGCCAAGAGACATCCCATGATGAAGGCACATCAGCAATCAGAAGCCTTGTGAGGTTAGGCAGCAACAATGAGGGGCACGACGGCACGAACCATCTCCCATATCCGGTGAATCGTAGAACCAGGTTGGTTATCTCTTGGGCGAATCCAAGAAAATCCTCAATGTTCAAGTCCCAGCCAAAACACAAGGTACGTCGAGAGCTGGAGTAGCCATGGCACAAGTTAAGGTTCATGTGCGTAAGGTGTGGGTACGAGCAACCCTCGTGCCTCACCCAAGTTCTCCTGATAGCTATGCTCTCCATCATCCCAAGAGAGTGCAGCACAGTGAAACCGCAGAACTCCAGGATGAGCTGCTTGATCCCTGACCGGGGGGCATCGATATTCAGAACGTCCTTCCACATGCATGACTTGAGGTGCAGCACTTGCAGTTGGGGGCATGAGTTCAACACAGCTTCGTAGGCTGCTGCAGGCGTGGAGTTCTCCAAGTTTTCCAAGGTCAGTTTGGTCAGAGCTTGGAACCCCTGCAATGGCGGAATGATACAACCTGCTAGCCTCAGGCTTCTCAGGCGGGACTTGTGCGGCTCATTGCAGAGAGCCTGGTTGGTAAATCTGTGCACATCTGGGGGGATAGACCAATATGCAGACTTTGCAACAACCTCTAGATCCTCGACTTCCCAAGCATCCACTGCCTTGCTGATCAATCGGTTCATGCAGCCAGCGTAGTGAGTGGCGAAGAATTCAATCCTCACCCTAGCGACTCTCCGACGAGCTCCGCCAGCACGAGCATAACCATCATCCGCGTCTAGGAAATTGTTGATGGAGGCCGCCATGTTCCGCATGGCGAGGCGCTCATACCTCTTGATGCTGGCAACGAGAACCTTGACGTCAACATGATAAAGCATATACCCAGTGGTTTTGTGGAGTTGGATGCACCGGTGGTAGCGCGGCGGGAGTGTGTCGCTGGCCATGAAATCGAGGGCGTCAAGCCAGCGCCGGAGCCGTGCCCAGCGCTTGGAGAGCAGCGCGGTGGCGAGCGCCGAGCGAGTGTCGAGCCGCCGCAGGATGAGCAGGAGCATATCGTCGGGGAGGGCGCTGATGCGGTCGTCGTCAGCGAACGCCGCCGCCGTTGTCCTTCTGCTGCAGCACCCACCCTTCCTCCTCACCACGTTGCGGAGGGCTCGGAGTCGCTCGTCGCCGCTGGTCACCGGCGTCCGGCGGCGACAGAAGGTATCTTCCCTCCTAACCTCAGTGGAATTGCCAAGGGAGCACCCATCTGGTTGCCTCAGATCGCAATCGCGGCCGCGGCCGCGGCTAAATTTCATCCGCATCGGCGATTCCAAAGAGCTAATGCCTCAGCCCCGAGCAGCTCCGCCT
Organism: Oryza brachyantha; assembly: GCF_000231095.2. NCBI lineage: Eukaryota > Viridiplantae > Streptophyta > Magnoliopsida > Poales > Poaceae > Oryza > Oryza brachyantha. The sequence goes on from NC_023167.2 coordinate 17,811,870, forward strand.
CTCCCCTCCTCCGCAGAGGACGCCGCCCCGAGTTGGTCCGCAGCGAGCAGATCCGGCCGCCGTCTCGCCGCTCCGCGCGCAGATCCGATGCGATCCTTGCCGCTTGTCCACGGCGCAAACAGGTAGACGTATAGTGCGTTTAGATTGACCGCAATAGGGATGGGATTGGGCGGTAGCGGCCGGCGGAACGATGGCGCTGTTGGGTTGGGGGGCGGGGCTGCGGCGGCGGCGGCGCGATTACGCCTTTATACGGGGTGAATCTGAAATCTGAAAGGAGTTCAAGTAGGATTAGGGCATGTTCGAAGTTGTTTTTAGTAATAGATTTCATCCCCATCTGGCTATCTCATCCAAATCAGGAACGATACAGGTATAGTCCGATATCGTTTTGACCTTTATCTGATCAAATATTGTTATCGCCGTGATCAGATCATAAAGTTCAAGCTCATGTTTACTTCGGCTAGAGATTATTCTAATATAGATTATTGACTCGGATTATTATAAACTAGATTATTAGGACCGTGTTTGACTGCACCGATAAGTTACTGATCCTCTTCTTTTCCATGTGCACGTTTTCCGAACTGCTAAACGGTTATATTTTACAAAAAATTTCTATAGAAAAGTTATTTTAAAATATTATATTAATCTATTTTATATTTTAAATAATTAATACTTAATTAATTATGTCATAATCTATTAATACGTTTTTCGTACCGAGTGCGATCTAGAAGTGAAGTGAAGTAGAAAGAAATGTTAAATGCCTGTAGTTGTTTTAAAGTACCGAGGATAACCATTTAATATAAATAAACACTTTTGAATAAGTTTATCAGATTATATAATATTGGCAAAGGGTTATGCTATCTTAACTACAGTAAAAAGTGATGATTCCGCCATCTATTATACCAACGCCGTGACTCCTTGAAGAAAGAGCGCGATCGAATCTATAAAGATCTTAGTTTTCTGTCCCACTACATGCCACGTAGACTAGCATTGTTACACTGTTCACCCATTTTTCCGTCTGACCAGTCTGCACCTGTTTTGGTCAACAGCGGTTTTGGTCATAAAGGTAAGAAGACGCTAGGTCGGTTCTTGCCACGTCTTACTATCTCTAATGTTCACCATTCTGAACATTCTTGCCAAGTCTAGCTATTTTTGTTTTTGATGAACGCATTGTTCTTATTTTTCACATGATAATATTTATATTGTTTGAAACGTATATATTTTATTATCATATCTATGTTCTTCGTAATATTCGTGGCTTTGCCATGGGTGTACGCCCTAGTTTAATATACAATTGGTTTGTATCTCGGTGGTTCTGGCTTTGCACTATTCTCAACGTAAACTTCTCAATGCAATGTAAGCTTCCTCAATCTATTATATATTCAATACACTTTACTATTCCTTACTTACATACTCCCTATATGATGTGTTGAATTTTATGTTCACATTTGAGCTTTTGTCTTATTCAAAATATATATAATTATTAATTATTTTGTTATAATATGTTTTATTATTATAAGAACTTTAAGTATGCTTTATAATTTTACATATTTAGATATAAATTTTAAATAAGACGAACGGTCAAATGTAGATTTAAAAGTCAACGGTATCCTATTAAAAACATGGAGAGGGTATAACTTATTTTTAAAACTTATTTTAAAATTTATAATTTACATAATTAAAATAAACTTCAGTAAAACGCATGAGCATTTTTTTATATCTCCTATTATAAAAGTTGATCGTGTTTCTGCTATTCGTCTATTCGTCTGCATCGCCGGAGTGGGCAAGGCTACATCGTCCACGTCATGCACAATGTGTGAGCCTTCCATCTTTCTGAATGGTCTACCTTGAGTGGATGATGACACGTAGCACAGTGGTAGTGTATTCACTTAGTAGCGAATGGTCGCGAGTTTCATCCTTGCCGGGAGCATACCGTTGGTCACAGATCTAGATGTGATAGGTTTAAATACTAGCAAAGTCATATTTAATTTCTTTTTATAATTTACTTTTATTTTTTTAAAATGTTCACGTAGAAGTATAACTGTCACACCCTGAGTTTTATCCTAGCCAAGAAATAATTAAATAATATATTAAAAATAATTTGTTAATTAAATTTCAGGAGAAACTCAGTGTAATAAATTAATTTAATTTAATTCGAAGCTTTTCGGATGTTCTAAAATGTCCCGAAAGCATTTTAAATGATTAACAGGATTTATATTTGAATTGCAGTCAATAAAATTTGCTCTAATCAACTTAATAAAAATCGGCAAAATTGGAGGCAATTTCTTTTTTTCCTCCTTCCTTTTTCTTTTCTTTTCCCTTCTCCTTTTTTCCCTTTTTCCATTTCCCTTTTCTTTTTCTCTTTTCCTTTTTTTTCTCTTCCTTCAGCCTCCTCCTCCTCTCCCGCTAGGCCGGCCCAGTCCTTCTCCCGGCCCAGCTCGCCCCTACCTCTCTCCCTCCCGCACCGGGCCGAGCCAGGCCACGACCCAAACCGCCGAGCCCCAAGTCCTCTTCGCCTCCCTCTCCCTCTCCCAGGACACCGACAAGTGGGCCCCACCTGTCGGGCCCGTCTAGTTCCTCCGGCCGACACCGACGCCACCCCGCCGTCGTCGGAGCGTCGTCGCGCCGCCGCGCCCGTCGCGCCGTCGTCTCCTCCCCGAGCCGCCCGGCGTTCCCGTCGTGTCGCCGCTGCGTTCACCGTCGGACACTGCTCCCCATGCCGTCGGCAGGCGCCAAGGGCCCCGCGCTGCCGCCGCCGGGTCGCCGCCCGACGTCCCCGTCGCCACGCCGTCGTGGTGCCGCTCTTGCCTTCCCGCGCGATCTCCTCTCATTCTCGCATGCCGTCGTCGTCACCGTGGTCCCGTCGCCGCCTCTTCTTTGCTCTGGTGTGCCGCCTTGTCGTCCAGTCGCTGCGTCAGTCGCGCACGCCGCCCGCTTCTGCGATGCCACCGCTCGTGCCTCACCGACGCCAGCCACGCACTCGTCCGCCCGCGCCACGCTCGCCCGCCGCGCCCTCACGCTCTGTGCCGCAGCTGCGCTGCGCGTCGGCCTCACCGTCGCCCTGGCCGGGCATGCGCCGCCGCCACGCCGCTGGCCGCGCTGCGCCGTGCCACCGCGTTTGCCGCCACCTTCTTTGCGCGCGTGTGCGACGCTGTCTCTAGCCGCCACCTCCGCCCTAGCCGCGCCACCCCTATAAAATTCGCCTCCCAGCCCGCCGCCGCCGCCACTTTTCCCCTCTCCGCCCGAGCCGCCGCTGTGCCTAGCCACCTCACCGCCGCGCCAGATCTCGCCAACTGTGCGCCGCCGGCCGTCACCACCTATCCCGCCACGACGCCGACTCACCGCCGTCGTTCCCACCGCCGGTAAGCCGTCGCCGTCCCCCTTCCCCTCTCTTTTTCCCTCCGCACGCTGTCGCTGAGGTCGCCACCGCCGCCACGCGTGTGCGTGCCCCAGACGTCACCGTCGCCCCTCCGCCCGTCGTTACCCTCGCCTCGCCGTCGCCGACGCGACCTCACCGACGCCGAAGCGTCGTCGCCCTCCCGTCGCGCCGTCGTCGTCGTCCTCCCCAAGCCGCCGCCATTCTCCCTTCAGTGCCGCCGCTCTTAGCGCCGTCGCCAGCTCTCGCGTGGCCACCCACTGGGTCGCCGCCGTCCGCCGCATACCCGCTGGTCCGCGCCGCCGTCCGCCGCCCTTCGTCGCCGACCGCCCCTCCCTCTGTCTCGGTTGAGGCCGAGCAGGCCATCTCCCCTCCTCTCTCTGTTTTCTCTCTCTGGCATGTCGGGCCCGCAAGCCAGCAACACCCTCTCTCCCCGTGGGCCCCGCATGTCGGTCTGCCCTCTCTCTCCCGTGTCGTGGGACCGCCTTGTCAGCTCTCCCTTCTCTCTCTCCTCTCCTCCCCGGGCCCACGTGTCATGCCCTCAATCTCTCCTCTCTCCCACTGACAAATGGGCCCCAGACGTCAGCCTCCTCTCACTCTTGTGCTGACGTCATCCCTCCAATTAATTGCGCAATAATTCATTAAGGTTTTCTGTTTAGTTTAAAACACAGATAATCTTCTAAAATTCATAAGTAATTCATCTAGTCTCCGTTTAGGTCCATTCAAGTTTCATTAAATCCAGAAAAATGCCAAGAATCCATTAAAAATAGTTTCTCTCTCTGTTTCAGTAGTTTTTTAGCCTGTTTTGTTTGTTTTGCCTCATTTGTCGTAGGTTTTGACCCCGTCACAGCGCGTTCGTTCTCGAAGTCGTCGCCGGAGTTCCTCGTGGGTCTAAGCAAGGCAAGTGGCACCCTTCTTTGATCATATTGAACCTATGTTTATAAAATCCCTCGCTTTTACATTCAAACATGCATTGTATTCAAATGTATTTACTTTATTTATCTATTGGGCATTTACCTTTATACCCGTTGATCCCCATTTATTATTATTGTCATCTCAGGGTTAATTTGACTAGACTTAGGGTTAGACAATGCTTAGCCATGCTTAGTTCAACTAGCTCACCAATTCTTATTTAATTATTGATTAGACTTTGATAGACTTTTAATGGTTGTAATCATTATTAATATCCCGTTGAGGATTATTACAACTAAAATATTGCTTATGGTGGGCTATGGGTGCATGGTTTTGAGAGTCGTGCCCATGGCAGTTAAGGACCGGTTCTCAGGAAACCCTGAAAGTCTTACACGTACTAACCACAAGCCAGAATGGGCAACGGTGAGACTCGTAATCTAGCTTGTCCCTATTCGACGTACCAAGGCAAGGGAGAGCGTGATGGAGTATGGACGGGCAATCGTGGTGTAACGAAAGCCTCTACTGCTTCCGGATTCACCAAGGCACAAGAGGGTACTGCCCGACTTGGTGTAAAGGAGGGGGTGAAACCTGAAGTGCGATGTGATTGTCTAGGGAGGGTTGGGTGAAAGGTATTATCATGGTTTCCGTACTGAGGTATCGTGGTGATACGTTGGGGCATGGTAACATGCTTGGCAGCCATATCTTGTGGGTAAAGTTGTACACCTCTGTAGAGTAAAACTATTCGAATAGCCGTGCCCGCGGTTATTGGGCGAACTGACAGACTCATTGGGATTAGTTGAACCTCTTTAATAATTTTATTAATCTTGGAACTGGTTTGACCCTGCGCAATGTGGTGTAACGTTGGCAGTGGTTTGGGTCTGTCGCAACGTGGTTTAACGTTGGACAGAGGGTTGACCCTGTCGCTACGTGGTGTAACGTTCGACAGCGGTCTGGGCCTGTTGCAACGTGATGTAACGTTGGACAGTGGATGATTATTTTAAATGTTACTTTACTTTTATTTCAGTCTATTTTATCTACTGTTTTGCTAAATTACTGCAGCTTTGTGCAATTTAACCTTAGCCTATCTTTGACACCCTATTGCATTCATTATTCTCCCTCTCTTGGGTGTTGCTTGTTGAGTACGGTGGTTTGTACTCAGCCTTGCTTAATTTTCCCCCACCAGAGCAAGTGCCAGAGTTTCAGTCAAAAGTCAGAAGAAGGTTGTTCCCAAGGTTGAAGTGAGGTTCAGTCCGCCGTCGAGAATGCCTGTGGTATGGAGCCGTCATCGCCAGCTGAAGTTGAAGATTAGATGGTTTAGTTTGTTTTCTTTTTTCCTCTGCATTTCGATAGATAATTGTTTTTTTTAAGTCATGGAACTGTGTATTAATTTATCATAGTGTGTACTCGAGCTGATTCCTGGACCGAGATTTAATGCATGCTATTGTTCAGAAATTTGGTGTAAATTTCTAGGCGTGACAATAACTGACAAAAAAAATAAAAAAATCAAAGGAAGTAGGACCTAGAGAACTTGGTTGAAAATGACAAAGCATTGTATAGTGTGTCCCTATCTTTCTTCATTGTCGAAATATTTCATATCTTTTTTAATTAGTTTATGATGTTGAGCATAATTTATTATTCTTAATTATAAGTTTCCTGATGTAACTTACACTTATCAAATCAATTCTACGTTGATCATAATTTGCTATTCCTGACTTGGCATGTAATTTATTTTCAAAACTTATTTTTAAAATTTATTTTAGTTTGTATAATTAAAATTAATTTGACCCAGTACAACTCACAAATATTTTTTCTAGTAAAAGCATATAGATATAGAGTCTTGTGTTATCTCTTGGTCAATTCAACAAAATATTTTGTATTACTTTCCTCTTATTTTTATCGATCAAGTGCAACAAAAATTCCTTTGAATAAATAGTAATACTTGATTTTTAGCCGTACTCATGTTTTTCTCTTTCCTCCCCTCTTTTTTCTCCATATCATCCCATTTGATTAAGGTCATATCTGTTTCAGCTTAGGATTATTGTAATTTAGATTATAGAAATAATTTGAAATAAATAATAAGATTATATGCTATAGCCTAGATAATAAATCAATATAATCTGGCAATCTCCTCCAAAGATGGTTTTTTTCATATCTCTGAGCTGGACTCGCTATCCCGAATCAAATGACTATTTTCCACTACTTCCGTTTTATATTGTAAGACTTTCTAACCTTATATTATTAATTAGATAAGGCTCAAAAGTCTTACCCTGTGAAATAGAGGAATAATATACACTCGAGCATACGAAAGTCTATAGCCAATGGATACGGCGCTCTTTACCGAACTGGAGAGGTTGAAACTGAGCGGATATTTCGTCTCAATAGGAAGTGAAATACGCGTCTAATTTGAATTTCAGACTACCGTTCGAGAACTGCGCAATATATAAGGCTTGCACGAAGGAGAAGAAGGACTTGTGTGGGGAATAAGAAAAGAAAAAAAAAGAGAGGAAAACAAGAAGGGGAAATAAAGAAGAAAACAAGGAGAGAAAAAAAAGGGAGAAATACAAAAAAAAATTATAAATTAAAATGTTCACTAGCGATGACTGTACATTGTTTAAAATTAAATATTTGCATTAAATAAAAAGATCAAATGAAGTAAGACTTGGAGAACTTAGTTGAAAAAGACAACAAGATTTTATGCGTATTTGTCTTACTTCGTTGCCGAAAGACCAATCATATTATTTAATTTTTAATTTGTTTACAAGGTTGAGCACAATTTACTGTTCGTAATTATAAGATTTCAGATGTGACGTATGTTTCCCAAATTAATTATATATGTTGATCACAATTTACTATTCCCGACTCAATGCACAATTTATTTTTAAATTTTATTTTAATTTACAAAATTAAAATCTAACGGGTGTAACGCATGAGCATTTTTTTTAGTCTTACCATACATTACCTACTTCGTTTATAATAGTCCAGCTTACAGTAATCTGCATTAATAATCTACATTACAATGATCTAAAGTGGAAATAAACATGGCTTAATTCCTTGGTTAGGTCAATTATTTCGATCGAGCTTGTTTGGTTACTGGTCACCGTATTAGTTTGCTTTAAGTTATTGTTGTTTCTTGAAATAGTTCTTATCCATCACTTTGTGTAATTTATATCAACATGATAATATACTATTTTCTATCCGCAATCTCATACTCTATCAGTTAGGTAAAATCTATTAGATTGTGTTTATCATATAGTTTTAATTAATTCGATATATTTTGCTTATTGTTTTATCAAAGTTCCAAACCGATGAGTTATCTTATATTACTATAGAATATTGATCATTGGCTCACTGTGTTGATGATTGATTTAGATTTGCTAGGTGTTTGATCTATTCTTATTAATTGTAATCTTATTTTATCTCGGTTAGGTCTGATCTATTAAGATTATTCTTAATAAGGTTAGATTAGATATTTTGTAGATCTTGGTCAGTTATCAGTTGGTTATATCCGATGATCCGTGGTATTTCGCATATATTCATTGCCTTTACATTGATAGTATAGCTGATCGACCCATTATTATTTTGCTAGATCAATCGGTTGGCTTTAGCAGTTCTATCGACTTATTGGTTGATCGGTTACCTTATCTTATCAATCCCATCGGCTAATAGGTTGATTGATTTAATTATTTATATTCTCCTTATAAATTATAAGGTCAAATTGATTACCATGTATCTAACCTCAGATTTAAGGACTGCACTAGAGGTAAGCAGAGCTCTTAGGCTGTTGAAGGATTTATCCTTGAACAGGGAGATCAGTGGACCCCCTTTTGTGGTAGGCCCAACCAGCGCAGGGAAGCACAGGCTGCAGACATAGTGTACTATTGTGTTGGTGTAAAGACAATGGAGAAGGAGCACGTAAGCGTGGAAAAAATCTCACAAATAGAGTGATTTATACAAGCTCGAGCCACACAGAGGAATAATACCCTACTCATGTCATATTTGTATGACTTTTCCCTCTTGCTAGACCACTCGCTTGTTTCTCTTTCTCTTGGCTCAGGCAAGATTTCTATCTGGCTGGTGGAGCCTCCCCTTGCCCATCCTCTTCCTTTATTTGTGAACATTGTCCTCCTTTTATAATAACGAAAATTGTAAGGCTGTCACTATAATTTTGTTAAATTGAAGATATGCCATCCTGATCCACATGTGCCCCACGTGTCAATGAGATACCAATGTTATATCTTCAACTTTGCAAAGTCATAATGGCACGACAAGTTTCCCTTTATAATATTAAGGGGATATCATAATGTTATAGACGAGATGACTACAATAACCTAATTAATATGAGTAGAAATTCTTCTTAATGTGATTGATAGGAATGGACAAGGATGACCTTTTTTATCCATAGGGATATCAGAAGATGTCCCATCGGCTTCAAGGCATGGCATGGATAAAAGTGTATTAGACACATGTGTGTCTGACATAAGAACGTATGGCATGAATACGATAGATGCAACATTATTTTTGATAGGTGGATTATGTTAGGTGACCTACATGAGACCCTCTAAAAAGTCCCCCTTTATTGGGACGAGGGTGTTGTCTCTTTCGGTGGCTAGCTAGCTTGGCCTACACTTTGGGTGGCCCGACCTATCCTTTGGTGAAGGGTCCTTCGGACGGCCAACCTATCCTTCTGGAGACCCGACCCACCCTTCGGGGAAGGATCCTTCGGGCGGCCCAATCTACCCTTTGTGGTCTGACCCACCCTTTCGACGAAGGTCCTTCTGCCCTGTAAGCCACTAGTGGGTACCCTAGTCCCCAAAATAAAGACACATGCCTTCGAGCGTGTTGGTGCGAATTCTGCGTCAACAAAAGTCTCATGCATATAGATATAATTATGTAGCAAATATGAAAGGATAGATAGAGTAAGAAATTTTTACTCTGTAAAGAAAGATTTAGTAGTTCAATTCGGGTATGATAAGCCTACACAGTCGTACTTGGTCATATCAAGCCTTGAGGAGTTATATTGTAACACATTGCCTCCAAAATCCGCATTGAGCGGACCCACGTTCGTATAGTATTCTACTTATATTTTCGTCCTCATTTCATGTAAAAGGGTTAATCAGGAAATACCATGGTTAGAGGACCAATGCTTATAAGCAGATCCTCACCCACCTAAACTTTCAAGGTGGTACTAAACCACCACTACACATATACTTCTAGATTTTTTTAAAATTTTTAGTTTTATTTAATAAATAATTTACAAAGCTATATTTTTGTTTTCAAAATTCACAAATCTAACCTCCTGCTGCCCTCCTAAAGAGCGAAAAGATAACGTGGCAGACAGCGGGGAGGTAGCCGCGGACGAGTGATGACGGCATGGTGGAAATTCTGTAGTTTAGCCCCTTGCTTCCCTCTGTGAGAGCGGCAAGAGGGCGAATTGCAAAATTGTCGCACGCGTCTGGGAACTTTTCGATTGAACCACGGTTTGATACATATATGTATAACGTTGTAATTGTTTAATCACAAGTTGTACCTTGGTTCAGTGGTCATCGTCCCCTTCTTCTATCCAGGGGACCGGAGGTTGAATCCTTGTTGGGGCATATTTCCTCCTATTTTTGCCAACTAAAAAGCCCAAGCATAAGTCCTATTTTGCCAACCAAAAAGCCCAAGCAAAAATCGAAGAAAATATGCTCCTATGATAATTCATCTTCTAGTCTTGTGATTAAACAATTACATACATTATACATATTACATATATATATATATGTGTACATATATATATATATATATATATATATATATATATATATATATATCAAACCGCGGTTCAATCGAAAAGTTCCCGGGCGTGCGCGGCAATTTTGCGATTTGCCCTTGGCCAAACTGCAAAATTACCACCGCACTGTCATTGCTCATCCCCGGCTCCCTCCCCACCGTCTGCCACGTCATCTTTCCTCCCTCTAGGAGGGCGGTATACTTCTAGGCCACGTGGGCCTAAACCACACTACTACTAGGCTTCAAATGAACTAGGGTCTTACATATATCCTTGGAGGAAGAGACATGATCTCCAATACCCAATTGCCTAGGGGACTCCATTTTGAATTCAATGGTACAGAAGGCTCAAAACAAGAGAAAAGCATAAGCGAAAGCTCGAGTCAAATAGTGGAGGTCGCTCGGTAACTCAAATTGGTCAGTCACATTCATTCTTGCTCGAAACAAGTGGGCTATTCCTTCCGGTGCCACCTTTGTTCAATCGAGTCCATGTTCTATATTTCCCAAAACCCATTCGTTCATCGACCCAAGGACCAAAGGTTGCTTGATTGGAATTGAGTCATACTAAGACTACTCAGATAGTTTCCATATACTTGTTTTTCCCGGTTCTACTTGGACAAGGGGCAAACGTGGATATAAACACAATACCACTGAGAGGGGAGGAAAATCGAACAAGCCTTCATAGGCCAATAGAAGGGCAATAAAAAGTCGGATAAGATAATCCCATCGAGTCAAAACATTTGATAGGCCATACAATTAGGGTTGGATGTCGAGCCAACTCCGCTCCGCTCGTTAACTAAACTAAATGAGCTTGCAGCCCGGCTTGGCGTTGCACGCTAGCTAGCTCATTAAGCTCATTAGCCACTGCATTTGTATAGAACCTTTGCGCTATTAAATCTAGACTGCAAATACAAAAACACAATCTAAATTTGATTCCATATCTCCATAACAGATGAAGATTGCATACATTCAATAAACCAAACTAGAAAATACATCGAAGTCACCTGATCACCTCCATAATTCCTATTTTCCAGTTCCAACTTCCAACACAAGCAATCAACCAAATGAATGAATGCATCAATAAAATGTTTATACTCATAGGCACTGATTCACAGTTGCACTTGCACACTTGTATTGCATGATTTCACTCTCACCAATACTTTCATTGTCCATAGTTCTTCCAAAATCCATAAAATGAAAATATGCACTCAAACAAAAGTCCAATAGTCCACAAAAACACATGCACCAGAAGAAGCAAAGGGGTATGCCGATGGAGTCACACCACGAGCTAGCCAACCTCTGTCACGCCCAGAAATTTATACCAATTTTTGAACAATAGCATGCATTCATTCTATGTCCAGAACCAACTCAAGTGCACACTATGATAATTCAGTATAGATCCATCGCCTTAATAAACAAATAAAATAAATAGAGTCTTAACAACACAACGGAAAAACAAAATCTAATGCAGCTTTTCAAAGAAGTGACGACAATGACACAACAACACATGTAACATTGAGCGTAGCATCTCGCCTAATCTTCAAACGACTCGGTTAACGTAGCTTTGGCTTAAGGAGAAAAGGAGAAAAAAAGTAAGGTCAAGTATAACCACCATACTCAATAAGGCACCAACAAATATAAGAAGATTGCATAAGGGTGTACAAATGAAAATACATCTAAGGCTCATTTATATTAATTTGTCTTTGCACGTGTACGAGGAATTTATGTAGTTTGATGTTCCCTATCATCTAAATTAGCTAAGATTGAATTTCTAGGCACATATAGGGGGAAACCAGACTAAGGGTTTCTATGTATCAGATCCAAGACCATGTTTTTTTTAATTTATACAGGTATGAAAATATCAAAATAATCCTGAACTACAAGTGATGAGAGTTTCGACGTATCAATAGAATAACACATGGAGTTGTTGAGGGCACCATGGCAACCACTTTACCTGATTGCTTTATTTTGGTTAGTTACTTTGGCATGATAAAAGATTCTTTAATTCAGGAAGACAAACATTTTCTCATCAAATATGTTCCGTAGCAATGAAGGGCATACAACTAGTAAAAAACAACATTTTAGCTGTGTGATTACTATACATTCCATTTTAGGTGGTGTTTGGATTGAAAAAATTTTTGGAACAAATGTCACGTCAGACGTTTGAGCAGATGTCAAAAGGGGTTTTCGGACACCAATAAAAAAACAAATTACAGATTCTGGCCAAAAAACTGCGAGACGAATCTTTTGAGCCTAATTAATCTGTCATTAGCACATGTTAATTACTGTAGCACTTATGGCTAATCATGGTTTAATTAGGCTCAAAAATTCGTCAAACGATTTCTCCCATAACTATGCAATTAGTTTTTTTATTTATATTTAATGTTTTATTTATATGTCCAAATATTCGATGTGATGTTTTTAGAACTAAACGATGAGGCCTTAAAAAGATAATATATATATAAAGCATCCCGTCGCAACCTACGTGCAGTAGATAAAACAGGATGTCAGGCTAGCAGTTAAGCAGAACATAGGGAAAAAAAATCGGAATACCACTTTTCTTAAAAGGTGTGCAAATGATACCATACGTGACGATCCCAGGTTTTCTAAAAGAGTGTATTTCGGTCCCTGGCGATCAAAACACCGGTACCGACCGTTTTCTAGCAGTTGAATCAAATCTATATGTCATATGAGAATCAACATCACAAGAACGAAGTACTCAAACTGTAGTTTATCTCGTCAGCCACACTCTCGTGAGTAGTTAGAACAGCGAATGTTACTTCTACGGGGCATAATCTGGGTCGTTCGGATCATCATTATCTTCTTCATATGTGAAGTTGGGCGGATGCACATGCGGAGGTCCAGCTGGTTGAGAAGGTTCCATAGGAGCATGGAGAGGTCCGGCTGGTTGAGGCTCAGCAGGCACTCGAGGTGTGCGGGCTCTCCTGGGAACATGCATATCCATTGGGACTTGAATGATCAGGCCTTCAGTTGGATTACCCTCAGCTTGTGCCTCAACCTGTTGCCGTTGTGGATTTACCCGAACATGAGTATCTTGTTCCAGATTTACAGGAGCGTGATTACACGTGCTCTGGTGCAGTTGCGGATTCACCGCCCCCTGAGGATCTCGACTTTGACGCCCAGGCGTACTGGCCCTGACCTCAGTAGTCTTAATCTTGATAATGGTGATGAGGTTCTCCTGCGAACGTTGCACCATAACAAAACGATGTTAAGTGTAAGGATATTTTTACAGCACACCAATTTTTGGTGTGAGCCATAGGTTTTCTTCGATCCAATGGATAATATTAATCTCTCTTACCATGCATAAGGTAGCAGTTCTATAAGGGCTAATATAGTCCTTGTGCGTCATAAATTAATATTAGTGAGGGTGATATGTTAAAACCTTTGTTAATATGGAATAAGCTAATTAGAATAATTACTTTCATTAAACAGTAGCGTAAAATAGGGGTCACAACTCACACATATGCTTATTTGCATGTGTGCGGCATGCATGTTTATATTCTACAAATACATATAAGAAACAATTTGAACGAAGTTTTAAACACGTTTATATTTCAAAAGTGATGCTATATATATGCTCTTTTTGGTGTTTCCAATGTAACCACTTGAAAATTTGGATCTAACAAAGAACCACATTTTTAAATATTCAAAATTGGTTAATCATACACATTTGAGTAGATTTAAATTACAATATTTCAGGTATGTTTGTGGACCGAGTAAATTACTCCAAATAATTATGGTATGACAATCGTATGTTTATATAATGACTTAGTATGCATTCAATTTCCTTGGAAAGCCAAGTTGTAATATGCCCAAACTACCCTTGATCTATGAACGGCCAAGATTAAAAACTCCTCTTACCTCTATGGAGGTAAGATGGAACACTCTAAAAGAACTTGTGTGTAAAACATTGCAGAAGGTAAGAGAAGAACACTAACTAGTGGAGTAGTATGAAATGTTGCAGAACGAAAGAGATTTACCTTCCCGTACATAAAAGGTCGCTGTGCTGTATTTGACCAGTCCAAAACCTGGACCTCCAGCTCCTCTAGCATTCCTGCGATGGTGGAAATTGTACATAAATATTATGGCATAAAAAGGAAAAATCACATGCAGTACTTTACCTAGAATTTTCTGACTTAAGTTTTGAGCTTTTATGGCCCTTTCATTCATCGGACTGTTTGCATCCATTATAACTTGGGCCCTGTTGCTGCAACCCCAGAACCATTTCACCTCCTCAACCGCATTTAACACAATAACCGCCCTGGTAGTAATGCCCACTCTACTTGAAACCTTTCCCTTTGCATCCTTGATTTGTCTTTTAATGCTCCTAAGACGACTTATGGCATCCAGTTCATCGCCATCATCTGCAAACAAAGGCATCTATCAATATCATATATAACATGCATAATATCAAACATAAATTCAACAATTCACCATTTCTTACCTTGTCCCAATGGCTGACTTGCTGAACTGGGAACATCCAAACCGGCAAGTTTTTTGTATTTTTCCAGCACTCGCATCTTCTCCGATATCCTAACCCAGCAAATATCCTCTACCCTCCCAAGTTCTGCGGTCATCTACACAATTGCAATTTTGTTAGTACCTTGGATATATACCACAATGATTTAGCTCTAATTCAAATAAACAAAACTTACTTGTCCAATGGCAGCGGAAGAAAGTTGATTTGGATCATTCACTAAATCATCTGACACACCATTCATCCAACATAGAAGATATGTAAACCCTTTTCGCTCATGAAGAGGAATGCAGAGCAAGTCCCAATACTCAATAATGCGGTCAGCTAAATCTCTAGACTGTCACATGTAAGCAAAAACAAATTGATATTCATAGTAGTTTATAGATATCTGAGCAAATTACAGCAGGGAAAAAAGAACTATAGAACCTAGGCACAGACCTGTGATATCTTGAAAGTCTTCCAAAAGGACATTTTCTCTACCGCCAAGTCAAGTTTCTTTGAGTAGTCATCATCCTCTGGGAGCAAACCGATTTGTTTCTCAACTAGTTCTTGAAAGTCTTCCCCAAGTACCAGGCATATTGAACGGAGCTTCTCAAGCTTTCTCACGATTTCATTGTCCATTTCTGACCAATCTCAACACAAGAGTAACATTAGCAGAGTCATTTATTCACCTCCGATCACACAATACAGCAAACCATAAGCAATTTTTTTGCCGGGCCAAATCATTAGCAAATCATTTGCTTTGGACCCAGACTGTACTGTCTCATCCCAATTTGAGAATCACTCTAGGCAGATCAAGCTACACCCAAAACTGTCCTATCAATAAATCAAACGTGGTAGACTTCTGGATCACTAGGTGCCCGATCTAGGGGTCGTGTATCCACGTATAGAGAAATAGGATTGGTTCTTCCTTGAGTGTATGAGAGACACACACCTGCTTCTTTTGAAGATGAACAGCGCCATGGCGACAGCCGGCCATGGGACGGCCACGGGATCACGGTGACGGCGTCAGCGATTGGGATGATGGGATGGCATCGGCGTAGGCTAGTTCCCCCTACCTTTGCGCCTCCGTATCGGTCAGACTAGCTTAGGGTTTTGGGGAGCACGTGGGTGGCAACAAACTTCGGCTCCTATGCCCCAACGACTCCCCATTTCTTTTATATGGCACAACACAGGAGAGACCAACAACCATTGGTTGGTTGGTGCCCTCCGATCAAGGCACGATTTAGGTGGAGAGGGATGGGACTTCGATCCCCGTTGGGAGATCGTAACTAACATTCTCCCCTTCGATCTCCACCTTTCTCACTTCTCTTACTCATCATTTACTTCTTAACAGATCAATACATGGAGTACGTTTCATCATAACAGTTATCAATGAACTGCCAGACGCAACGACCACAATGCACCTACCCATCTCGAAATAAACACTAGGCCCTTCTTAATCCAATGATCATAGGCTTTCCCATAAACTCATGTCGACTATGTGTTCTCTGAACACATTGGGTGGTAAGCCTTTCGTGAATGGATCCACTAACATCTCTTTGTTCTTGTATGCTCTTAACTTATGGTCTGATCTTAGATCTTCTCTTTCACAACATAAAATTTAATATCAATGTGTTTGGTAGCACCACTTGACTTATTGTTGTGAATGTAAAACACTGCGGGTTCATTGTCGCAGAACATCTTGAGTGGCCTTTGAATGTTGTCGACCACTTTCAACTCGAGTACAAATTTCTTTAACCATTTTGCCTGCCTCGTGGCCTCATAACTAGCTACAAACTCGCCATACATCGTAGATGATGCTATGACGGTTTCCTTTGAGCTTTTCCACGAAATAGCTCATTTTGCGAGAGTGAATATATATATCCAGTTGTGGGCTTTCTTTATCTCCCGCAGAAGACCGCATCTAAATACCCTTCTATCTTCTAGGGAATCAGATCTTCTATACGTTAGCATGAGGCCTTTGAGCCTTGCACATATCGCAAGGCTTTCTTTCCACTCTCCAGTGATCTATTCCTAGATTTTCTCGTATCTGCCAAGAATCCTAGTAACACAAACCTAGCCACTGCGCATACTTGCTTGAGCATATTGCAAGCTTCCGACAGTCGAAGCATATGAAACCTCTTTCATTCGATCGATCTCATACTGGTTCCTTAGACTCTGAAACTTTCCAAATCTATCGCCCTTGACTATTGGAACAGGTGTAGATTTACTCGCATGCATACTGTATTTCTTTAGAGTCTTTTTCCAGATATGCCTTTTGCGATAATCCTAAAACCCCCTTTCTTCTATCTCAGTGAATCTCTATTCCTAAAACGAATGAGGCTTCACCGAGATATTTCGTATCTAAGTTCGAGGACAATGACTTTTTCATCTCCTACAGTAGGTCAACATCACTACTCGCAAGTAGAATGTCGTCTATGTATAGGATAAGGAAAATGGATTTCTCATTTCTAAACTTTGCATATACGCGATTGTCCTCTTCATTCTCGTTAAACCCAAACTTTGTTATTACTTCATCAAACTTCAAATACTGCCTGGAGGCCTATTTTAATCCAAAATGGATTTCTTCATATGGCATCTCATTTGTTCTTTTCCTTCCATGGCAAACCCCTTGGGTTGCGTTGTGTACACGTTATCATATAAATCCTCATTAAGGAACACCGTCTTTACATTCATTTGATGTAACTCTAAATCATAATGAGTCACCAGTGCCATTATTATTCTAAAGGAATCCTTGCATGACACAAGAGTCATCGTCTCATTATAATTTATTCCTTCTCTTTGCGTAAAGCCTTTCACCACAAGTCATGTCTTATATTTTTCTACATTCCCTTTGGAGTCATGTTTTGTTTTGTAGACCCATTTGCGCCTACTGATTTGGCTCCTTTAGGAATTACTTCTAAGTCCCCAACCTTGTTGGTACTCATTAATCTCAATTCATCTTCCATGGTTTCGAGCCATTTGGATGAATTTGCACTTCTCATGGTTTTATCAAACGAGGTGATGGGATCACCCTCTGTTTGAACTTCTTCACTAGCGCAAACTTAGTATTCGCTAGGAATTGCAATTCTTCTCTATTTAAGATCTTCTAAGTTGTGGTACATTTTTTGTTTGGGGCTGAGGTTGCCCTTCCTCTTGCATGACAACTTCTTCCTAAAGGTTCCCGAGTTTTAGGTTCCTCTTGATCATTCGTTGCCACAGGAGAACTAACTTAAGGTTCTTGCATCGGAGCGCTCTGCGCTGTCGATGTAGCAGGAGAACTTAAGGGTACCATGCTCCCCTTAACTTTTCATCCTCCAGTAATACTGCGTGTCTCGTTTCTACAAACCTGGTATACCTACCAGAACAGTAGAATCGAAAACCTTTCGACTTTTTAGGATAGCCAATGGAATGGCAACTGACTTTCTTGGGATCTAGTTTCCCAATGTTTGGGTTAAACAACTAGCCTCAGCTAGATAGCCCCACACCCGTACATAATTTAGCATGGGTTTCCTTCCTGTCCATAGCTCTTACGGTGTTTTCAAGCACCACCTTACTTAGTACTCCCTCCATTTCACAATGTAAGACTTTTTAGCCTCCTAGATTCATAGGGATGCTAATGAATCTAGACATATGTCGGAGTGCAAGCTCCTTGAGCAGGAGTTCACTAAACCCCCTTTTATGGTTCGGCCCAGGGGTGCGAGGTCAGGTTGCCGACAAAACAAGAAAGTGCGAGAGGAATTATACAGGTTCGGGCCATCGACTGGCGTAACACCCTACTCCTGTCGCTTGGTCACTATATGGCAAGTGTTTACAAGCCTTTTTGGGAATGTTTTTCCTCTCCGAGGCCCTTTTCTAAGGGGGGCAGGGCCTCCTTTTATAGTAGTAAGGGGTCACCACAGTCGTCTCAGTCCTACTAACTATAGACGGGTAGGTCATCATTATAATACAGCTGTCGGCTCGTCGCCTTGCCAGGTCGATGTCGCGGCGACCCGCTGGCATCACGCTAGTCTCGGTCTGTCAGAGGGTAGGTGAGTGTGTCAGTCGTGCTATCCCCGCTCAGTCCCATCAACCAGTGGGTTGGCGGAGGGGGCGGCCACGCCTCTCTTGCCTGGTCCCATCAGTCGGTGTCCCGTCCTTAGGGTATGCGTCCGTTTCAGGCAACGGGGTAGCCGCCTTCTTTATCTGTTGTTTGCCAGTCGCATTAAATGTGATGGCGACGAAGTGAGAGTAGGTATCCTGACATGGCAGGGGTGTTGCTGCCCCGTCAAAGGCACCTGCCCACTCCTTACCTCTTTTTCTACGGGAGGCGGCCAGGGAGGCACGCGTGCCTGCACCGCATTAAATGCGGTGCAGACACATGCCCTCGTCTACCACGCGGGTGACGCATGCTCCAGGTCCTCTCACATCGCATTAATTGTGAGGGTTGATTTCTGGGACTACACTCTCTCTTGACGCGCGGGTCCCACAGTGCTCTAGAGACACGCCGGGGGTCGGGGCAGCCCGACCCCGACCCCTTGATCCGGCCGGCCACTGTTGGGGCCCGACGCGGGGGTGCATGTCTCTTGGGGCCCGACCCCCTTCCTTTTGGAACTTAGGAACTTTCGGGCCCACAGTCGCCATGTGCCACACTCGCAGGAATATCCCTGGGCCCATATCACCGACAACATATATATAAATTATATACATCCATTAATTGAAGAATTTAAGCAAGGATAGAAAGACTTACAATATGAAACGGAGGTAGTACTTGATTAACAATATGGACTGCGGTTTTTAACGCCTCCATCCATAGACCTATCGGTAACATGTAGTAACTTAACATACTTCGCACCATGTCCATTAGAGTGCGATTTCTCCTTTCAGCTACTCCGTGCTGCTGAGGCTCGCCTGGTGTAGAATACTGGGCTACTATGCCATTTTCCTGTAGAAAACCTTGCAAAAGGTCCAGGTATTTGGCCATAGGGGGGGTGTGCCAATCGTAGTATTCTTCTCCACGGTCGGACATTCCTATCTTAATTTTTAGATCATGCTGACTTTCGTTCTTTGATTGGATAAATGTAGCCATAACACGGATGATCATCCACTCTTAATTGGAAACGAACCACATATATCACTGTGTGTTATTTCCAATTTTCCTAAACTTTGTACTTTTCTTTGATGCAATCGATGCAATGTTTTGAATCCATAAAGTATAACGAGTTCAACGTTTCTTCTTTAATTAACCATTCAATTCTCCCATTCGAAATGTGACCTAAACGATAGTACGTAATTTCGCAGATGTTTCGTCATTGCATCATTTGCGCTTATTGCTTAACATTCGTGGACGGGAAAGTCGCACTGTTGCATACAACGTTCTTTGCATTTCATCCAACATTCAGATTCATTGAAAATGTTCTCATCTTCATAATTTCTTGAGCTTTGAATTGATACCACTCAACTTCAAAATGTTCTCCCTAACCCATATGCCAATGTACCTCGTTGTTTTTATGGTTTTTGACTAGGGTGGTCTCATGGGCGTTTGGAGAACCAGTAAACTGTTTCCTCACCATCTCAAGGTACTCATTGGCTGTTGTACATGCTGGGATTGCTCCCCTTATTATCTCCACCGTGGAGCTCTACTAACCATTAAGCACTGTTTTTTCTAGCACAAGTCCAGTTAATGATTTGCGAGCTTCGATTTAAATTAATAAATTCCTTTAGATGGATTTTTCCTGAGTTAATTAAGCCAATTATTATTTACGAATTCCTTTTTACGAATTAGGCTTAGGATAAACTCCGGGTGTGACACCCTTCCCCTCCTTCCTTTTTCTCCGGCAAACCAGGATGGCGTGGCGACGCCATCGCACGACACCTCACCGGCGCGGACGTTCGCCTACTGGTGAGCGCGCCATCGTTGAGCGGCTTTGCGTCGGCACTTGGACCGACGCGCCCCCACCCTTTCTCCTTCTGCGCATGGGCACAGTCGAAGACCGACGGCGGCGCTGGCACGGTCGATGACCGACGGCCGGTGGCGGAAGGGACGATCTTCCCTCAGCATCGACGACGATGGCGGTGGCGGCGGTCGGTGGCTCCTTCGACCGATGGCATCGCTCGCTTGTCTTCCCGCATGGCTTCAACGACAGCCGGCGGTGGCAAAGGGTTTCTTCCCCCGGACGTGCACGACGACTGACGGTGGTGATGAACCGGTTAGGATTCAACCTTCCTTTCATTTTCTTTTTCTTCGATTTTCGTTTTTCTTTGGGGATAGGATCCCCTTTGGTTTTGCTTTCCTTCCCCTCTCTAGATCGACACCTAGGGACGGCTCTGATACCATTGATAGACTTATCGATCGCTAGGTGCCCGATCTAGGGGTCGTGTATCCACGTATAGAGAAATAGGATTGGCTCTTCCTTGAGTGTACGAGAGACATGCACCTACTTCTTTTGAAGATGAACACCGCCATGGCGACGGCCAGCCATGGGACGACCACGGGATCACGGTGACGGCGTCGGTGACTAGGACGACGGGATGGTGTCAGTGTAGGCTAGTTCCCTCTACCTTTGCGCCTCCGTATCGGTCGGACTAGCTTAGGGTTTTGGAGAGCGCGTGGGTGGCAACGAACTTTGGCTCTTGTGCTCCAGCGACTCCCCCTTTCTTTTATATTGCACAACGTAGGAGGGGCCCACAACCATTAGTTGCTCGGTGCCCCCCGATCAGGGCACGATTTAGGTGGAGAGGGATTGGACTTCGATCCCCGTTGGGAGATCATAACTAACAAAACAAACTCAGCAAATGGTCTGAACCAATGCCATCCTCAATGCTTAAGCCCGCACAACGACACATGAGAAAATTGCTATTTTGGCCATGAAAGCGAACGACTTCACTAAAATGGTCTCAGAACTGCGGGCTTCTCTAAAATGACCTTATATCCAGTGGCATTGCTTTCAAATGACCATCAACCAAATTAGTAATCAAATTGCCCCTAAAATTTTTTTGTCCGCTTGTCTTCTCCTCCTCGCTCTCTTTTGCTTTTGCCTCCTCGCAGCCGGTCGGCAGCCACCTCGCCAGACAACGAGCTCCCAGCGCCGCCGCCCATGCCGCCCGACACCGCCGCCGTTCCACCGTCGAGTCCTTCTTGGCGTCTGACGACAACGCCACCGCAGGCGCGGCCGCCGACAAGGACATGAGAAGCCCGGAGTCTAGGCTATCCCCATTGACGTCGGGCGGCAGGGCGGCGTGGGTGTCTGGCGAGGTGGCTGCTGGCCGATAGCGACGCCGGCCATGTCCGACCGCACAAGAGAGATAGACGAGGAGAAGAAGCACAAGCAAACTTTTTTTCCGAGGTCAATTTGGTCACTGTTTGATTAATGACCATTTGAAAGCAGTGTCACCGGACCTGTTTCGAGGAGCTTCTATCAGCTGCAGCTTTTGTCAAAAGCTGTTATGCTAGAAGCTGCCCTAAACGGTCCATAGCTGGTGAGAATCTATAGTTACAGATTCTAAAAAATAAACTAAGAAACCAAAAGTCGGAGAAGGAAGCCGGAGAAGGTGGGTTCTAGAGCTTTTCTAGATTCTCAGAAGCTAGCTAGCAACCAATTACTTCTCAAAATCTAAAAACCCTCCCAAATAAGCCCGTAGGGTCATTTTAGAGAGAAGCCCAAAGTAGCATTTCTCTAGCGGCACAGACAGGAGCCCTCTTCATGAAACAAAACCCCCACACAACCAAACCACCACACGAGAAGCGAGGGTACGCGCGCCTTCAGAGTTCAACCCCTGCGCGTCATGGAACAAGTTTCCGCCTCACGCACTGACGCACGAGGAGACGATCCAATACCACGCGCAAACTAAGATAACCAGCAAATGCAGCACACAATCCACACCCATCAGATCAGAGGGGGGCACGAGACGATCAATCACCACGCACGCGAACTAACAGACGCGAGCAATTGCAGCAACAGTGTCAGAGGGGGAGAAGCAGATCACCGTCCGCCGATTCCGCCGGAGCGCCGAGACGAGGAGCGCGCGGCGTGGTGCGTCTACTCCTCCTACGCGCACCGCCTCCTGTCCCCCTCCGCCGATTCCGCCGGAGCGCCGAGACGAGGGGCGCGCGGCGTGGTGCGTCTCCTCCTCCTCCGCGCACCGCCTCCTGCCCCCTCCGCCGATTCCGCCGGAGCGCCGAGACGAGGGGCGCGCGGCGTGGTGCGTCTCCTCCTCCTCCGCGCACCGCCTCCTGCCCCCCTCCGCCGATTCCGCCGGAGCGCCGAGACGAGGGGCGTGCGGCGTGGTGCGTCTCCTCCTCCTCCGCGCACCGCCTCCTGCCCTCCTCCTCCGCTCCGCGCCTCGCCGTTTCACCGAGTGAGCCAGAGGTTTTTATGGGGTCTTGCGCGACAAGCCGCCTCCTCTTTCGCGAGATAGCCGTACGAAGGGGAGGGGTCGAAGTAGCAAAGGCCGTAGGAAGTTGGGCCGGCCCATTTACAAGGCCCATAACTATTTTGGGCCCTGCCCCTCTCGCGCGTCACGCTCACGCAACGCAGGGGCGGCGTCCTTCGATCTCTCTCCCCTCCCCTCCCATGTCGCGCCACGAGCGCTAGAGCAAAACCCTAACCCTAGGTCTGCTCCTCCCTTCACCTCGCTCTCCCCTTCCGGCGCCATGGACGCGAAGGACATCCTCGGGCTCCCCAAGACCGCCTTCCCGTCCGTCCAGGAGAAGAAGACCCGGACGCCCAAGGAGCCGCAGCGGAAGCCCGATGGCGTCTCCCGCGAGGTACGGCCCCGGCCTGATCCCGCGCTTCTCGCTGTTCGTTAAGTGCTAATGGCTGCGGGGGTCCAGGTGTATGCGCTCACCGGAGGAGTGGGAATGGCGCCGCTCATGCCGACCGTGGAGGCCTCGCACCTGAAGCGGCGACCAGCTGTTGAGAAGGAGAAGGTGAGTGGATATATGCTGAAATTGGGTAGCTGTTATATTAGCCCTTGAACTGAGCTGAATGTTTAGCTTGGTACACCAAATGCATAATATGTGAAATTTGGTAGTAGTACACTGTTCATGTGGTTAAACTTGGATAAATGAAATGATGATTTGATTCAAGTGCAACTTCTGTTTTGAGTTGGCGGTCAACCCAAATCTGCAGATTGAATTCGATTCATATATTCACGTCCATTGTGTCATATGGGCAATTCCAGCAAGGTATTGTGTGCTCACATTTTGATGGAGCTTATTGTATTAAATCTGGCCAAAATATTTCTGCAGGTAACATGGCAGTGGCTACCTTTCACGTCCTCTGCACGGTCTGACAGCCTTCAACTATACCATTGGGTCGGTTTCCCATGCATTAGTAATATGGTATACATATATATATGAAGGGAGCTATCTCACAAGCTCACCATATTGATTTTTCAGGTTAGAGTTGTAAATGGTGCTCCACCAACTGGTGACTATCACTTCGCAAAATACAACAAGGTAAGAAGTACATTGTATTGAATACATCCTTTAGCAAGAGGCCTTCATATTCTAAGTTGGTGCTTACTCAATTTTTGCTTGTCCTTTCCTATTGCAGAAGGCAGATGTTCTCAAATACAATGATGAGGAGTATGAGAAGTATTTAATTGATCCTGTAGGTATTGCAATAATAAAATTTTATAAAAGCATTTAAAAAAATTCTTATGTTGCTAATAACCCTTAAATGAATCTTATTGAGCTCTTGAATACAACTGATCACAATATTGGAGAGTTTGAAAATTTTACATAATTATCTTACCATCTCACCTTTATATGTTTGTTTTATGGCATTTGTGTTCCTTTTGAGTAGTTGCAAGCATGTTTTATTCATTTGGAAATATTATTTGTAAATTTGTTATTGAAAATCCTTTTATGAAGGATCATTGGTGTTCTCATTTCAGGCATGGAGTAGGGAAGAAACAGACCAACTATTTGAACTATGTGAGCGCTTTGACCTTCGCTTCATAGTAATAGCAGACAGGTTTCCAACTGATCGCAGCATGGAGGATTTGAAGAGTCGTTATTATTCTGGTACCTTACATCTTGATATATCTCTATGCTTAGATTGTGTCCACCACAAAATTTTCTTTTACTGCTACTTTTAATGTTTTGTAGATGAATTTACTTGGTCAGAAGCCAACAAGTGATTTGCTGTGGTTATTCTATTATTTCTATCTGTTTTTTTTTATTCATATGTGAAACAAGAACACTTACTAAATTGTCAGTTCTGTTTCACTTCCACCAAGTTTCCTTTTTATCATATCAACCAGAATATTGGTCACATACTCACATTACTTATGTATAATGGGAACTATAGAAAAGGTTGCATGCACAAATTGATGTAAGCAGTCTATTGCTGATTGTCCCATTATACACCCTTACCCTTCTTATATAGAGTAAGGTGGTTGTGTGGCATGTTATTTAAAATAATAAATTAACTGCTGAATCCGCCATTATTATACTTCAAATTCAATATAATTCTATGCTAAAAAAACAGTCTGTGCATTATTATTTGCTTTTGTGAATTCTACACCAGTACTATTTTTGTTATTGCAGTTACTCGTGCTCTTCTGATTGCTAGAGCTCGGTCATTTGATGAAGTTGCTGGCAATCCTCTTGTGAAGGTATGTGTTGATCGTGTTACCTATGAATAATCAGGTAATTGATATCTTATGTTTTCCCTTGTACTTACATTTGCCCATCTGGATTTCTTATCAGGAAACATTCAATGCTGCTCATGAGACTGAGAGAAAGCGTGCTTTATCTGCACTTCTCTCCCAGACAAAACAGCAAGAACGAAAGGATGCTGAGGTGAGAATTTGCCGATGGTGATATTATGTGCAGCTAACTTATGCAGATTCGAATGTTTTGTGTCTGATTACAAGTGTTACCTTTTCAGATTTTAGCAGAAGCAAAACGCATTATGGAATCTCGTGCTGCTAGCAAAGTGAGTAATCAGCACATTTAATTCCGTACATCTCACCAAAAGTAAATCTTGAGCAAAAATTTTCTGGTGGCAATTTGTATTATATTTGCAACATGAGGTTTTTTTGGTGTTCTTTTGTGAAGCAACAGATGACAAATTTTTTAGATACCTTTAAGACTGTAGTCTGTTCAAGCAAACATCATTTAGGCTTTCGGCTTTCCCTGATGCCTTCTGTCATGTAGGGATGATAATGTTGCTGACTAATAAACCTTTAAATTTTGATGGTAGTTAGTTTCTAGAGATATAGACTGCCTGATCTATCTGGTCAGTGGTCTGGATTTTACATGCCTTTAAGCTTTCGAGGATTTCTTTTGTAGCATACTGAGGAAGTGGGAACATTGGCAAGCTTTGATAATGCTACGGTTTCTGCTGATGGTGTATCTCCATTGAGCAATGCCCATCCGTCATCAACTGCTACACTTCAAGCTGCGCCAGTGAATAGCTCCATACCTGCTTCACTGCGAATGGTAACTTTGAAACATTGATTATTACTCTCTATCTCTGATATTGAGTTGCTTGATGAGTTAAAATTTTGTTTGTTACAGTAAACATTTTGTTGTTTTTATTTAAAGCTACCATTCTTTTGTCCCATTCTGTTGATACCACATTTTCCTATCTGTTACCTTACCATATCATAATGTCAACATTAAAATACATATACACTTATGCTTTCTGAGCAATTATGACATGTCCCATTTATTCCTGAAAAATAAAGATGATAATAAGTTATCTTGCTCATTGCATTCTGTTATTAGGATTGTGCTAAACTCAGCATAAGTAGACCTTATGTTAATTTTATCACTAGGTGTCTTGTTCTTATTAACAGTGGGTGTCTTTTAACTTTTAAGAGCATGAAAATTAATATATCACTCTGCGCACTTGTCTTTTTAGATGATTGATTTGGTATACATTCTTTTACAGCTTCGAGTGTATTTGAGAACCCAAGCACTTGATCAAATGGTCCAAGCAGCAAGTGCCTCGGCTGGCCTTAGAGTTATCAAAAGGGTTGACCAGACTTTACAGGACCTTGGGGTTTGTTTTCTTGACATCAATTTGTACTTGATATGCACCAAACTGATAGTTTTCAAGTTCCTTTTTGTTATAGTTATTGATTTGCACTGCATTTTCTCTTGTTATTTCTTAACATAAATAGATACATGCAATTGTTCACATTGTTTCTCTGTAGGTTAATTTGAAGCCTAAGGTCCCGACAAAAGCTGTTTGTGTCGAACATCTTGAACTACGGAATGAGATACTTACACTGCTTAACTTACAGAAGCAGGTACATTTAGGAAGCTTGTGATCGCCATATTGCTATCAAAGTTAGCATTTCCTAGAGTAGTCATTAGCAATCTGCTTTTAATCCACAATTTTAGGTTCCCATCCCAAATGTACCACTGTTTTATTGGAAAGCACCTGTTGAAGAATATCACTAAAATAAGGGCAAAATCAATGATAAATGTTGGTTCTTGTGATTTACTTTCTTGAGAAAATTAGGTATATAGAAATCATCTTCCCTCTTTAGATACAATTGAATTGAAATGGTTAGGTTCATTTCAATATTATCCTAACTTCAGAAATGTCCTTCAAGTACCTTCCGTTGCCTCCTATTAATCCACCTAACGGCAACTAAGCTAGATGTTTTACGTGATTTGACTTTATCCTCCCTGCTATCTTCTCCATGTTGCCCATAATCTCCCTTGTTGCTAAGCAAGCTGTGGTTGCTTCCTCCCTTCTCTGCCTATCTATCTGTCCCTGTCTTGCTGCCCATGACCCATCTCCTGCACCTTCCCGTGAAGAACACACTGCTGCAATCGACAAGTGCCTTGACTCACCCTCCCTTCCCAGCCGCTTCTCTGCTGATAGCGTGCCACTGTTGTCCCCAAGGAAGCTATCTCACTAGCAAACACCTTCCTGTGGATTGAGTGCCTGGCGCTGCTTGGTCATCTTAGCATTCTAGTGATATTTGTGGCATGTAATTACAAGGTGTTGTTTGCAAGCATTACAACTTCACTAAGCTTGCATCTCACAAGTAGAGTCCAAACCATCGCCATTAGCACAATCATCCAAGACACCAGGTGTATGAAGTGTGTATCATGGGAGCCTGTCCAGATTTCGACTGATACGTGCTCTCTTAAATGATATCGGCACTACGTAATTGTAGTCAAAATTCTATAATTTGTATAACTTAGTGAAGCTGCTCTATTGGAAGTTTATCATTACTCTATAGCTTTCCGAAGTGAAGGGAGTGAGCAAGAGGGGGCCACTAATCTGAGAGATGGCTACTGGAGGCATTCTTGGAGGCAGCGACCATGGCAATAAGGGGGGGCATCATTGTCCTGGTAAAAAGAGGAACAAGGGAGAGGGTGAAGGATAATGTCGTGCCTCAGTGAATAATTTCCCCACTAGGCCTTTGGATTGTTACCATTCAAAAAGTCACCCGCTTTAGCTAAATCTTAATAGTGCAATCTTAATAGTGCAATCTTTCAATTTCGTTAAAGTGTTCTATGGAAGTTCAATGGTATATAGCTAATGTGGTGATCTTTGGATGGCATGAAACCATTTTTTCCGATATCTGTAATCCCTTCGGAATGAGAGAAATGAAACTAAAATTCCAATCAATTCAAACCAACGCTTAGGGATTAAGATGTGTTTTGTTACCAAACAAACCCTTATGGGGATGTGATGGGAGGCAGCGAATTGATATTTGGAGGAAATCTTTGAGGTTTGGAATGGCATTTTGAGGAAAATTTGAAGTTTGGATGGTATTAAAGTGAACTAATTTATTTCAGTGACATATATTTATCTAAAGAGGGAAAGTTTGAATGGTATATGCCTTATTTGCTCCAACCGCTTTTCCTTTCATCTAATACATTGTTCTCTTTTACCTTTTGTGTTAACAGCTGCAAAATAAAGAGGCTGAAGTATCAGCCAACAGAGAAAATTCCTTTACAGAAGCACCAAGCACACCTAAGGTATACTTCTACATAAGTGAACCTTCTTCAAGAAGTATGGGAACTAGGTCGTTCTCTAGCATGCTCACTTTGGAATGTTGTACTATAACAGCATATCGCAGTAATGATATTGAAAATCTTAGTGAATCCTCTTTTCTTGAGAATAATAAAAACGTGGGTTACTAAGGTGGGACTGATAGAGAGGAGAATTTATGAGAACCTGGAACACAGGCTGGCCCAAGCTCCTTGCAGCTCCCTGACCACTCGGCTACAGTGACGTTCTCAGAAAAGTTTAGTTAATTATTAACAGGATAGTGTGAAGCAGTGACAACTGAAGTATTCAGTCGGGGGTGTTCTATGACCAAAATGGGACATGGGGCCAAAGTAAGAAGGCACGGGTTTTGGAAAATTCCCATAATTTACGTAGTTTAAAGTTGAATAAGAACCAGCATTAATATGAGTATATGGCTCAAATAGAAATGTGTATTGTATCGTTGTTCTTTAGCTAATAACTTTACTGTTTGTTTGCAGCGTGCTAATAGAGATGTTGATAGACCCTTTGTTCCTGATACTGTTGGGTTTGTAGGTAATTTTGGGAAATACTTGTTGATTTACTTTCTTCTTGCCTCTTCAATCTGATTAGGCCTATACATATCTATTAACATTTTGTGTGTTGTTTGCTTCATGCTACCTCAGGTGAGAGAGCGGGCAAGCGGGACCACAAGCGGAAGGTTTGTTCTTATCTCTGTGATGATTTTCTTAATATTTAGTTTCTTCTTTAATGTATGTCTGGCGCATCTTACTTATCTTCTAAAAGTTCTAGTTTGAGGGGAGGCAAAATTTGATTGATATCCAATTGTTCAACTGTTTTGACTTTCTAAAACCAATCCATTTGTACATACCATCCTGGTAGGACATTCAGGCAGGAACTAACTTTTTTTGTTTTTAAATTAGGCATTTGAGAAAGTATTGATGGTAGGAATTTGAAAAATGACTTAAGTATTGTCCTAAACATCAAATATTTATTACCGGAGGGAGTACTACGCATTATTTCTGCCCTAAAATGCTTGCATTCTGGAATGCTCCCTTTGACTATCAGCATTTGGTGGTATTTTAGAATTCAGGGACTTGACTTTTTTGTCTACTATAATACACTATGATTTCTTAGTTTCATCTGATACATTTGTGATCATTTTTGCCAGACTGCTGGAAGATTTATGGATGCACCTCCCTCGCCACCCCAGTCTAAGAGGCCCCGGAAGTTGAAAGCATCTGATTGATGAGTTTCAGACTAGGCTGCACAAAAATCTATAACCCAGCACCCCCTGGTATGCCATGTTAGCTTGAATTGAACTTGCACTTGACCATCCATTTCTCACTTCATTTTCATTGTTGACAACTGGACCTTGTATCTGATAGCGCTATGGATCACTCCATCCTTCCTTGGAAGCTTCCCGGAGAGCACTTTCGCCAAGGATCTCTCGTTGGTAGGGGCTTTTCTTGTCTGTTGTCTGTACAATGCTTCTGCCCTGATAAAGCTTTTTTCGTACTCCGTCGAGCGATGAGATGACCAGGTGGAGGCAGCTTCGCCTCACGGAGAAGTGATCGCCTTAACATCTCCCCCTACTTAACGAAGTGCAGATAACTGTTTCTTTTGTTTGTTTGAGCTCTAGCAACCGTTTGTAAAGAAAATGTGTAACCTGGCAATACCGTATTTGGTATAGTACTTTATTTGTAGAACTGAAACAACTGTCTACTCCCAATCATGCGTGTAATCTTGGGCAATACAATGAAGAGCCCTGCCCCCCTATATGCAGAGGTGAGCCGGTTCCCACGTGTTGCTAGTGTTACGTAACAACTTTGTGCAGTTAGGTTAATCACAACAGGCGTATTGTTTCGCTTATTCTTATGTTATTCACATCGTCTATTATTAAGAATTAAAAATATTGGTAAAGCTTTATGCCTATTGTTAGCAATTCAAAAGCAAATATTTTAATATAAACCATGATGAATAAAAAATCAATTTTAAAATTGATATTTAGGTACAAGTAGTCAGAAACAGCAGAAGGAAATACAGTGCCAGCACAGTTGATAGTGAACGCCATGTTATATTAAATGTTTGGACACTAATTAGAAGTATTAAATATAGACTATTAATAAAATCTATTCTATACTTTAGATTATTTTACAAGACGAATCTATTGAGCCTAATTAATCATGATTAGCGAATGTAATGCTATATTAAACATAATTAGGCTTAAATATTTATCTAATAAAATAACATTATTTATGTAATTAGTTTTGTTATCAGTCTATATTTAATATTTCTAATTAATATTTAATATTCATGTGACAACAGACTTAAGAAATTTGCTAGATCGAGAAGAAAACAGAAGGGGGCTGCATCATTCAGGACGAGGTCGACGTTTTTGTCCTCCCGTGGAGACGCACAGATCGACGTCTCGAGATGCCTGGACTTGCCCCTAGGTACTTCAGTGCGATGGATTGAGACGTTGCTACGCTCTGGCCGTCCGTGTACCGATCGACGGCACGGATCTGATAGGATATGCTCTGGACTCGTTTCGTCATGCTGGCAACGGCATAGAATAGATGTGTCACGACTTGCGGTTGGCAAATTTTTTGCCTTCTCGAGTGGTCCAGTGGACGTTGCCACCTGCGTGGCTGCGTCTGTGGCACGCGGCCGAGAAGACGGTTTGGAGGAGGCTTCACTATTGAGCACCGTCGTGTTTGGAAAACACCCTTCGCTGCCTAATTCACCCAAGTCGCTAATCCAACTGCCTGATGCGTCTCAGCAAGGATGGGATGCGTTCATGTTACCATGTTTGTGTTCTTCTAAGCAGCTTATTTATTGATTACTTTTTCGGTTTTTACGTACCTACTTTCAAACTGCTAAATTATAGGTGTTTTCAATATATATATAAGTGTATCGTCTCACAATTTTAAAACAGATATTTAGATTTATGGTAGTTAATTCTATCTCTTATAATATTTTATCTTTTTTATTAAAAAAACAACTTATGTATTCTCGAAAAAAAAACACAACCTTATTACTTAGGCATGACAGTAGGGCATTGTATGTGTGGAGTCCTACATGGAGTGGTGGTTGAATTCGTTACCACTTCTTGTGCTTGACTAGTTAAGTTAAATCGAGAGAAAATGACCTTACAAAAGAAAAATCGAGAGAGATGACTCAGATGAGACGTAGCCAGAGATACCTGATGAAGTGATGAACGGTGGCGTCTGAATAGAACCGAGCATATATTTTGGCCGCTTGACACGTCATAATTAAATCCTAATAGAATTAAAACATACACATATACAAACTTCAGGTTGGTATTTACTACTCGTAGTGACCTCTCACTCTGTGTGCTGAAAATGCTGGTTGGTAGTGCAGACCACACATTTACTTTGGACAGCAACTAATCCTAGCATGAGACTCGTCCAGAGAAATGAGAGAACGAGAGCTCAGTTTCATCCATCTTGGGAGACCATGGCCGTTGGGTCATCTGCATGGGCCACCGTGCCCAAGATCCTAAACTTGCTCCCAAATTAATTAGTTTTTCCGAGGTCAGAGCTGCATCAATGCATCATCACAAAGATCAATCCCAATAGAAAGAGACACCCAAACCACCTCTCCTGTTAACATCATTCCCTCACTGTTCAATCAGCAAAACGCCTATCGCCTCCAGGGTCATTATTGCACGGTATATCCGTAAATTTACGATGAAACATTTATATACATGTTTTTCACTTTTCAAAATCAAAGATTAAAAAATAAAATACGATAAAAACAACTTTAAAGTTAATATTGGAAATCTATTTTTTTTGCTTATAAATATAAGCAATAGCAAAAAATGAAATGTGCTCGTCTGTTGATGGAAGCAGACAATGCATGATCCTCACAAACTCACAAGCGAATTCTGTCAAGACAAAAACCTTGCAACTAGTATTATCATAGTGTAATTAACACCATATATATAATCAAATTCTTGATTGATTTAGCACTGCTACTAATTAATCAACAGGGAGCATGGCGAGCTTGCTGCAAACTCTTCTTTGTTCTTGGTGAGCGATGGCTACTGCTTGCGGAGCATCTCCTTGTAGTTGAGCAGCGAGTTGAGCCTCTGCAGCTGCAGCTGCTGCCTGAATTTGTTGATGAAGTCGTCGGCTCTGGCGTCCACGCCGTCGTCGGCCTCCTCCGCCGCCGGCTCCTTCCTCGCCTCCGAGCTTGATTTGGTCATCTTGGCTTCCGACGCCGCCTGCTTCTTCGTCTTCGGCTCCGACCGGCTCCTGGCGTAGTGCGCCGACTGATTCTTGTCGTCTGCGGCAGCGTCATGTGCGGGCGTTGCTTCTGCTGCTGCGGCGGCGAGGTCGCCGGAGCGGAAGCTGAGGCTGAACGAGCGGAGGCGGTCCAGGACGGATGACGTGCGCGCGAGCGGCGCCGGCGCTGGTGCCGGAGGAGGGACGTATTCTTGCTGGTGCGGCGGATCTCGCTGCTTCGGTGTAGAATCGTCGATGAATTCGTCGGCCCTCCCGTCGATGGTGGCCTCCTCCGGGAACGCCTCGACCACCCTCGCGGTGGCCCTCACGACCTCCGCCTTCCTCACCTCGGAGCTCGAGTTCCTCAGTCTCGACTTCGCCTTCTTCTCCTCCTGCGCCGGCGCCGGTTCCGACCGGCTCCTCGCGTATTGCGTCTGGTTCACCTCATCCACCGCCGGAGAGACCACCTCCTCCTCCGCGTGGCTCGTCGCCGCCGCAGCAGTGGCGAACTCGGGAGGGAAGTCGCCGGAGCGGAAGCGGTAGAGTCCGAACGAGCGGAGCCGGTCGAGAACGGAGGACGTCCGCGCGAGCTGCGCCGGCGCAGGCGGCGGCGGAACATACAGCGTCCCCTGCTGATGGCCGTAGTACAGGCCGCCGCCGTCGCCGTACTCCTGCGGCAGCTGCAACCGATCATCATGACGCATCATCTCTGGGTGCCCGGGGCCGCCGTCGTGGTGATAGTACTGCCCGTACAGGTGCGCCTGCCGCCGGCGGCGCTGGTGCGAGCGCGAGGTGAGCGCGATGGTGCCGATGACGAGGTTCACGACGAGGAACAGCGTCGCCGGCGTGAAGTAACCCCGTATCGTCGCCCACGCCCCCGCCCCCGCCTCCGCCCCGTCCATCGTGACACAGAGAGAGCACCAGCACCGACGACGACGACGACGACGAGGCGCACGAGGCGGAGAGCGCGCGAGGTGGCTGTGGGGATTGGCGTTTCCTGTGTGGCGCGAGGAGGAGGAGTTGCGGCGAGCGGTTAAAATGGGGGTGTGGGAAAGCGAGGCGGGAGTGACACGCGGCGCGGCGGGGGAGGGGGGGGGGGGGGGCTGACTTGGTGGGTGGAAAACGTGGGGGATCCAATGCGCGGCGGCGGCGAGCCGACCCGCCGGGATTGCTGCATCCGCATGGCATTTTCCGGGTTCCGGCGAAAGGCAAAAAAGAACGTGTAGTCGCACGCGTAGGGAGTACTCTGATACTGCAGTAGCAGCTGGACTGGAGTACATGTCACTGTTGCAACTCCAACCGGCCTGGACCGCGTTCTCCTAGCCCCCTAGGGTGTTGTAGCCGAGTAGTTGAAGGTAAAACGAAAAATATGGCTAACCAAATGTTAAGTCCGATCATTGTTGAATAATAATCTGAAGACGTACTTAAAAAGTCCATACACGTTCTCTTCCCCGCATTGTACGTGTGTTTGACAGAAAAACAAAAAATCAAATGTTTGATCAATAACAAAAGTGAAAAACATTAGTGTGTGAATAATCGGGTATTAAATGTTAAAAGGTTGAAATGGACTTATTTGATTTTAAAAGAAACTTTTATGTGGAAAATTTTTATATAAATTTTATGGCTTAATAGGTTGAAAAACATGCTAGTAAATAAATTAATAAGGAGAGACTAATAAAACATTGATCACATAAGGACTATAGTTAAATGAGCTATTATAATATAGACCTTCTTTTAAAATAACATAATTTTCTAAAATATTAAGTAACATTTTGAAGACCAGTTACAGATCTAAATGTAGCTATATTTTGATATAGATAAAATAATCTCGAACGTGCATATACGGTATTTAAAGTTGACATTTTCCACGGAGCAACCCGAAAGAATAATACTCCGAGTACATCAGATGCTACGATCTAATAAAAAGATAAAAAGAAAAGCTGCCTGGCATGGAGCATCGTTTAAGAACTGTACTTTAAGCGCCGGTGAACTACGGAGTACTAGTAGACAATTAGTACTACCTTCGCACTGAAATAAGACCATTTTTCAGTTTTTTATTCAATGTTTTGACTCTTCGTCTTATTTGATTTTTTTTACGATTAATATTTTTATTCTTATTAAATAATAAAATATAAATAGTACTTTATATGAGACTAATTTTTTTAAGCTTTTGTATAAATTTTTTAAATAAGACAAATGGTTAAAAGTTAGAAACGGAAAAAACGAAAAATAGAGTTATTATGGGACGACGTAGGAGCAATTAGCTAAAGGCACATTGACGTACATGTGCCATCACGTGTTGCTGGATCGATCAGCCAGCCAGTCAGTCAGTCAGTCACTCCGGGGTGTACGTTCCTGCTGTAAGTCAACGTGCTCCCGTAGCACACGTCAGTCCTTGATTATGATTAGTGCACTTAACCGACGCTATCATGCCACCTAAGCTGGGGGATAAACCGATAACCTGTCCCTAAATCTCCATGTATTTTCGCTGTCTTCATTTGATGGTCGCTTTCAGCGGCAGATGGATCATAGATAATTAGATATGATAACGTATCAAGTCCAAGTGTCCAACCATATCTTTGCTTCGAACGCAACCTAACGTCCAGGCAGGCTCCACCGGATATCCTTTACCGCCATCTAGGTATGCAATTTTGGAACGATTGTGCGTTTTTCTTTATCCAGATTATTTTTTAACTTTTGCGTGCTTGCTTTTCGAACGATTAAACAACATCTCTTTATTAAACTTTTTTTATATTGATGTTGAGTTTCTTCTTTTTAAATATAATATATTAGTTAACTTTATTGTTTATATTTTAATAGCTATTATAAAAATTAGATAAAATTTTATTCTTATGTAAGAAAAGAACGTAAGTGATATCTACAGAGATTAGAGCAGATACAATAGTAAGCTATAAGCCAGCTATAAATATATTTTAAATAGTAGACTACTAATTTGTAGCTAGCTGCAACACTTTTTCCAAGACGCAATATATGTATGATATGCGGGACCATGTATTAATGTTTCGTAGGTTATATGAATTAGCTATTAGATTGACTATAGATAAATTAGAACTAGTAGTTGGCTATTAGATTGAGAGCTAGTTCAATAGTATAGCCAATTGCTAGCTTAATTCATCTATAGTAAATCTAATAGCCAATTCATACAAGAGTTAACTACAAAACATTAATATATGGTCTCATATGTCATACACATTGCGTCTTGGAGCTCGTGCTGTAGCTATAAATTAGTATCTCATTGCTCTTCTCTCTTATCTTATTTCTTTAAAATATGTTTATATCGTCTACTGATTTAGGAGCATGTACCGATGTACGTCAGAAAACCGTTTTGCTGATAGTGTCTCGTGATTTAAGAGCGGCACGATTTAGAAATATATATAATAGGACGATTTCGAAATGATTACGTGCAAGATCTTTTCTTTTTTTAAGAAAGAAGGGCGGAGCCATTCCCTGTACAAGATTTTTGATCGATACATATTTCAGAGTAAACGGCTTGTGTACTCTTGCTGGTTAATTTGCTGAGGCCCGTTATAGTTGGGCAAAAGCCCATTTATATTGGTGATTCGCCATCATTCGTTGAGGCCCATTCTAGTTGGGCCTGAGCGGCGCTGTGTTACGTGCAGCCATTTATATTGATCCTCAGCGGAAGTCTGACGCACGTTAAAAAGTTAACATATTTTTTCAACAATTTTTGAAACAAATAATCAAACGTGTTCAATAAATCAACGATGTTATGATTAAAATATAGAGGGATGCATTTTTTCAAGATAACATTTTTCACATGGATATTTTTTTCTACTAGATACTTCATATGATATAAATTATTCCTACGTATAAATTTTATATACATCGAATTTCTAACCTAAATTGTAAAAATGCTATATGAATTTGCATACATACCAGTTCATATGGATTAGTACTAGCTTCGGTTTATTTATAGTCAATCTAATAGTCAATTCATACGATAACAATCTACAAAACATTTACTATATGTCTCACCTATCATACACACTATCTTGGATTCTAGGCTGAAGCTGGCTATAAATTCATAGTACATTGTTTATCTCTCATCTGTTTTTTTATCTTCTTAATTTTATATATATATATATATATATATATATATATATATATATATATATATATAGCTTATAGTTTGTACCTGAACTAAAGGCTGGAACGATTCGCCGGATGGACCTGATAAACCTATCCGTTTTGTGTTGAGTTGTAACATCATGGCGGTTGACCGTTAACGTGGGTATCACGTGGGGAAATGGTGATTTTGCTGTTTGGATTTACCACGTCAGTTTAGATTTCATTTTTAGCCATGGTTTGTTCCTTAAATACTTTATTTTTATCAATACTATATTAAAACTTAATAAAGTAAAATATAATTTATCAGGATTTAGTAAAATAGAGGACATGAATTAAGGTTTGAAAAAGCAAATGACCTTTTCTGTAGACAAATACGTGGTAAAAAAAAGTTCTCTACTTATTTAAAGGTGGAGTTGTCCACCCAGCGTCATGTAAAAAATACTGTTTTTAAAATATCAAATAACTTCTTTTAAAAAATGTTTTTATTGTCATGTTCAGTCATCGTTAATCACACCAGTTATAAGAGTAGTACAATACGATGCGGTCTGATCCCACCGTCACCGTGTCGTGTCCGCCCCGTCGTCGGTTGGCACCGCCTACCAAGGAGAGAGATCACAACGGGCCGACCGACGCACAGCTCTACTCTACTCCGCATGACATGTGGGCCAACCCCATCGTCCCAGAAAAAGCCGTCTCCCCACCCCATCCCCACCTTCTCGAACCCCGACGTCCGCGACAAAGCACCTGGCCCCATAATTTAGAACCGCCCTCGCTCCCGTCAATGACACGTGGACCCGGCTCGCCTCCTCCCCCACCTGTCAGTGACCCGGCCCAGGTGGGTCCCGCTGCTCCCCCGCCTTTGCCCGTTGCGGCTTCTCGCCGATCAAATTTTGAATCCCCCACCACGAGAACGGTTTTTTTTGCTCGGCGTCGTGGACGAAAAAGACAACGGCTAACTCCTCCTCCGCTCCTCCATTTCTACTTCCATTTTGTCCCTAGCTTTGGCTTCTTCTCCACCGCCACCTCCTATTCCTCCTCCTGTCGCTGACTTCCGGGGTCCGCGGCGATGGGGGCGTCGGGGAAGTGGATCAGGTCGCTGGTGAGCATCAAGGCGCCGTCGTCGGAGGGGACGTCGAGGGGGCGGAAGTGGACCCGCCGCCTGTGGCGGAGCAGCTCGTCCGCGTCGGCGGCGACCGCGGGCGGCTGTGGCGCCGCGGATTCGGAGGAGGTGTCGGAGGAGGCGTCGTCGGAGGCTGACGCGTTCAGCTCGGTCGTCGCGGCCGTCGTGCGCGCGCCGCACAGGGACTTCCGGGTCATCCGGCAGGAGTGGGCCGCCGTCCGCGTCCAGGCCGCCTTCCGCGCCTTCTTGGTAAGGCGTAGATCGATCGCTCCTCCATGATCTCTTCTCAAGGTGCTGCTTCGATGTAGCGCGGTGGTGATGTGATGCTGATGTGCGTGTTTGTGTGGCGTGCGGGTAGGCGCGGCGGGCGTTGAAGGCGCTGCGAGGCATCGTGAGGCTGCAGGCGCTGGTGCGCGGCCGGCTGGTGCGGCGGCAGCTCGCCGTGACGGTCAAGTGCATGAACGCGCTGCTGCGGGTGCAGGAGCGCGCGCGGGAGCGGCGAGCGCGCACCTCGGCCGATGGCCGGGACTCGCGCGATGCGCTCGGCGACCGCGACGGCCGTGCCGACACCATGATCCCTATCAAGCAAGCTGAGGTATGCAGCAAACACAGCCTGAGATGTGCAATGTTACTGTGCATCCTATCGTTTGCGTGAATTTCGGAATGCAAACATGAATTGCACTGGAGAAACTTCCGTTGTGCATGCGGTGCATTGGGTTAAAGAATCGAAATGCTTATGTATAGAATGCATCGCAATCTACATGCCATTTCTGCAAATTTGATGCCACTGAGAAATTTCTTGTCTTCTTGCTACTGGAATTCGGTAGAGCCTGAGGTAGAAGTGTGTCTTACAGTTCATGTATCTGTATGTAATACGGCCCTCTCGCTCAATAGTTGGCCCATGGGCTATGTGGTTGAAATGTATTCCCTTGCAGATCTTGTTAATATTGCAACCTAATTTCATATTGCTCTTAAATAACATAGATCTTGTTTTGAATCCAAATCGAACGGTTTGAGGTAAAATAGTCACAATGTCTGCGTTTTGAATTAAAGCTTCAAAATTATTCTCTTACTAGCATATAATTTTTTAATTATTTGGTGACCTTTTGAACTAAAGTTAAATTGTACTAGGTGTTATAATTTGAAAGGTTTGTACTGGTGTCATAGTTTGATTCCTTAAGTAGAAATGAGTGCAGGTATTAACATTGCAACCAGATTGCATATTGCTCTTAAATAAGATAGGTCTTGTTTCAATCCAAATCCAAATTATAAAGTAAAATAATCACCATGTTCGCATTTTTTTTCAATCTTCAAAATGGTTGTCTTGCTAACATGTTAAAATTATTTTAATATTTTGGGTATCATTTGAAAGCTCTAAATTAGATTATTTTTTTAAAAAATAAGTTAAATTGTACCGGTGTTATAATTCTAAACGTTTGTGTGGAGCCAGTACAAAAGATTAGAATTATAACACCGGTACAATTTAACTTATTTTGGTGGGGTTCTTTTACTTGAGAGAAAGAGATGCATGGCTTAATATGGTGGGGTTCTTTTACTTGAAAATGACCTTTGAGACTGATGGACAATTAAGCTCCTTTTTTTAGTAATGATTGAGTCCATTAAGATTGTTGTTTTCTCTCTCGTAATGACAACACATGTTTGAATCGATCTTGGAAGTGATCCTGTTAGGTAACAAAGACAATGCTGACAAGACCGATAACGCCTTTGCAATTAGTTATTGCCAATCAAAGTTATAATTAAGATGAAACTGTACTTATACTTTTAAAAAGCCCGTGACTCCACACAACAGTGTATTTCTTTTCGTTGTTTTAATTAGAGAAAAAAAATGGTGGTTTTGTTTTAAAATGAGATGTGTGTATATATGTCCTATGAACGTACCAAAAACTGTGGCATTGCAGGAACAATGGTGTGACAGTCAAGGCTCGGTTGCTGAAGTAAGGTCAAAAATACACATGAGGCATGATGCTGTAGCTAAGAGAGAAAGGGCAATTGCTTATGCGCTCTCTCACCAGGTAAACTTTGTATCAATAAGAGGAACTCTTGTGCTAGATGACTGTAAGTTAATATAACATGCTGCTTTACATCCATTTTCCTTTCAGCCTAGGAGTTCAAAACACAGTGCAAGACCAAGCTCTCCTGCTAGATCTCTGAGGAGCCATGACTCGAATAGGTGCAATCATGACTGGAGCTATATAGAAGGATGGATGGCAACAAAACCTTGGGAGAGCAGGCTCATGGAGCAAGATCGTTCTGAATTGACATGTTTCAAGAACAGTGGTGAACTTAACTTAGGTGACTCCAAAGTTTCAAATGCAAAATCAGTCAGAATAAGAAGAAACAATGTCACAACTAGGGTGGCAGCAAAGGCTCCTTCCGTACTCTCAGCTTCTTCTTCCGAGTTCCTGTGTGACGAGAGCTCTCCATCCACATCGTCAGCAACTCCAGCAAGATCCGACGGTGGCCATGGTGGAGGGCCGAGTTACATGAGCTTGACCAAGTCTGCCAAAGCAAGGCAGAGTTGCAATAGCCCATTCCAGATTCAGAGACAACGATCTGGTGGCATGTCGTCTTACAAAAGGGTTGCACTCTCCCCATTAGATGTCCAGAGCAACGCCGGCTCGGAGATTTCAGTCACCTCCAGGAAATTGAACAGTCTGTCTCTGAAAGGCCGGAGCATGACAAGGAGCTTGGACAAGGAGAATGACAATCTTTTCTAGCTTTACAATTCTACAGACAAATTAGTTAATTTGAACCTTCATAAATATTCCCAAGCTTACTGTTAAGATTATAAATCCAACCAAGCTCAACCAACTCCTCATTGCCTCTTTATGTCTTTTGTATGCACAACCCAGATTAATCATTAGTCAAAAGTTTGAACATCTTTTTTATCCCTAAAAAAAATGCTGTGCAGCATTAGCAAGGAGCTGCAGTTTCTAATCGGATTCGACCTTGATGGCGACAGTTTCTTATGTTTCAATATAACTTGGGGACAATGAGAATGATGCTACATTTATCTCTGTTTGTTGTGACAAACAATCGTTTTGTCCTCTTCCATGAAGATCCCATGACATGCCATTGCCGGTTGCCTAATCGCTCAAACAATTGCCCATAGTCCCTCCCCGATTGGTCGCTCTCATCACAATCGCCGGGTAAACATTTTGTGTTTGGTGCAGCGATCGTCCTTGACTGGCTTGTTTATTTGGCGTTCTTTTGACTAAACGACCTGATCGATTACAAATCTGCTTTTCAAAAAAAAAAAAACCCTACGATTTGGATGGATATAGCAGCAATCAGCGGCTAAGGCCGTGTTTAGTTCTTAAAAACTTTTCTTAAAAACATCACATCGAATCTTTAAACATCTAAATAAAGTATTAAATATACATAAAGATTAAAACTAATTACACGGTTACGTGTGAAATCATGAGACGAATCTTTTGAGCCTAATTAGTACTCGATTAACCATAGGTGCTACAGTACCAACATATGTTAATGACAGATTAATTAGACTCAAAAGATTCGTTTCGCGGTTTGCAGGCGGAATCTGAAATTTATTTATATAAATAGACTATATTTAATACTTTAAATATACGACCGTGCGCGTCGATATGACTTCTTTTCCAAAAAAAAATTTTAGGAACCGAATGCACCCCTAATACGTGGCGTGCTGAAATTAAAAGGACTAGAGAAAAATATGGAGAAAAAGAAAGCTCGGACACGACGAGATTGTGCAGAGGAGCAGCAGCTGCAGTGCCGTCCTGTACCACTCCCGGGCTGTACACAACGCTGTTGAGAGGGACGTGGTGAAAGCTATGCCGAAACCGAAGACGACATCAACCGCGCCTCTACTACCACCGCAATACACGTTTTCCATCAAAGACCCCAACTTTGAGTATTCCATTGAATTAATATTTAGAATTGATTTTAAGGTTTTAATTTTATTGTTGTATTATATTTTTCTAGCTTTAACATTTGAACCGCTGATAATGAATAAATAAAACTTAGTAATGATTTATATTTTTGGTTGTTTTGTTCGCTTTTTACTTATTATTAACCGTAGCTCAAACGATTAGAGCCGGTGACAGTAAATTTCATCATTTATAAAAACATTTAGTAGAGCGTAAGCTGGTAAAACTCATCTTGTGGTGGAAAGTGTCCATCCGGATTTAAGTCTAAACTTAACATATATTTGATCGTAGTGACTAATAATATTTTCAGTGGTAGATTATGTACTTATCGGAAATGAAATGTTGGGGGTGTTTACATGAGTGTTTGTACTTATCGGAAGAGTCACTGTAGCGACAGAACTATAGCATCAAATCTTAGCCATTCACTGGAAAAATGGATGGCTGCGATTGCATGTAGTCCCTAATATGCAGTTCTAGCTGTGACTGTACTGATCCAAAATCCCTCTGTATGGTAAAGCATGTTTGTTACTTGAGTATTTTATTTCATTCTTAAGAAGGTACTATTGTTTTTTATATAAAATTTAGTATATTCTATTATCTAAGATACCAAAAGATATCAGATTTTACGTAGAAAATAGTGTACCTCCTGTACCTACTTAAAATGGTAACATTGCTCTTGTTACTTAGAGCGGGTGGCGTTGTCGCCTGACGGTAACTTAACTTTGCCCTAAGAGAGTTCCTATTTTCAAGCCAGCCAGGAGAAAAAGCGCCATAAATCCGGGTTGCGCAACGCGACACCGGGTTGCAGACGTGCCATCGATTCAGCGACACCCAGGAGGAGCGAGCGGAAGCGGATGGATGGTCCAGGCCGCCGTGGAGGGTGGCGCCCGGTGGCGATGGTGGTACAGTGCCACGCATGCCGTTATCCGGAGGAGGGTTCACTGGTACCGGAGCCAGGCAGGCAGGCAGGCGAGATTCTCGGAGACAGACGGTGAGGGGGACAATTCAGCGTTACGGGCTTTGAGGCGCGCCCCCGGGGCCCCCACCATGCCACCACCACCACCGGCGTGTGCAGCGCCGGTGATTGGCGTGGCGTGGTGTGGTGTGGTGTGGTCACCGCGAAAATGACAGCGGCGACGGTGGTGGTGGTGGTGGTGGATGGCGCCTGCTTTGACCCACCCCCGAATTAAAAGAGGCGATCATTGCGCACCGCTCG
Organism: Oryza brachyantha; assembly: GCF_000231095.2. NCBI lineage: Eukaryota > Viridiplantae > Streptophyta > Magnoliopsida > Poales > Poaceae > Oryza > Oryza brachyantha. The sequence continues at coordinate 17,854,972 of NC_023167.2, forward strand.
CCCCCGCCCTCGCCCTTAATGCCGCCATCACTCTCTGGGCGACGAGGACGACGAGCAGCTACTTGGTGATAGCGCAGCCACGCGCGGCGCGCCGAAGAGCTCGCCTCTTCGCCGGAACGCGCGGTGGTTGAGGAGCTAGCTAGGGTGGTGTTGCTGCTGCGCGTCTGCCGCCTGGCATGGGCGACAGAGCGGCGGCCACCGCGTCGAGCAGGTTCCGGACGATCTGCGTCTTCTGCGGCAGCAACGCCGGCCGCCGCAGGGTGTTCGGGGACGCCGCGCTCGACCTCGGCCACGAGCTGGTGCGTGGGAATGGAATAATGGCGGCGCCGGCCGCGGCCGGGGCGAACTGGCTTCGCCGCCGCCGTGCGTTTCTTGATTTCTTTCCCTTCTTCGATCTTGGTTTCCCGGTCGTCCGGCCGGTGCGCCGCGTTCATGGCGCGGGCCGTTCGCTGATCTCTTCTTTTCGCAGGTGAGGAGGGGCATCGATTTGGTCTACGGCGGCGGCAGCATCGGGCTGATGGGCTTGATCGCGCGGACGGTTCTTGGCGGCGGCTGCAGCGTCGTCGGGTAACGCAGCTAGCTACCTAGCCATAGCTTCTGCACTTGCGATTTCTCATCACTTCCTATCAGCTGCAGCATGCACCATGTTAAAATCTTTCTTTGGAGGTGTTCTTCCACCGTCGTCTAATGCAGCGTGTGACAAAAATCTTGTGTGGTTTGTTTGCAGGGTGATTCCAAGAGCTCTCATGGCTGTCGAGGTCTGCAATTTTTCCGATTTCAGTTCTGTAATCTGTCCAGTGTTTTTGGTGGACTTCAGAGTTCCAAACTGCAGTTCATCAATTCAGTTATTTGTTAGTATATACTATGTTGTAGCACTGCACATGACACAGTAGGGTTTGCCATGCTGTGTTCTTCCTTGGAGAAGTCTGCTGCTAGATTCTTGTGGTGTTTGGGGTTAGGATTATTGCACGTTTGAAATGAACAATGATTAAGCTAGACAGGACTAGAATTCCGGAAATTTGGTTTCTGTCCATTTTTTTAGGTGGCAGGTACAGCCGTATAGCAACATAATTCAATTCAGAGTTAGTTTCCAGCTGAATTAAATAGTGCTGGTATACTTGCTATCTTGAATTTGACAGGATGATGTTATCTGAGCCGAACTTAATTGAGAATAGTATGTGCAGCTGACCATTCAAAAGTTTTGCTTTGACTTGGAAGGACTGTACAGCTTTTGGTGCAGAGTTTTTCTTAATTGTGTTGACATTTGCAAATGGGCCTCTTCTATTCTAACAGATATCAGGTGAGAGTGTGGGAGAAGTGATAGTTGTATCTGACATGCATGAGAGGAAAGCTGAGATGGCTCGACGATCCGATGCGTTCATCGCTCTTCCTGGTGCGACATATTTCATAATTTCTTTCTACCTTGATCAATCACAATGATAATTGATACTAATTCACATGTAACCTTGCTTACTGATTTCTGTCAGGGGGCTATGGGACAATGGAGGAGCTGTTGGAGATGATAACATGGTGTCAGCTTGGAATTCATGACAAGCCAGTAAGCACAACTGCATAACTGATAGATACATATATGTTGCAAACGAAAAATTAGCAAACAATTTTTTTAGACAGATTAAGGTTTTGCATGATGCATCACACATATCAAAACCTTGCCAAATCAACAGGTCGGATTGCTAAATGTTGATGGTTACTACGATCCGCTGCTTGCGCTGTTCGACAAAGGCGAGGCGGAGGGTTTCATCAACTCTGATTGCAGACAAATATTCGTTTCTGCACCAACTGCAAGTGAACTGCTGACAAAGATGGAGGTAAATTTCAAACTTTTTCTTCATACTTTGATGGCAACATTTTGCAAAACCTGAGTGAATTTCCATGTGCCGGTTTGCATCCAGCAATACACCCGGTTGCACCAGGAGGTAGCCCCTGCAACAAGCTGGGAGATCTCAGAGCTTGGATATGGAAGAACACAGGGTGCTGATCAATCCTAGCCCTTCACTTCGAAAGCGAAATGATCTACTAATGCATCTGCTTTTTTCTCTCTCTTGTTTTTCCTGTTTTTTCTCAATTGTCAAAACTCCTCACCTGAACATGGTCTCTCTCTCCATTGACGATTTCTGCTCCCTTTCCTTCCTACTTGCTGTGTTCTTTCTATCCCGGTGGCGATCGAGGAACAAGTCGTCGTCACCATCCACAAATTTAAAGTTTGAAGTTTGAAGTGCTGCCTGCATGAATTGGATTATGATCACGTAGGAGTAAATTTATGTAGTATTCTTTCCGTTTCACATTATAAAACTTCTGACATTGCTTATGTTTATTCTCATATATGTGATAATGAATCTGAATATATATACAAAATATATATATTCATATATAAATAAATCTAGAAAGCCTTATAATATGAAGCCGGTGCGTTCTTGTTCGGGCGACGTCAGGAGTGTGGATCAGTGGGAGTGACATCCGATTGGATTTGTACTCATTTGGAAGCCTTTTCTTTTGGGCAAAAAGAACACAACAGAATGATGATGGTGGTGCGACGTGCGAGCGAGTGATGCAGCGCGAGTGATTCTCTTCTCTTCTCTCATCCGCTTTGCGTTCGCGAGGTGATAGGGCGGGCGTACTTTCGTCTATTCTTCTCCTTTTCTTTTCTTCTTTTCGCTTTTGAATGGGCGCGTGTTGGGGTCTCGTCTCTTTGGTTGATGGCAACGTCCACGATGACGCGCTCCTCCTCTCTCTGGTCTCGTCCCGGAGCCCCGGATTGCCTGTTTGTTATCCAACAAAATATCTTAATTAAAATTACATGAATATAACTATAGTATACTTATGATATAATTATAATATAACCTAGTATATAATTATAAATGTAACTACTATTAATGTTAAGAAAACATAGGCACAACAGAGACACGAATTTAACACGAAAACCTTTACGAAAAAAACCACGAACTCCAACCAACAATAACCATTTACAACGTAGGGGAAATATAATGGGTCATCCCGCCTTTACGTGCAGTTTATAGCAGATATATAAAGGGAAAGTGAGTCTTAGGAAAAGAATATTAGTCTTATTAGGAAAATCTAAGAGTCCTAAAGGAAAAAAAAGTTTTCTTAGGAAACTAATAACATAATTTAAATACATGACATATTGTAATTCAGATAATATCTCTAACAATTACTAGCATGTAGGTCTCACATAAACAAAAATTACTCATAACTTAATGCTAGTTATGTTAGATTTACTACCTCTGTTTCTAAGTATTAACATTTTTAGGTTGTTTAATATAGATTAAGAAGATATTAAAATACACCCCTTTAGTTACTTTAGTAGTTAATTTTTGAAGTTTGAATTAATTAAATTCTCTCTAAGCATTTGATTGGCTCTGGAATCATTCTAATGATCAGAATCATGTAAATTAGTTTAGAAATGATTATACTGTGGCACAAAATTTAAATACCATAAACGCTTATATTTTAAAAGGATGGAATACATGACAGCTACATTATATTTATATATTAGTTATAATATAATATAATTATAGCATAGTGACATTCCATGATTTTTAAAAACAAAAACAAAATCGCACCACATATTTTTAGCAAAAACATGGTAGTTTTGCATTGCTCCTGATCGATGGACTGACTTCACGACCCGGTCACGCATGTGCAATCGTGGGCTCTGAAGCGAACCTATCAGGAGTGACACTCCCTTTCCGGCCCAACTGAAACAAGCCGCACATAAGTAACGCTGCCATTCAGGCCCAGACATTATGAATTAGCTATTTTACCATCGTTAAAACATCATTAAAAATATATCGAGGTATCACATTTTTTAATAAAAATTTATTACATTGAGATATAATATATCATATTAATATTTTGCACTAAAATAGAAAAAAACTTGCTGGCTACTGTAGGGATAGAATGGGCAAAGAGAACATTTTTATAAAAAATGTTTTGTAGGGAAAACCTTGCACTGTAGCTCAGTGGCTGCAGTCCACTGGTGCAGGAATTTGGAAGGCTACTGTTGCTTGCATATCCATCAGCCGCATTCTCTGATTATCCCATCGAGCTCATCTGTGCTGTCTACACATTGAACAGTACTATTGGCGGCATACGCACAAATACACGATGCAATAATAGCTACGGTACGTACACTTATACATGTGTACTCCCTCACGTCTTTAATAGTTGCCTTTTGGACCAATGTCACACCCGGAGTTTTGTCCCAAGTCTAAATTTGTAAAAGAAATTTGTAAATAATAATTGGCTTAATTAACTCAGGAAAAATCCCTCTAAAAGAAATTAATTTAATTAAATCGAGGTTCGCAAATCAATTAACTGGATTTAAACTTAAATTGAAGAAGTATAAAATTTGGCCAAGCAAATTAATTTAAAACTCAGCAAAAGTGGGGTTTTCCTTTTTCCCTCTTTTTTCCCTTCCTTCTCAAATTGGGCTGAAGTCTAATTTTCCTCCTCTCTCTTTTTCTTTTTCCTTTTCTTTTTCCCCTCTTCATTCCCGGGTCGGCCCAGCCGAGCCGGCCTTCTCCCCGCTCGGCCGGCCCAGCCAAGCCGGCCACTCCCCTCCGCGCGCGCGCCCTCCCCCCTCCTTCCTGGGCCGCTGCCTCGGCCCAGCGTGCCGCGTCGCGCCACGTCCATGCCCGCGAAGTCCGCCGTCACCTCCCTCCTCCCTTGCGCCGCTGACAGACGGGCCCCGCCTGTCAGCGACCGAGCCCGGTCACTGGCCGAGTCCGCCTCCGCCTCGACTCCTCCGGACGCCGCGCCGCCGCCGCAACGGCCGCCGCCGAGTCCGCCGCGTCGCCGACTCGGTCTCCAACTACTTCGCCGCCCTAGCCGCGCCACCCCCCTATAAAATCCCCTCCTCGCCGCCGCGCTGCCGCTGTTTTCCCCTCCGCCACCGAGCCGCCGCTGTGCCCCGCCGTTCGCCGCCGACGTGCGATCTTGCCCTCGGTATGCCATGGTGGTATGTCGGCGCGCACGTTCAAGTGTAGTGGAGTCGTGTCTTGTGGGTACAGTAGTACACCTCTGATCAGAGTATAACCTATTCGAATAGTCGTGTCCGCGGTTAAGGGCGAACTCCCAGCTTCACTGTGATTAGTGAATCTTTAATAACTTGGGTAAACTGGTTTTCACTTGGGACTACTACAATGTGGTGTAATGTTGAGTAGTGGTTGGGCCTGTTGCAACGTGGTGTAACATTGGACAGTGTTGTGGTATTTTAAACTATTATTTACCTATCCTTTAATGTATTTAATTACCTTTATTCAGTTTATTCTCTGTTATTTATTTAAGTGCTGCTTTATTGCAACTAACCCTAAGCCTGTCCTTGATGATCCTTATGCATCATGTATTACCCTATTTTCCGTGTTACTTGTTGAGTACGGTGGTTTGTACTCAGCCTTGCTCAATTTCCCCTCCAGAGCTTGAAGTTGAGTCCGATGGAAGTGACTCTCAGGAGTAAGCTGGTCTACCGTTGAGGCTTTGCCTGTGGACTAGAGCCGTACCCGCTGGAGCTAGTCTACCTTTCTTTCCGCTGCATTTTCGTTAGAATAAGTGTTATTTTCAGTTGTTTCTAAGAACGATGGTTATGTAATCAACATTGTCTTTTTGTGTACCATGGTTGGTCCTGGATAGGGATTTTAATACACAATTAAGTTCAAAAATTCGTGTGAGAAATTTCTGGACGTGACAACCAACAATTTTAGACAAAAGATTCATCATACAGACAGAAGCGAAAAGACGAAGACGATGGATTTTTAGTTAGTCTTTATATGGATTATGCAAGTGGATAGATCGATCTGTAGAACAACCTAGAGCATCTCCAAAAGATGCCCCATCTCACTCTTTGAGCCAAAATTTAGCAATTTTGACCAAAACATCGTTCCAGCAGATAAGCCATCCGACTGATCAAACTAGCCTCTCAACTTACCAAATTTGGCCAGCCAGTTCAGCCTCACGTGTGGGCCCACAAACAGTACTACTACTACAGCAGTACAGCACGTCGGGTCGCCGTCGTCGCCGGGTGACCGTCGCTGAGTCGTCGTCGTCGCCGGTTCGTCGTCATCGGGTTGCCGCTGTCGTGGAGCAGGTCGGCGAAGAGGCAGTCGCACGCAGCAGGATGGTGCCGTCGGGGAGCACGAGGCGGCGGAGCAACCTGATGTCGTGGCGCACTGCCTCCCCCCGCGCCGTCCCACGCGGCCTCCCCGGCGCCGCGCCTCCTTGCGGCCTCCCCGCTGCCGCCTCACCCCGCCCCGCGCGAGCCTCGCATCCCCGTTGCCACGCCGCGCCGCCCAGCTCGCGTCGCTTTCGGAAGGAAATGAGAGAAAGATTGAGAAAAGGAGAGAGAAATAGATTGAGGAAAAGGGATAGAAAAAGAGGGAGAAGAGGATGACACGTGGGGCCCGCTGTCATAGACTTAAAATACAGAGGGTGGATGAAGAGACTGTTAGAGTAAAAAACGAATTTGAATGGCTAAATGAAATAGGGAGTGACCAAATTAGTATTTAGAGAGTCCAATTTATACTATCTTCTGGAGATGCTCTAAAAATTTAAATTTATTCCCTGTCGATCATGTGCAACGTGTGCAAAAAAGGATCGATTTTCTATGATCTAATGTAGACCTGTGGACAAGCAAAGTCAGGGGAATGAACAGTAGTGCAGTACACAAACGCAATGACTTCAGGATATTATATATTTATGTCATTTGATCTGACATCTATTAGAGCATGAGCGACAATACATGATTTTCTATGTGTGTCCTTCTCACTGGTTTATGAAGCATAGCCAAATTTAAAACCAAATTTAAAATCAAAAACTTAGGCTAAACAGAGATTTCGGAACTTCTCTCATTATTTTCTATTTTCCAGAGCCTGGGTCTTTTGAACAGCTGAAAATGGAAGTACAAAAACTTAGGAACTGTTTGGATCCAGAAATTTTTTTAAGTCACTTGTCACATCAAATTTTTGGACGTTAATTAGGAGTATTAAATATAGACTGATAACAAAACTAATTGTATAAATAAAGGTTATTTCATTAGACAATTTTTTAAGCCTAATTAATCCACGATTAGTAAATGTTTACTGTAGCATCACATTCGTAAATCATGGGCTAATTAGGCTCAATAGATTCGTCTCGCGAAATAGTCCATAATATGAGATTAGTTTTGTTAATAATCTATATTTAATATTTCTAATTAGTATCTAGATATTCGATGTGACAGGCACTTAAAAAAAAGTCCCCTAGGAAACAATCACGCAGTTAGCTCCGTATACTTGTTTATATTTGCTTGGGTCACATAGTCTTTTGCTTATAAGACATATATCTAGCGGTAGATAACGAAACTAGCTTGGCGCATTAAGATTTAGCTACCGGTATATAACGAACTAGTCAACTCGATTTTAGCAAAGTGGCTTTAATGAGCTAAAGACCTAATTTGGTTTGACTTGCGAGTTAACTTGTTAAGCTTGTTATGCTAGTTAAAGAGCTCCATCCCATCTAAAAGTAAGGGCCTTTTTAAATCACAGGAATAAAAAAAGAGAAATAAAAAGAATATAGAATTCTGACAGAAATATAGATGTAAAACAAAGGATTGTAAAACATAAGAAAAACGTAGAAATAACCGTTTGATTGGACCACAGAAAAAACACAGAAATTTCAGGAGAGATATAGACTCAAAAGATTTTTTTCATGAGGTTCAACCTCTTGCTAAATTTTCTCCAAAACTTGTATAGGAAGATGCATTCCATAGGAATTTCATAGGATTTATTCCTTTGATTCAAAGGGCTTTGTAGAAAAAATTCCTATAGAAATAAAATCCTCTAAAATTCCTCTAAAATTCCTTTGAATCAAAGGGGCCCTAACAGTGTAATAAACGGTAACGACTAATAAAGACCTCAAATAGATTAAAGGTGATCAAATTAAACTCAAAGGCTAAGCATTGGCTAAGAAGTATATAAGATATGGTGATATTTTATACTAGTGAGCTCATTACATGAAACACGTTAAGGGCCATTTGAATCACGGAAATGAAAGAACGGAGGAATAGGAAGGATTCTGACAGGAGCATAAGTATAAAAAAGAGGATTGCAAAACACAGGAAAAACATAGAAATAGCCGTTTGATTAGATCATATGAAAAACACATGAATTTGAGGAGAGATAAAGACTCAGGCCCCCTTTGATTCAAAGAAAATTCATAGGAATTTTAGAAGATTTCATTTCTATAGAAAATTTTCCTACGAAGCCCTTTGAATCAAAAGAATGACCCCTATGAAATCCTATGAAATTCCTATGAAATGCTTCTTCCCGTACGAGTTTTTGAGGAAATTTAACAAGAGGTAGAACCTCATGGAAAAAAAATCCTTTGAGTCTTTATCTCTCCTTAAATTCCTGTGTTTTTCCTGTTTCCAATCAAACGGCCATTCATATATTTTTCCTGTGTGTTTTGTAATCCTCTGTTTTATACTTACATTCCTATCAGAATTCAATGCTTTTTCTATTCTTCTGTTTTTCTATTCCTATCAGGATTTTTTCCATGAGATTCTACCTTTTGTTAAATTTTCTTTAAAACTTGTATGAGAAGAGGCATTTCATAGGTCAAAGGACTTTATAGAAAAAATTCCTATAAGAATAAAATTCTCTAAAATTTCTATAAATTTCCTTAAAATATAAGAGGGCCTAAGCTCACGAACTAAAAACATGGCTCGATTAATTATGACTGCAAGTTCCCCAAGCCACGAAACTTTTAGTTCTTTTCCACCTCCTATACCCAGGCACCCAGCTAGTAAAGGACCTATTAAGCAGGCAACTGTTGATAACTATGTTGATCTGCAGTTCTTCGCTGGCATGGCGCCTAACAACATGTAGTTTAGGTTTATAATTCGATACATATGGGTTGGAATGGACCACATATATGTGTGGTAGTTCAATAACCGACTAGACAAGCCAGTCAGCTAAAAGAACAAAACAATCTAATCTTTTCGTTTCTACTTATACTTATAAGACAAATTTTAAATTTTAACATATTTTAGATTTTTTATTGTAATTTATTTTCAATCTTAGCTTGTAGATATGAAAGAACATGTATATAAAAGTTTTATTTATAAATTATTATTCGTTTACAAATACAAACAACCACCTCGAAAGATTACACCAAAAACACACACGTATACTTCGTCCATTTTAAAAATGGAAGCGTTCTTAGAAATAAAATATCGTTTTGAAATATAAACATTTTATAATTATGATCCGCCGTGTTAGTTATCTCGTCAATCAATTCATATTAAAATTTCTCCAGATCTTCTTATCCTCATTACCTATCCTAACATATTTATTTATTTCATATTTGTTGTGGGACATCAAAGTATTTTTTGCCTCAAAATAAAATAATTTAAAAATATTTATATATCGGAACAGAATGTGTACTAACCTTCTATCCACGCCAGCTAGTTGAAGGCCGGGTCTGGATTGTCTGTATTACTGCAGACGATCATAGTTTCTGTGAGAAGCACAATGAAAAAAATGCTATGAACAGTTTTAAAAATGGCAAATACTATATATTACTGTATCATTTGATCTGATCCGTCTGTTTTGATCCAATGATAAAAAGATGGTCCAAATTCCGGCTATTGTAGCCTTTTGAAGTATCGCATGCTGCAGAGGATCGCGATTGCCGAAGGCCAAGGTGATGCGCACGCTTACAGTACGTGCACTTCCATGGCCGGCTAGCTGACACGGCGCAGCGGTACGTACTGATCGGTAGCGCGTCACGATTGAAGCCGACAACGACCAAACATTTCCATGTAGGGGTATAAATTTAAGCCTCGTACATCTGATTAATTGATGCCTGCTCGATCGATCGATCCATCGCTTAATTAGGCTCTGGGGGGTCGGCTCTCAAAAAAAAAAAAAAACCCTTCATCCGTTCAAATAATTCATCCATCCACAGTGTGCTAATTAACTACTCGCTGATCCATATCAGAGCTTGCACCTAACGATTGTAAGCTGGCGTTTTTTAGCCAATGCAAGCAACTGATGCTAGCTAGCTGCTAATTAAGTAGCTAGGGTGGTCCATGTACACGTACTGCAGGAAGCAGCAGAGGGCAGGCAAACCAACCGGTTTTAGCTGATATTATCTCTATCCTTAAATATAAGAGATTCTAGGAATAAATTTAGATAAGTGTTTGTCCAAATTCATCCTAGAATCCACTACATTTAGAATGGGGTACATGTTTACGTGGGTGGTAGTGATAGTGTGCACGAGAGCGATTGAGCCTGCACGCATGCATATTCTACTAGTAAACTAAAGTGTGGTCCAACACGTCTCAAAAGAGTTTTTTTTTTTGGCACCGTCGGCACACGCTCTGTGACATTGCCTACATGCTGGCACAATAAAATTTTGGTCCTAGGGTATCTGACAAGTAGACTTTGAATTATGACCGGTTACTGCACAGTAGTTGTGTTTACTGAGAGCAACTCCAACAGTTACCCAAATTCCGTTTCCCAAATCTGGTGTTTTAGCAAGTTCCTAAACAATATGACAAAGGAAAAATTATTTTATCTCTAACAGTTAGGGATATTCCATTTGCTAAAAACAGATTTAGTCATCAAAACGGTTAGGGATATTCGCGGCGAGTCAGCGGCGGTGAGGCAGGGCTGGTGATCGGCGAGCTACAGTTATGGGCATCCAAGGTATGTGGCTGGCGGTCAAGCTCGCGAGGTCGATCGAATGCATGAGAAGATCGATGTCTGTGTGTCTTTTTTGCTTTGGCCGTGAATCCATGGCTCTCAGTGTTTGTGACCCAATCCATGGCGAGTTATCGTGTTTGCTCGCAACGCAGGGAACAAGGCGATGACGCGCGAGCACGACTTCCTATCGCTGTGCACCACCACCGCCAAGGATCCGTCGTCTCTCCAGCCAAGCGGGTGTGTGGCGTCGGGCGATGGGCGAGCTGGCGCGGGGCCGTGGCGCAAGACAACGGGCAAGCGGGCGTCGGGGCGCAACGGCTGGCGGCGGCTGAGAACGGGCCTCGGCGGCGGTGGGACGCCGGGTGGCAGCGGCGGAACGCCGTTCGGCGTCGGCTCAGGCACTGGACCGCGACCAAGGCGACGGGACCGTGACGCCGGGACTCCATCCAAAATAAAAACGCAGCACGTGAATTTTTCAGATGGAGGCGCGAGAGAAACCCATCGTCGTATTTCCTGAATGCCAAGTGAAATCTGGACTTCCATATATGCTCGCAAACGAGAGGATATGGTAAATTGCTAAAATTTAGAAACCCAGATGGCAAACTGTTGAAGACGGTTTTTTTTTACAATTTGCCAAAAAAACAGAAATGACAAGTGAGAATAGGGAGCTGTTGGAGTTGCTCTAAGGGGTTGTTTAGATGGGGCTAAACTTTTTAGCCCTATGTCACATCGGATGTTTGGACACTAATTTGAAGTATTAAATATAAACTAATAAAAAAACTAATTTCATAAATGAGTGCTAATCCACGAGGCGAATTTTTTAAGCCTAATTAATCCATAATTAGAGTATGTTTACTGTAGCATCAGATATGCTAATCATGGATTAATTAGGCTCAATAGATTCGTCTCGCAAATTAGTCCAAGATTATGGAGGGGTTTAATTAATAGTCTACGTTTACTATTTTTAATAAGGGTCCAAACATTCGATAGGACAAACTTTAGCCTCTTGTCCCAAACAACCCCTAAACTTACCGTCTGGGGAATACCATATGATGTATTGACCTAAGTTAAAAAAATGAACTTAAATTCAGAATTTGTATATGTTATCTAGCTTTCATTGGCTTTACCTAGTAACCAATCGGTTACCATGGGTACGGTTACTTGACGATAAGATATAACTTGACGACGTGTCACTCACTAACTTTCGTGACATGGAGGGGCAGATCCAAGCCCTTGGCACCCTAGGCCATGGCGTCAAAGGTCTATATATATGTCGTGAATTTTCATCATGTATGAACCATATTTATGTCAAAACACTAGTTAGTTTCTGGCCTTGGCGCTGGGATGGGTCCTTCCATGATAAATATGAGGATTTTTTTTTTCTATGGTGGTCCCTCATATGCCCTGAATTTTGCAAACTTCATTGTATGCTCTTGAATTTTGATTTTGATTCTTTCCATACCCTTGCCATCATCTGACTGTTAGTTGACTGTGTAATTTTAATAGATAATATAAATTCTATCGTTATGCATGAAAAATAAAAACATTAGAAACTTATGGAATATAGTATTGAAAGCTATGTAGCGTATTTTTGATGGTAGCAGTTCATCGATAGATTTGGTATACTTGTCGAAAATAAATCCTATCCATAGCAAACATTTATTATGGTCACCAATTTAAAAATGTTACATACATTTTAATATATACTTAAAATTTTAATGCATAATACTTTCTCATACATCAAACTTACATAACTTATAGTCACACAACAGATTGCTATATTTTAATGTATAAACACTATATTCCTCATTCCTTACCTGCCCAAGGGTAAAATTAATATTTTTATACTTACTTAACAAACAAATAACAAGAGAGATGCAGAAGAGATCAAAGCAAATATTCAGGAGCATATAGAGCAGCGAGCAAAATTTAGGGTATACAGGAGATCGACTAAATTTGCAGGGGCATTTAAGAAAATTTCTCATGACATAAGCACAACCACACGTACACAGGTCACCCGGAAGTTCTGAATCGACTACTAGCCTACATTAAACTGCATTTAAAATGTGATAAAAACAAATAAAATATCGATTATAGTCTCATTGGCCTAAACCACTGAACAACTCTGAAAAAAATTGAGTTGTCCATATAATTCGGCACAACAACCCTACCATCCTACGTGGATGCTACAGTACATCCCATAGCATATATCGCTTCAATTAATGCATGCTCCCGTTTCCATTTGACCAAATTAAACGAAGTGAGAGTACACACGTACGTTTCCAATTAAATTCGGAGATGATTGTGGTACTAATTAACGTACGTAATTAAAGTTTATGTTAGGTGCTAATGTAGCTGTCAGAACAACACGACAAGCCGGTACAAATATTCCTATGAAGTTTGTCACGTCAAAGAGAGAGAGAGAGAGAGTGAGTTTGGATCAATGGACTCCACGGCCTTCCCGTACTGCGTCGTCGGTTGCATTTGCATTTGGAAATTAACACGTCGATCAATGTTAACAGAGACGTCCACCCTTGTTTTTTCGCTTCTGTTTATTGTTATAAGTTAAAATTTAAATTTTTAACCAGTCAATTTTGAGGGTTTTTAACTATAGCTTTTTCAGTATTTACTTTCATATAACTAAGATCATACATATAAAAGTTTTATTTATAATTTATTTTTTATTTATAAAATATCGTTTATTTTTTCCTCAGTCACGCAAACGATGACCAACGTGAATAACGAACTTAAAAAACACGCTACCTACAAAGCCTAAACCTAGCTGTATCGACACTTTTAATGCTAGCCAATTATTTAGCTTCCATCGTTCATCTATCTATCTACATGGGTCAGATTGATCTCTATCGCACACTTGCTGCGTGCAATGCAAAGAAATGCAACTGGACATGTTTAATAAATTTATCTTGCATGAGTAACTAGAAGATCATAGAATTAACCATATAAAAGTACATTGATATGCAAACCAAGACATGTCACTTTCATTACCATAAATGTCGTTTCACCAATATATAAATGTAGGTATAAAATTGCTAAAATATTATCACACTTTCTAAATTTGGGCCAAAGGAATTAGCTGGTCTAGTTTGCCTTCAACTGAGACACAGACGGATCTAGAGGAGGTAGCACCCAAAAAAAATTTAATATACGATATATATGTATATGAAAAAACAAAAATAACTCTTATGAAAAGAAAAAAGAGAAATACTCCCTTAATAACACATGATAGTGAATTTTTAATTGATTTTAAACTTAATGATATATATTTGATATGATATATTTATGGTATATAGACAAATTTATATAAGTTGGACTATCCAAACTTAAAATCCTAAATACACCACCGGCTCGAGGCATTTGCTGGAGTTAGCGAGGATCTCATGTAGGAGCAGTATGGTTTTTATAAGGCGGAGTTGAGAAAAAATTGCATTTATTGGTCCCTACAATGCCGGTTAATTGGACTTTACAATTTCTATAGAAGAAAAATACTTATAACACGAATCCATCACAAAATGATAAACCACCGATCTTTCGTATATTATTCGACATATAAGATTGACGTTAGATTAGTCGACATCTTATCCCACTGCCATTGACTCAGATGGTCCATCATATCGTACTCACGAGTATCAATATAAACAATTCACTAATAAATAAAGTGTTAAATCCTCAAATTTATCATACTCTCTTTAATTAGTCGCTCCATTTTATGTGCGCGGGGAGAGGTTTTTGCATAGAGCATTTTTTCTATCCTTAAGGAGAGGAGGTACGACGAGATACCACTAATTTTACGTAAAAAACAGTGGTACCTCATGGTACCTCCTCAAAAATGGAAGAATTGCTCTTTTGCATAGGGGTGGGAATAGGCCAAGGTCCGTAAGTTTTTTTACAACCCTATTTAATTTTTTTAAAAAAATTAGCTCAAAACTCTATATAATTTTATTTTTAACATATTTTAAACCTGACCCTTCAATTTTATAGGGACAGTGGTTAGACTCATTACCACCTTACTTTCGTATCTTCCCCGGCCGAACGCTGCCGTAGTGGAATGGAGTTGAGACTCTTAATTGGCACGGAGGAGCAACGGACCTGATCCACGGAGGCGGTGGCAACCCGCGAAGCGCGTACCGGCCTTCCGGGCCCTCGCGGCGGCGGTTGCGCGCGGCCGGGGTTCGGGCCGGCCGCCTCTCTAAATGCCGCCGCCCTTTGGTACTCCGGCGCTGGTGACGTACGGCTCTCGCTTCAATTCTCATGCTGTTTCCATTTAATTTCGCGTCCAGATTGTCCAAGGATCTTAATCAGTTAAGCTTTTTTGCGAGCGATCTTAATTAGTCGCCTGCCTGATAGGTCCATGTTCCTTTCAAGATACAGAGGGGAATAAAGAGAGAGGAAAAAAAAAACAAGGTCGCTCGTGTAGCCAGCTTGTCATAGTTGCGAATGGAATTTGCTGGAACTGAATTTATGAGATGGTACGCATGAATCGCCAGGGTGTGCGATTTCGGATCGAAATTCCCCAAATTTCGGTTCTGCCGGTGGGGTCACCCGTGGAGGTACCCCCGAAATTTCCGAAACGGTCATTTATATTTTTCAGAACTTATGCGTCTGGTGAGAAAATGATTGCTATCAGCATTTGAATTTAAAAAATTTCGTTCGAATTTAAAAAATTGCAAACCCTGCGTATGATTTGGGGGATCGATTCGGATATTATAAACACTGTACGTAACTTGCATGTATGGAGGTGTACTGTCGAGTGTAAACTCTATGGTAGCAGTGCTATGCTGCCATGAACAAGAGCAGTAGGGCATATCCTATTGGTTGGTGTGTGTCTACGTGATCCTTTCTTTAAGATCAAACTGAAGCTGACGAAAAAGATAAAAACTGTTCTTCTCCGTCCAGAAATATGACAACGTAAGGGATAGGAGTCCTCGACGAAGAGTTTAGAGACATTAATTATAGTTTGAAATTTGTATATGATATGTTTGGTGGAAAGCAGAGAAGCTCAAGTTTGAAATCTGTCCAACCACATAAGAACATCACTATTTGCTTCTCCATCCTGACGAAGCATAATCATCTCTCATTCAAACTTTTTAAGACAATTGTGTTTCTACCCCTGTTTTGAATTGCAATTGTGATTTTACTCATCCTTTTAAGGTTGAGTTTTTTTACCATTTTTAAAAAATACCTCAAGATACCACACTACTAAAAATTTAAGGTTTATATCTCACGTTCCCTAAGGTACTTTTCAAGGATAATAAAAAAACCCTTTAAGGTTTGTGCCTCCTCCGTTCCCCCGGATTCCTTTCTGAACCGACACTTTGGTTTCTCCTTTATTCAATAAAGTCCTAAGGATGTTTGTTTGGTGGTAAAAATATGCTTATACTTGTATAATAAGCTTCACCATTTTCTCGTAGAATAATTTCTTTGTTTTTTTAAACCAACAAAACCGATTAGTAAAAGGAGAATAAAAATCTTCATAAGTGCTAGGTAAACATGTATTTTTCACCTTTGAGTTAACACAGGTACGGAATATGGCAAACCGGAGCTTTGGTTAAAAAAAAAGGCCTAGGCAGAAAATCACAAGCCCTAAAAAGGACAAAATCATAATTGCAATCCAGAAAAGTAAAAACAATTGCCGGCTAATTATCTACATCTCAACCAATTACAATAATCTCTTATTTATTTTCTTTGCCTTTTTTTCATCGCAACTACCCACAATTGAACTCGGTCTTAATTTCTCCAGTAAACTCTAAACGTCCTTGTATTTTTGGACGGAGGAAGTGCTTAATAATGGGCTATATATGCAAGTGTGATGCTGCTAATTAAGCTCGTGTGATTCGTGTGAATGCACGCCAAACATATGCATCTCAAGCAAAAGAGATAATAACAATTACTAGTAGTGGTATACTTCACATAAGGACACCCAATAGATATTCAATTGACAACAGCGTCATGCCGTCATTGGACTATCTCTGTCTGATCCAGATATAGAGAGACTTTTATCACCTCCAAAGACAATCAAGTCATCTTGCAAAAAAAAAATTCTGAATAATAATAATTCTTTGTCAGTTTTCTTCTTTGGATCCAATATGTGGCAGATTGGTGGTGGATGTATGCAGTAGTTTTATACAGAAGTAGTTTTATACAGAACTCCCTTATAGGATGCAAGATCCATGCAATTTGTCTGCTCCTTTTGTACTGGGTTTTTTTTCCTATGGACAATTACAAATTTGCCGCTGGTTTAAAATATTATTACAAAACTATCACTAAAAAATTACAAAAATGTCACTATAACTATCATTCGAGTGGCATCATGTAATTTAGAAAAAAAAAAACGAGTTGCAAATGCCCCCTTTTTCATAACTGAATACATAAGAGCACATTACAATGAAAAAAGCAGAGCTCTTCGAGAAAAAAAATTAATATAAGATGGCCACTTGCCTTTTACAGTTTACCATTCAAATTTGTAGTACAATATTACTATGCAAGTGCACTAATCTGAAGCTTGACTGCTTCAGTTGTACTGGCCAACCTTTTCTTTTTTCTGAAAGATGCACGCATGCATGACGAAAAAACCGACATCTTGTTTACAAACAAATGCTCCATAGTAGCAAACTACTGTATCATCTATCATGGATTGGATTTAAAAAATAGGTGTAAGTAGACTTTGTGCTCTTATCTTGTCCTTTGTTTATTATTTCTTTCTGAAGAAATAGCAGGGATTCTTATCTTGCAATCGATCGTTGTATATCCTCATCAGTATGTGGTCCTCTCATCTTGTCATGGATGCATGAACATATGTATCCTTGTATTATGCATTGGTTCCTTCCCTTTTGAATCAAGAAAATAATATAAAATTATTAAGTATCAAATAAGGGACCTTGGTCTGCATTACCGTTGCTTGTGTCACGGATTTGTCTTGTTTCATCCGTTTCAGAGATATGCCTGTCCTGCATTTCTTGCCATCTTGTTCTTTTCAGAAAACGGACAGGAAAGCTTGATGTCTTACTGGACCAGCTGCTAGCTAGATTCAGCTTGTTGTAGTTAAAAAAAAACTAATTACTGCAACTACTTGATGCTAAGAAATCCTTCAGAAACTATGAAAGTAATCATACTTAATTATTTGCCCTGTCACATGAAGAAACTCCAAAGTCTCATGTGATTTAGTACGTCCCAACAAAAACCACCAGATACGTACAACGCAACCCAGAGAGAAGTTACCTCAGCCCCTCAAGCAGACAAACACAAGAGGGCACTGGCAATGGCATTCATTAAAGCAATTAACTGCAACCATTTGTACAGAAAGTTATATTTCAAAAGACTTAGTGGATTGACTTCACCAAGGACCAAAGGCAGAGGTACAATCTCTTGGTTTAATCTTGCATAAGCATATAACTAATCAAGAAAAGAAAGGTTACTTATATACTTCCTCCGTATTTTAATAAATAATGCCATTGACTTTTTATCGTACGTTTGATTATTTATCTTATTTAAAAATTTATACGAATATATAAAAAATTAGGGTATAATTAAATAAATTTGATAATAATTTAAATAAATAATTTACATAAGTTTTCTAAATAAGATAAATGGTTAAACATGTGCCAACAAGTTAACGACGTCATCTATTAAAATATAGATGTAGTACTTCACAAGTTGACAGTAATTAGGAGCAGTCAAATGTAAATGTCAATTAGTATGTGTGTGTGCTAGTACTCTGCTGCTGCCCCCAACTGATTGCGCCCCACATAATGCAAGAAAGAGACTTATCTTGCTTTTTTCTAAGGAAAAAGAACCAAATTTGGCCAGCTATGGATTAGATTTAGCCCACTGCTAGTGCTAGCCCAGAGCCGCCTATAAAAGACGCCCATATGCCCGGCCATCCCACAGGCAGAGGACCATCCTAGCTACGCTGCACTTGCGCTCAATTCGTCCCCAAGCAGCTGCACAAATCTTCTCCAGAATCCATCACAGATCGGCTCATACTTGCAGCCTGAATGATCAGATATATATCCTCTCAAATTCAGGTACTCCAAGATGCAGATGAAAAACTCTGTCTCACCTGTTGTTCTTGTGTTCATGTTAATCTTGGTGATAGATTCTCTAGAGCTACGTTGCACATCTATGTTGATCAGCATTTTTTTTTGGTTGGAAGTTAGATGCTGAATTTATTGCTAATCATGCAGTTGCGAACTTGCATGTGTTTCTGCTGACAAGAGCTCATTTAATTTGCAGTAAGTGCAGTGGTAGCACCAGATAGCTACTGGCAAGTTTAGCTACCAGTTGGAGGCCTCGCCGGCGGCGGGCAACCGCGTCATGTACATGGACGCCTTCGGGTGGAGCGGCGCGCAGTCTCCGGCCGCCGCGCCGTGCCAGCCGAGTTGCCCCGGCGACGTCGTTGACGACGTCCTCCTCGCCGCCGTCCTGGGCGCGAGCTTCGAGCTCCACGCCGTCGTCGACGGCGGCGCCGCCGCTGTGGGCTCGGATGATGCCTACGGCTTCGACGACGTCCTGCCGTGCCAGCAGATGAGCCTCCTGCGCTGCCAAGATGGGCTGGGTAGTCTTCCCGGTGGCGCTTCCCCGACGACGGCGACGTTTCTTGACTCGGTTGATGCGCTACCGGCCATCGCCGGTGCGCACGACGGCGGGCTCCTCGATAGGTTCTCGTTCCCGAACGTCCCAGAGACGACCGTGCAAGCCGCCGCGTCGAACACCGCCTTCTCCGGATACAGCAGCACCACCGGCGGCGGGAACATCTCCTCCGGCGAGTCGAACACCTACAACGGCCACGACACGGAGGTGGCGTCGACGCAGGTGACGACGACTCTGCCCCCCTCCAAGAGGAAGCTACCAGAGAAGTACCCCGTAGTCGTAGCCGGGGCATCAACGACGACAACGACGTCGGAGACCGCCGCCGCAGAACGCCGGAGCATCAAGAGAGCAGCGGCGAGCAGCATCACGTTCGGGCGCCACCGCCACGGCGCCGGGTGGCCGTCGTCTCTCGGCCGCGGGTACGAGCCGGACACGGAGGCGATAGCGCAGGTGAAGGAGATGATCTACCGCGCGGCGGCGATGCGGCCGGTGACCCTCGGCGGCGGCGGCGCCGCCGCCGCCGAGCCCCGGAAGCCGCGGCGCAAGAACGTGCGCATCTCCAGCGACCCGCAGACGGTGGCGGCGCGGCTGCGGCGGGAGAGGGTGAGCGAGCGCCTGCGCGTGCTGCAGCGTCTCGTCCCCGGCGGCAGCAAGATGGACACGGCGACCATGCTCGACGAGGCGGCCAGCTACCTCAAGTTCCTCAAGTCGCAGCTCGAGGCGCTGGAAACCCTAGGCAATGGCGGCCACCGCAACAACCCGTTGCACCACCATTACTACACCGGATCAAGAAATGCTTCTTCTGCTGGTTCCAGCAACAGCACTGTACTTGCATTTGGGCGAGATGGAATTTCTGCTGGATATGTGAAATCCAATAGGAACTTGCAATTGTAGCAAGCACTGTGGCAGTAATATTAGTACCATGCATGATGCATGCATGCAGGTATATTCGTGTGAGTGGCATGTAGTATATATATTTTTACACATGCATGAGACAAATCATATCTCTCTTGCTGTTCAAGCTGGGAAAAATGTGTTTTTATTAACCTTGTGATTGTGATGGAGAGGAATATATATACATACTTAATTAGCAGTGTGTGATTAATCTGCTCACTGAAAAATTGTTGTGAGGTACTCCCTCTGTTTTTTACCACAAATGTTTGACCATTTATTCTATTCAATTTTTTGTGTGTAAATATGTAAATAATGAAGTTCTCTTAATGCAAAATAAATTATAACAAATAAATGATAGTTATATATATTTCAAGTAGGTCCAAAATCAACAATGGAGTTAAACTTTTTTTAAAAAACGGTGGGAGTGATTATTAACTAGCTGATTTGGTAACACATCGTGCTCCATGCGTAAATCACAATGTACATGATAATTTGATACGAGTAATTAATCACTGATCTCTTTTGTCCTTGTGAACGATGTTGTCCTACTATAGTTCATTCAAGGGTACGTAAAAATGAGAGAGAAAAAAAGGTTCATGCACTTTCTGTCTGCCTGACATGGCTGAGCTTTTTCCATGTTGACGACGAAAGCATCGATCAATCGATTAAACCATCAGAAAGACCTGCTCCTTTTGTTGCCCAAAATTTAACAGCCTTTTGCAATGCACATGGATGCATGCAATGCAAGCAGATAGGGATAGAACACACACTATAAATTCTACTAGTAGTATTATTCTACCACCACATCATGATAGGTCTGATGATAAACATTTCTGAATTGGAATGATGCCACGTATGATCTGAAAAACTGGACAGGAATTCAGAATTCAGACACATGCATGCATCCATTGCTTTGTGTCCCTTTTGAACATGATCTCTTCAGAGAGTTGTTGCTGTCGACCATCCGGGCTTGAAATGTGCCATTGGAACGGAATCAAAATCTTTGATCTTTTGCCTGCCTGCTGCAGGGCACTGTAGCATCTTGCAATGAACGCCCTTTTTTCTCTTCTTTCTTTTGTGTGGGGTAGTAGTTGTGATCATCTACTAGCTAATTGAGCTACTATAGCAAGGGGAATAACAATTAGTGATGCATTGTTGTTGGTGTGTATCGGTACCACCACGCTTTGGGTTGCCCAATGCCAAAAGACATTCCCTTTGGGCCTGACCCCCCATGTGTGGCAGTGTACCCCTGTCCCCCCCTCCATTCTCCACCTCGTTTGCCGCCAAAGCTTGTCACCTTGAGAAGACCACCACTCTGGCTGACTGACCAAAGCTGCTGCATTCTCCAATTCAGTTCTTATACTACATTGGTTTCAAATTACAAGTATTTTTTAGTTTATTTAGCATAGATTAAGAATATGTTAAAAGACTCTTTTAGTTACTTAAGTGTATAAGTTTTGAATTTTGAATTAAATAAATTCTCTTTCTAAACATCTGATTGGCTCCGTAATCATTAGAACGATTGAAATCATAAGAGTCAGCGTAGAAATGTTTATATTATGATACAAAATTTGAATCCTATATATACTTATATTTTTCGAACAAAGAAAGTACGTGCTAATTGCACTTAAGGTGTCTATGATAAGTTGACATGACAAGGAACCTTGTACTTCATATTGGATCTGAGCTACCAACTTAGAGCATCCCGACTCAAGCAACATTAACTAGTGGTCTCAGCCCAATAAAACCACTAAAGACCACATATCTTTTAAGCCAGTATGGTCTCAGCCGGAAGAAATAAGTTCACATTATCATTTCATCTAATGGAAACCATAGGCACATTTGATCTACTGGAACTATTCGCAAAACTCTACAGAGCCTCACAAGATAACAAACTTCCACAACCATGTCATGTTTGACAAGCTATGATCACTAGCCATGTCATTGGGTTAGGCATGACCTTAGCCACAAGAGTAGTCTCATACAGTGCGCGTGTCATGACAAATGCACCAAAGTCTTAAGTAAAAGAGTAGCACAGTATATGAAGCCACCGTCTGGTAAGTCGTACTGTATGAACAGTGCACGTGCGGCGTGTCGTAATTTATTTTTTCCCATATTCATGCAACTATGTATTGATAAGGAGATAGGGGCGGATCTACCACCGGGGCTAGGAGGGCTTCAGCCCCTCCTACTCGATCTGCGCTATTAAACCCCCCTTAGCCCCCGCAACAAAATTTCTGGTATTTCTAAAGAGAAGGAAGGGCTGGAAGCGGTTATCTTTTATTCGGTCCCTTCTAATATTTTTTCTGGATCCGTCGCTGTAAGGAGATGTTATCGATGATAGTTTTAGTCTACCGGGTGCAATCGCTGATCACACCATGAAACATTTAACTTAAATTAGCATTCTAAATGCCATGAACCCATGAGCCTCTCTATCTCTCTATGCCTGAAATAAGCCTGAACTTAATTTCACCTAGAATATTGCACATGCAAGTTTCCATGGCTTTAATAAGCCTCTCTATCTCTCTGTGTTAGTCTCTGAAGAAGTCTGAACTCTCACCTCACCTGCAATATTGCACATGCAAGTTTCCATGGCGAGATGAGAATCATGAGACCAAAGTTTGATACATACAAGTTTCCATGGCTTTAATTCGCATGTGCATGCATGGTCGGCACCGCGTTTGTTTTTCCGTGCGTAACAAACCCGTGGCGTCAGGCGAAAGGCCGGCGAAGAAATTGAAGGAAAAGAGGGCGTTTTTGACTGAATAACCGATCAAATCACAGCTGAATTCAGGGTGTGCGTGTGTGTATGTCGTCGTGTGACGGGAGGATGCCGCTGTGTGTGTGTGTGGCTGGCTGGGCAGTTTGATGATGCGTGCAAACGGCTTGGCTATAAATTTCAGAAACAGACCGGCTTACGTTGGTGGGTTACTTATTTATTTCTGTCCGTTGGAGACAACGCACACTGCTGATCCACACCAGTATCAGAGGGATAAAATCATAGAGCAACTGTTAATTAATCCATTTGTATAGATTTGACTTTTAGCTATGGTTGATAAGACGTGAAAAATTAAGTAGAATAACAGTGGGTAAATAGTAAGTATAACTTCTATGGCAGCGTTTGGATGTGTCCCTTTTTAATCCAGATTCCCT
This sequence comes from Oryza brachyantha, assembly GCF_000231095.2. NCBI lineage: Eukaryota > Viridiplantae > Streptophyta > Magnoliopsida > Poales > Poaceae > Oryza > Oryza brachyantha. The sequence goes on from NC_023167.2 coordinate 17,878,347, forward strand.
CATTTTTTGCATATGTTTTCCTAACTATTAGACTATGTGTTTTTTACAAAAAAATATATAAAATTTGCTTTAAAAAATCATTAATCTATTTTTCAGTTTTTTAATAATTAGTATGTTTTTCGCGCGGGTTAATAAGCCAAGTGCCGAACATGGCCTATATCTATGTTACTGGCAGTTTACAAATAACCCAATCTTGAAGATAAAATAACTCCAAACTCAACTTTGAAATTAATCTTAAAATTAAATAAAGACTAAATTACACTTTAGATCATAATTTATTACTTGAGTTTCACTTTGGACCAATCTTAAACCCATCTTTTCATTTTGGATTGGTTAATTGTTGCTCTTTAAACTACCATGAGCATTTTTTTAAAACATTTCAGATTTAGTACACCAACGGACTCATTTATGTGCAATCCATATATTTGCTAAAAGAGAGGTTAGACATAGCTTGAAAAGATATTTAGGATAGTTCGAACCGTAACAATTGTAATGTTTATAGGTGGTCCAAAATAAAACTTATGTAATAAAAGATGGTTAAAAGTGCAATTTAATCAAAATAAAATTTTGGTCGTCGCAGATTAATATAAATGTGTACTCTGAATGCTCTATTATATTGTTCTGTGGAGTGTTTGTTATGCTACATTTGAAAATAGAATATCTTAGAGTATCAGTAGGACTGTGTTCTTGTCAAACATGCTAACCAATCTGAAAACTTCGTCTAAGTTATACCTGATGGCCTGATGTATACAAATATTCTTTTTGAACGAAAATCTTCCATTTCTTATTCAGCAATCATATATATTCAACAAGTTGTTCACGTTTCCTACTGTTGAACACAACTATTTTAGACTGTTGACTAAGACTTTAATTCGGGTAGACTGTTCAAAGGTCACAGTACGTTTAATAATTATAATGTTTGCATAAATTTATATACGTTTTCTATGAGTAGAGCTACTTGGGAGGACTAGATGCTGCTTAATTTTCTGGGTACATATTTTGTTTCATGAAGAATATGTAATCTACACAAAGAAAGAAAAACCTTGGCAGCTGGGAGAATTAATGAATGTATATGGAGATAAATTTATGTAGTAGCAATTTAAGTATTTTAACTAAGAAATAAATTAAACTCCAAGTCTATTCACTCTCCCCCATCCATTCATTCCAGTGCAGGGCAATTCACAGTACGAACGAAGAATAGAACATTTTACACGAACAATTTATAAGCGCACACTAGTCACAATAAAACAGTGAGCATATGTATGCAATTTCTCATTTGTTTATTATATCAAAGTTCTTAACCATTTAATATAATTCATTTAATCGTTTAAAAGTTATCGAAAATCAAAATTTAATCACAAAGTGACACACCAGCGTTTGCAATAATTTCTTGTCCACTTGTATCTTTGCCCTTCAATCTCTCTAGATGATGACATAGTTTGGGCTCCTTGGAGCGAGCGACGAGTTGTGGGTAGCCCACAATATCCGGCCCATCCACGGATATGGCCCACAATATTCGGCCCAACTACTGAGATGGCCCACAATATCCGGCCCATATACTGAGATGGCCCACAATATTCGGCCCATCTATTGAAATGGCCCATAATATCAATGGGCCGCATAATGTGGGCTATCGGATCGTAGTGTTGGGCTAAATCCGAGTTTGGTAGGCCCTGGGCTGGGCCGAACACAAATGGTGTAAATGGATCGCGTAACCTTTTATGGGCCAAATTTTAACGGGCTAATTGGATCTCATGATCCGACCCAACTTCGAAAAGCTCTCGTGTCTGAAACTAGTGATTCGAAAAGCTCTTGACATGAACCTGACGTTTCCCAGTTGGTCAGTGCGAGATTTCTGTGGTCAGTAGCCTGCTGCTACAGTGTTTGTTCTGAATAATTTTCCTCACTAATTGAATTGGATCTCATGATGAGTGTGAGCACTCAAGAACTAATTGAATTGGAGTTTTTGAGAGAGAAAATGCTCTCACCTCATGCTCATGCTGATGCCCATAGCGTAAGTTCAGGTTCAAGGGTGTGACGGCGTGGAGCCACGATGAAACCCGCTTTGGAAGAGCGTGCAGGTCGATCAGGCTGCAGCGATCCATGACAAGGGGGTTATTGTTGTCTTTTTAAAGAAAAAAAGGCAAACAACGTGTTTTTAAATAAAAATTAATTTGTAAATAAAACTTTTATATACATGTTCTTAGCATTTTAAAATTAAAGACCAAAGACTAGAGTAACGAGAGTCAAGCTTGTCAGGGTGTGAGTTGTGGGGATCATTGCGGATGCCATGCCGCCATGGCAAGAGAGAATATATTTATGTTTAAAAAGATCATAACTAGACCGCTGTTGGTCGATATATATATAAAACACCCACCGGATGGGTGATATATCCGACATAATAAACATCGTAGCCCGTTAATGCCTACTCATCGGACGATTTAACCGGAGTATACGGCCATCTGCAAAATGTCCCCTTCAAGTGGATAAAATGTCTAAGAGGAGCGTTGAGAGGGTTGTCCTCCTCAAGTAAGTGTTAATGACTTGTCATCAATCATTACCGTTAACATGTGCTTTTCACGTCGGATATATTGCTCAGCTAGTGGGCAATATAAAACACCCATTCACTGGGTATTTTAGGGTATTCAAAATTTTCAGACAAAAATATTTTTTTGTTATTTTTTATTTTAAAATATAAATAAGAAAGTTCGGCCAGGTAAGGTAAGAAAGTGCGCGGCAGTGGCCCACGTCATGACGGCCCATCTAGCGGCCCAGCCCATCATCGGTGCGAGTCGCTCGCGGGGGAGGCAATGGCAGCAACCAGCACGTTCGTTTTACCGCGGCGGGGGAGGGGAGCGGGGCAGGGACGATCTGGGTGGTCGATCCGACGATCGGACGGCCGAGAGCGCGCCAGCGCGGCACCGGTAGGATCCGGTTTTGGTGTGCCCTGCCCGAGACGGGTCCAGAAGTGGGGGGGAGAGAGAGGAGGAGATGGGCATATAAAATGGCCATCATCTTCTTCTTCCTCCAGCTCTGCCTCTTCTAGAGAGGGGAACAGGGAAGAACACGGCCACAAAGGCGCCCCGATTTTCTCTCGGGGTTCCCGTTCCCTGCTCACCCCCAGCCTCAGGAATCCATTGCTGCTGTTCTTCTCTTGATCTCTCGGTGTTTGGAGGAGGAGAGGAGTGAGGAATCTTTGGCTTGTGGAGTGAATTTGGAGCGAGGTGCTCGCAAGGTGCGTACGGTTCTGTTTGTCTGTTTTGCTGTTTTTTTGAAGGGGGTAAAATTTTGGTGTGGATTTGAGTTGAAAGGCTCTAGCTTTTTGGGGTGGGTGGAGATTTTCTCTCTGAATTTTGTTGCGAGTTGTAGCGCGTGGTTTGTTTGAATTCTGGATTCTGCAGTTCTTGGGGATTGGTATTGGTTGTTTGATCTGGAAGATTCAGTTCCCTCTTTATTCCCTTGGGATTGAATTCCTTTTGCGCTGCTTTTGCTGTGCTGAATTTCTTTTTTTTTTTCCTGCCGTTCTGCGGTTGCGTGCGTCTTCGATTGCGAATGGAGTGAGAGATGATCCCGAATGGCTGATTTGAATCCAATTTCGCGGAGACGCATTAGTTGGACAAGTGTGTTTCAATCTGAGCTTCTTCAACTTTGGATTTGCGCGGTTTGGAGTTCTGATTGGGATCGACTGATTCCGCCACAAATTTTTTTGCTGAAACTTTCTGTTTAATTTGGAAAGAGCGAGCTGTAATCTATGTGTGTTTAGGTGGGATGCTGGTACTGATTTGGATCATCTCCCCCGTTTTGCTTTTTCCTCCTCCTGTTCATCACCAAGTTAGCACATTTTAATCTTGTTTTTCTGCTCCCAATTGGTCTGTTCCTCTACTTATTTTTGCTGTTTTCTTGTTCTCATCTCAACTTTGTCCGATTTGTTGTCCCTATCTTTCTCTCTGAGTTTCACTGTTTGTTTCTGTATTGAATTTGCAATTTTGGCCCTGTACTGTACTGTAGGATTACCCAAACTTTACAATAGTGTCGATCTGTTTTTTTTTTCCTCTTTATCCAGTTTGATTTATTCCGAATGGATGAGTTAAATTGTGCTGAATTTCTACAATTTCTCTTAAAGTTGATCTGTTAACTCTGTCAGATTTTTGCTGGACTTAATTTGCCCGATTTTAGGTTGGTTGTCTGAATTCTGAGAGTTCGTTTTTTTTCCTGTACAAAACTCCCAAAGTTTGCAACTTTATCTGCCTGTTGCATTTCAGTGGTCGTCTCATCTTGTTCTGTGATTTGATCGGTCAGTTGAGAGTATTTATTTTCGTCGGATGGGTGAAATTGATGTTCTCCCAGTTTGTAACGGAGAATTGAAGCGGAAGATTTGTAATAACTAATAAAATCTTGAGATTTTTGAATCTAATTGATCTCAGCTGATCCTTTCCTCGAGCAACTTTGTTTGAACTTCTTTACTGTTCCAATCTGATTGAAATCCCAGCTCCGCCTTTTAATCCGTCACGCTGATGTTTCAACCATGAATCTTTCTTCCTTCCCCTTCTGCTGCTGAATTTTTTGGGGTTTTTTTTTTGGCTGTGACACGTGCAGCGCTGCGCTCGTCCGGCGATGGAGAAGGATGCGAGGAACCACTACCACACGCGTGGCTCCACCCGCGGCGGCGGCGGCGGCACGGCGGCGGAGCGCGACCTGCTTCTGCAGTGGGGCAACCGGAAGCGCCTGCGCTGCGTCAAGGTGCACCGCCGCGACGTCGACGCCGCGGCCACCGTGGCCGCCGAGAAGGCCGCGGCCAACCAGCGCCGCGCCGCAGCCGCAGCCGCAGCCGCCGCACAGCGCCACCACCCCGCCGCCGGCCTTGCGCACCACCGCGCTGTCAGGTAGCCATTCTCTCTCCAAAAAAAAAAAAATTGTGTTTGCGATGTCTCCGCGCCCGTTGCGTGTGCTCTCTGACTGCTTTGTTGTTAAGCCTCGGTTAAACTATTGCGATTAAGATTTGGAATAACTATCGCGTTGAAAGAACAACTGGCCATCACGTGATGGCTGTCCGTGGCACGTGACATCGAGCAGCATTGCTGTTCTTGATCTGATTTGGTTTCACTTTGGGTGTCATTGCCATTGTGACTGTATGATGCAAGGGATTACTAAGTACACGTCCATCTTTTTCTATGAATAATCCAGATTAGCATAATTAGTGGTTCATATAATGACGGAGGCGCCCATTGTAAGCATGGTTTGATGGTTTAGGTCTGTAACGCTACATGATTAAGGTGTTTGATGATTCGATCGTTTAGCCACCCTTGATCTCTTCCTCTGGAAATGGTACTATAAGTTTTGTCCAACAGCGCTGGATTTGTCTATGGGATATGAAGATTATGATGTTCTTGTGGTCTTGGACTCTTGGCACTGATTTTTTTTCGTTTAATTCTGGTGTTAGATACTGGTTTCACTTTTTAAAGGGTCGTACTTTTACTGTTTGATGCTCAAATTGGATCCTTGGAAGGGTAAAATATTGGACAATTTGAGGGCCGTGTTATTTCAATAACAATCAACATGGTACTTGCTGAGCTCAAGGTTCCAACTTAGCTGACTTGATTTAGCTGTCGACCTCTAGGTCAGGGCCAGTTCTGAATTATCAAGAGTTCTTTTCCGAAACGGAACTACCAACTGCCAAGGCTCTGCTTCCGTTTTGTCTGTCTCATCCAGTGTATGCGGATTTGCTGCAAGGATGTTACCTGAACATTGTTTGTGATACAACTGTTTATGAGGTTGACGCTAATAGCTTTGCCTGAATTACGTTCGGTGTGCTTGGATGGGAGTCTCAGCTAATTCTCTGTTGACTAATTTTGGCTTGAGGGGGAACACCGTATTTATCTCAAATCAGTCACAACCACCCGTAAAGTGGATGGTGACAACCTCTTCATTCTTTGTCGTTCCCTTTCATCCAGTAATGCTGGTTTCTTATCTAGAGAGGATGAAGCATGGCATAGGTAATTGCTAGAATTTGTCACCTGTTTACTTGTCTCTTTTTCCCTGAATGTGATGAAATCATGCATTTTTGGGTATTCCGTTTACCCCTATTCGATGATTTAAGAATCAGGCTGTAAGAAGCTTCAGAGATAATAATCTGTTTGTCCAAATTTCAGTGAAATCAGTGAGTCATCGGATGTTCATTTTGTTTCTATCAGTAGATAGGTATATATTATCTGTCACCTTATTTGTGCTTGACTGATAAGATAAGCAGGACTGCTTACTGAAGATTGAACATTCAGTTACTATGCTCAATTAATACCGGTGGTTAGATGTACACAATATTTTTATGAATGAAATTTAATGAACAATATTTTTTTGTACTTCAAAAGAAAATGAACAAATTTGTCCAAAGTTTTCGTTTTCTTTATTCTCCCCTTCCCCTCTCCTTGGATGAATAGGCAGAGCTCCAGCAAGTTTTTTTTCCTCTCAAAAAGATATTCCTATCAAAAGATATCTTTTTTTGGCTTTATGTTCTCCTTTTCAGCTAGGCTAGCTTCGGAATCATACATTGCTTGCTTGCAACCACAACCAAACCAAAATCAAAAGATAGCACTACCACGTTGTCAATTTTTCTGGACCACTTATAATAGTTTGTATTCTGAATTGGTAGGAATTCAGAGGAGTCTGGAGCAATGAGATCTTCAGCACAACAGCATCAGATGAACGCGATCCGCGCAATCGCATCCCCTGAAAGGGAACGCCCTGCAAGGGGCAGCAACATCGTCAATAACAATGGAGGTCCGCCAACCTCTCCAGATGACAAGAAGGGTTCATCGTCAGGGAGCGAGGGGTCAATCTGGCCTAAATTTGCAGTCGCCCTGACGAACAAAGAGAAGGAAGAGGACTTCTTGGTGTTCAAAGGATCCAAGCTTCCTCAGAGGCCAAAGAAGAGAGCCAAAGTCATCCAGAGGACAGTGAATGTAAGCACCTTTCGTCTTAGCTTTATATCTCATCAAATTCAATGCATTCATTCAGTTCACATCAATGCACATAGGATTCTTATCACGGTGCATATAATATGGTAAATAGTTGTGTATGTTCCTTGCTTGTTGCACAGAGATTCTAAACTCATTATTGCAACATTGCTATTAGCCTGCAGTTGTTAGCTCCTAACTTACAGTGCAATAGTTCAGCAACACAAGAAATTACCAGGACATACAGGCTATGCAGTTTTTTTTAATATAACTTGAATAGATGACATGAGATGAGATCACATGGACTATAGGTCCACCACTCCACCTCTGCGCACGCTGCCTGCGTTGCTTCTTCACCAAACGAGACGTGCAAATATAATAGTGATATCCAGTGGATGCTTGCTTTATTTAATTTCCTTGCCTAGAGGTGTCCATAATTCTGTATGCTTCTGTCTGAAGCAAATATAAGACAGATTACAAGCTGATGCTTTCCATTTGATTGCCACCTCAATGCTTGATGTGTACAGTCGTAACAGTCCCTACCATTGAGTGTGAACCTTACCTTCCCTCATTGAAGCAGCCAAAGTAATTGCCACTCTGTGTTGATGCGTGATTACATTACAATTTCTGTATCAGTGAGCTAATCTGGTATAGGTAATTTTGCCAGGAAATGCTGTGCTGTTTCAGTTATTTCTAATATATGGTGGATCAATGATTAGTTGTGTCCAACTCAGGCTTAAGTTGTGATTCAGACATCCATCATGATCTATTGGTTTATTGATATTTATCTTGAGATTACATATAACCCCATCACCATTTTGCAATTCTGACCTAAGTTTTGTTCATCTCTGGCAGCTTGTATGCCCTGGAACTTGGCTCTGCGACTTGACACTGGAAAGATACGAAGTCAGAGAGAAGAAGGTTTCTAAAAAGGTGAGTTGGACTAGTAACATTTCGATATCAATTTCAATCCTGCAAATCACTAGAAGACGCCCTCGATTAATTCTCTCTCCTTAATTAACTCTTATATGGTTTCACAGCGCCCTAGGGGGTTGAAAGCAATGCACAACATGGACAGCGACTCTGAATAATAGGATCATTTAACAGAAAGCAGCTAAACATTAGAAAGAAGATAATTGCGCATATCCATTAGCTGAAGATTTCAGCTATCTGATGGAACAACCATGGGCTCGCAGCTTCTTGCACTTGCTTCAGGAGATCAAGATGACTGGACTGTCAGAACTCGCAAGCTGCACAGAAGAACACGGAGGCGATGCAGGCATGCAGCCTGCAGATTAAATTCCAAGCCAGCTTTTGTTCTGAACACTGGCTGCAGGCTGCCTCCCAGGCAAGGCAGCTCTGAATATTTCCAAGCCTCTCGTGTATACTTGTTGAGACCACAAATGTAGATCACTGCACACTCCAGTTCAATTCGAAGTGTAGCTTGCCCTGTGCATGACAGTAGCACTTGACACTGATCTGAATTGAAAGCGTCTTCAATAATTTTCTCCTGGTGCTGTAAATCTTTGGGTGTAAATCAAACTCAGGGCGTCAGATAATGTCAGGCGTTAGCCAACCAGGCAACACGAATGGACGTGAAATTTGTGGTTGTAATTTAGAGCGGACAGATCTGTCAACATTTGAATTTGAATGAGAAGTATTGTATGAATCCTGTCTCGTGATTCCTTGAAGGTTTGAACTGCATTGTACCCTGAAACTGACTGACAGCTCTAGATCAGCAAATTCATCCGGATTGCTGTTCTTATGAAAACTCGCCGGCACATTTTTCCGCTGGAGATGGATTTGCTTTCACGTCACATACGTCCAGTTACAATTTCATCGCCCGCTTCCACAGTACATGATAGTAATAAATGTACTTCTGAATTGTTAACTACTCCTTTTGTTTCGTATTATAAAACTTTTCGTGTTTGCCTACATTTATCAATATATTATGTATATATTTTATATTTGTCTAGATTCATTAGCATGTATATGAATCTAGATAAAGTCAGAAAGTCTTATAATATGAAACGGAGAAAATATTTGGTTATTTGCAAGACGAGGGACTGAAGAATGGAGATTATCCGATGAAAAATCTGGCATCCAACTCATGTCAGAATCAAAGGAATAACCTATTTTGCCCTTTAACCTTATCCTAAAAGTAGCAAAATACTCATGTTTTTGCTACGAAACATATTACAAAATATTATATTATTTTTCTCAACTATACTAATATCACTTGTCTAAACCAAATATAAATTATTCCATAATATTAGAAAATACTATGGGCTAATTTGCAAAAAAAATTATAGAAAACAGTGAGGTGGCAAAACCATTAGAGACATTTAAAGTAATATAGATATAAGGGATTTTGTGATCCTGAGACAACATTTTATTTCTCATTCATTAACTTTTGTATTATTTTATTAAACTTTTATACTAAGTTGTTTTCCACTTACCAACTTGTGTATTATTTTACTTCCCTAACTATCACCTTTTTTTGGCGTTACTCGCACTTTTTGATAGTTTTTACCAAAAAGAGCATTGTCACTTATATTATACGACGTAGAGAGTATTTCTTTATGCCAGAATTCGAAAGTAATTCCAACATGAAGGTGTACCTCTGCTGCTTTACAGCCATGAGATGCATGGCTGCTTTATTAATCTGCCTTTTAAGCTTTATCCCATTTGTTAACATGGCCCTGCAGCCAACCCCTTTTTATCCCAACTAAAGCTTCACTTTTTCTCTGTGAATGAGATGTAAACTGCAAGAGAAAATACTCACTAAAATAAAAAGGTGTTACTCCTATGTGCTTTGTCCAAGTAGAAAAAAGCAAAGCAGACTACGACGCTACAGTATTTTCTCTTCTTGTTTCTTCGAAACAACACGCCACTGCTAGTTATTTTCTCCAATTTCACAATATTTAACACGACTGGTGTTAAAATTTTAAAACTTGAAGTATATATAACTTTTAAAATATTTTCTTTAAGAACACGGCGATCATACTATTAATATTATAAAGTAATTCTTGTCTAAAACATAAGTTAATTTTTCTACATCTATACTATTTAAACGTGGAGTTGTCCGTCCGTTTTCTCACCTTACCTCACACAAAAACACCACTTAAAAAAACATGACAAAAAATCAAGTCGGTTGGTAACAAATGATTCTTTTTTTCTATGGATCATCAGTTGTATAGATCTGTTATAATGCATGGATATTACTAACATAATTAAAAACATTTGTAATACAGGGATATATTAATAATAATATAAGTTAAAAAAAAGGTCCAAGTTTTCTTCAACCATTTCTTGTCCAAAACAATAATCATTTTTTAAACTGGAGGCAGTAAGTAGCTAGGAAAGAAATATGACCATCAAATCAAATAATCGATCAAGCTCTGCATGATGAAACGATGAAACATTAACAGAGATCGAATGAATGAACGCTGCTGCATGAAATGTCTCAACTGAATCGATAAAAAATCATGGGGTAGTAGTACAAGGCTACACAAGCCACAGGTCAGAGAAGAACAAGCAAACAAACAGAAGAAGATATCATGCGATGCGCGCGCAGGTGTAGCCATGGCGGCACGCACGTCGGCAGCAGCACTGCACTCATCATCGATCTGTGGCACATGCGCCGGCCGGCCGGCTTCAGCTCATTGGCGGAGGCCGCCGCCGAGGAGGAGCGCGACGGCCGGGCAGAGGACGGCGGCGACGAGCGACGACGCCGACACGGCGGCGGCGCCGGAGGTCGGGCTCGGCGCCGGGGCCTCGGCGCCGTAGGCGACGCCCGCGAGGGATGACACGGCGACGGCCGCGACGGCGGCGGCGTAGAAGATCCTGGAGGCCATGGCAATACTTCAAGAAATTTGTGTGCTTTGAAGAAAAAAATGTGTGCTTTGAAAGTTTGAAGAGAAGATTGAGAGGGGTGAGAGGTTAGAGGAGAGTGTGCCTTTTATAGGGGAAAAAGAGACTGCTTTTGGGCCCCACATTAACAGCTCATTGTAAATCTGCTAATAATAAGTGGCTTCCAACCATGGGTTAAAGATAGGTAGCTGCTAATTGTTAGTTGCTTAATTATGCACACCAAAGCTATAATTAGCACTTCATGATTGGTGTGTTAGCTCAGAAAATAAGCAAAAGTTATTAGGGTTAAGTGTGCCTTTTTAACACATGACAGCAATGCAAGAAAAGAGGAGGCATGGTCCAAGCTGAGTTCAGACAGCAAGCGCACCTGTCAAGTTGTTATTGTGGGTCTCACTGTCATTTGGGTTGCTTGAACTTGATTAGCTCAGGACAGATAAGAAAAAAGCTTTAGGTGGCGGTACAATACACCTGTACCAATACAGTGTATTGCCAATGGAATGTGGTTGGCACTGCTGTTGTACTTGCTTCTCTGCAAATTGTCATTTTATTGGATCAGAAGATGAAGGCATTTGTTTGTGGTGTGATTCTGGAGAATATCGATTGCACAGTCGAACCACCTCAAGAATCTTGTAGTACAGTAGATGCCTTATCACAAACACTTCAATTATCAGTCTTTAGACAAGTGTTTGATCACTCGTATCTTTTCGTTTCTGATTTTGTTTATAAGTCAAAATCTAATTTTTAAGCTTAAATTTAAAGTTAGTTTTAGAGCTACTTTATCATAATTTATTTTTTAGCCTTAACGGCTAGATCCTAAGAACACGTATATAAAAATTATCTATAAAATCTTTTTATTTGTAAATATGTCGTTTGTCTACTCACCCCCAACCCACCCATGTATAGAAGGGCCAAACAGCTGTCTATGCAGATACTTTCTTTAAGTCACAGAGATGATCATTGCTGCATATGCTGTGAAGCCCATATCTGAAGTTAGAAAACGACAATAACAAGAGGGAAAACGAATAAGAAATGCCAGAAGAAAGAAAAATGAACAAGAAGAGAAATGAAAATTTAGGAACAGAATTAGGGACGATCCAATGCTTGATTAATCTACGCCGGGTTTCTGAATATTGACAGAACTAGGGATTAGAACTTTCTGAAAAATGTTGTCCATTAGGATTGTCCTGAACATTGTTTCATAAGTGTTCAATTGCAATTGACCATGGATGGTATTTCTGACAATAAATTCTTATCTATGAGATAAAATGTCATGCGAATTTCATGCGTCCAAATTGGACTGAGTTCCTTCCCCCCAAAAAAAAAGAAAAATCAAATGATTGAGTTACAGTTAAGGGGGAAGGCGAATTTGATATGAATAAAGTTGGAGTAGTAACCCAGTTATGTTGCTATTACCTATGACTATGAGTCGTACATCTTCATTTTTTTTCTTTTCAAGCACTATCATAACATGAGGTAGAACATATGTTTCAGGTCACTATCCGATGTTAACGAGCAAATGCTTATGAACTTGGAGTTCAAGGGACTAATTCATGATTCAACATAAAGACTTTATTTTCCCATCTATCAAACATCTCAAAAAGGGGATCACTTCTCTTTTCCTAGAAGAACTTGCACTGCATAAAATATGAGCAATAAATTAAAAAGGTTTTTTTTATCATTTTTAAAAGTACCCTAAGATGCTACATTATCTATTGTAAAAGAGTGGTACCTACAGGTGCTATATCTCGAAATATCAAAATTTTACGCTAAAACTATGAAACCTCACTTTCTTTTAAAATTGCTCAATTAAAAAATATCACTGGGAATGGTAACGTTGAACTGAAAACTACGTATTGGCAAAAATCATTTCACCAAAAGCATAGGTGGAGAACAAAACTTCATGTACAATATGCTTACCTTTCTAGAAAGAAGTGCACTGCCATTACAGCATCTAATTCTGATTCCCACTTATCACCCAGTTGACAGTATGTGATCTGTAGTATATAGTGTTCTGTTCTGCCAATTTTTTTCAATTCCCTGATCCATTTTTATCTATAACCCAACCTGTTCTGAAGAAGCTTAGCTCTCACCATATCTGAACCAAACATGGTACCTGGCTAGTATGCATTTCCTTTTCAGTCTTGCTGTTCTGAATGCAGAAATCATCTGATTTTTCTAACCCAAAGTTCACTGAACAACTCATGCGCATTTGATGTATTGGATAGATATGAAAACTCACCATTTTCTTTTAATCTTTTCTTCTTCAGCAGCAGCAGCAACCACAGAAGAAGATGGTCGTGTCAAAGAAGCTCATGAAGGTCGGCCCATGGGGCGGCGCCGGAGGGAGCCCGTGGGACGACGGCGGCCACACCGGCATCAGAAGCATCACCCTGTCATACGACCGGTGCGTCGACTCCATCGCCGTCGAGTACGACAGGAACGGGGTCGCCGTCCCCGGCGAGCGGCACGGCGGCGCCGGCGGCAACCAGACTACCCAGGTGCACAACACCGTACCATCTGAACCACCTTGTTCTTGGCAGTGACAACAAAAAAGCATGGCGCAGATCAAGCTGAGCTTCCCGGAGGAGTATGTGACGACGGTGAGCGGGCACTACGCACCGGTGGCGGCGCACGGCGGCGAGCCGGCGATCAGGTCGCTGGCGTTCACGACCAACCGGAGGGAGTACGGGCCGTTCGGCGCGGCCGCGGAGGGCACGCCGTTCACATTCCCGGTGGACGGCGGCGCCGTCGTCGGGTTCTGGGGGAGGAGCGGCCGGCAGCTCGACGCCGTCGGCGTGCACGTCGCGCCGCTTAGGCCGGAGACCATGTACGAGAAGGCGCACAAGATGGGGCTCATGGCCTACCGCTCAGTCCGCCAACGGATCGGGTCTCAGCAACAGCAGCAGCAGCAGCAGGTGCAAGTGCAACACCAGAGCAACCTTTTCACATACAAAATTTAAGACATTGTCGAGCTTGAACAAAATAATCTTGTCTCAAGAGGAATATTTAAGGATCTGTCACCCTTAGAAGAGGTGTTTAAGGGTGACATGTGGACAGCCAACATGTGGCATAGACAGGTAGGGTGGTAAATTGTTAAGCATCAGTATTGTGGCAGTGGCAAACACTTAAACCCCTCAGGTAACAGATGCTACACATTGCATCAGCAATTTGATGACATTAGCTGCAATTATCAAGCGCAGTTGTGCAAACCAAATAATTGGAAGGGCACGAAGCAGAACAAAACTGTAACGAGTACAATTCTAGCAATAGATATCAATTCAAGTCTCAACACTGATGTAACAGGTAGCTGGAAACATGAGCAACAAGATGCCCCTTGACAAAAAAAAACAAGCTTTAAGCGATTTACAGCTTAGTCGGCTGCCTGTTCTTCTTCTTAACACCAGACTTGGCAACCTGGAGGCTGCGGTACACTGAGCTAAGCCTTGCAAGAGCCGGCTTGGTCAGATCAGGCCTGTAGTAGTTGTCACTCACCTGACAAACATAAGAAACAACCAATTAAAGCAAAAACTAATTATGATTTTTTTCAGAAAGGTACACACAAGAAAGCTGCTGTGTACAAAGCAAAAACACTAGCGGCAGATTCAGCTCAGAAGCCAAGCGTAACAAAGTATATTTCATCGAAGAACCAATTGATCGGTTGGCCTTCTTATGTGTTACGGCTCATCACAGCAGCATCTTGCATTAGAAATGTATCCCAAACAGGAAAAAGTTGGTTATCAAAATTTCAAACAGGAATTATTACAAACTAACTAGCAATTCATTGGAAAATAGCTGAATTTTCAGAACAAGTCGTATCAACTACTGTAAAAAGCACGAATTTGAGTTTCAAGTATTCCACATGAGAATCTCATAGCTTAATGCTAATGTCTGAACCTTGGAGGAGAGGCATTTCAACATCTCATTAAAATAAGAAGCAAATATGATGCTCAGAAGCCAAACGTAAATTATTTCACAGAAGACCCAATGCAATTGTGAGGCCTTCTTACATGTTAAGGCTCATCACAACAGTAAATAGAAAATAGTAATGAAGCCAACATAAAGACATTTTAGGTTCATAGCAGCACGTATAAAGCTTCTAGCAATGCAAAGCATAACAAGTACAGTAAGCTAGGATTATTTTTCTCGTGCTAATACCTGGTTCTTAACGGCCTTAGCCATTTTGCGGAACTCCTTGCGCATCACAGACTTGTGGTAGAGCTTCGCTGGGGCATTCTGCTTCTTGGTCTTGGTCGTAGAGAGGACCACAGCTGCATCCTTTGCACCTGATGGCTGGATCATCACGGTCTTCTTGTTTGCCAAGCCTTCACAGGACACATCATTCAACAAGTCAGAACCTCCAAGAGACTGAACGAAACGCTTACTCCCACCGTCCCAAAATAAACCAATTTTTTACTTTTTACCTATAATTTTTGACTCTTCGTCTTATCCAAAAAAATTTTGCGATTGATATTTTTGTTTTTATTAGATGATAAATCATGAATAGTACTTTACGTGTGACTAATTTTTTTCTAATTTTCTGAAAATTTTTCAAATAAACCGGAGAATTGGTTTTTTTGGGGACAGAGGGAGTAACTTGCATCAGAACCCTGCACATGTTGCAAGAAGCAACTACTGACCGGAGTGCTTGTAGGAGTGGACATTGTACAGGTTGTTGGGCTCCTTGGTGAACTGCACCTTGGCATTGCCATTTCCGAACTGCTTCACCAGGAAGCAGTTGTTCTTCTTGACGATCTCCCAGATCAGAGGCTCCGGTACTGTCGCCATTTCGCTTAGCCTACACAACCAAAACCAACGACCTACTATAAGATCATCTAGCTAAAGAGCAGCAATAAAAAGTGACCCGTGATAAGATTATGACGCAACATTCACCAAGGATTTGGCGTCAATCGCAAACCAAATCTGGGCTGCTACAACCTTTTCTCACTGACGAACAGTTCGTGCTCCTCATCAAAATTGAAAACATAGCCAGTCCTACCCTACCAGATCTAACTCGCCAGTCAAAATCTGAGCATGAGACAAGGGTTTGATCGCGGGAAACCTCGAACTAAGTTTACATTTCTCGTGGCAATACTACCATGATACTAGCCGGCTAGCCCGATAGGATCGCAGAGAGATTAAACGCAAGCAGAAGGAACGAAAGCCAACCGAATGGACCGAAGCCACGAACTACCAACCAACCGAACCAACCGTACTCATAGAGGACATCGAAGATTAGGGTTCCGGCAGAGAAAGCGAGGGCGAGGGGCGTCGACTCACCGGAGATGGTGGAGCTGCGGCGGCGCCTCGCTGAGCTCCGGTGTTGGGGTGGTGGCTGCGGGGGAGGGACGGCTGCGTGGAGGCTCGCTTTTTATACCGTTCCGAGAGCTCATAAACCCTAGCTTCGGTCGTCTCCTTGTGGGCTTTTATTGGGCCTTGCTCTGACATGTCATGGCACATACGCTGCTATATGGGCCGAAGCCTGTGAGATTTTCTCGACTTCATTATTATGCACCAAGTTTTCGTTAGCTCTCCTTCTCATCGAGTGAACAGCGAAGTGACACAAACATAACAATCGTTTGATAGTGTCACTTTGATGCAAGTGATTTCTGGAAGTCATCGATCAATATAAGCATGCACCCGCATCGTATTTGAAATTATAAGCTTAAATATGGAATTGATTTTGGGGTTAACCGAAATTTATTTGGTTTTAGATAGCTAAGAATATATATATATATATAAATTTTATTCATAGATTATTTTTTATTTATAAATATACCACGAAAAAACCAACCATATGTATAAACTCGCAAGTGTATCGTCTAACACACACGCGTTAAAGAGACATAGACCAATAATATATTTTCTGGACTTATTTATGTACATGAACTCATGGAGTTCGCAGCGCGGTTTGGGAAATTGGTAAATTGCCTGAGAAGGGTGATTGCTGCAGCGACTCTCTCCGGGGCTACCGGTGATGAACCGATGATGGAGGCAGGCGGGATCAGTTGAGCTATTTGTCACCGAGCTGCGGCGATTCTCCGGCGGCGGCGGCGCGCGTGAAGCTCAGCTGCCGCACCAGCGACACCACGGACTTGGCCCACCGCCGGATCTCCTCCTTCATCCTCTCCGGCTCGGCGTCCCTGAGCACGCCGGCGTCCAGCCCGGAGAAGAGGCGGCTGAAGCTGCCAATGCGCGGAGTCCTGCGCACGGCGCCGGCGGCGACGCGCGGCGGCTCCGAGCCCATTTTGTCGCCGGAAAGTTGGCCGGACGTCCGATCAGTTACCATGTGCCGTCGTTTCGCTTGCTTTTATACCTCGTGAGAACGACGGTGCTCCGCACGTCATAGAGGAGTCCGGCGCCGCGGTTTCTTCCCTGACGCTCCAACGTTTTGCTTCCAAGCCAGTACTGACTGACTTCACAGCTTGCTTAAGCAAGCGTGACCGCTGATGCCAGTGCTACACACGAGAATGTTTATGCAAATCATGTAGGAAACCGATCGGTAACAACAATTTTACGGCAAAGGCCCTGTTTAGTTACCAATTTTTTTTCAAAACATCACGTCAAATCGTTGGACACCAAAATAAAACATTAAATATATATAAACATTAAAATTATGGAAGAAATCGTGAGACGAATCTTTTAAGCCTAATTAGAACATGATTAGTCATAATTGCTACAGTAACCAAACGGATTAATTATACTCAAAAGATTCGTCTCGCGGTTTCCAGGCGGAATCTAAACTTTGTTTTGTAATTATACTACGTTTCATACTTCAAATGTACGTCAAAAACTTGATGTGATGTTTTTGAAAAAAAAATTCCAAACTAAACAAGGCCAAAGGCTCCAATCAATCCACACGTTTTGCTTACAAGCTCAAAGCTGAAAATTGCAGCATTTCGTTATGTTGAAAGTAAGTTCAGGTACAACGATTATTTTGCCGATCCTACAACCAAGGATACATGTAGTACTGTTTTTTAAATTGTGCTTGCTTGCTGGACAGATGAATGGATGATCCTAATCATCTGGACTAGGAGATGCTTCCCATCCAGAGTCAAAAACATGAAAGTGAAATTGTCGCAACAACATTAGCGACTGGAAAAGATGCCAAGTCACTCTTTTTTCTTGCCGGTGACACCTGCAACCACCTGCAGACGTAAAAGTAAACGAGGAATTAAATGATGCTCTGACAAATACGGTTGTTTTCAATGGATGGAGCACAAATGCAGTGTGGGTGATATTTCCGTACATAATAGTATAAAATCTGGAAATGGTCAGGTGAAGCATGGAAAAATCCACAACAAAGGAATCTGTAACATGGCGCAAACTTTCAAGTTGGGGAAAATTTTTGGGAAAGATGTCACATTGACGTGTACGGTTACATATTTAAAGAATTAATCGTAGTTTAATTACAAAACAAATTTCAGATTCCGTCTAAAAACCGCGAGACGAATCTTTTGAGTCTAATTAATCCATCATTAGGACATATTGGTTACTGTAGCACTTATGGCTAATCATGTACTAATTAGGCTCAAAATATTCGTCTCACGATTTCCCCATAACTATATAATTAGTTTTAATGTTCATGTATATTTAATGCTTTATTTATATGTCCGAATATTCGATGTGATGTTTTTGGAAACTAAGAGGGTATTTGGATCCGATGTGATGTTTTTGGAAACTAAGGGGGTATTTGGATCCCTTCTGCTTTTTTAAGTCCGTGTCACATCAAATGTTTGGACACTGATTAGAATTATTAAATATAGACTATTAATAAAACTTAACCCATACTCTGGACTATTTCGCGAGATGAATCTATTGAGTCTAATTAGTCCATGATTAGCGAATGTGATGCTACAGTAAACATTTGTTAATCATGGATTAATTAGGCTTAAAAAATTATCTAATGAAATAGCATTTATTTATACAATTAGTTTTGTTATCAGTCTATATTTAATACTTCTAATTAACGTCCAAATGTTCGATGTAACAAAGGACTACAAAAAAGTCACTGGATCCAAACACCCCTAAACAAGGCCTAAGTTGAAGCCTAGTATTGACATGACCACAGTACCAAAATAAGAACTTTAATTCAGAGATTATCTACAGCAGTACAATGTGCCAGCATCTTGGGTGGCACATTATGAGTGACAAAATAATAACATGATAACTGACATGGTTAGAAACTACTACATCCGTTTAAAAATATAAGCATCTCTACATAGTGCAGCATAAACTAAGAATATGTTAAATGATTCCTTTTTAGTCGGTTCAGTTGTCCAGTTTTGAATTGATTAGATTTCCTTTCTAAGTATCTAATTGGCTTTGAAATCATTGAAATCATGAGAATCAGCGCACAAATGTTTATATTGTGGTACAAAATTTAAATCCTAGATATGCTTATATTTTGGAACGGAGGGAGTAAGATATGATTGCAGCTCATTTTGATGTACTTACAAACAGAGAAAATCACATACATCATTTAGCGCAGGTGGAGGAACTTGTTTTGCAGTCTCCCAAGAATCCAACATTGGTCTGACAACAGCTGGAAGAAAAAGACCTGAAATCGCAAATTATAATATCAGCTAAACCTATTTGGCAGAAGGATGCAGAGCGTTACTAGTTCTTTTCGCGAGCAACAATTCTGTAGGCCATCCAACCAAGCCAGAAAGTCTCGTTAGTCAAATTTGCTCTATTTTCTTGCTGATTTGTCAAACTAACATTAAAACAGTTCAGTTCATTCAACAAAATGGATGTTCTACACACCCATTTCGAGCATACATACTGAAGGCTGAACAAAGACTCAGGGAAAGAAGATTGCAGTCTTGCTAAAGGAATCAAAATCAGTGCACACCTAATACTATGCACTACTCCAGAACTTCAATAAAAGTGCAGTAAAACCCATCTACCAAATTCAGATATTATAGTCAACGTAAGCAGAAAGATACTAATAAGTAATAGTATCAATTTCTAAAGTTTGACCACCAAATATATGTAGAATTATCTAAACTTGGTACGTGAAAATCATGTTGTTAGATTTGTCAGTACTAAGAATACTTTCATAACCCATATTAAAATTTTATTATTATATGTAAGACTTCAATCTCTGTAAATGTGAGATTGTGGGTTTCTAATGAAAATTAACATGAGTCTACATTGGGTAAAATGTTAAATCACATAGTTTGGCTTGTTCACTTTCCCAAGCCACAAAGTAACTCATCTTTCATGTGGCATTAATGTATTCATATGCATCAGCCATTTTTGGCAATTCTGTGGTTAAAAGAACACATCTAGTGTTGGTATTTAGGAAAATCCTTAGTTAGCCCCCCAAAAGTAAGACCCTAAACCTTTTCAACACTGTTTGAAGTTCACCACTGGCTGCATGATGAAAACTATAAGTAAGCATCTCAATACAATTCAGGGTGAAAAGGGAACCCACTACATTTTGGCAAGGAATTCAAAACCCCAAATACCTCTATCAGTTAGTATTACCCATTTATGAACGAAGAAATGCAGCAGATTGAGCATTCTTTTTACATCAATAAACAAGGGATATCTTACACGGGCCAATTCCCATTATCTGAGATAAAAAAAAAAATGGAAGTGTTTGAGAGCAAAACACTTGCGCCATTCATTAGACCAGACTGTTGAATTCCATCTTTACAGGAAAAGAATAGCTTATGGACTATGAGGCTTCTGGAAACACGCAGCATTCAGCACGGGGCTGAGATTATGCTCGGGAAGCAGCAATCCCATGAAGTGTAGCGATTTAGAATCCTAGATCCAACAAACCATTAGCAAGAGAAACGCATATGGGAGAGTTCTGAACCCATCCAACTCAGTCCAGACTCCACAGAGACCGAGAACTAATCCTACGTTCGCCGATTTCGAACTAAACGGAGGCGTCCGGGAGCAAGTTAGCACCCAGAGCAGCGTCCCCGATGGGGGGGGGGGCGACCACTAGGGTTTCGGCCATGGCAGGAGCGAGAGAAAAGGAAGGGAGCGAACCGAATCCGGCGATGAGGCAGGAGGCGGCGACGACCGGCTCCTTCACCACGAAGATCTTGAGCTTCTCCATCACGCCCATGGCTGCACCGCCTCTGCGATCCCTCCGCCTAGCTTCCCCTTCCTCGCCGTCGCCGCCGCCGCCGTCGCTGGAGACGAGCGTCTGGTAGAGAGAGAGAGAGGGTCTCGTCGATCTGTCAACACGTGGGCCCGTTCCCGAAAATTCCACTCTCGAAACGCAAGCAACGAGGCCCACTCAAGGCCCACGTAAATTTGGGCCTCTTTTGATCGAATAAAGCTAAGGCCCATTTAAGTTTGGGCCTTTCGTGGAGATAAAACTGGGGCCGATTCCAATTTGGGCTTTTCTTAGGCGAGAGAATGTGGCCCATTTAAAAATTTGGGCCCATCGAGTCGAGTGGATCGGGTTCAGGTGGCGGGACGATTCGATTTGACGCCTTCGTGCGAGGGAGACGTACGCAGCATATTCCGCGTTGGCCGAAGGAATATCCGCTCGCGGGTAAGGAATATTTTCGCTTTTGCCTCGCTCTGCACGGCCACGTCTCGTCCTCTTCCTTCTTCTCTCCTTCCTCCATTGCTGCGCACTTGCTTCCGCCTCAGCAGCTTGGTTTTCGTATGCATGTCTCCTCGCCGTCGAGGCGGCCGGCTCCGGCGCCGGCGCCGTGGAGGAACCGTGTATGCCATGGTCGATTTGTTCAGGTTAGTTCCCCGTGCTTACGCCTGAAACATTACTTCTTTGTTCTGCAAATGTGCGTATTCGTAGATCCTGTGAATAGGGCTGTGTCAGTAAAGATTTTTTTTCAGACGTGTCAGGAACTCAGGATGAGAAGTTTATTTGTGGAGCAGTGAGCCACCATCGAATTGGATGAGAGTTTTAGACGATTACTGATGAGCCCATTAGTATTTAATTACTGTGATGATGGTGGATTGGGAGAGTTAATGATGTCTGTCTCCTTCATTAGCAATCCCTTTGAGCTTGTGCAGTTTTGCACCCAGGACATCATCTGGAATTCAGATTTGAGAAATCTTGCTACTATCATTGAGATTTGAGCCTTCAGAACATGACAGAATATGTAGAACAAGAGATCAGTTTTTCGAGGTGCGAATTTGACCAAGAATCTCCCGGATAGGTCACGCCACCTCTTATGCAACACAGAGGCGACAGGCCGGCAGTGAAGCTCGCCGGAGCCAGGAAGGAACAGACTATTTTTAACGTGTCTGCACGGAGACGCTGAAGCAGACAGGGTGAACGGTGTGATGCGTGCTGACGAAAAATCTATGGATGTAGCAACTAGAACAACGATACAGCAACGAACGGGAGGTGGAGGAACCCCGGCCACCGGCGTCGGCGAGCCGGCAAGTGCTATGCCTCTGTTCGGATCCGCACAAACGAGGCTAGCTATAGAGGTACGTTTTGTACATACTCTCTGCATCTCAAAATAATAAAAATATAATATAAAAAACTTATATTCGTCTCAAAATAATGAAAATTGTTTTTAGCCAGATGAAATATTTTGAGATAGATGAAGTATCGTTACTAATGCGTACAGTCTTAGAGATCGTTGTCCAATTTCTCACTCATCATAACAGATTGGTCTTGGTTGAGTACGAATTTACGCAGGCTAGTTATAATATGGTATTTACGCACTGTTTTTATTATTGTCTTGTTCACATTTTATGTATATCACTATTGTTCGCACAGTTATATGCCATACATGAAACCAGGTTTATTATTTCTGGGAATAATTACATTCACAGTATGATGATACAAAAGAATGGTGACAGCAACGGCGCAGAGCGTATGGCCGTGATACTGTGACAACTTTACACTCACACAGGTACATCAGTTTGTGCATTTGTGCCCTGGGACGCTTCCGTCCAGGTGCACACCAAATACTCCCATCAATGTTCTTCCGTATTACTGTTCTGCTAAGAGCAGAAGTTTTCTCAGGGTCTCTTCGGAGATGCTACTCTAAAACCATCATCTCCACAGCACAGAGGAGACATGAAATATGCCAGTCTCCTCGACGGCTCCGAGAGTAATTTACATGAATTTGTTTCTGCAGATTCAAAACAAGCATAGCTCAGTTAAGTGTTTGCTAGAATTTCAGAAATACTGCTACTGAGGTGGATGGTGTCCCAGTGCTAGTTCTTGAATCCTTACCTCATGACTCGATTGCTGCGACCCTCACTGGCTTCATTACTTTTACAATGTTCCTCATATGCTCAAACCCCATCAGTATCACTCCTATGACATAAAGAAAGCTTAGTTGCAGCTTGCCAAGTAAGTTATAGACTGCTACAGCGGCGTTTCCCCCGTCATCTGTTCGTATTGTGACGGAAACAGGTCTTGCAGAAATAAGTGCCCCGGTTTCTGATAAAGACGTAGCGTAAGAAGTGTGCCTTGGAACATAGCCTTGGAAAGATATTTCGGGTTGTTGGGCCTTTTTAAGCTCACCTGATGAGTTCTCTGGCTGGGATGACCATTCCTCAGGTTTTATCATAGATTTAGTGGCCTTTACTAATTCCATTAGTGCATTATTGACCTGCAATAGAGAAGTAATATGAGTTAATTTACAGTTTCTTGTAAATCAGTAAGTGTGATGAAATAATGAGAAAATAGCGGCGATCTTGAAGAGATGGCCAAGTGGTTGGTCTAGTGGTCTTGTTACTTTATAACTGTATTAGAGAAAAATATGCTTCTCTTATCTCAAAAGAAATCTGATATTCCAGTTGTGTTGCTCTAAATTGTCACAATTTGTAACATGTACAATCCTGTCCAAGTATCCTGCACAGCTTGCTATATGCTACTTTTCCAAGCCTGGACTTCCAGTTATTCAGTTGTATAGTATAGTTTTCATTCAAATTGTCCTAGTTACCCTACATCCACATCCAAAGATGGCCTAGCATTCCAGGATAAATGTCAATTGTTCTTTCTTGAACAGATTGATGCCTGACCGGTGTAGATGCTTCATTGCATACATGGGCATAGCTTATCTTTTAAGTTAACATGTTAGTGATTCCCTCTCAGCGTCAAGTTTGGGATAACCATTTCACTGGTGGTTAAAAAGCTGTTTCAGGGTTGGGCAGGGCATACAATTTTCTTCAAAAGTAACATTTTCCCTAGTACGGTTTAGGTAGTGAATGATGCTTTCGGAGAACGACCTGCCCTAGTTCAGTTCTGCAACTTTGGAAGTATCTGTGCAAGTGTCTTAACCGGCACAAGCACAAGCATTCTTCCAAGTTCAGGCTCAAAAGTTGCATGCCCATTAGTGCATATATGTCAGTGAGCATGATGCTTGCAGAGAACCACAATGTCTAATGTTGCCTCGCTTGGTCAGCTATTTAGGAATATTTCCAGCATGTCTGCATATTTCAGCTGCCTAACAATAAACCATTTTGGCAAAGTGCATGCTTACCTCCTCTGGTCTTTCATGGCTTACTAGATGTGCACCATGAAGTTCGACCATTCTAGCAACAGGAATAAGCCTTTCTGCAAGTCGTCTTGCATGACATAATTGCGCAATAATGTCAGACCTGCGTCATTTTTAAACCAAGTAATGAGAAACGAACACACAGCGTGCTTGTGAACTGTGAGGAAGGGATGTGTTCTCTCAAAGGTGCAACTAACCTCCCATGAATAACCGAAACTAGAAAACCAGCAGACCGAATTGTATCTAGTTCTTTAGTTGTCATTTTGTGAGTCCAGCATGCATTAACTTGCCCTTCAAACCCACAGTTAGACTGCATGCCTGTCGATGATATGCCCTTCACATATTGCTGAAAATACAAAGTACAGAACGATTGAAATTTGGTACTTAAACAAATAAATAATGCTTTGATTGACCCAGACAACAGATCTACGGATCTATTACATGAGCAGTGTATCCCAAATTACTAATTAGCATGCTGATACACTGACCAGGGCATGCAAAAAAACAAATGCCATTTTTTATAGTGAAAGAAGGCCTAGTCATAGTGCCATGATCAAATGGTGTAAGGCACTCCACAGTTTACACAACTGACGGATGGCTTACTCAAAATAACAAACAAATAATAACATGGTATTACAAAATATGACTGTTTCACACAATTTTATGATGAAGATTTTAGTCTAGCTGAGACACCATCAACACACATTGTTTTCACAAACCATCACACAAAAAGTACAAATATCACTCACTTGGTAGAGGATTGTTCTCCTTGTGCATGATTCAACTTTCTCATCAAGATATTCCTGCATTGCCGCATGTACATTAGACATCAAACCACAAATACAAAGGAAAAATATATATTTTTTACATCAATTAGGATATGACAAATGGATGTATTATCACCTTTGTATAGTGGGTTTCCAAATCTACAAGAGCTCTTTCTTCTGGAGTTTTTGCCCTTAAGAAACGGAATGCAAGAGAGAGCATCTGCCCATCTAACTGCAAACGCAAACAGGCTTCATTGATGAGAACTACAGAGGAAATTAGAATTGACAACAAAACAATTCCTGCAAGTTCTGCAAATTTCTCCATTCCTGTACCTTTGGGAAGCACTGGAAGCCCCCTCCTGTGACATTAAGCAACGCCAGCGAGCACAGCCTGTGAGGCGCCATGGCCGCCAGCTTGCAAGATATCATCGCACCTGTGTGCAGAGAACACCAACATCAGTGCCTCCAGACTACAAAATTCCACCAAAATTCTGGTCATCATTTAGCATTAGAAAGATGGAGATGGAGACTCACCCATGGAGTGGCCAAAGACATGGGCTTTCTTCCATCCCAGATGGTCCATCAGGGCCAGAGCGTCCCTCGCCATGATCGCCGTCCTGTCACGACAATGGAACGTTCACATGGTCAGTGCGCCATTGGCGCCACTCGTGTTAAGACTTTTTTCCGCATCGTGCGTTGGAGGAAAGTTTATCTCCGTCCTTTTCCTCTCCATCACATATTTTCTCGTGGAAAGCAATCGCGGTTGGGATCGAGTAGAACCTGAATTTATTCTCGTCGAAAGCTACATAAATCAATCAGACGCCAATCTTACCCTCTCTCCAGATCTCTATCTGGATTCTGGCATCAATCATCAAGATCGGGCTCGACGATTCTACACCTCAAGACAACGATTTTTCATCATCTCCCTCTCTCCGATCATCATCGGAGCAGGCGGAGATTTGGATCTAGATGGTGGGAGGAAGGGAGGGGGAGAGAACTCACGAGTAGTAAGATTTATGCGGCGGAATGGAGCTCCGGCCGACGCCGCGGTTGTCGAAGCAGCAGACCTCGATGCCATCGCCGTCGCCGCCCTCCTCCGCCGCCGCGGCGGAGGCGTCGCCGGACTCCTCGTCCGACCGCTGGGCCTCGGGCTCGTCGTCGGCCGGCTCCAGCGAGCCGGTCAGCCCCTTGATCTGCGGGCCCCAAGAGTCGTGCGTCCCCGCCAATCCTTCACGCCCCCAACCACACCATTCCTCATCAGAACCACCAAAGCGAGAATCCAAAAAAGAGGCGGAAATTTTTCGATCGATCGCCGGAGAAGACGACGAATTCAGACAGAGAGAGAGAGAGAGAGAGAGAGAGAGAGAGGCAGCTCCGCCGCTCGCCGGGGGCGTGCATGCGTACGTACCGATGACGAGGAGCACCTTGGTGACGCCGCGGCCGTACCGGCGGTAGAAGAGGCGGACGCCCTCCCACTTGTCGCCGTTCTGGTACCGGTCCACCTCGCAGTAAGGCATTGCTGCGGTCAACCACCACCTCCTGTTCCTCCCAACGATTTCTTCAGCTCCGCTCTGGATTCCGGCGAGAATGGAGGACGATGACTACTACTGCCGCTGCTACGGTTACGACGAATTAAGGCAGGTGAAAAATGGGAAGAACACGAGAGGCGGAGCGGCGGCCGGGACGACGGGGCGGGTTATTTATAGCCTCTCGCCGCCGAGGCGCGAGGAAGGTGGAGGAGGAGGAGGAGGAACACGTGGATGGATGGGCACGAGCTCGACGACGACACGCGGCCGGTCGCCGTCGGCTGAGTCAAACGTGGTTGCGCTCGCGGTCGCGGCGGGCGGGAGGAGGGAGAAGGATAGAATCATTCCTGACCTTTGAGGCCCAGGATTTTCGGCGAGTTTTTGGAGTTTCTGGAACGAGCTGTAAATCTGTTTATTTAGGCTTGTTTAGTTCCTAAATTTTTTTTCTAAAAACATCACATCGAATTTTTGAACACCTAAATAAAGCATTAAATATAGATGAACCAAAAAACTAATTTTACAATTATGGAAGAAATCTTGAGACGAATCTTTTGAGCCTAATTAGCCCATGATTAGCCATAAGTGCTACAGTAACTAACATATGCTAATGACGGATTAATTAGGCTCAAAAGATTTGTATCGCGGTTTCTAGGCTAGCCGTGAAATTCGTTTTTTCATTCGTGTCCGAAAACCCCTTCCGATATCCAGTCAAATATTTGACGTGACACTTCTTCCAAAAATTTTCTCAATCTAAACTAAACACCACCTTGTAGTGTGGAGGATTGCTCTGGAGAACTGGAGATTGATCGGATGAAGCGGATTACGTGATGATCTGGAGAAAGTTTGCATTTTTATGGGGTTTGCCTGATCTTGTTAATTGGAATCTGGAATGCTTCAATCTTTTGATCAGGAGAAAGAAGGTGAGCTTGTTATAACATACCGTGGTCACCCCTGGTAAAATTTAATTTTTAATTTTTAATTTAGAGTTATTTTTAGGATTTGTTTATCGTAGTTTATTTTCTAGCCTTGATTTATAAATCACTAAGAATATATATATTATTCATAAATTATTTTTCGATTGTAAATATGGCATTCTTGAAAAAGTGAAAAGATGAACCTCGTATCAAGAAGTTAAGGAGCTGGAGTACAATAAACTACTAGGAACTAGGAAGTTACTCAGCTAAATGCTAAATATCATTTCCTGATCACCCAGGTTCAGTTTGCTGATCACCAGATCAAGGCTTACGTAATGACATGGAGAAAGTTTGCATTTTTACGAGGTTTTGTTGGTTGGAAACTTGGAATGCTTCAATCTTGATCAAGAGAATAAAGAGAAAGAAAGGGCATTTGGACCACGTCAGGTAGACAGGGAGTTGGCTAACAGATTGCGAGTCAGTATCAAGAAGTTAAAGCTGGAGTGATAAACTGGCAGGAACTAGTTAGGGAGTTATTACTCAGCCTAAATACCATTTCCTGATTGCCCAGTTTCAATTTCCTGTTTACTTGAAAATAAAAGGTTCAGTTTTATTTTCTGTAGATCAGTTTCAATATCATTCCAAGTGGAGAGTGGAACTGTTCTTCAGTTTTTTAGCATCACTTTTGTCACAAATTGAGAAAGAAAGCTCACTTCCTTCTAGCTCTCAAAAGCAGTCCAAATGGATACAACTTTTATCCAACACGGCTGACAAAGCAATGACAGAGACAGACCCAACACCATCTTAGCCCACAGTAAGAACCGATAATTATTCCAGTGACAATCAGAGGGGTAATTTATTGGCCATCATACACGTATTTTTAAAAAATAATTTATAAATAAACTTTTATATATATGTGTTTTAGGATAAGTACAGAATAAACAACAATAATAAATATTTAAATTTTAACTCATAAATATATTCCAAAACGAAAAGATGGTACTGGGACATTTTCACGGACGGCAGCAGTAAAAAAAATTACATATTATTTAGATATTAGAAAGAGACCTACTATCAATCAATTAAATAATTATCAATTAAATAGGTAGAAGTGAGTTTTAAATCTAAGCTAACTAGCTTACCACCTCGAGCTAGCCAGAAGATTCTGTTTCTAAAAAGAAATTTACATATTATCGAAAGAAAGATTGAATTCTATCACTGGTTGCTACCTGTGGCAGCGGCGGCATCTCCGGCGCAGCGATGCGGCGGGGCGGGGCGGAGCGGTGGTGGCTGGGCCATAAAATATTCACGCGAAGCGCGTGAGCGCTGACGAGGCGAGCCGATCGGGTTGGGGCGTCGCCGTCCACCACCACCACCACTCGCCGCCACCGCCCCGCCCCGCCCCCGCGCGCACCACCGGCCCCTGTCGTCCGCTGCGGCCTCAGCTGGGACCCCGCTGCCTGCCGTCCGCTCGCTCGGTGGTGGTGGCCGGTGCTCGTCGGGCGTGCCCATGCTGATGTCTCGCTGATGCAGCCGGACCCGGAATCCTCCGTTTTCTTCTTAACGGGCTCGTTCGCGGCAAATGAGTCTAATCAATACACACAAAAATAAGAAAAGTCGTTATATATAATTAACTAATTATAGTTATTGTAAACTTAAAAATAAATTAATATGATTTTAAATAATTTTTTAAAAAATAAAAAATTACACCGCTTAACCATTAAAAAGCATCGGATAAAAAAAAGAGAGAATTTAGGCCCTATATTCTCATGCCAACGCGCCAACATGCACTTGCATTCGATCGATCGAGCAGCGTATCGACTATTCGATCAACGTGTGTTCCTCCGGAGAATCTGGGCTTCGTCTTCGTGGGAAGAACTATAGGCGGCAAGGAAGGAATCTGAACCGTCGTGTCTACGCGAGTAGGGAGAGGTAGGTGGTGTTTCGTTTTTTATTTCTAGCGGCGTTTCTAAGGGAATGTTAATATTTACTCTTAAATTTTTGTATTGGATGTGCCTACAAAGATATTAGGAATAAAAATCACAACCTCCTCCCAAACTGAACAAGGCCATGTTCCTTACTATGTTTTGTAACCTGCGCGAAAAAGATTAGTATTTTATTAATTAATTATTAAGTACAAAATGCTTAAAAAATATATTGATAAGATTTTTCAAGCAACTTTCTCATATGAATATTTCAAAAAGTGTCTCATTTAGTAATTTGGTAAGACTGCACATGAAAAATAAGGAAATCTGAGTTATTAACCCGACTTGTATTAGTAACTCATATGTTTGTATCAAATCTAGGATATAAGAAAGCTAAGTTTAACCATGTGTAAATGTTGGAAATACACTTCGAAATCTACTAGAGATATGTTTTCTAGCCTAGTCCTACAAAGGTTCTGGATTCCTGTATTTTTTGATTTTTGGTAGCTATTTAGAGGTACAAATAACTAAATTAACTACTTTAAAAAAATTAAAAATTAATTTTAGAGAGATCGTATAAAAATACGTTTATAATTTTTTTTCTTGTACAAAACACGCCATTGAACCTCTTAAAAAGCGTATCACCAAAATCAAAAATCTATCGGACAGACGAAGTGGGACGAATGTATTTGCCATGGTGGCAACAGAAAAAAAAAGCGTCAAAATCATCTAAACCAGTATATCTGTGGATGAAGCTAGGCAGTTACGCTGCATGAGGAAAAGGATGAGCTGACCTGCCGCCACCAGAAAATGGAGTTGTTGGAGAAATAGACCAATGCAGCAACCATCCCAAATTCCCAAATAGAAAGCGTATGCTTATCTAACGAATCAAGACATGCATACTTACTTCTTTATCAGAAAAGAAGTTTTATCTATTTTTTAAACAATAGAAAATAAGTTTATCCTCTGTCAGAGAATTGTGATCCACCAGTTTTTTTGTCTCATGAGGTGTCAAAAGCTAGTACATCTACATGCAGATTTTCCTGTCTTTCATCCAGCACAGCGAGATCCAATCCAGAAACGTCTTGCATAGCGGAAAAAATTGACAAAAATTAGACGGTAGATCAATTCAATAATTTTCTGGGACGTGGACGGTGCAATGCCTCTTGTTTCGTAGCAATCTGGCAATATCTCAATTAAGAGCCTTGTCCATGAATCACAAGGAGCTCGAAGCTTGATGGGGTCTAAAGCGATGTGTACTTAATTTATTCCTATTTCCTAACAAAACGAGTTATACTCTCGTTTTTTTAAGTTTCTTGTTTATAAACCAAAATTTAAATTTTTAATCTTAAATATTTATAGTTATATGTATATAAAAAACAATTTTACTAAAGATAAGTACCAGTACCACTGTTTAAGGATGATAAATTTACTCGTATATATAAGACTTTATTTACAAGTATGTTGTTGCTTTTTCCCAAAACCCAAACAATCACCCCTCGGTGACCAAAATAGTACTGGTAAACGGTAGCTAATACTATACTTAATGCAGCGCTAATCATAACGAGCAGGCGTGCTTTAGGGGCATAGTTCTGGCCCAGATAATTAGCTCACCATCATGTGCACAATTAACGACCAAGTATTGCAAGCCATCTCCTTTGACCATGACTTCGTATCTCAGCTGAACAAAATTAGAAGTCCCAATTTGGGGGCATTATTGTCTGTTGCAAACTTGTAATTTTGTTCTAGCCTATAAACACCAGAAATCGTGAATAAATAAAGTAGAGGTTGGCAGCTGAAGTTTCTGACTGAGATGGTGTTTGGAACGAGGGGCTAAATGTCCCATCGGATGTTTGGACACGTATTATAAATAGTAAACGTAGATTATTAATAAAACTCATCTATAATCTTGGACTAATTCACGAAACGAATCTAATGAGCCTAATTAATCTATGATTAGCCTATATAATGCTACAGTAAATATTTGCTAATTATGGATTAATTAAGCTTAAAAAATTCGATTAGCTCTCAATTATAAAATTAGTTTTTTTATTAGTCTGTGTTTAATACTTTAAATTAGTGTCAAAATATCCGATATAACGTGGTACTAAAAAGTTTAGCAATAACCAATCTTCTAGAGATTGATTAGAAATCTCAGGAAAAGATGCTACAGCATTTTTGCAGGTCAAGGTAAAGTTCACATCCTATCTTCATGTGCTTCTCTGCAGGTCAAGGTAAGTTGAAAGATGCAGTTGTCATCTCCTATCTGCAGTGGTAAAGAAGCTCAAAGATGCAGCACTGTTTCATTCTGGAGAGTTCAGGTCTCTGAGCTTCTGAAAGCAGACAGGCAGCTGCAGCACGCCTGTTTCAGGCTCAGATAAGAACGAGAACGGATGGAACTTGGTATTGTTTGGCGATTGCAGTGTATGCATTGACAGATTTGCACAAAATTGACAAACCAGAGGCAGGCAAAATCTAGCACGACACCACGCTAACGATCTTCAGATTTTTGTCGTTGGTAAGATGTTTCCTTGAAATATAGTGTATTATATATTGGAGCGTTGTCGTTTGGATGTACGATGAACTGGTCTGAGCAAGTTAGGATTGCATGGCTTCCTAATGAGGAGGTGGGTGAGGAAAAAATGGACAGTGTAAAGTGGAGTAACGAGATTTTAATCGTAGGAAAGATTGCATGTTTTGTTTTTTCACACGAGGATGAGAGCATCTGATGCTGCTGAACTACCACAGATGTCGATGGCTACTATTCAGTATGACTACTCGGTTCTGAGCTCAGCAATTAAGGATGCCTGTTACACGTGAAAGATTAAGATTATCGTCTTCTTTTTTTCCATCAGGTTAATAGTCGAATCTACGATCACCAATGGATACAATCAATTCTTGGTAAACCGACATATGAGTTCGAACCTTCTTTCGTACCATCTGAAATTTCTTCCCAGTGGTTTCAAGGTTTATACATATATCGTTTTTTTTTAAAAAAAAACTTCGTACCTTCAAAATGTTAGGCAGTAGAACTTTACACTAAAAATTTAAATTTAAGTACCTTTAGACATTTTATCAAGGACCACAATTTTTATTTTAGAGAGGAGGTAAGTTTCAGAATATTTTTTAGCTTGTATAGAGATGTTTACGATGCTCTATGTTTTCTAGTCGTACGATCTTTTTATCATAGTTGACATGGAAAATTGAGTTATCATATTTTCTAGTATAAAAAAAACTTAGTATCTTTATATACGAGGTATTTCGATGTAACAAAATTTTGCGCTAAAAAAATTAATACATGTAGGTACTTTCTCAAGTTTCATAAAGTTTCTCCATTTGTACTATCGAATTAACTACTAGCATACTAATAGACTCATGGATCAACCTTTAAAATCATTTCTACTGACGATAATACTCGTAATACCACAATAAAGAGCTTTTTTATAAGGACTGGATCATTGCACTGATCTGACTTTGTAAGAAGGCCGTGAACATAACAGATCTTACTATAATTCCTGCCATCCTTATAACATGAGATATCACATTTTTATCATCCTTGAGAAGATAAATTGAGACATTATATTTTCTAATATAAAAATTGATACTTCCAGATAAAATTTATCGATTCTTACATTTTCACTGGATGTGGGACGGTGTAACATAGTATATGCAGCTCAACGTTGTGTTCTTTTGAATAGATTATTCTCAGTTTTTTTCTTGGTATTTTGTGTGCACGTTTTGTAAACTGATATGTTTTTTACAAAAAAAATCATATAGATTTTTATCGTCTCATATTTCTAAAATAATTTACAACTTTGTAATAATTAATTCTATCATTTATATCATTAAATAACCATCAAAAAACCAAATAATCTTTCATCCTCCGTTAACCAAAGAGCACCGCCGATGATATTTTATCATCTACGTGCATGACCTGATGGTAGAAATCATCTGTACCATTCATCTTTATTAATCAAATAAATCATATCTATTATTATACTAGTAACTATTAGTATTTTTTTTCTGATGATAGTAGAACTCATAAATCATCAGTTGAAACCATTTCTACTGATGATAACACCGATGGTATAATAGCACCCAAAAAGATCACCCATGAAGTTTACTCTGGGCATTTATAATTGCGAACATTCAGCCAGAATGCTCATTTTATTCAGAACAACAGAAGTTTTGCAAAGAAGATACTTTCACATCTCTGTAAGTCTGAACTTACAAAATGTCCTCAGTGGTGGTATTTTACCAGTTGCTAGTTATATAAGCACACACCTGAATGCATAGAGGCACTGTCTAAAATGACCTGAACCTCATGCACCTGACGAGTTACAACTTACAGGGTAATAGTGACACAAACAGTAGCTAACAGTTCTGCTTAATTCTAGTGCGTTACAGCAAGATACTCTAGTCGTTTGGTGCTTTAGCATTTTGGATCATCTGAGTATCTGACTTATCTTGCGTGTCCATTGCCAGGCTTCTTGCGTGGCTCATGTTTAGAGTTGGGTCCTCCATAGTCGTAATCCAGGACATCTGTCAGAACCCTCCGGCTGTGTTTCTGAATTCTCTGAGGAGTAATGGCATATGAAACCGAATTAGTGCATGCTACACACTGTGACTGAATATAGTTTCAATAAATTATACATAACTAATCCTAGCACAGGCTATGATGATTATTGTGTCTTATAAATGGACCAGAACATGTGTTTTAGCATGTGTCTCAGGTCTATGAAAAAAAAACAGAGTGGTTAGCAACCAACAGTTGATGGTTTCAGAGTCAACTTTTTATCAGCTAACGCGCCTATGCACATTAAGCAGGGCAAGTTGTAACATTTTTGTTCTAGATAATATTAAGTTTGCTCTCATGAATCATGTTGGGTCCTTGAAAAATTAAAGTCAGCTCTGGATTTCCCAAAAAAAAAGACATTTTATAGCATATGCAATTATTGATTAAGACCGGAACACATAAAAACACCAAGATATATAGCTCTGATATATCCATTACCCTAACACTAACTCCAACTCATATGATCTCTCTGAAGGTTACACTACAAAGATTGAGAATTAAGTACACACCACTTTCACTTTAGAAGTCACTTCATTATTGATACATGCTGTCGCAGCTTGCCCTGCATTCAGACGACAGAGAGATTAAAATGGCCCATCAATCAGTGATAGACCAAACAAAAAACAAATCAGGGAGTATTACTCTACACAAGCAGACAGACAGTCAGACCAACAACAACAAAAAAAGAAAAAGCAATAAGAACATGAGAACAGCATGCCTGAAGATGCATCGAACAGTAGCACGATCACAAGGACGACAGAGATGAAGAACCTGAGCTTGCTCATGGTCAGTCAGTTTATCAGTTAGCAAGTATCCCCTTCTTAAGCAGCTAGTAAGTGTGAGTGTGTGACTAACACTGTTGGCTGGAGGAGCTGCAGTGCCATTGGGCCTGGTTATATAACCCGATGGCCATCCGATGAACTTGCATCTACAGCTGGAAAGGAAGAGTGAATAGCAGCAGGCTTTTTGGCAATGGTGCATACCGTCCACCAATGATTTGCTCTACGAGCTAGCGATGATAGTGAAGTCCACAACTCCACATGTATGCAGGGTCAACTGTCATACACGCAATGCATGATTTGCCTGCAGAATTAATGTTCAGAGAAAGCTAGATGTGAGGCTATACCAGCTGACCTGATATTTAGAAAACCACCAGAGGAGGTCATTTAGACAGGCCGCTTACTGCATCTGTTAGTGCTTTGCTTTTTCACTAACCTAGGACGAAGTTAGAGTTAACTGTCTGCAGAATCTTGTGCTAGCTGACTTCTTCAGAGAACCGGTGACAGATCGGCTGAAATTAATGGGAAGCGATCGAATTAAGTTCAGTTCGTGCTTCCTGCGTTTGCTGCGAGGGTGTTGTTGGATGCACTGTCACTTGCACATGCACATCGTAGTGCGCGCGCTATATATATGGGGGAATCTGATAGTGCCAATTTGCAACACTAGCATTGGCAGCAAGCAGTATATCAGAAATTCTAGGGTTCTTGGATCATGGCAAGTCCAAGTACGATCGAGTGCAACCCGGTCTTGGTCAGTGGTTGGCGCTGGTGGCGGGCGAGTGTCCACTGTACTCCGGTAGGTCGTCGCTGATCAGTGTTTGCTCTGAAAAATCAGCTGCATGCTAACGCCAGTAACTAGCTAGTTAGGCAGTTTCCACTAACCTAGAAGTCAAGAGTATATGTTTCGATGGTATCTGGGATTTACTCCCTTTTTCGTATAGCTAATTGGGCGACCGTCGTCCAGGCTCTGCCGCCGTCATTTTCACGATATATCGCCGCCAACATTTGTAAAAACTAGTTGATCACCGGAGAGTGTTATTAGCCGTCCGGGCTCAATTACATCGCTGGCTCCGTAATCGGATAGTTTCACAGGAACTATTATGCACTAGTTATAGATCAATTGCCGCGTCCGGCGGCTGAAAGAGGTGGACGCAATGCACGCCCGGTGGCGTCGTCGCCGTGGTAATTCTATAGTGGAGCCTGTTGCATTGCTTCTTGTTGGTTTGCAGCTAAGCTGCACATGGCCGGCCGGCCGCCACTCGAGCTAGCAGCTGCTAGTACGTACGTAGTATTCCCTCATAAACTTTTTAATATTATCTATATTTATATATATATATATATGATAAATATAGACATACATATAAAATATGTACATTAATTTATGCATAAATTAAAACAATCTCGGAAAGACAGAGTACGTGTTAGCTAGTCGTGACTCGTACGTGTGTGCGCTCCCGCCCAGGCGCCACGTAGCACGCGACATATGATGGTGTCTCGAATGGTGGGGGACTACAAGTGCAACGCTGCCCGTGATCGAGCCACTGCAAGCGCACCGACCGATCGATGGTACGTGTTGGGACGCGATGTGCGACCGACCTAGCGCTGGGCTGCTGGCCACTCCTACAGGTGGTTTGTTGGGTTTATTTTAAAAAAAGTCTAAATGATATATTTATGAATAAAAATTGTTTTATGAATAAAAATGTTGTAGTGCTGTTCTCAGTGATCTATAAGTTAGTTAAGTCTATAAAATAAATTTATTTTACAGTTAAAAACTCCATAATTAACTTTTAATTTAAAATTGAAAATTTAAAGTTTAATTTATAAACCTAAGAAAAACAAAAGGATATGATTGTAATTAATGTATTCTTCAATTCAAAATAAGCAAGGACGGATCTAACAACATAGCAGTCAGGGAAATTTAAGCCGATTAGATCCTCATAGAAAATAAGAAAAGGTAGGTAAAAAAAAGAGAAGACTGGGATGAGTAGCAAGGGCTAAAGAGAACGAAGACAATAAGCTTATTCTTCATCCGACTAAATCCACCTTGATGATACTGAGTATAATAATACTAGGAACGTAGATAGAGTCATATAACTCTATAAAGATTCGTATTTCTACAGTATATCGTACGAAATATCACATTTTGACGACGAATACAGTACATGTCTAGGTGTAAGGCTGCCTAAGCCTAGCACGAACGCGATCGAGCACGAGCAATGGCAGCACAGTGCGCGCGCGTCATGCGTGCATGTAAGGTTTAGTGCGCGCAATATACGCTGTACCTGTACGTGACTGCGACGTAGCGAGCGTGCATTCGGCAACCGTTGCATATATACGTGCAGGTGCAGTGCAAGGATGGGTAGCCACTATGACCGTGGTGTGTGCGATCAATGATGGGAGGCACAACTCATGCTGTCACACACACGCTCACACACCGGACGCATTTGTTGGTCAGTTTCGGATTGCATTAGCTTGGCAGGGCCCGGACCAGGAGGAGCCCATGGTGGCACGTACTAGTGGGCTACGATCAGTTTGATTTGACCCAGTAGTTTTTGGTTTGAGAATGTTATTGCACAAAGCAGATAAGATACTTTATCTTATTCTCTATTGAAAAATAGATATATGGATTAAAAATGTTAGTCCAGCAAATACTTTACTATATTCTTGTTCGATATTTTAGAAATAGAAATTACAAACACTGCATAGCCACACGTCAATGCGCGTGGGACAAAGGATTGTATGTAGCCTAACTTAGATGATTAACTCGTTTCCTTATACGATGATAAATTTAAGATGTTTTCTTTCTCTTATATGGTTATCAATTTAAAATCCAAAGAATAAACCGGTAATGAATACTAGTTCCGTATCAAAATATTAAAATTAGTAGGGAGTAAACCACCGTCATCTTCTCACCTCTCACTACAGTGTTACCTTTACCACGCAATACAAAATATTCAAAAAATAAATACAATTTTTCTCCCGAAGCTTCCGTTTGAGTGCGAAACCTTCCTAACATGTGTCATCGTTACATTGTTTACTCCGTGTGCCGCCAAAGTGGTTACTACCCTCCTACCTTTTGTGGAAGAACACATCAGGCATCCCAATTAAAAACAGCAGCGTTTGCATCGAGGACTGAACACGTCGATCGGCGAGAGGCGCCCGCACATGGCCCGCTCATCTGCGTTCTTTTCAACAAGATTATTTCTATGCTTTACAAACATATACTTATCAAATAATATATTTTTATAAAACATTTTTATACAAAATTTCATAATCTTAACTTTATTTAATATATTTATTTTATACTAGGTAAATTTAATCATTTATACTATTAATATTTATTAAAAAAACAGATACACTTTTATCAATATATTTTATTTTATAGTAGTTAATTTCTTTAAATCTATATTATTAATATTTATTAAAAATTAAACACTCTCTCGTCGATCTTTGATTAATCAAAAGAAGACATGCATCCAGTTCCTACCAAGTGTAAAAACCATAGGTCGCCAGCGTTTCGGGCTTACACTTACACGGGACACAGCACAGCCGCGTCCAACTTGTACTCGCCAAACAGCGAACACATCGATCGACGTTTCGATCGCCTGATCGATCGTGATCCGTTCGTCACCCAGCTCGCCGTGGCACGTGTTCATGATCGGCAGGCACACACTTGTTTACTAGTACACTGTTTGGCTTTTAGCCTCTGCATGGGGCTCGAGTCGTCGTCGTCATCGATTCCTGCATCGATCGCCATGGGAAGGGCTTCGCGAAGTACGGACCTGAGACAACGCGTGTCCTTTCTACGTGGCCATCATGGAGGCGACTCGCCGTGCTACGTGTCCCGCGGGGTGTCTCGACGCCGAGGCTTATAAATACTGTGACGCTCCGATCTCATCGCCTCACCCAGTACTGCAACCAGCTGATCAACTCGATCGAGCAGCAATCGGATCTTCGTTTTCGCGAGTGTTTGATTCGTGGGTGATCGGTTTCTGAAGCTCGGATCAATGGCTTCCCACCAGGACCAGGCTAGCTACCGCGCCGGCGAGACCAAGGCCCACACTGAGGTCAGTGCGCGCCGGCCATCTTCTTCAGCTCCGGTGAACTTCAGTTTCGTTGTGGATCGATTCTTGGCATGGTTCATTAATTTCTCGGTTGGTGTGCAGGAGAAGGCCGGGCAGGCGATGGGCGCGAGCAAGGACAAGGCGTGCGAGGCGAAGGACAGGGCGTCGGACGCGGCGGGGCACGCCGCCGGCAAGGGGCGCGACACGAAGGAGGCGACCAAGGAGAAGGCGTGCGAGGCGAAGGACAAGGCGTCGGAGACGGCGCAGGCGGCCAAGGACAAGACGTCCGGCACGGCGCAGGCGGCGAAGGACAGGGCCGCCGAGAGCAAGGACCAGACGGGGAGCTTCCTCGGCGAGAAGACCGAGCAGGCCAAGCAGAAGGCCGCCGAGACCGCCGACGCCGCCAAGCAGAAGACCGCCGAGACGGCGCAGTACACCAAGGACTCCGCCGTCGCCGGCAAGGACAAGACCGGCAGCGTCCTCCAACAGGTTAATCACCTCTCTCTCTCCTTGCGATCGAACACCATTTCCGTTCCATGGAGATGCTGAAAAACCGTGTGTGTGCTTCTCAGGCGAGTGAGCAGGTGAAGAGCACGGTGGTCGGTGCGAAGGACGCGGTGATGAACACGCTGGGGATGACCGGAGACAAGGCCGGCGACGACGGCGGCAGCAAGGACACCAGCGCCGCCACCGCCACCGCCACCGGGACGACGGCCAGGGATCACTAGACGCGCGATGAACAGCACCCACCTGAAAGGATTTCCCTTTTGGCTCTATTTTATTTGTATCATGTATGTTTAATGGTTTTTTCGCTTCAAATTTGGTGTAAGTTTGGTTTATATTTTGTGTCGGAGTCTGTATCGATGCTGTATGAAGAAGTCGTCGTCGCCGACGAGGATGTGATCTGACGTGTGTTCGATCAGTTTCGTCGGAGTTCTCGTTTGCGTTCTGTTTATTTATGGTGTAACAATAATAAAGTTTGGGCCTAAAGCCTGCATTTGTGGTTTAAATGATTTCAATATTTCCCCTTCCCTGCATTTTCTGCCTGTCGTAAACCTACGCTGGCAGAGGATATTAACTACCACCCTATGTTTTCGCCCCGTCTTTTCGTTGTTTTTCTAATCATTTCTAACATTCACTTGCTTATTTAAATATTTTATATTAGTATATATGTGGCTTCTTTATTAATATGAATATTTTTATTACCTTTTCTTTATTCATCTTATATAATAATTCTTTTAAAATAAATGCTAATGCTTAAGAGTATACTGCGAGCTATTGTCACTTGTCAGGCATAAAAACGTCTTTTTTTTTTCAATCCTCTCTTACCTTCATTAATTATAGTTTCCTTCATTAATTATATTTGCTTACGTAAAGTAATAATCGTCTGATAAAAATAATAGTAGTCTTTGCGCACGTGTCATAAAGTATCTAAAAGAAAAATATATACTTTAACATAGCATGTTAGAAAATTGTATATAAAAATATATATAAAAAAATCTATATATAGTTTTATGTAAACTCCATGTATAGAAAATTTATACATTTTTTTATATAAAGTGTTCACGCAGACGGGTGCACGAGCATTCTCATGTTAAACTTTTCAATTTATATCCTTAGCTCGTGGTAACCAGCAACAGGTAGCCTAGACGTTCATCAAGTAGGAACATCAATGGTCAGTGCGCATATTACTTGAAACCGTCTCAAAAACGAAAGAAAAGAGTCATGTTGTACTAGTGTCAGATCTAAATAGATTTAGATAAACTCAAAAAATCTAATAATATAAAATTGTAAGACATAAATAAATTTATAAATTTAGACATACATGTATCATTCGCACAGCCAAATTTGGGAGGGACGGAACGCACACTTTTCCCCTCAAAACCATCGAGCAAACTGCACAACCACGTGACTGTTTAATATGGGCCAAACGAGATGTATGTTGGGCCGAACAAGATTTACGTCTTTGCGGCCTATATTTATAATGGGCCGGAAAGGTTTTTCGGTTTACATGAGGCCTTTATATATTGGGCCGGAAAGTACATGAGGCTTACGTGAGGCCCATCCATATTGGGCCCGGACGGGTTTGCCCCTGACGTGGCAAGCTCCAGCGTCGTACTGGGCCTGTAACGAGATCTACTTCGAGGCCCCACTTGCAGGATCTGCCGGCCACGTCATATCGTGGGCCCCACTTTCCAGCGAAGGACGTGACGAGGCCCTCGAGCGAGACCCATTTCATCACACGAGGAGAAGAAGAAAGGAAAGGAAAACAAAAAAAGGAAACTCGAGCTTCGAAGAGGGAGGCGGAGCGCTACAAGCCAAATCGAAGAGGCAACCCCTCCCCTCCTCCTGCTCCGCCACGGCCCGAAACCCCACCGGATCGGCGGCGGCGGCGGCGGCGGCGGAGATGTCGCTGACGGAGGTCAGGATCGGGGAGGAGGTGTGGCTCACGTGCCTCTCCCACGCCCTCACCACCGAGACGGAGGAGGTCATGGGCCTCCTCTTCGGCGACATCAAGGTCGCGCCCTACTCAAACCCCACACCTACCCTCCTCGCTCTCTCTCTCTCTCCGCTCCCGCTCCTCCTCGAGGGGAGGGTAAATGGCTCGTGCTGAGATCGTGGTGGTTTTGCCTGTTGCAGCATTCGAGCAGGGGCGGGGTGACTGCTGTGATATGGGGGGCGTCGCCGCAGATGAGGTGCGACCGGAAGAAGGACAGGGTCGAGGTCAACCCCGAGCTGCTCGCGGCGGCCACGGCGCAGGCCGAGATATCCTTTCAAATTTTCGCCCCCCCCCCTTCCATTTCTGCGATTTTGTTGTGTTTTTGGTGCTGTGTCGAGAGGCCTAATGCTTTTGGGTTTCGCGAGCTGGAGTTGAGTTGGACTTGACCTCTCTTCGCACAGCTTGTCGGCCACCATCGGGGAAAAAACGAGGGTGATTGGGTGGTACCACTCGCACCCGCATATCACCGTGCTGCCATCCCATGTAGGTAGGCGATTCAAGTTACCTCCAATTCCAGTGCCCAGTACTGTGGTTCAGTAAGCTGGACTGCCTTTTGGTGTTGCATTCGGTATCTGCGCTGTTGTGAAATGATATGGAACATATGCAGTTTTGGAGATTTACTTGCAATTGTTATATTGTAGCCGTGCCATTTTGAATTTATACCATCTGATGTATACTTGCTATTTTGGAAAGCGGATGTTAATTATGCTAGGGCTTATTTCCTGTTAGTTGCTAGCTATCTATGTTTTTTTGTGTATTTGGGAATGCTATATTTAGGCGTGTAGTTTTGCTCTTTTTTTGTTATGGCACCAACCTATATTTCCCTGAGTACAAAGGCACTAGACCAATTGACGGTGACTATGTAGATTTAGGGAATTTGCTAGTGCATCTGCTTTTATGCTTTATTTGTCTCGTGGGATATTCTCCATTTGCGGTTAGGGTTGGACTTTGCTTTGCTAGTTGTATATGACTGGCATGAGCCATGTATTGCAGATGTTCGGACCCAGGCAATGTTTCAGTTGATGGAACCAGGCTTTGTGGGTTTGATATTCTCTTGTTTTAGTGAAGATGCTCAAAAGGTATCGTTCTTGCACTTCATATGGACAGCATGTTTACTACCAGTTTGGGCATCCATGAGACCATGACATTGAATTAGTCTGGCTGAATTGATACCTTTTTGTTCCCACAGGTTGGAAAAATCCAAGTAATTGCCTTTCAGTCACTTGGTGGAAATCATCAATCTATTGTCCCTGTTAATGATCCAGTCATTAACCTTGAATCATCTTGGAGTTCATTGGATACTTCTTCACATCCTGCATTGATCGAGGGCATTGAACAAGACACGGGGGATTCTAAAACTTCAAGAAATAGCAAGGTTTATTCTCATATCATATGTTGTACTCCCATGTTCTATTCGATTTTATTAAGAAAATGTATGACTGGTCTCTAAGACAGGATTCCATAAATGCAATTTTTTTACTAAAAAGGAAAGCAATAAGACCGAAAAGTGGATTTAGACCTGTTTCCTTCCATTGTTATAGAAGTTATGTGTGTGGAACATAACAAGCAGTGATATGTGTCATTCAAGAAGCTTCCCATGCCTTCCTTTTTAATGGAGAGTGTTTAAACTGCACTAGGAATATCCAACAAGTACCTGATCAGTGGCAATGTTAGTCGTTGCACAACCATAGCATATTATGCAAGAAAAAAGATCCAAGTGGTACTGCTACATTTTGGACAGATAAAACATGTAATTAATTAATGGATAAACTGTTAGCTAAACAGGTAACGTGCAAAGAACCACATCCATTTGGGCTTTGCCATTCGTTAACAGCAACCTTGTTTATCCTTTTGACAAATTCTATGTTGTGCAATGGACAAGTGCTCAGATCTATGAATTGCCATCGACGAACATGAGATCTATGAAATGCCATTTCACAAGCTTTTTTCTTCACTTTTTGCCATCACCGTTAGTTGACCTCCGTTAACGCCATGCAAAATGCCCATTTTACACTTAGATGTCCAATGTCAGCCTAGTGAGTATTTCATATTTTCTAGGGTTAAGATGGACTTCTTGCACAACTGACACTTATGGCAAAGAGGGATGAAAACCGCTTGTGCAATGGTATTTTGTTTGTAGAGTTTATGCTCTTCAATGGCAATTCGTAGAACTGATCACCCGTCGCTACATGATGTAGAATATTTTGAAAACAACCTGAAATAAGCCCATGAGCACTGCGCTTCATTTCATTAAGAAGAAAGAAATATTTACAAAGAGGGATCCTTAAAGGATCTTTCAAGAAGCTCCAACACACCAAGCCCCCTCGCGCATGTTCCAAAAAGACACACAACTAGGATCGGCCCACCCAGTGTCCATCTTGTTTTACATTGGGGTACGAAACTGTCTCTCCTAAGTGATAAACATCATGTTTATGTAGTGAACTTTGTTCCAAGGCAATAAGGATATTTTATATGGGTTTTGTATCTTAAGTATTGACAGTTTGACACCCATAAATCAACCAAACACCATCACAGCTATGATTGTTATGCTCAATAATATCAGACAGATGCCTTCATTCAGTCATTCTACCATACACCAAGGTAGATATATAACATCCACATGATGACTGCTGACAATTGTGACTAGAAAATTTCTCCTGATGGATTACATGTCTGTTCACCCTGATATGATTTTGGATGAACCCATGTCCATCAGATATTAACATATAGCATGCATTACATTGTGTGGGATACCTATGCCGGGGGTATCCGGAGACTATACAAACACGTACGGTCAATGGGGTACCGAATAGAAAGGATAATATATCTGTACGGTGTTGGTTAGGAGTCCGGTACGTACCGGATTGCATGCCGTGTACTTCGGACCCTAGCCATAACCGAATTAGAATAGATCTTAGTCTTACTAGATTAGAACTATATTATATCTGTAACCATTCCCCCACTATATAAGGGGTACGGGGTGCCCCTTGAGGGCAACGGAGATCCATCTGCGCAATACAATCGCCAAGCAGGAGTAAGGTATTATCTTACCACGTCGAGAGCCTGAACCTGGGTAAATCGTCCCTCTCTTCATCATTAACCATCGAATTCCGAGCTCGATAGCCACCCTATAAGTTTATTGTCGACCCCAATCGTCGAATCATTAACCATCGAATTCCGAGCTCGATAGCCACCCTATAAGTTTATTGTCGACCCTAATCGTCGACACATTGTTTGGGAAACCCTGTCCACTGGTTCATATTAATTGGAGGCACATTTTACCTCTACTGTATTTGTCTGAAAATTACGCAGCTTTGTTGTATCTACGCATCTTTTCATTTTCATTTAATGAGAAG
This sequence comes from Oryza brachyantha, assembly GCF_000231095.2. Taxonomy (NCBI): domain Eukaryota; kingdom Viridiplantae; phylum Streptophyta; class Magnoliopsida; order Poales; family Poaceae; genus Oryza; species Oryza brachyantha. The sequence continues at coordinate 17,923,031 of NC_023167.2, forward strand.
TCCTTAATATGCAAGTTGCCTCTGGTGTGATGGATGGAAATTTCTGTACTACGTATGTTAAATGGGATATGATAGTCTTGTTTAGAAGTTTATTTAAGCAACACAATGTTGTTTGTGTTCCTTCTTACAAGTATATTAATACTGGCAAACTTACTGTGCTTCTACTTATTCTCTAGGTGTGGGAAAAATCTTCCGATGTGGATTTCTATTCTCATTCTGGCACCAATCATTCAGCAAAACATCAATCCAGAGAAAATGCTATCGTTGCATGTGATCCCAATAACGCACCTGAGACCCCTGTCGATCTAGATGAATCAGATATGACCCCAAGCATCCAGGAGGCGTTGCACCGGTCAAACATGGACATTAGGTATTGTTTGTTGAAAACTTGTTATTCCTGTCCAGAATACGTTTGCTTTTTATGCTGTACAAATGTCATTTGAATGATTAGTCTCTGGCTTGCTTTCTGTGCCACCTGTTTCTATAGGATCTCTAAGTCCCTACTAGCTAGTAACCATGGTTATTAAGGTGCCGCTATAGCGTCGCTATGGTGCTTCCAGAAGGCCAAGGCATCCTTTGCCTTTGGCTGCCTCTGCCTTACGGGCATGCAGCGGCGGAGCTGGCGTGTGGGCAGGGGGGTCTTCAGCAGCCCCTACCGGTGCCGGAACCATGGAGACCCCCCTACAAATTTCTACCATGGATATGTTAGCAAGTGTATCTAGAAAAATTGAAACATATGAGACAACATGTTTTAATTTATGTTAGACTACTTTGGTCATCCGGTCAGACCCCTCTACTATTTTTTGCTGGATCCGTCCCTGTGGGCATGAACCAAAAGAGAGAGGATAGGAGCAGAGTGGTAAGTTTAAGATGGAAGAGGAGGCGACACTTGCTGCAGTATGCACTTTGCCCTCCATGAGTCTGCCTCTCTGACGTCACCCTCTCCCCTTCACCCTTTCCCTCTTGTGCCAATGAGTAGAGGGAGATCGGTAGGACCACCTATTGCTGCTGAGGGAGAAAAGGATGCTTCTGGCTGCAAGAGGGGGGAGAGAAAGGAGAGGAGTCTGGGAAGATGGCTCTGCTTGATGATCCTGCATGAAGAGAGAGAGAGAGAGAGAGAGAGAGAGAGAGAGAGAGAGAGAGAGATGTGGAAGGGAGACTGCTGCATGATGGGGGTTGGGGGAGAGAGGTATGGAGGTGGCGGCGCCTGAAGTGGAAGTAGGGTTACTGTTGCCTGCTAGGTCAAGAGAGGAAAGTAGTGGGCCTAGTCTAGCTAAGTGTTTGAAATTGCTATTGGGCTGGGCTGTGTCGAACAGATGCTCTAGATTAGTGTATATACAACCCATATCTCTTATGCTCTCTCTTTTTTTTTACTGCATGTAAGGCGTCACCATGCCTTACGCCTTGTCGCTAAGGTGGTATGGCAGTGGTGAGTCGCCTTAACTCGCCATACTGCCTCAATAATCTTGATAGTAACACACATTTAATAAATGCAATTCCAGTGTGATACTTCTTTCCCATGGTGCTATACTGCTATGTCCATGTCCCGTATATTCTCTTTTTAGGCAAAAAGTGTGTGGTTGGTCTATGGTCTCTCAAGTTTGCCAAATGGTCAATTTAGCCTTGCAGTTTCCCTTTTTTCCAGAGCAAAGTATGATGATCCCTAAGATGTTAGTTCTTCCTTCGTTTCAGATCATAAGATATTTTTGTTTTCCCTAAAGTATCTATAATCCAATGTATATGTTTTATACATATGTTCAGATTCATTAGTATTTATATGAATCTAGGGAAAACCAAAACATCTTAATAACCTGAAATGGAGGTAATATCTAAGCGATTGTGCTGTAATTTCAGTTCTTTTCTAACGCCCAAAGCATGCTCTTCTATTACAAAAACTGTTGTAGTTTTCTGCGTTTCCTAAATAGTTTATGCTATATCGTACGAGAAGGCATGTTGTGACTACTGTCCTTTTTTTTAATTACAATTGTATATATATCTGAACAATTTAGCTTCTTCAGGATCTGTAATATAATCATCTATTAATTTCTAACTACAATATGTTGCCAATAGTGGTGCAGAATATGTAAGAAAGGAGGTCCCACTTTATGTATTTCCGACAGGGCATCTGCTAAAGCTGGACACTACATTAACTTCTTACTGTGATATGCAACATGTCATTTTTGAAGAGGAAAAATCGGCATATAATCAAGCCATGCATCAAAATATTCGGTAACTCAAGTTACTTTGCCTTAAATAGTACCATACATCTGTTATGTGGTGAACGGTGAAGCCCATATCTTATATGGTTCATTTGCAGTGATGGGAAGATCCACCCACTTACATCTATTCACCATGCATCTACGTACAATTCATCTCTCTGCAAATTAATGGAATATTGGTTAGAAACACAATATCTCTGTTATTTGGCCGATACGTTTATCTATATGCACTTGTGCAGCCTTGTGCTAACTTATCTTGCATTCTGCTAACTAGTTTGAGCCCTGCTATAACTGTACTTCAGGATCGTCTGAAGGAAAATGAAATTCGGGTGAGTGGAGCTTGCATCTTATTACACTGCTCTTAAAGGTAGTTGTTAGTTGTCACTAATGGCTACTTGGTTATGTGAACAGTTATCTATGTTAATGGAGGAGGCTAAACAACTTGAGGCAGAGAACCAAAGCATGAGAAATGATTCTCCTCGTCGCTTGATGTATCATGGGACTAGTGGTAGCAGTTCTCTGATGGCTCAGGACAAGCATGCTGCTGCCAACCAAATGAGCCCTAGAAGTCCTAGTGGCAGCAGCCGGAGAAAGGCTTCCTGATTTCAACCTTGTTCACTTGTTATGGTCAATATCATGAGCTGCGTTTCCACCCAATGCTATCTGAAGTCCCCATTTTTCTGGTGTATGAAGGTGTGTGCAGTGGCTTTGTACATACTCTACTCCTTTCAGCACCAGTGCTGTTGTGAAAGTTATTTCGGCCTCCCTTCGCTTTGTACTGATATTCCTTGCTCTGCCGCTGAATTCGCTCCTAATTTCTCCGGTGTTCTTCCCTGTTATCGCAAAAATGCGATTGAGATCTTCATCACTGATGGCTTCTTCCATGATCTTGTAGTTTGTGCTGGGGTGGTTGCTTGATTGCTTTCCTTGAGCTATTGCTAATTCAGTTGCAATGCATTTCCCGTGCAGGCAAAGACGAAGTTTGTCTTTGCTTCGCAGTTGGAACAAAATCATGTACCAACACAAATGTTGAAATTCTCAGGCACACTTGCTGCCAAGGTGTCATAGTGGAAGACATCGACTGGGTAGAAACTTTTTGTGTACAATGCACGGATGACTAGTCTTATGGTCACTTGGTCAGTTTGTCTGCAATTATCCACTGTACTTGAACCATGGGAATTCAATGAGACCTCTTGTGCGGTGGCGACAACATGCTGTCGAGCTGCATGTTCGACAGGTGACAGATTTTGTTTCAGTGCTGGCGCCATGGCATGGAAACATATATTTGGAGTTTTTCTGTGAACGAAATTGAGTGTTCACCGTGGAATGGAAGACGGCAGAAGCTACCGGTTAAGAGTTCACACCTCAAGCATCATATGGGCCATTAGGGCATCTGTTCTTTGACGTTGCCACCCTGTACGTGTGTATGATCCACTTGGGGAATACACAGCAAAACTGATCGAGACAATGCATTTTGCGTCCAAGTTACGAAGGATGATGCCACATCGCCGCCGTGCCGTACGCCACATGAAAGCCTATACGCCACCTAGGTGATAGATCCTGTCCAATGATGGTTCAGGCCGGACGAATCCATCATGAAAGCTACAAAATACTAGGTTTATATTTTGGCTTTGGGTTTAGGTTATAATCCAAAATTTAAATTTCTAACCTAAAATTTGTACTTGATTTTGAGGTTTTCGCTAAAGTTTATTTTTCAGCTTTGACTTTTATGCCATCATGAAATATATAAAAATTTTTATTTATAAATTATTTTTCCATTTACAAATATACCGTTTGGTCTTTTTCTTCTAGATACCCTAAAGATAACCCTGTACAGTTCCATGTTCATAAAGGATGCAGGTGTGCAATTGCAGCATTGAGGCAGCATTCTTCAAGCTAACTTATTCTCGTTTTTTTGTTGGCTTTTGCATGCATGTTTTTTAAACATTAAATAGCATAATTTTTTCTCAAAAAGTTTCTATATAGGACTTTGCCGTCTCACACTTCTTTTTTTTCCCAATTTTGTAGTATTAACTATATCTTTTATACTATATTAAATAGCTATCCCAGAAATCAAAAATTCTTTCTTCTTCAAGAAATAACACAACCTGAATGGTGCTCTAATCACGTCACTTATCGCAAAAATTAAAAACAAAATCTTTTTACAAGAAATAACACAGCCTGAATGGTGCTCTAATCACGTCACTGATCCCACTTTCATCAAGGATGCAAGTTTGCAGCACGTGGTGCTCTAATCACACCTAGTGATGCCATTGGTTTCTTGATTCCTCAGCGGTAGAATGCACTGCAGTGCACACGTACCACAGTGCAGCATCTACAAAAAAACACAAGGTCAGAACAAAGCTTAGTGCATTTCAAGAGAATGCTATTCCATCCATTACATTAATATAAAATGTTTGACTTTTTACTTGCAATGTTTGACTATTTATTTTATTTAAAAAATTATGAAAATATCATTTATTTTGCTTGTGACTTACTTTATTATTAAAAGAACTTTAAGTATAACTTGTCATTTTTTATATTTGTACTAAATTTTTGAATAAGATGAATATTCAAACGTTACAAAAAAAAGAGTCAAACATCTTATATTATAAAACGGAGGTAGTAATATTTTACTTTCTAAAAATTTGTAATGGGTTCATCTAAAAAATTTTGGGCATAAAAATTACCCAGTCAATAAAACTCTAAAAATAAATAACTTATATTAGAAACACATATTTCTTGCCTCAGATTTAGAACATAAGTGAGCTAATTTTAGGCGTGCGTAAATATTAGGAATGTTCTACCTCTGTTATATATTGCAAGACATTCTAGCCTTGACTAAATTCATTAATTGATAAATGTATATAATTTATATATATGTCTATATTTATTAGCATCCATATGAGAAAGTCTTACATCATAAAATAAAGGGAATATTTGGTAACCTTTTGAAGATATATTTTCTAACTCAATTCCCTAAATCTAGTTTTAGACATCAATTTGAGATATCTCTGGGAAATGATCTAAAAGAAAATAGCCTGTGGTTAACCTAACCCAAATGGATTAGAGCTTGATCAAATCATCCATGCTGTTGGATTAGGGCTTGATCAAATCATCCCTTGCTTGTTCCACGGTCAAATATCAATGAGCTACCTGCGTTGGAGTAGGTCCACGTTCTTTGACCAAGCCAGCCGCCAACCAGCGCTGCCGATGAGAAAAAGAAAATCCTCTTTTTTTTTTTATCTGATCGCGACGGAGCGGAACAGTTGAGCTGATCGATCGCCGGCGATCAAAGTATATTATCTCCGGAGCCAGTGACCGGTGGCGGCCATTTTTCCTCTCTTTTTTTTTTGGTACAATTTTGATTTTTTTTCTTCTTAATTTACTCTCGGCGTCATCACACGTCGCCGTCCCTTTCGGTTTCGTCTACTCGTATCTCCCCATAAAAATTCGATCTTTCGGTTCTCGGCGAACCACCCCGCCCCGGACGGAGACGACGCCGACGCCTTCGTATAAAGCGGATCGCTGCTCCGTGTCGTCTCCTGCCGTGTGATCGATCGATGGCGGGGCTGCAGCGGTCGAGAGAGACGTTCCGGCGGTCGGGGTCGTCGGGGCTGGTGTGGGACGACAGGCACCTGTCCGGGGAGATCAAGCCGGCGGGCGGCGACGGCACGGCGGCGGCGGCGGCGAGGGTGGAGCGGAGCAGGTCGAGCGGGCACGGCGGCGGGTACAGGGCTGCCGGGCGCGTCCAGCCGGCGCTCGACCCGCCGTCGCCGCGCGTCGCCGTGTGCGGCTTCTGCAGGTTCTTCGGCGGCAAGGGCGGGAGCGCCGGCGCCGCCGGCAAGGCGAAGGCCAGGCGCCACTGATCGCCGTCGATCGAGTCATCCAGAGCTAGCGAGTAGTGACTACTCATCGTCTCATCATCTGTACATACATGCAACCTCCATCGGATTGGATTCATACTCTCTTTTTTATATATATAGTTTCTTGCTTTCTTGCAAACTGTTTCATGTGATCATGTCATAGGTGCTTAGCACAAGAAAAGTATGAGGTGTAAGCAATCATGTCTCCGTGGATTATCCTGTGCAAATCTTGATAATATTGTTTATAGTAGTTAATCTATTCGGGCAAGGTCCGGTCTGATTTTATTCTTCACAGTGCAAACAAACTGCTAAAAAAATAATTTGTTATTTGGGAAAAATAACTATGGAATATGATTCTTTCTCTCTCCTTTTGGGAGGTTTACGAAGAGTTTGGCCTCTTCGAAACGAAAGGAATTTTGAAGAAGTTTTATGAAAACTGAACTAACTCCTGTGAAAATCCTGTAAAATACCTGCGCTTATTAGTTGTATGTACAAAATTTGGGAGGCTGTGTGTTTCTAGAAAAATGTATTTTTTTTCTGAATGCTTACTAGGTGAAATCCTGAAACCTGAAGTTACCAAGTAGCTCTGCAGCTGGTTCGTTATTGACATTTTTTTTTCTGAATTTTCTGAATCTTGTTTGCCCTTTTCTGGAATTTGGATTAATCATGTATGAAATTTCCTCGTCTTTTTCTTTCTTTCCCTCATTCTTTCTTTCCTGTTACGCGTGGCATTAATCATCTCCAACACCCTTCTGCAACACGGCACCTGCGATGATGGTGAGCTGCTTTCTTTGACGATTCACAAGTCAGAAGTCCGAACATTTGTTCATGATTTGCCATTTGCACAAAGACAGATCGTGTTCAAACTTGCCGGCCAAATAATTGTCAAAACTAAAATAAAATCCATTTGAGCAATTCTGGATGTATGCCGCTCCTTATCAGCCAATGTTTTCAATGCAGAAATGATTCTGTTCCCGGTTGCTACAGAGCTAGTTTCTGTCCTGACAGCATGAAGATGGATGCAGTATTACATGTACAATCCTATCTTCTTAGCCTTGTAAGCCAAAATTTGAATTTTTAATCTTGAATTTAAAGTTGATTTGATTTTTTATCGTAGTTTATTTTTTAGTCTTTGCTTCTAGGTCGCTAAGAACACGTACATGAAAAATTTATTTATAAATTATTTTTTATTTGTAAATATGTCTTAAAAAGCTAAACGATGACCATGTAGTAATTTTCAGTGTCTTTGCTCACATAAATTATTGGCACATAAGAACAGTACCAAGTATCTAGTTGGTTGAAGGTGGACTTTTGAGGGTGTTCTTGGTTCATGGTTGTAAATGTTTGACCGTACAGCAGCAAGTACGTAGAACGGAATTTCGCTGTACCTGATGCTTCTGCTTCACATCTTGTAAACGGAGGCTTCAGTTCTTTAACATTATTAACTAAATTCAGTAGGATCAAAGCCAGAATCAGACAAATATATCTCAACTGTTTCACCTTTTTTCTTTCTGAATTTGAACAGAAATTATGAATGGCACTACCTAGAATATCTGAATTTGAGCCACTCATGTAAGGTGCCAGCAGCAGGATAAAATGGCCATAATTTTCTCTTATGGATGTGTCGACCATTTGATACTTTTCAAGAGCTAGAAAAGTGTCCCTGAAAAAAGAGCTAGAAAAGTGGCTACTTGATTCAGATGAGGGAAAGGGCAGAGTGCGTCTAATCGGTGCATTACTAATGGAATAATGCTTAGCAAGGACAAAACAAAATGGGATGCCGGAGAGGGCAGAATTCGGTAGGAGTTAAAGCAACTGCCAACAGACAGATTGATAGGTAACAGAACAAGAAGTGTACTACTCCACATCAATAGACAGTAGGAGTATAGTTAATCTTAATCCCTGAATTCACCCTGCAATTACCTATGAGCTTTTTTACCATTCTTAAAAAAACACTTTAAATTATCATCCTTTTTAGTGTAAAAAGTATGGTAACTCAAAGTACATTGTATCTTAAGGTATTAAAAATTTGTACTAAAATTCTTGATAACTTGAGTTACCTTTCCAGAATGGTAAATAAACCCTTTTGGTATTGTCAGGTCATAACACATGTAAATGCCTTGATCATTCTATTATGAACTTCAGGGAAAAGAAAAACAAGAAGGTGAAATTAAGAGGTGAAACTGAAGAAATGCAGACCAGTCTTTCAGCTTCCAGTTCCTTGACGCAATAGCTCTAAACAGCATGGCAGGCATGCAATGCAACTCCTGCTCCGCTACACTCTGAAACGTACAGATTTAATCTTAACCTCTTAAATTAATGCAAAATTGATACGTGCCTCTATATCATGCATGCAACCTTGCCATCAAATGCCCCTGAATCCATTCCCCTTTGGAGAGATCCTTCCTGCATTTGTGGCCTATTTAATTACCATCAACTAAACAGATCAGCACAAAGGAAAGGACCTTTTTTTGCACCTGACATAGATAATTCAGAAACCATGCACTGTTGCTAGTACACAAGTACTGCAGAAAAGTTGGAATCTTTTGATCACCAAACCAATCAGACACAGGTCGCAATCAGGGATTCGTTACCCAAATCCACAGATAGCCATGCAGAAATCTCGCAGTCATCAGTCACCGCCATGGATGGATGATTCAAACAGCAGCTTCCACCAAGAAAAGCAGCAACGAACTGCAGACAACTCTTGCAACAGCACATGCTGGCTATTAGTAGCAGCGAGCTAGGTGTCCCTGCTATTGTTGCACTGCTTCTTCTTCTTCTTCCTCGAGCGTTCGCGTCGCGTCGCTAGCTTCTCCTCCCCTCCAATCAATCAATCGTGCGCGTAGCAGCGGCGCCGAGCTGGCTGTTCGCTTGTGCGGGGAATCAATGGCGATGGTGTGGCTGCTCGCGGTCGTGGCTCTTGTCTTCTCAGGCGCCGGCGAGGCCCGCGTCCTCCTCACGCTCGACGACTTCGGCGCCGTCGGCGACGGCATTGCCAACGACACGCAGGTAAGGTGTTACGGTTGGGTGGGTGGGTGCAGTTTTGGCCGGCAAGAAACTCTGCCACGACGACGGTGCACTCTTTGTTTGTTCGTTTAGGCTTTCTTGGACGCCTGGAACGCCGCGTGCGCCTCCAGCGAGCAGGCCGTGCTCGCCGTGCCGGCCGGGAAGACCTACCAGATCTGGCCGGTGCAGCTCGCCGGGCCATGCAAGAAGCGGCTCAAGCTGATGGTACGCGCGCGTGCCCAGTATCTCGTCTCCTTCCTCTTCTTCCTCCCGTGCGCGCGGCGCGAGCTCTCGCTCGCCGCCGGCGTCTGTTCGGTTCGATCACGCGAGCTGCATTGATGCGTTGGTGGTGGCGACAGATTTCCGGGACGATCGCCGCGCCGGCGAGCCCTGACGAGTGGGCCGGCCGCGACCCCATGAAGTGGCTCTACGTCTTCCGCGTCGACGACCTGTCCGTCACCGGCGGCGGCACCATCGACGGCAAGGGCACCGAGTGGTGGGCGCGCTCCTGCAAGCGCAAGAAGACCAAGGTAACAAACAAACCAATCGCCATTAATTCTGACGAACCATCCAAGCATCTGAATTCTCGCGTTCTTGCAGCCCTGCAACACGGTGTCTGCTCCCAAGGTGAATGCTCCCACATCCTCGTCTCCCACCGGCCAGCCGGCGAGGCGCCGGAGTACGTTCACCGGCGGCGACCAGACCATCGGCCGCCGTGCCTGACTCTCCGCCGCTGTCTGTCTCTGTAGGCGCTGCAGTTCGAGGAGTGCAGGGGCGTGAGCGTGCAGGGGATCACGATGCAGAACGGGCCGCAGTTTCACCTGATGTTCACCCGGTGCACCGGCGTGAAGGCCAGCTTCCTCCGCGTCGTCGCGCCGGAGGACAGCCCGAACACCGACGGGATCCACCTCAACGACACCTCCCATGTCCACATCATGGACAACCTCATCTCCACAGGTCAGTGCCCTACATATGCATGACCATGATGGCAGTGCAGTTCTTGCTTGCGAGCTTGGACCAATCTTCAGTTTCAGTCTGTCAGATGCTGACTCTGAAAGTGTCTCTTCTACTCCTGGTCAAACTAATTCAGCTATCTGATTGCATCTTCGCGTTTTGATATGCAAGATCAGATCAAAGCCGGTATCCAATTTGACCAGAGAAAAATCTGACATTAATTCGGTAGATAAGATAAACTGAACAAAGTCACACATTGCTGCTGTTGGTCAAATTCTTAGGGATTCATTTGCACATGATCTCATACTGCTGGTATTAGCACCCATATCTGGATGATTAATCTGCTCTTTGATCACTTTCTTCAGGAGATGATTGCGTGTCAATGGTCGGCAACTGCTCTGACGTCCGGGTAAAGGACATATCATGTGGACCTGGCCATGGCATCAGGTAGTATAGTATTCAGGTTACTGTACTTTACTCTTCCAGGATTCCTTGCATATCTTCTACTGCTTTGTAGATTTTTCTTTCTGAAGAGGATTCTGCTACTGGAATTGTCAATGCAACTAACATGTGGCACCCTTGTTTGCTCGTCAGTATTGGAAGCTTAGGCAAGAACCGGACCACTGACAGAGTAGAGAACGTGAGAGTGGACACCTGCTTGCTGACAAACACGACCAACGGTGTACGGATCAAGAGCTGGCAGGTGAGAGGTGGTTGCAGGACATGCACTCGTCACACTCCTGAATCCTCACAAGAACAATCTATTCAGAAAGATGCTCTCCTGCTGCTTTCTTGTCTTGCTGAGTTCTGACAAAGAACAATCTGCTGACAAAAATACTTGTTGGTTCTCACAAGAACAATCTACTGAAAATGCAACCCTACTTTCGTGACAAAATACGCAACTTTGTGTGTTGTTTGATCAGGGAGGGATGGGTTATGCTCACGACCTGAGGTTCGAGAGCATCGTGATGAAGAACGTCTCCAACCCAATCATCATCGACCAGTACTACTGCGACCAATCGACGCCCTGTGCAAATCAGGTAAGCCATCCGTTCATCTCTGAACTCTTTCTGAACCATCACCATTTTTCAGAGCATTGTTCAGACATTTGCAGAGAAGCGTCTGTTCGTCTGAAACTCTGAACTTTTTCCGATCGTCTGCGCAGACGGAGGCGGTGGAGGTGCGCAAGATCGAGTTCGTGGACATCCGGGGCACGTCGGCGACGGAGCAGGCGATCAAGCTGGCGTGCAGCGACACCGTGCCGTGCCGGGAGCTGGAGCTGAGGAACGTCAACCTGACCATGGCAGGCGGCGGCGCGGCGTCGGCGTTCTGCTACAGGGCGTCCGGGAAGACGGCCGGCGCCGTCGCGCCGGCGTCCTGCCTTGCCAAGACGCCCCACAGGATGCTCAGGGACACCACGCCGGAGAGAATCGATTCCTGATGTTCGCCGGATTCTTGCAAACGATCACCGGAAGAAGCTCAAGTATTTATACTTGTAATTTTTACGTTTCTTTTTTTAGCTCTTCACCTCTTCTTGTTGCCATGACAGAAGGGTATACCACCGTACACGTAGGTTTAGAAACTGTTGCCATATTGGGGAGCTGTAAGCTGTATACGACATTTGTGTCAAGGTTTTTATTTTTATTTTAACTGTGTGAGATAAATAGCAAAACTCTGAAAAAAAATTAGTGGCATTTCTTTAAGAAAAAGTCCAGATCATCCCATAAGGTTTGGCATCCTGTTAATTCACCCCTGAGTTTTAAAACAGTCTAAGCAACACAATAAACTTTTATACACTGTTTAATTTACCACCCAGAACTTTCAAACACTGTTTAATTTACCTCCTAGGTGGTTTAATTTACCCTTGGGTGGTTTTTGGGGTGATTTTCTTCAGCCGGCTCTCAGGTGAGATAGCGCCCACAAAAATCCTCCCTCTCTCAGCCCTCACAGTGCGACATGAACTACACACAAGTCGTGGCAGCCCTCACTAATGCGACATGAGCTAGACACAAGTCGTGGCACGAAAGTGAAAAGAATAGTTCACACAATGAAAAACTAAAAGCAGACAAGAAAAAAAGCCTGAAAATTATAAAGCAACCTAAAATTAAAAACTATGACCAGACCTCGTTCCCCTCTTTCTTTAATTCTCAACTCTTATAGCATAAAAAATGCATGATCTTGAAATTGACCACTCTTCTCTAACCAAAATACAGAAAAATGATGATCCCAATTTTGAGAGTAAAAGGCAAGGAAAAAAACAAAACGAAATATCCACGCACACGCCATTTCTATAATTTTTTACCGGAGATGAATAAAACACATGGGCTCCCATCGTTTCAATTTTTGGAGGAATAAGCGAAAACACGTTTTTGCAAACAAAAAATAATTTACAGATAAAACTTTTATATACGTGTCCATAGCGACTCAAAAGCGAAATGTGTAAAAGGAACCATGATGAAAAAAACCACAAAATCAAGTTCAAAATTAAGTTCTAAAATTTAAATTTTGACTTATAAGCAGTTGCAACTGCGAAACGATGGAGCCCATGCATGCTACAGATTTATGCATGCTACAGATTTATGGCAGTGGCATGAAACCAAGCACTAAACAAAATTCGTAAAGAACTAAGCCCAATGCAAAAACCATTACCAACGTTATCTTGTATGTCCCACCTAAAAACCACCCAGCAATAAATTAAACCATCTAAGAAGTAAATGAAATGGTATATGAAAGTTTAATGTGTTGTTTAGACTGTTTTAACGCTCGGAGTGGATTTTCTATATCTATCTATCTATCTATCTATTATAATACAAATACAGTCCGAAAAGGAGGCTCCACGTTCGCTCTGGGGGCTAGAAATTCCCACGTTAATCGAAGAAAAATGAAAAATATGAACCGTTAGATTATGGTGGATCCAGATTATAAGGGTGTAGATTAATCGGAGAAAAAGAAAAAATATGTACTGTTAGATCATGGTGGGTCCAGATTATAACGGTCAAGATTAAATAGCAGGTATAGATAGAAAATTTTACGTCAACAGTTGTAGAAGTAATCAAATAAGCATAGTTTCCAATCGGAAGGCAGCAGATAGAAAAAAGTACCAGCCATTCCGGCGACACGCCATCAACAACAAAATAAACATCACGTCCTGACTCATGACTCCTTGGCTAATCACCTGACAAGGGACAACTCTATAGCCTTAATACGGAGTACGTTTTGTTAATGTTTTAGTCGCTCGAAGAAGTTAACAATAGAAATACAACAAAAATCAATAAAAGATATATTAGTGAAAGAACAATATATGTAAAAATAGAATTTCAAATATAAAAGAATTATCTATTTAAATATTAAATAGAATTAAAATGAACAACAAAGTGAAGTAAACAATATTATGTTTTTAGACTTTGAATAACCAAAGTACATAAAACTTAAATATAAACTAAATCTAGATCATACGGTCTAGATTTGTTATATAAAAGAAAAGCAAATAAATCTAATTATTGATCATACAGTCTGTATTAGAGTCCATGTCTGTTTTAGAAAATCTAATTGGGTTGTGACTAATGCCTCCATCTAAAAGCATATTGATCGCCTCCTCAGCCATAGAAAGTACTAGACAGGACGACTGTGGTTGCAACGAGGCCAAGCCAGCGATAGATAAATTCTCGAGGAAAATAATGAAAAATCTAGAATAAAAATATATTGAATCATAGAAAAAGAAATAAAATGTTAATGAAAAAAGATTATAGATGTTAGATCGTACCAAGTCTAAAGTATTGGGGTATATAGAATAATATAAAAAGTCCATGTGTAGATAGAGTTTATAAAAATCCAAATTTCGGATTAAAAAATTTAAACTTCTATAAATACAATTTAGAAACATATAGATCCGATTAAAAATCGAATTTCATAATTAAAAATAAAAAAATAATATAAAATAGTTCATGTGTAAATACAGTTTAGAAAATCCAAATTATGGATTAAAAATATGAAAATAATTGAAATTGAGGGAAGAGTTCATCTATGAATACAAATTGAAAACATCTAAAACTCCGATTAAAAATAAGTAAAATTAAGAGAAAGAGCCAACGTATAAATATAATTTAGAGTATCTAAAATTTAAATTATAAATTAAATATTACATCTAAAAGAGTTTATTTACAAGTATAGTTTAGCATACAGGTAAATAATATATTTTACAGTTTAAAAATCAAAAGATATAAGAGTAAAATATAAAAGTGACTTAAATATAGCCGTGCAAAATGCGCGGGCCAATACTTTATTTTTACGGAAACAATATTGACTCAACTGTAGCACGTAAGAGTGGTGGGCTGATGGCCCACTTATATAGTCCACGTAGACAAGGTGTCAGAGGCCCATGGATCGAGTTGTTCTTGTGTCGCCAATAATGGCGATTTTTTGCTCGACGTCCACGTGGACCAAGATCCTCCCAAGAAAAATGAAATCGTGGATCAGATTTTCCTCAGAATGAATCGTCGTGGACTAAATCCCCATGCATTTCTACACAAAATTGTTGTCAGAAAATTATTTTCGTGTTTACTGATCTTGTGTAGGTCAAAGCTACTGATCTTGGATGCCACTTGGCCCGAGGATGGCGCCGCCGCCGCCGCTCGCCGGCGTGGTGGTGGTCGCCGCCGCGGCCGCTGTCCTGCTCCTCTTGCCGAACGCCGCCGTGTCCCGCACCCTCCTCTCGCTCGACGACTTCGGCGCCGTCGGCGACGGCGTCGCCAACGACACCCAGGTACTCTCTCTCCAGCTCACTCACTAGCTCAGCTCGCACGTGACGTCACCATATCCAATGGCGTCTTCCCCGTCTCCGTCCAGGCCCTGGTGGACGCCTGGAGCGCCGCCTGCGCGACCGGCGACCGCACCTTCCTCCACGTCCCCGCCGTCAGGACCTACCTCATCTGGCCGGTCACGCTCGCCGGACCCTGCAGGGAGGAGATCAAGCTCTTCGTACACACCACCACCACCACTTTCTTGTGCCTCTGCTACCTTATCCTCTCCTCGTTCATCGCGTCCGGTCTCGTCAGGTTTCTGGCACCATCGTCGCGCCGGAGAGCCCCGACGACTGGCCCCACGGCGGCCGCGGCGAATGGCTCCACTTCCACGGCGTCACCGACCTGGCGGTGACCGGCGGCGGCGTCATCGACGGCCGCGGCCACCGGTGGTGGGCGCGCGCGTGCAAGACGAAGCACAGCGCGACCCAGGTAACCTCCTCTCTCTCGCCCGCTTTTGCTGTACACAAGATCTGAATTTCTCTCAAATTCTGAATTTTTTTCGGTGTTTCGCTTTTGCCTCTGCAGAATTGCACTGCCCAAGCTGCTCCAAAGGTGAAATTTTTTCGGTTACCTCGAGAGTAATCGCCATTAGCAGGGGCAAGAATCAGTTTCATCTTTGATTTGCAGGCTCTGCACTTCGAGAATTGCCAGGGTATCAGCGTGAAGGGGATCACGCTGCAGAACAGCCAGCAGAGCCACCTGACTTTCACCCGGTGCTCCCACGTCAAGGCGAACTACCTGAGGATCACCTCGCCGGAGGACAGCCCGGACACCACCGGAGTCCACGTCGTCAGCTCGCGCAATGTTCATATCATGGATGACTTGATCGCCACAGGTACACGTTTTCACAAAAAAGAAATTTTCTGAAGAAAGGAACTTCTCCTGAAACTGAAAGAAACATACTGCTTGATGCTGAAACAGATGTCACATTTGAAATTAGTTGATCAGAAGTGTTTTGCAGGACATTAAAAGGCTCACAAAGAACATGATTTTCCCCATCTTTATGTTTTTTTTTTCAGGTCATGATTGTGTCTCGATTGTGGGCAATTCCACGGATGTGCGTCTCAGAGCCATCTCTTGTGGACCTGGTCATGGCATAAGGTAATCTATCCGTTTTATATTACAAGTTAATTTAAATGTGTACTAAGTCAAATCTTTTTAAATTTGATTGATTTTATATAAAATATAGTAATATCCATGACACCAAATTAGTTAATTAGATCCACAATTTAGTATATATTTTTACAGTATATATTTATTTTGTTTTAGAAATGTTATTATATTTTCTATAAATTTGGTCAACTTAAAAAAATGTTTGAGTTAAGACAAATCAAAAGTGGTTAATAATATGAAACGAAGCGAGTATCCCTTTTCTCCTTCTCTTAAGTAGAACTAACAAACAGAGTGTGCTTGTCAGCATTGGAGGCTTAGGCGAGAACAGAAGTTACCACAGAGTAGAAAAGATCAAGATGGACACCCTGTTCATCTCCAACACTGAAAACGGCGTACGCGTCAAGACCATTCAGGTAAACACAAAAATCCCGTTTCGTTTCACCATCTGAATCTTTGTCAGAAACGCAAACTCCCTAGCTAAATTTCTGCTGCTGCTGTTCTTCTTCTTCTTCTTCTTCTTCTTCTTCTTCTTCTTCTTCTTCTTCTTCTTCAGGGTGGCTGCGGCACCGCCCGCAAGGTGAAGTTCGGCGACATCTTGATGAAGAACGTCAAGAACCCGATCGTCATCGACCAGCAGCACTCCTCCAGCAACGAGTTTCCCTGTACATCCAAGGTACGATCGATGAACTCACTCATGATCAGCATCAGATTCTGAACTCGTTTTTTTTTTTCCTTTTTGGGGGATGGAATGCTGCAGAACGGAAGCTCGGTGACGGTGGGGGAGATCAGCTACATGGACATCACCGGCACGTCGGCGTCGGAGCGGGCGGTGACGTTCGCGTGCAGCGACGCCGCGCCGTGCAGCAGGCTGTCGCTGGAGAACGTCAACATCACCATGGCCGGCGGGCGGAACGCGTCCGCCTACTGCCACCAGGCGTTCGGCAGGAGCATCGGCGTCGTCGTCCCGGACTCGTGCCTCGCCAAGGAGGACTTCCTCCGGCTGCCAGTCGCCACCGCGGCCGGCCACCGGAGTGCCGGAGAAGATGATCGGTGAACCTGTGTGAAGACGCTATGATAACTTACTCAAAAAAAAAAAGACGCCATGATAAATGAAAATTTAGGTGATTGTATTGTATACAAGTCTTTTTTACTTGTGTACTCAACCCTATGATGAATGAAAATTTAGGTGGGGAAGCTCCCCCGAAAAATTATTGAGAGACACTTCGCAGTTTATATAAAAAAAAAAACTCCCTCCGTTTTTTTTAAGTTGTTGACTTTTTATCTATGTTTCACCTTTCGTCTTATTTAAAAATTTTGTCCAAATATATAAAATTATAAATCATACTTAAAATTATTTTAGTAATAAATAAAATCATAATAAAATAGTCAATAATTATATAAATTTTTTGAATAAGACTAATGGTCAAACATAGATAAAAAAAGTCAACAGCGTCAAAAAAAATCGGAGGGAGTATAAGAACTAGCTAGGGGATTGTCCATCGCAATTTTACGCGAAGCTAGATAATTTATGTAGAGTTAGATTTAATATACAACTTTAAAATTTTATTTCTATAGATACCATTTTGTAGAACTATATTTGAATTTCCTAGCTTATGTTTCTATACACATATTAGATTCTATTTATTTAGGTTTTGATTTTATATGCAAATCTTCAATGTTTGGATTTTATATAGAACTATTTGATTATATTACTATAAATATAATCAGTTTTTCTATATAAATATATCGATCAACATATCCCGTTATAATCTCAACCCTGATCATTTTATTTCCTTAGGTTAATATGTTAATTTTTAGTCTTTAGAACGAACATGGTGATTTCTTTTCAAACTATCATCATAAGATGATAGAATGATAAATTTAGCAAGATAAATTAATATGTAATATATCATTCCACAAATATAGAAGCTTAAATTCAAATTTTACGAGTTATAATAAAAACAAATATGAAGGTGCAAATATGAAAAATAACAAAGTTTATTTTATTATCTTTGTTTCAACTTCTAGACGTCGAATTTAAACTTGGATGTTTATGGAGTCCACGTAGTATTATTTTTTAAAATAATTATAACTATTTGGGTGATGAGTGTAAAATCCATTCTCCTCTGTTCCTTTTCTTTCATTTCAAAACTCTTGGTAATTTATTTATAGAAATTAAACTTAGACCACTGATTTTGGTGCGGTCAAGAGATTTATGTCAAAAATGATTTACACGCAGGTTTATTTTTAGAGAGATCTATAAAAATCATTAAAAATAAATGAAAAATTAGAAGGGAAAAAAAGGGCAGCACCAAGATTAGCCAGAGCCTGAAACCAAGGTGAGCCAATGGCATGCAATGCAACCCACCAACCAGAAAGAAGCCATGGCTATTTATGTCACTTAACCTCCTATATAAACCAGGTTAAACTCTGATACGAATCCATCACCAAAAGCCGTAGCCTCTCAGCCTTTTTTCTTCCATCTCGTGCTCTCTTTCTTTCTCGGCCAGCCCTAGCTCTACATCCCTCAAGAAACCATCGATCGAGGGCGGCCAGAAAGAAAGATCACAATAATACATTTTTATTACACATTAATTTGCACGCCATGGCGAGGTTCGTCATCATCTCCGTCGTCGTCGCCGTCGCCGCATTCGCCGCCGTCGAGGCCCGCGTCGCTCCGACCAGCTTGAACACCATCGCCGACAATGGCCGCAAGATGGCCGCCGCCGCCATCGACGAGTGCGCCTTGACCTGCGAACATGTGAGTGATCGACACTAGCTCCATCTGAGAGAAAAAAAAAATGGACGGTGAGAAGGAGGAGAAGAAGAAGTTGTCAGTAGCGATGCTGATGCATGCATTATATATGTTGCAGGTGAGGAACAAGAGGATGTGCGACACGCTGAGGAAGCTGCCGGGGGTGAGCTCGCCGCGGGACCTGCTGTCGGCGGCGGTGAAGATGTCGGCGGCGAAGGCGAAGGCGGCGAAGGCGAGGTTCGAGGCGGCGGCGGCGTCGTCGTCGTCGAAGGCGGGGAACCCGACGGCGTCCATCCTGGACACCTGCATCAGCGGCTACGACAGCGTGGTGGCGGCGCTGGAGGAGGTGCAGCAGTGCATCGACGCCAAGGACAGCAAGGCCACCCTCGTCTCCAAGATGTCGGCGGCGGCCACCTTCACCGACGACTGCGACGACGCCTTCGTCGAGTTTGCCGAGGCGCCCAGCTTCGCCGCCGTGCAGCGGAACGTCCGCCGCGTCGTCTCCAGCACCCTTGCCATCGCCGCCAAGCTCAAGCAATAGATCTACGCGCCTACGCGGCCTGATCGTCATCGATCTCAAGTTCTCAACCATCGATTAACTACGTGCTATTTTTTGTACGTGATTAATTTAACACATACGCTTAATTAGCACGTGCTGAATTTGCATGTGTAAGATCGAGATCAGGAGGAGTGGTCTTGTAATTAAGTAGCACTGGGAAAAAAAATACCCCCCCCCCCCCCAAAAAAAAGAGAAAAGGCTGGAGAGAAATTTATTTTGTAGTGTGAATCTTTAATTAACACGGCAATTTAACAGATTGGTCTCGTGTATATCATATTGTCATGCATCGATCTTGAGGGTGAAAACATTATTAGGGCATGTTCAATGGTAGAGTCAAGTCACGTTAGAAAAAACTCTTCCTACAAAGAATACTCTTTCAAACTAATTCTTTATAATTACAGGCTAATTAATTCTCCGTTCATATTTTATCTGATTAGCGTCTCCGATTATAATCAGCACATATATCAAACATATTTTCTGGTTATCTTCTCGTTTTATATATGGGCTAAGAGTCGATGTTTTGCTAACTCCATGCAAAACAACCACTTTTCTCTCTCATATCCTCTCTCTTCTACGTCAACAAGCATGCAGCGATAGAGACGACAATTAAAACCATTTGTATATGCCCTTACCACTGGAAAATGGACATGCATGGAAGTTCGATGGAACTATGTACCCATCATCTATCATAATCAATGGACTTATAACTGTATAAGTATAAACCAGTGGCATCTATCAGAATCGATATGATAAACTTATAATTATATGTATATATAAACCAGTCATGTCAGATCACGATTCGTTTTGTTGATTAGCCGATTACGATCCCCGTAAGATCGATCCATTGGTTAAAGTTTGAGTTTAGGCTGATTAGCCAATTACCTTCCTCGTAAGATTCTTAATTAGAGCATAATTCAAGGCCATAGCTAGAAATTAGAGGCCCTTGTATTCAAGTGTTCTTTCGGAGATTAGTGATTAACAATGAAAGATTATCCAATTTGCTAATAGCTATCTAATAGTGTAAATGATATAATTAGCGAATACAAAGTTAAAAATCTATTTTAGAAAGGCAATACGATGAACTTCTAGAAACTTTTTGCAAAAAATACACCATTTAATAGTTCGAGAAACATATGCGCGAAAGCCAAGAAAAAATCTAAGAAAAATCTTGGATAAAGAACGCAACCTTATCATCCTCATCTTTCGCTTCTGCTTATATTTTTAAGTCAAATTTTTAATTTTAAGAAAATTTCACAGAACCCCAGGTTTTGGTGCATATGTAACACAAAACCCCAATTATTGTAATTAGTTTCAAGAAACCCTATATTTTAGAGCAAAATATTTTAAGGAGCCACATGTTTATGTACAATACTTATTTCAATTATGATGTATGATATTTTTAATATATATTCATATAGATCCAAAATACACATCCTTCTCATCTAATTTATCTTTTCCGTACTCTCGCAATGCATGTTGCAAAAACTTATCACAATCCGTACTACTGATACTAATGATATATTAATCGATTATATATAAAAAAGTTATACTATTGATAACTAGCACGTGTTGAAAATGTGACTAATGTGTATATATACTTAGAAATATCACATACTATTTTTAAAAATATTATGCATAAATATATTAGCCAAATAGATAATATAAACTTAAATATGGGGTTCCTTGAAACACTGAGTCTCAAAACATGGGGTTTTTTTTGAAACAAATCACTATACGTGGTTTTACCACACGTGCCTCTAAATCTGGGGTCTCATAAAATTTACTCTTAAATTTTTAACCTTAAATTTAAAGTTAATTTTGAGGGTTTTTCACCGAAGTATATTTAGAGCCTTGCTTTTAGATCGCTAGCCCCTCGATTGCAATCATTGCGATGACTCGTAAAATGGGATAAGACATGAACATAGAATCTGATCACTAATCATCAGACCGCTATAGATGGTTCTATGATCACAATCATAAAATGGCACAATACAGATGGTTAACCACGGTGACACTTGGAACGTGGTTACATCAAGGTCTAGCTAGTTGATTTAGCTACCAAGTATTATCATCCGCTTCTAGTTATGGCCTTATGGGTCCTAGTTCAGAAGTCTCCCGAGTCTAATTAGTCTAATTTTGCCACTAATACACTTTGCTCTATGTAATTTGGACTTAGGGGTCTATAATTTTTAAGGCCGATCGTACCCATCATCATAGTATACCTTAATTTTCTCACAAAGCGACAATATCTATAACTCCGCCCATCTTATTACTGAACCAAAAATTTTAAGGCATATTATCGCTAAACTACATGCTAGCACTGGTTTCATTTCACTGGTTTTATTCCAAAACAACAATACCTATGACTCCATGATATCTGTAGTGCTAGGGATCCAAACTCTAAAATTTAATAGTTAAATTTGTTACTAAATCTTTAGTTTTTGCAACACTCTATCTTAAATATGTAGGTTCACGATAAATTTAATACCGAATCTATAGCTTCGCAGTAGTTTAATCAAACTATAACTAATTTTGTGAAATTTACAACGATTTGGAGTGCGAAGATATACGCGAGAACCAAAGAGAAAATTGACACAGCAACCAACGGTGGATAGACGCACGAAGCTACTGCCTGTTCACAGATCAACGGCGTGGATTACGTGCCCCGCAGCCACATCCACCACCAGGGCCGGGACAACAGATCGGAGAACTCGCGGGCGGCGGCGGCGGCGGGTGAGGAGACACCGCCGAGGAAGATGGCGGCGACGCTGTCGCAGCTCGACGACGAGATCGTCCGCGGGATGGCAATCGGCGCGGTCTTCACCGACTACGTGAGTTCCGCCGCACAAAAAAAAAAAATCCCCAAACCGCCTCGTCGTCGTCGTCCTCGGTTTCGGCCGGGGCTGATTCGCCGTGATGCCTAATCGAATCGGTTGCAGGCTGGGAAGATAAACTGCCTCGACTTCCACCGCAAGGAGGACCTCCTCGTCACCTCCGGCGAGGACGACTCCATACGCCTCTACAACATCACCACCGCCACGTGAGTGCGCCGCGCCCGCTTTTTTTTTTTTTTTTACCTCTACTGTGTTACCCCCGGGGCCTTTGTTCGTTAAATCTTCGTCTGTTAGATCGTTGCGGTATGTGGATGGAAGAGCGTGTGAGCTGAGCTAGTCTACTGCAGCATTCAGTTTGGCTTATAGTTCCACAGTTTAGTGGTCAGCTTTGTGTTGGGGATGTGATTGTACTGTTAGGAACTTAGGAGATTGCTGATAGAATTCATGCTTCATGTGTGTCTATTTTTGTTCTTCTGTTTGATGGATATACATTGAGGCCCATATATGAGCTCAGCTGCCACCGTTTTCTGTCTGACCACCATGTTGCTTGGGGGATATGCAGTGATACTGATACTGGCAGCATTTGTTATGGCCTCATTTTTCGCTAGTACTGTAAAGATTTATTTTCATTGTATACATGTTCTGCATTAAGCAAGTAATCCCTGCATGATGCTCGAATTTTGATGTTTTTCATGCTAACCGAACAATTGATCATTATGTAATCTGTTGTGTGTATACTGACTTGTTATTAACTGTTGCCATAATTGGGGGCAATTATTTAGGCTGTTGAAGACTACATATCATAGGAAACATGGTGCTGATCGTGTCTGTTTTACCCACCATCCGAGTTCCATCTTATGTTCTTCAAGATACAATCTAGAGTCAGCAGATTCACTTCGTTATCTATCACTGTATGACAACCGTTGCTTAAGATATTTTAAAGGACATAAAGACAGGTTGGCCATTTTCTTGTTTCCTTCTTGTATGGCGATTATGTCTAGGATAAACTTTGAGAGGTGCACACCTTTTTATTTCATTTCAGGGTTGTTTCGCTATGCATGTCACCTGTCAACGATAGTTTTATGTCAGGATCACTTGATCACAGTGTCAGGATATGGGATCTTCGTGTAAATGCTTGTCAGGTTCAAACCACATTCATTTTTTAATGCTATCAATCATATGTACACAACTTGCACTTAGCAGGTTAAAAGTACCATTTGTCATCTCAGGGCTTTCCATGCTTACTTGTTGAGCATTCAGGGTATACTACGTTTGCGCGGTAGGCCTTCTGTTGCATATGATCAGCAGGGCCTTGTTTTTGCCGTAGCAATGGAGGGAGGTGCTATTAAGCTATTTGATTCCCGGTCATATGACAAAGTTGGTATTCAGTTTGAATCTCAAAAACTGTAAATTCATATATGGCTTGCGGAAGTGTTTTCATTTTTAATGCCAAATCCAATTTCAGGGTCCGTTTGACACTTTCTTGGTTGGTGGAGATACAGCTGAAGTTTCTGACATCAAATTTAGCAATGACGGAAAGTCCATGCTTTTGACAACAACCAACAACCATATATATGTTCTGGATGCATATGGAGGGGATAAGGTCAGTTACTTATGTTGCAACAAATTTGTTCTTTAATATTGAACTAGGAAGTGCATAATTTCCTCAGATCAAATCATTTGACACCCACACGTTCCTTTTGCAGAGGTGTGGCTTTAGTCTGGAGTCATCTCCCAATGTAGCAACTGAAGCTGCTTTCACTCCAGATGGCCAATATGTAATTTCGGGTAAGACCATAATATTTTTGTTCCATTTATCTGCTATATCATTTAACATATATATTCTGATATTAACTAGTACATGGCAATTTTACCCAGCTGGTTCTCCTAAAACTTCTATATGTAAAAGTGCTTCTATACCTTGTGCATTTGTTGCCTGTAAAGAAGAAAGTTTATGATAATTGGAAAAATATATTTCGTCTTCAGCTTGCCCTCAACCATCTGAATAGAAATATTTTGTTGGCATGATATTCTTATACTGCTTTTCATGTAATAATATAACCACCATAGTAGAGGAGGATCGTATATATGCTAGTTTCATAGGGTATGTATATATACACACATTTAACAAAACTTGGCACCTCTTGTGAGAATGTGTTTTGAAAGCAATATTTCAGGCTGCGGGGCAAAATCTTTTGTTGAAAACACTATTTGCTTTATTTTGCAGGATCTGGTGATGGTACCTTGCATGCGTGGAACATCAATACAATACAAGAGGTGTTTTTTCTTAAATCATGCCTTTAGTATGTGCTGTTCTTTGTCTCTTAAGTGTTTTTACTTTTGTAGATTGCTTGTTGGAACAGTCATATCGGGCCTATCACTGCTTTGAAGTGGGCTCCCCGTCGAGCAATGTTTGCAACTGCGTCAACTGCCCTAACTTTCTGGATTCCCAATAAGTCCAGTTCGAATTAGGTGCTTAGGGAAAAGGATGGAACGTGAGATGTGCTGACTCAACAAACACTTCTAGTGTCCTGTTGTTTCGTGCACCAGATAGGTATCGTGCCTGAAGTATCACTTTTATTACCATCCGTGGCAAAAATGATGATGTACGCCTTCCATTGTATTCTCTTATGCCTTATTCTTAATACACGTAAAATTGTCTGCATCAATCACCCAAAATGTTCCTCTTCACCTCTCTCAGTGCATCATCAGAAATGGAGATCCGTACAGCTGGTCCAAATCTTTTGGTGTTTATAGTAATCCTGCAACCATCCATAGAACATGGCAACATAATTTGGTAATGGCACACTAGTGCTTAGAATATTACAAGCTAAATTCAAGGTCTCACAATATTCTGGGTTTCAAGATCTCATAGTATTATTTGATTCTTATTCTCTGCTTTCCCACTT
Source organism: Oryza brachyantha (assembly GCF_000231095.2). Classification (NCBI taxonomy): domain Eukaryota; kingdom Viridiplantae; phylum Streptophyta; class Magnoliopsida; order Poales; family Poaceae; genus Oryza; species Oryza brachyantha. Next base: position 17,948,051 of record NC_023167.2, read on the forward strand.
CCAAGGGCTTCTGAATCTTAAAATAAAAGAGTCGGCTCCAATCCAGTTTTCTTTTCTGACATGAATCCAGGGTAATGTTGGATGAGAGATTTCTCATTATTACTCTCATGCAGTTGATTGATTCGTGATTTCGCAATGTTTTTTTTTACCACTGTTACTAGAATTACTACCGCAACTTGCATGTTACCCGTAATGGAAATTTTGCTCCCCATCTTTTCGTTTTTCTTATACTTATAAGTCAAAATTATAAGTCAAAATTTAAATTTTCAGTCTTAAATTTAAAGTTGATTTTAGACATTTTACTGTAGTTTATTTCTAGCCTTAGTTTTTTTCTTTTGCTTTCTAGATTGCTAGTAATACGTATAAAAAAATTTTATTTATAAATTATTTTTTATTTGTAAATATCCGTTTGACTTTTTCCATGATAAGGCCAAGAACAATCATCCCCCCTGGATTTGTGCAAAGTAAAAAAAAAACATGCCGCCACAACGGTAATAACAGGACATTCATGATTAATCAAGATGAAATTATTGTACACAAACGGTCCAACAAACCCGAAATAGCACCTTGCAACATTATTATCCAGAGCACCAAGTGGCATCATACAACATCAATTGCCAAAGAAGAAACATGCAACAGTGAACATCTTCCTGCGCAGAAACCCCTACTTCTGTCTCTTGTAGATCTTGTGCAAGAAGGACTTCAGAACATTCTGAACAGCTATGCTTGGCTGGGCCTCTATATCCGCAATCAGCTTCTTGTAACTCTCACTCTCGTAGTCTTGAAATATCGCCTGGAATGAAGTAATAAACAAGATATCAGACTTGATTGTGAACTCAGATATAACGATTGGAGATGTCCGAAATTCACAAGCTATGTCAAGCAACTTAACAACTGAGCCATGGCACTAAGCAAGAACATTCGGTGTCTTATCACAATTTACAGGAGACAGTGAGACAGCACCTGTATTCTTATTCTTTTGACAAGGCTAGCTAGAAGCTTTCTGTCGGCATACTAGACCAATGCAACTAAACTAGGGTAAATGAATCATGAATGTTCATATCCCATGGTGTGCATAACTGTCACAAACCAAAATCCCTGTTTAATATAGCCACCAGGAAAAATATCACTCTAGCAAGTAGTGCCTATCTATTCAGCAGTAAATGCCCTGTTATCATGTTGCTACAATAGAACATGCATACATGAAGAGTCAAGGAAAACCTCATGAAGAAACATGTAAAGAAAAGCTTCATAAAGAGTCAAGGCAAACCTCTAGGTTTAGTTCTCGGTATAGATTCTTCACTTTTGCCACGCAGGCTGGATCTTTCTTGCCATAATTTTCCTGTAGAAGCAATCAAATGCTTAGACAACAACCATCACATCATCACAAAACCAGCAAAAGACTCTGGAGATAGCTTACAAACAGAACATGCTTTTGACTCTCGTCAGCACGCTCAAGGGCTTGCACAACTAGCCAGGAGCATTTGTAATCTTCAATGTCAGTTCCGATCTATAATATGACATAAAAATGGATTAAACTACAAGAGCTAAAAAAATATCAATATAGATATTGATGCTCATCTAATCTTCTATAACAGGTAAATGTGCTAACCTTGCCAATAAATTCAGGGTCACCATAACAATCTAGATAATCGTCCTGTAAGAAAAGAGTCGTATTAATTGAAAGCAGAACAATACATGTGGCAGACAAATTCCTCCTGTCATTATGTGGCAGAAATAGGAATTACCTGGACTTGAAAGTATATTCCCATCTTAACAAGAATGTCTTCTACAGCAGCATAGTTAACCAAGTCCTCTCCAGATAGCAACAGTGCACAAGCAACCTTTGGTAAAAAAGCATATCAGTACCATTTGCAATAAGTATTTATTACCAAAACAATGATTACATAAACGTATGGCAATAGAACAGAAATTTTACCGGCAGATAAAACGAATAGTAGGCTGTCTTATATTGAACGATGCGGCGGTGACTGCAAAAATATGAAAAGCTTTGAATCAGCAATCTTAAAAATCATAATTATTGAAGATATATTAGATATAACAATCCATTCCATGTATGAAAGAAACATTAGGCTTACGATCCTAAGAATTGATTCAACATAGCATGCAAAAAAAGTTCAGTTCAAAGTTGTTACAACATTGACTTACACTCCTATGTTGTATTTTGTTAGATCTTTTTCCCCCTCATGAGTTGTGATAAGGTCTAGCAATTGACCTGAGGCTGTCTTGAACTCGACCTAGGAAAGCAAGACAAGATAATTAGTAGTAGTACGACCACAGTGGTGTGAAAATTCAGACTGGCTCTGTATGTACACCAGCATATAAAATTACCTCATTGAATAGATCAAGGAGATCAGCATAGTAAGGTTTTCCCTTAAAGTGGAACCGAAGCATTCGGGTGATATGGTTGCGAAGGATAACTCCATCATTGATAGCGATGGAGCCAACCTATTGTGCAACAAATGTCCTCATGAGGGATAAGTTTCATATGTAACAAGTGAAAGAAAGGTGCACTAAAAAAGTTAATAACATGCGTGCTCTTTTTTTCAATAAATAGATAGACAATGTGCCATTCAGATAGGAGAACTTCACATTCACCAACCTGAGGCAGCCGAAACCAACAAGGCTGACCACGTCGAGTGTGTGAATCATCCATGATATCATCAAGCACAAGAAAGTAAGCTTGAAGCTACAAGACAAGTAAAGCTTAGACGAGCAATTTTAGTTGCTTTGCACTCATTATTCAGAAAATCGAGGTTAAATTATTACCCATTCAATGCACCAACCAAGAGTGCTCGTGAGGAACATCTCTTCCTCACCTAGAACATTGGCACCCTTCAACAGCTTATAGCTATCGACCACAGAGAGACCGCGATTGCACTTCCCTATCATGGCAAGAACAATAAGTTAGAAATTCACTGTGTTTTTGCACATATATTATAGAAAATAAATCAAGTCAAATTCATCTAACCTCCAAGTACATTGTAGTCCAACATCTGCTCCAAAGAAAATACAAGTTAAATCGAGCAATTCCCAAAAGTGAAAATTTAACTGATTAGATCATTGTTGTTCACCCAATCCATGGTGAAGCTTTACATTAAGAAAGGGAGCAAATGAAGAAAGCAGTAGGTGACTAAGCCGACCATCCATGATTCATCCTAAAACCGGAGTATCAATCAAAGAGGCAAAAGGACTTCCAATTACAGAAGCTAATAATCATACGCTTTGCTCTAATAGTTCAATAATTCAGTTGACCCAAAAGATCACTTTTTGCCTTCCAAATTTGGATAACTATTTTTGTCCTCTTTTTTACATGGAAACAGCATTCCACCAGCTCATTTAACAAAAGGGAAAAATTCTGCAGGCTTCCTTTACTGCACTTGTTGATTCATTCCAACATATTTAACCAAGACTAAACCCCCCAAAAACCTAATTACTCAATGCCATTTACTCAGAGGTTATTATTAGCATTTAGCAGCGATCCGCACGTGCTGTGACTAAATTAATTGCAGTTCAATCAATCAAAGACCGATCTTGCACGGGGCGGGGATCCGCTCTAAACCCCACCAAAAATCCGGAAGAGAAGATCCGGGAGGAACACATGCTCAGCAAGAAACGAGGGAGAGAGAGAGAGGGAGGAGGGAGAGATGGCGGGGGGAGCATTACGCGGTCGATCCACTGGCGCGACGAGTCGGTGAACTCGAAGGCGGGGTCCCCGAGCAGCTCCGCCTTGAGCACCCCGTAGATCCGCTTGAACTCCTCCCTGGTGTCCGCCCCGCCGGCGCTCCCATTCGCCGCCGCCGCCGCCATTGACGCGACCGCCGAGCAGGGCAGAGCCAAGAAGAACAGGATCGACAGCGACCGGGGGACGAAACCGGCGGCGGAGGCAGGCAGGCGGGCTCGAGCTGGTCTTCCGCGACGGCACGACCGAATCCGGGAAGTTGGCGAGAGTAGCCGAAGATTGCGATTATCTCAGGGGGGGCGTCGGAGGAGGAGGAGGAGGAGATCGCGATCGCGACAGCGACAGCGACAGCGACAGCAACCGGAGTGGTGGTGACGAGACGGCAGCAAAGCCCCCGTTTTTATACTCGCGTGGCGTCGTTTTCAGAGTTCAGGGGGTGGAGACCAACGATGATGCCACTATTCCACTAGACAAAAACTATTCCAGTACTCAAACGGATCAAACCAATTTTTTTGCTTCCTAAAACAAGATCAGCTATAGCGTATGATCGATTATGTTTTTTTTTCTAAAATTTTCTATGAAAAAAGTTACTTTAAAACCACAGATAAACCTACTTTTAATTGAAGATTAAAGTAAGCTATAATTAATCGTTGCTTATGATTTGAATACTTTTACGTGATGAGTAAAATTGGTTTTGGTCTGTTTGGGTTAAAAAGAAGTGGCAGTTGTATTATTATTACTGCTCGTATGGATCCAGATCTGCTTTGCTGCTACTGCTGGTTCAGAAGCAACAAAAATTTTATAGTTTCCGTCACGTTGCTGGCTAGTGGGCCTCGTGGCTCCTGAACTGATGGGCGATGGAACCGTGACAGTATCAAGCTTGCCCATCTAGATCACTAGAGGCCATACCGAGGCATGTTCTTTTCATTGGAAGGTTTTGGATTATCTGTTGGCATGTTTTCTAAGCACATAATTGAAGTGTATTTTTAGTCCAAATTTTTCGCTTTTATTTATATTTATAAGCTAAAATTTAAATTGTTAATATTGAATTTGAAATAGATTTTTTTTGGGGTTCCTCGTATTTTATTTCCAACTTAATGGTTGGATTATATGTTTATAACCAAAAAAATTGAAGATTTTGGATTATCTGTTGGCATGTTTTCTAAGAGCACGTATATAAAATATTATTATAAATTATTTTTTATTTACAAATATGTTGCTTGTTTTTTCTATTAAAAGCCAAACAAACATCCTCTTTTTTAAAAGTTTTATATCTAATCTTTATTTATAACAGAGAAATTTTAATTTTATAACATTATAAATTATAATGTTAATTTAATTGTTCATATCCCTAAGTTATATAAACACAATCAGCTGATCAAAAATCTTTGGTGACTTTCGAACAAGACTTACATAAAACGTTGGTAGGTGATTAGATTCTTGGTTATGCCTCTGACTTTCTTGAAAAAGGGTAGAAGTTGATGACTTGAGAATGTTGCCAGGTTGTGACTTGAGTGAGTAATGACACTACTGTACCGTGCTATTTTAGTGTTTTGGGTGGACAAGAGGCGATGGGATCCATGTGCTACCGCATTGAGGTGAAAGTACAGTGAATTTGTATTGATTTTTAACCGCTAAATTAGAAATGGATAGATCATATCTGATTGCTATAGCAATAGTAAAGTACAAAAAATCATTTGTGTCACTGTTCATAAATTTTTTTCACTTTTCCCTCCTATAAACAGTGATCCTCTGCTGTACCGGACAAGAGGGTTTGAATTGCTTGAAAAAGAAATTAAGAACGATGTGCTAGTGTAATGAATGACGGGTCATGGGGTCTTGCTAAGATATTCATAGCGCCAGGTGCCCAAACGCGCTCGCGGGCGGTTGGGTACATGATTGTAGAGTAGGTGAGGCACTGGAAGTTGCATGTTTTTTAGACGCGTGTCGATATGGATCAATATGCTCATTTATTTGGACTAGCAAAATGCCCTTGCTTCGCAAGAGGTTAAGAAAAAAAAGTAAGATAAATTTTACCATTTTCGTACACTCAACCATACATTTTTTTAATAAATATAATTAGAACCTTTTATATATAGGCTTTTTTTATCAATCTTAAAAAGTATCTCACGGTACCAAGAATTTTAGTATAATTTTTTAACCTTAAGATACAAAGTATCTCAAATTACCATACTTTTTAGTGTAAAAAGTATGATACCTTAAGATATTTTTCAAGGATGATAAAAAAACTCTTTATATATGCTACAACAATTCATCAAACTTTTATAACCATAAATTTTTGCTCCAATAACATCATCAATGGAGGTACAGAGACAGAGTCAGATATAATCTATATCAAAATATTTTGGTATTATCCCTTTACTTTTATCCACCTTATGCAACAAAATTTCTAATAAAGAATGTTGTACATGCCGTGAGACAATTCATTTCAAAATCTGGGATTATTTCCTACCATGACCAATATATAGTAGCTTAGATTTTCTTGAGATGGATAGATATATATCTGCATGTCATCGAGCTTCTATCATGTTTATCTCTCAAACACCGGCATACTGATGTGCCAACTCCTAAAATCAATTTCATCTCAATCAAAAATAAATAACTTAGGTCTTCTATTCAAGATTAACAATATATAAATCTAATCAAGAATAAAAATAACCATGACTATATAAATAACAATTTTATAAAGTTCGAACGTTGCTAAAAATAGAAATATGAGCTATCAATAATTTATGAGTTTATAATGCCCTCTCATAAAAGCCCTATGCTTGATTATGAATTTATGGTGGTATATATGCCTTTGCTTGATAGGGCACGTATAAAGGGCTCTAATTGCTGCATGCTCGCTGACGTGGAAGAGAGACTATAGAAGAGAGAAAATTGATTGTTTTGCATGAAGTCAGTAAAACATCAACTCTTGGCGCATAAAACAAGGAGACAACCATAAAATCTGCTTTGTACATATGCTGACTTTAATTAGAGACGCTGAACAGATGAAATACAAACCAGGAATTAATTGGTCTAGAGTCAGCTTGAGAGACTATCCTTTGTACGATAAGTTTTTTCCTGATGACGTGGCTTGAGATAGAGCCTATAATAGGCTCTACTATTGAACAGGCTCTAATGCTCTGCATGCATCTTGCTTTCGAAAGGTCATCGTTGTAGTATATAGTGGTGAGAATTCCCGATGTAAATCCGGTTACCCGGGTTCGATTCCGGCTACGCGCTTTTTTTCCATCTTTTGCGACGCGCGTAGCGCAAGTGGGCCAACGGCCTGATGGCGAGCACGGGCGGCGCAACCGCGAAGCAGGCCGTCTAGGCGACGCGAAGTGGGCCGACGGCCTAACGGCGAGCGCGGGCTCAAGTAGGCTACGAGCGTGCGTGCGCAGAAACGAGCCGACGGCCTGGCACAGAAGGGGCCCACGAGGCGACGGACGAAAAATCCTGGCAGAATTAATACCGCTTTTTATAATAGTATAGATTTGTTCGGTTCGGTTTCTTCGGTTTATGTTAATATCGGTTTGTGTAAAATAAAAACTGAATTAGCTAAAAAACCGAAATAAAAAGATATGAAGATTTGCTCGGTTCGGTTTCTTCGATTTACATTAAGATCGATTATACGGGGTAGAACGGAGCGATTATTTTGTTTACTAAACACAACCGCGCCAATCGTGCACTTATTATTACGTGTACGCAAGTGATTAATTTTGCAGCACACGACGTCGAAAGTTGAAGGTACTCTGTGGGACGGGTCGCGATCGGTTCCACGTACCCGTACCCATCTTATATATCTTTATACATTCAAACTCTCTAATAATACAAATATTATATTATATGTATATACTATAAAAAATCTTTATATATATAATATATATAAGCTTTAAAGTAAAAAATTAAAAAGAAAATGCCACGCGCGCCGGCGCCGCGCGGGGATTAGGCTTTTCGCTCTATGTGGGCTTCACTAGACAACTGGGCCTGGATGGGCTTTATCGTTGCTTTTAGCCTGCTACACTCGTGAGCCTCAGTTACGGCCCATGCAACGGTTCGCCCCCCTAAACTCGTGGGCCCATGCCACTCCGGCCCACCCGGCCCATTACCACGGCGCTGAGAAAAAAGGCCCAACACATTTGCCACCCTTGCCTGCCGGCTTGCGTCGCCGCCGCAGCCGGTACTCCCGCACGACGCGTCGCCATCGCCATCGCCGGCGTCGCGAAGCTACACGCGCTCGCCTCTCGCGCTGCCGGTGCACATCGGCGCTAACGACGGCGCCGCTGCACAGGTCGTCGGGCCGTGCAGACAGTGTGCCGGCGGCGGTACGTGCATCTGCATCAGCGGCGGCGGCGTGACAGGTGTCCGGCCATGGAGACTCCCCCCCCCCCCCCCGAAAGGGAGGTGACATGGCCGGCGGTCCTTCTCTTCTCCTCTCCTCTCCTGCAACTGAAGTCATCGACGTCGAGGTCGAGCCGGCGAGAGACAACGACGGCGACCGAGAACGATCACAAACGAAAGCGACACAAATTTTCATCTTTTCAACACTACACGCAGACACAATTAATTACCAACGCCACCAGTAAAATAAAATCTACAGGGGAAGTACGTACGATCGATCTCTCTCTCTCTCCCTAATTAAGATACAGCCGTCGAAATTTTTCACAAAGGAGTAATCTTTTTCAGGTGTCACAAATCAGCAAAACTAATCACACTTAACGTGCCAATTAAGTCAATGGGGGCGCACGGCCACTGACCACGATTTGCAACCAATGCATTGCTACCATCAACCATCAGTTGCGATTCCGGTGCTCATTTTTTCTGCTAATCACGTCCATCAAGATTTGATTGATCGGAGCAACACAGGAATGCATGCATATGATCACCAAGAACCCCATTTAAGACGGATAGAGATCACCATGCACGAGCCAGGGTAAAAAGTCCAAGCATACCATTCAGTTTGCTGTTGTCCGATTCATCGATCCAGCCGCAGACTCGCGACTGACAATCCAATTTTTTCGCTTCTACTCACGTTTATAAGCTAAAATTTAAGTTTTTAATTTAAATTTGAGGTTGATTTAAGATACTTTCATCATATTTTATTTTTAGACTTTTAGGAACATGCATATAAAAATTTTATTTATAAATTATTTTACTTTTACAGTTACGTTGTCTCACTTTTTTCTCAAACAACCAAACGATGACCGCATGGATTATTCCGGCAGAAACAGTTTTGGTTCATCGAATTGATCGATCGTCCTGGGCAGTTTAATTAGCACGGAATGCTCACGAACTCGACACCTTGTCCCTTAATGATCCTGCTCCTGCCTGCCTTTATCTCCTCGAAATCGAATGCCCATGAGATTTTTCACATGCAGATATGTGATACATCCATGAACAATTCGTCACTGTCGAGTTGTCGATTAGCGTTACAGCTGACGAGCAATATATGCAAAGAGCTAACCAAATCAGCCCAAAATTTCCATGCGTTTGCACTGCCTTTTTTTTAAGAGCATTTTTGTCCTACTTGAAGCCATTGTTTTCTATACAAATTTAATACCTAAGGTAACATGCTATTTTATATAGAAAATAGCATGTTATCTTCTCAGGAAAATTGCTTTTTTTTTATTTTCACTCACACGAGCTGCTAATATGCAGACGAGGAGCTCACCGCAGAAGCTTTTAGCTATCTGAAAATCTGAAGACGCATCGGTGCTCGTCGTTGGTGCATGCCGACACTTCGCTGGTCAACCTCCCTGTCGGAAAATGCCACGTGGGACCAAGGGAGGCGCCACGTCAAAAGGGCGGGAAGAAGTTCCCGCCATTGACGTCCATCGGAGAATCGAGCGTCCCTCCCATGCAGACAACGACGCGTCGTTATTCTGAATATTTCTCAATTCCCGAACTGAATATTTCTCAATTACATTCTGAACAATTTTCTCTCTTTCTTGTGGATGCTGCAGCCAGCGACTTGCAAGCAGAGAACATCCCTGTCCATGCACACAAGCAAACACACAGCAAGATGATGAATTTTTGCCGATAATCATGGTTGATTTGGGGAAGAAGGGCAGCAATCTTCGATCAATTTGCATGAGAATAATCTGCATGCAGTTGCAGTTTCATGGCGATAGTATCGTTATCCTCTGCTATGCATGGATGCATACATAATTGCATATGCTTGCAAGTTGCAACAATGGCTTGAGTTGATTTTGCTGTGCCAGTTCGTCCCTACTCCTGTATCTGATGTAACATGCAACTGCTACGCAGTGATGTTTCTGGCACTTAATTCGGTGTTGCTGAGTCATCTAGTACAGAGCTGCTGGTTGTCATTTGTAGAAGTACTAAGCAGAGGATAGCAACGGCTTTGATAAGGGAATTTAATTTGACAGAGTACTAATAGTCATGCACAGAGGTTGCCATGAATGAAAAAAAAAATATTTAGGGTCAACGTCAGAGAAAGATTTCATGGGAAGCAACTATATGTCATGCAAGATTTCCGTGTACCTTACATTGCTAGAATATTACTTGGTTCCTGGGTGTGGGTGATGGTATTATTTGATAAGATTATCTAAGGTGGTTGCGATGGCTTAATTAGTTGCCATTTGTGCCTTTACTTTGTGACATGATGGAAGCTTGGATTAGAGGTGGCATCTTCTGATCACCGGCAGAAATATCACTCAAGAAAAGATCCATCAGTGGCCAATAGAAAAGTTGCAATCCACAAAAGTGTGTGAATTTTTTTTTTTTGTTGAAGGAAACAAGTGCCTGTGCCAGTATGTCCTATGCAGTGCAGTGCAACAAGTGCAGAAATGTTACAAACTTCATGAACAGATGAAGATGTTGAATTGCTGATGGAGCAGCTGCACTAGCAAGGTGCATATATATCCAGGCAATTTGTTTAACAAACTATGTGTGTATCTGTTTTCTGTTGTTTTTTAAAAAAAGAGAGAAAACTTGTGCTGCTGATTGATTTCTTGTACTTCTAATGTTGAGCTCAGTGTAACCAATATATATGCGTTGCTTAACCAGCAGATAAAGATATGCAGGATCCTCCTAGTGGTTGCTTGCAATTCACATTATGGTACCATCTTACACCTAGGCTGCGTTCGATTGAGGAGTAGATAAATTAACTTACCCAGCATAGAAAACGTATTAATAAATTAGTACATGATTAATTAATTAATCATTATTAAAAAATATAAAATAGATTAATATGATTTTTTAAAACATTTTTTCTATAGAAATTTTTTATAAAAAATACACCGTTTAGCAGTTTCGGAAGCGTGCGCGTGGAAAAAGAGGATATTAAGTTATCTTAACTAGGGTGCCGAACGCGGCCCTAGCTGTACTGTCTAATGAATTAGAGGCTCAATGTCAAATTTTGTGCAGTACAACAGTACAAAATATTCTGAATGTTACAAAATCATGTTGGGTTGGGTATAGGACTCAAAATGGGTAAGAAAGATTCTGAGAGACAGCATTCAGCACCTATATATATTCAGCTGTTGGAAAATCAATCACTGAATTATTAGTCGGTAAGCTCATCACACACTAATTGATTCCCTTTCTAGATTACTCAATGGTTGTTGAATTAAAAAAAACCGATCTTGCTAACAGGGCAAGAGAGAGCTTTATGGCTACAGTGTTAATTGCAGTGTCTAAAAGCACCCAAACAACATGCATGCCTAAAAGAAGAAGAAAAACAAGCAAGCTAGGCACACTAGCTAGTGTTAATTACAGTGTCCATTTTTGCTCCCTTCTCCCAAACTTCCACATGACATCAGATAATTCAGTAGAGTTAATAATAATCATCATCATTACCTACCTTAATCAGTCCAATTTATGAACAGTGACAGCCCTACTGGGAAGAAAGAGCAGCCTAAATTAGGTGAGGAGGGGTGCTTAATTAGTGCATAGTTTGGTCTCCATGCATGGCTTGAATTAAATCAATATAAACACCTCTGTCTACTGGCTCTCCGGCCATTGTACCGAACAGCTTAATCATGCAGGTTACTCATGCAAGGCAAGTGCACATCACGCTATCTGTTGTGATGGCAACGGCCTAGCACTGCACACACACCAACCTCTTCCCCGGCGATGACTAAACAATCAACATGTGGCTGCTCCAATTTATAGTTTCATATGATTCTGAATCTGATATGTAATAATTAGAGCAATTTTATAGTCCAACAAAAAATAACAAAAAGTATCTCGAGATACCGGTACTTTGAGGTATCAAATTGTTTCTAATCATTGGATCTAATAATGCACGTCCTATTCAGCTAGATCCAATAGTGAGCGGAGCAAATCTCTAATAATTAACATTTGCTAGTAGTTCTTTTGTGTGTGTGTGTTTAGTTTAGTAGCTTTGGGTTTGCATAACTTCAAAGAGGAGCTAGCATGATACATGCTTCTTCTTCTGCTTTCTTTTCTCTTAGCTGCTGCTTCTTTTTTCTCACTTTCCCTTTCCTTTCTAGAGGAGGCAAGTCAAGATCAGGTCTCATGTAAGATTCTGGCATGATCTTTTTGTCCAGCAATAGGGACATGCACTTGTGGAAGCTAATCGATTAGCCACTCTACGTGTGTTATGGAATCTCTGCATATATATGACCTTAGTGACCTGGTAATAATAGCCCTATAATATACCTGCTCTCTTGTTGTTCGTCCACTTGTTGTCTGCAAGACCAATGCTACCTGAAATACTGAATGCACCACACTTGTAGCCAGTACCAAACTGCATGGAGTTTTCTTGAAGAAATGGAGAGATCACAAAAAGGTACAGATATACACACAGCTAAGTCAACAGATCATACTAGTTTTCTGATAGGACTAGAAACGACTCATGTACATCTGAATTTTATGTTTCCATGACACAGTATCTTTGATTGATTTGTAAATTTAACTGAAAAACTAAATCTCAGGTTGTTAGTACCTGTTAACTCCTACTGGGTACTGTACAGCTAGCTAGCGTACTGAACTCTGAATCATGTTCAGTCTACATCTGAAATTAGGTCGAGTACTCGAGATGTGAGGAGTCATGCATCTGTGAATTATGAGTAGAAGAAGCACCCATCGATCGATCAGTAACCGACAACTTACAAATTCGGACGAGATGATTAGTTTACGACACCTTTTGAAGCAGCACAAATCACAATCTCCTCATGCCTTTTCGGTTGGTTTGAAAATGGCTACTGTTCTTTCTCTCTTCTTTTTTCTTTCCTTTTGTAACCGCTCTGAAGCTTTGATTGGAAAATGAAGTCCCTCCTACCTTGGTGAAGTAGCTTGAAACTTTGCCAAAAGACCAGGACAAATTAAGCTACAAGCCTGCAACCTACGAGATTAATTTTTGTCCCAGATAGTACGTACGTACGTACGATGGCTCGATCTCTGTCCTTATTCGAGAACAAAAATGCTTGCAGCTCAGAGCAGTTTGTTGCCTCTGTTCACTTCACCCATGCTGTATGTCGAGCTGTCGACTATCTTCAACAATTTTGTGGCTGTAGTGTTGAGAACTTGAGGTTGGGTACGTAGGCAGGCTGCAGCTGCACTATCAGAGATGGAATGGGAGAAAAAAAGAAAAAAAGAAAAGAAAAGGAGAGAACTTTTATGATATCCGATATCATATTTTTCTATAAATTTTTTACCTCCTTACCACTAAAAATACTAAAATGTATCACCGGCCTCATCTTTTCGTTTTTGTTGATGCTTATAAGCCAATATTTAAATTTTCTATATTAAATTTAGGTTTTTTCGTAGTTTACTTTTTAACCTTATTTTTTAGATCGCTAAGAAGACGTCGTTTTATTTATAAATTTCTTTTATTTACAAATATGACCACTATATTAGTGCCATATACAACATATCTCTCGGTGCCTTCATGTGAATTGTGAAAGAACTAAAGAAAAAAATAGGCAACAAAGTATTCCCACTGGCCTAACAAGAGCGTGCGGCCGGTCAATGTGAGTTAACTTAAATCATCAATAAAAATCATTTAAATACAAATTCTGAGTATATTCCCGGCAAAAAAATTCTGAGTATATTAGAATGATATATTCAACTTTACCATAACAACTATGTCGTAATATTCACTATATAACTACCCACTCTATTTTATATTATAAGTCAATGTGAGTTTCTAATAAGTTAAACTTGTTCAAATTTATAAAAATGTATGAACATCCACGACACCAATTTAGTTTTAGTAAATTTTATAATTGAATATATTTATTATGTGTTGGTAATGTTGCTATATTTTTTCTATAGACTTAATCAACCTAAAAACCTTAGTGACATATATATATATATATAATACAAAATAGATAGAGTTTTTTTTAAGTAAATTGCACTTTGTGCCGGTTTTTTATCATCTAAGTTTCACTTTGGATCACCGGTTTTTTTTTTCAATCCATACTAAACAGCGTATAGTCAAAATTGTATAACGTTGACTTTGAAACCAACTGATCCTATGAGTCTGAACTCTGAAATTAAACACGAATCAATCGATCTGACTAGAGGAGCTAGCTAGCTCCCTGAGGATTGAGATCGATCGATCACATGACTGTCAGTCTCAGGCTAGCTAGGCCGGCTCGCACGAAAGAAACGAACATGCAGAGATCGATCATATCGATGCAGGTAGGTGGTGGCCAGGTACGTTGTACAGTACGACGACGACGACGACGACGATCGCGTACGCATGCAAGGCTAGGCTCGCCGGCCGGCCATGCACCGAACCGGCGGTGCGCGTACGTCTACGTAGCCAGCCTGCCGCCGCACCATCCACAGCTAGCTACCTCTAATGCAGCAGCTACAGTGTCAGCTAGCTAGCACTAGCACACGCCCCGATCTGCATTCTCAGTTGCACGTTGGCTTGGACCAGCAGCTAGCTAGCCTCGAGGCCGGCGACGTCGACCGCCGGCGATGTGGTCTGCATATGCCCCGCCGCGCGCTGGCCCGGCCGGCTGGCCGGCAGTCCTCGCCGCCGTGCGCGCGCGGCGGCCGGATATTGCATGGACGCACGCATGGTCCTCATGCAGCGCGGGCGCGACGTCGACCTGCCACCAAACCTGAGGAGGAAGGCAATGGAGAGAGAGAGAGAGAGAGAGCCAGGCTAGCATAGCTTTCTCCAACTCACGCTAGCTATAGCTGCAGCCTGCACTGCAGCTTCCTCCATTCCTCTCTCTCTCTCTCTCTCTCTCTCTCTCTCTCTCTCTCTCTCTCTCCCTGAGCGAGCTTGTGGTTGTAGCATTTGCAAGTCATCACCTACTCGATCAGACTCATCTCTCTCTCTCTCTCTCTCTCTCTCTCGATAGTGGTAGCGAGTAGACGCTATCATTTGCCGTTACCCTGCAAGCTACGTACTATACGTACGTACATACGCTTAATTCAGTCCAAGTCTCGACACTCTCTAGTAGAAGTAGAAGTAGTGGTACGTACAGCTGATGATGAATTGATGATGATGATGATCACTGTGACAGTGTCCGTCCTCCTCGTCTCATCGATCTCTCACCAGCCGGTCGTTCGTGGAGCTAACAGAAATGTAACTGTAACAATGCAACACTGCAAGCCATGGCTAGGCTAGACTAGCTACTGCAGCAGGCCGTGCAACTCGTGCAACAATCGAAGATCTGATCAACCCAAGTTTTGATTGCAAAGGTTGACCCGTTTAAAATGAACGCGAGAAAATGTGGCAGCTAGCAGCTAGCTAATTAATGTCAGACAGTCATACAGTTGCTGTCTCGCTGATCTTTGCAAAACTCGTGTCACGACTCATACTCTCCGTCCCAAAACAAATTAACCTTTCAGTTTTAAATACAATGTTTAACTCTTCATCTTATTAAAAAATTTTGCGACTAATAATTTTATTTTTATTAGATGATAAAACATGAATAGTATTTTATATGTGACTATTTTTAAAAAAATTCTTGAAAATTTTTCAAATAAAACGGTCAAATACTCGACGCAAAAACCAAAAAATTTGTTTTTTTTGACGGAGTGAGTCAGCAACAAGCAGCCCAATTAATGCGTGTTGCTGTTACTCTTCTTTTATTTTTTCTTCTGACAGAGAGAGGAAAAAAAAGTTCAGTTACAGACCTGATGAACTGCATTCCAGATTATATATATTCCTAGTCGAAAACGCTTCATCAAAACGTGATGTTAATTTGGGGCAGGAAACTATGCAGATGGATCGATCACCTTTTGGGGCCGGGGGGCCGGCGTCGTCGTCGATCAGAAGCTGCATGATTGGGGAATCGATCACATTTGAAGCTACAGACACATATACCATGCCGTACAGGCGACTCATTGTAGCTTCTTTTTTTCTCTGTCTGTTTGCTTTCTTTTGCATGCCATGCTATCCATCTACTCCTCTCTGCCTAGCTATCACAGCAGCCTCGTGCAACATCTGTAATACGAAATCGATCTCCTTTTCCCTTCAAGTACAAGTATCATCGGGTGCTTTTGTTCTTTATTCCTCCCTGCCATCTCTGGTCCCTCTCGATCTCCCTGCCCAATTTGCTGTCCTTATGTTCCTCTCCCTTTTGCTGAATCCAAAGTTAGGTGGTGTTCAGTTGCCAAAATTTTTTGGTAAAAACATCGCATCGAATGTTTGATCGGATATCGAAATGAGTTTTCGGACACGAATGAAAAAACGAATTTTACGGCTATCCTAGAAACCGCGAGACGAATCTTTTGAGCCTAATTAATATGTCGTTAGCACATGTTGGTTATTGTAGCACTTATGGATAATCATGGACTAATTAGGCTCAAAAAATTCATCTCAAGATTTCTTCCATAACTGTGCAATTAGTTTTTTGGTTCATCTATATTTAATGCTTTATTTAGTTTAATGCTTTATTTAGGTATCCAAAAATTTAATGTGATGTTCTTAGGAAAAAAAATTGGGAACTAAACAAGGCCTTAACCATTGTGTAATTTTCACCTTTTCTTTTTTTTTTCTTCTTCAGTAACTCTCAGGGGTTCACTTTTGTTTCTTCATCCTGTCTGCAACAACCTCTTGTGATAGCAGATTACACGACGA
Organism: Oryza brachyantha; assembly: GCF_000231095.2. Taxonomy (NCBI): domain Eukaryota; kingdom Viridiplantae; phylum Streptophyta; class Magnoliopsida; order Poales; family Poaceae; genus Oryza; species Oryza brachyantha. The sequence continues at coordinate 17,964,799 of NC_023167.2, forward strand.
CGTCAAATGATGATACTATACTGGAAGTATTATTATTTTCTCTCGACATGATTTACACGGCATCGTCGCGGTAAGTTAATTAAGGTCAGAATGCCACCGACGAGCTATCACTAGCAAGAACAAAATGAACAACTGGATCTTCTAAAATGAAAAAAAAAGGGGGGGGGGGGGTCGAAATCTGTGTGGACGATACTGCTGTCGACGATTGCAAAAATGATTGCAATTTTTACAGCAGGAGTGCAGGACGGCAGGTACGTGAGTTGCTTTGTCATCATTTTGTTACTATTTCTCTCTCTGCCTGAAACTACTACTAGTACACCGGGCCAATCCATCGACGTGTGTAGGATTCCTTCTCTGAACATGACAGTAAACTCGGAGATATTTTCCAAATTTTTGTCGGTACGACACACAAGAGTAGTACTAGTACAATCTTCAGAGAGAATGAACAGAAGTAGCAGCGCTAGTACAGAAGCTGCAAGAATTTCAGAATTCAGACAGCTCGCACGTTGGTTTCTTGACTCCACATCGCGCATCATATCATCATATATACCGATCGATCATTTCTCCGCTGGCTGCTGGGGTCACTGATCAGCCGATCAACTGTAGCGAGCCGGCCGGCAGGACGTTCAATCCGTCGCCGTCGCCGTCGCCGTCGCGTTCGTCGTCGCCGCATGCCTCCACGACGCAAACAGAAAACGATCGATACGCACGTACGGGTAGTCGAAGCGCGCTCGCTCGCGTTAGATCTTCTCGAAGGTCATGGTTGCGTTCTTTTTCAGACTAAGATAAAAAAAATTATCTAATTTTTATCGGGGTTAGCTCTATAATTTCGACGGCTCTACGACTCGGTGTCATAAGCCCTTTAGGCTTAATATTTTTACTTGTAATATATGATGTATAATTATTTATCATCTAAAGTGACATAAATAAACATTATTAACATGATAAAATCAAGCATTAACTTTTAAAAGTTAACTTGATATTTAGTCTCAGTTCTATATTTTAATAAATAATGATGACACTAAATTGAAAACTAAAATAAAAAAACCAAGTCAAATAAGTGAATCAACAGAAAATAATTTATAATTAAATTTTTTTTATTTATGTTCTTAGCAATTTAGAAGACAACGCTAAAAAATGAAGTACAATGAGAACACCTTAAATCAACTCTAATATTAAATTTCAAAATTTAGATTTTAGCCAAAAGAATCCAATAAGTAAATGACAGAGCTACAAATAATCATCTATCTAAATAATTTCATAAGTTGATTGATCATCTATTGTTAGGAATAATAAATATAAAAATCAAACCACATGAATATATAAATATAAATTTTGTTAGACTCCCTTTCGGCCGAGGCCCTTGGCTGCCACCCCTCCTGCGTAGGCCTTCAGCTTGCCCTTATTTTTATTATCGATATTTAATGGTGCAAACGATAAAATTAAAAAAATATTTTGTGAAAATATAGAGTTAAGAGTTAAAAAAATAAATGCGCAAAAACCGAAAATAATAAAGGAAGGGAGAAAACAGCCATGGTGGGTGGCTCCACCCGCCGGCGGCGAGCGGAGGCAATGGTGACGCGGCGAGACAGCGATCGGAATTGTTACTTGGCCGCGTCGGAGGACGGGAAGACGGGGTGGCGGCGTATTTTTTTTGATCGACGACGAGACAGTCGGATGGAACAGCGAGGTCGGCAGAGGAGGCAGGACCATATATATAATATATTTATATATGAATGGGTAAATTAACTTTGTGTTTTATTAAGGAAAGAAAAGAATGGGTAGATTAAATTAACTTATGTTACTTGAGGTGATGTGGTGTGTTATTATGTTGATCAATTTTATGGTGCTTTAAGTTGGTGCTGAATGTGAAATTTTGGTATCTCTTGGTGAGATTTATTTTGATCCAACAAAAAGTATCTCGAGGTACCGATACATCAAGATATCAAATTGAGGTACCAAATCGTTTTTCACTCTTGGATATATTGGATATAGCTGAGTAGAATATGCGTTGTTAGATCCAATGACCAGAAAGATTTGGTACCTCGAGATACAAATTTTTCAAATAAGATGAGTGGTCAAACATTAGACACAAAATTTTAAAAAATGAAGTTATTATGAGACATGGGTAATATAATTTTAAAAATAATGATGACGGTTTATGTGCAACCTACACATTAATGAAAAAAAAGAGACAAATCTAAACTGTTAGTACCTGCACTATTTACTATCCCGTTTAACTTTTTTAATTATAAATGGTAGTCCCTCCAATTTTTTATATGACGTCGTTAATTTTTTATATATTTGATCATTCATCTTATTCAAAAATTTTATCCAAATATACAGAACTATAAGTCATACTTAAAGTTTTTATAATAATAAATTAAATTATAATAAAATAATTAATAATTATATAAGTTTTAATAACAAAAAATATTAAACATAAACATAAAAATTAATGTTGTTATATAAAAAAAACATTGAGGGAGTATTCTCTTTGATCGCTGGGACTTGGGAGTACACCGTTATTTGCTTTTTTGTTTCTTACTACTTTTGTAGATGAAAGTTCAGAGTTGATTTTAGAGCGTCGGATGCCAAATACTATTGATATTTTTTATTTCTAATAACCCCCTTGAGAGGTGAAATTAAAGACCATACACAGAGATGCGCATGTAAAACATTTTCGTCACAAAAGCGTGTTACTGTGTAGGTTCTAGAGTCGTCATGCTCACGTAGTGCATCATCGCCTTAATCAATTCATTTGATGAACAAAACAAAAATGCTAAGAGAAACTAAAAATTCGAACGCGTCGATTTTTTTCCCCATTTTCTCTCAACTTTTTTTTTTCATTCTTCGCCACTGTAACCCGATCGTTACCGTGTCCCCTTTTCTTCTACCATCAATTAATACGATTGGGTGAGATTAGTGCCTTATTGATTAATCAATTAGTGAATTAACTAATTAAAACATCTCCAAACCCATCTTTTCGCTCCATCTTATACTTACAAACTTTAAATTTTTAACTTTAATTTTAAGATTAATTTAGAGGTTTTCTTATTATAGTTTATTTTTTAGTCTTTTTTATATCGCTAAAAACATATGTATGAAAATTCTATTAATAAGTTATTTTTCAATTAGAAAAAATTAAAGCAGCGAGTGATCAATTAGTGGTAGCAAGCATAGTGATACCCGGTCAGTTTCGATCATGTCACGACGGGTGTGATCAAGTTGGACAAGTAAATTGTGTTCTTGTGTGTGGTGATCTGACGCGATTCTTCTGTTAATTTGGGTCCGTACCCACATCGCGATTTCTGCAGGTCCCTGAGCTCATTAATACCTTACAGTTACGCTTGCCATTAACAGTGTTTAGTCCCCCTCTTAGCAGTACTAAATTATTATTATATTTGTTCTACCCTCTCTAACTAACACGCTAATTAGAGAGAGAGCGCGTGATCGTACGAAAAACATATATGTAACGAAAATAATTTGAAAATAAATTTTTTCTACGTGTATTTTTAGCAGTATAAAATCAAGTCTGGAAAATAAACTTTGATAAAAAAACTCTAAAATCAACTATAAATTAAAAATTAAAAAATGATTTATAATTAAACGTAAATATAAGCGAAGAGATTAGGACGATTAAGGATTTTCTCTCTCCTGTTCTTGGCGCGAACGGGAGTATTTTATCGCGCCATCGCCACGGAGATTGGGAGGTATCTTGAGCTCTAATCCAGCGACGGGAGAGCGAGGAGGAGGAGGAGGAGGAGGGGAGTGGCAGCTTGCTTAGAAACCACTTGATCGCTGCCTCAGCTCACCACACACCACCATAGCTTTCTCTCTCTCTCTAGCCGAGCTGAGCTGAGCTAGCTTGCAGTTCTTGGCAAGCTTCCCCATAAATACCCGACCACCAGGCAGCGGGAGATCGAAGCTGGAAGCTGTATCCATCTTCGGCTGCTGATCGATCGACGGTTGGTCGGTCGGTCGTCATCGTCGGCGGCGGCGGCGAGGGGTGGTAGGCTGGTAGCAAGCTACGTAGGTAGAGAGGAGGAATGGGACGGCTGTCGAGCGGCGGCGGCGTGCAGGCCAAGCTCAGGAAGGGGCTGTGGTCTCCCGAGGAAGACGAGAAGCTGTACAATCACATCGTCCGACATGGCGTCGGCTGCTGGAGCTCCGTCCCCAAGCTCGCAGGCAAGCAAGCTCGCACGCAAATGCATGCGACGAGCTGGAGCTGGTCGGTCGGACGGCCGGCCGGTTTGGTGAGCTTTGGTTGGCTGACTTGATTTAGGTTTGCGTGCAGGGTTGCAGCGGTGCGGCAAGAGCTGCCGGCTCCGGTGGATCAACTACCTCCGGCCCGACCTGAAGCGCGGCAGCTTCTCGCAGCAGGAGGAGGACCTCATCGTCGCGCTGCACGAGATCCTCGGGAACAGGTCGGTCCATGTACCCTGTGATTGTGCAATGCTCGTACGTTTTGGAGGTTGCAATGCCGGCGGGCGGCGGCGGCCATGGATCGAGCTAAAGGGTTCGAGGTGGAAATGGTGCAGGTGGTCGCAGATCGCGTCGCACTTGCCGGGGAGGACGGACAACGAGATCAAGAACTTCTGGAACAGCTGCCTCAAGAAGAAGCTCCGGCAGCGCGGCCTCGACCCGGCCACGCACAAGCCCCTCGCCGCAGCGGCGGCGGCGTCGTCCGGAGGATCGGCGGACACCCAGTTGGCCGATGAAGACCACAAGCCCCACGCCGACGGTCTCGCCGCGAAGCAGTCGGTGTTCGACCCCTTCCCGGTGACCGACTTCGGCGTCGGCTTCGACCTCGGCGCGGCGAACATGGCGGCGGCGCTGTACGGGGGCCACTTCGACGGCAAGGACCCCGACGCCGCCGGGTTCGTCGCCGACTACAGCAGCGTGCTCGACGTGTCGGAGAATCTCGGCTACGGCGCCGAGAGCTCCAGCAACAGCAGCAACTGGACCTGCGCCGAGGTGGGCAATGTGCTCGACAGCGAGGTGATGCACTGGGCCTCGGCCACCGGCGCCGCCGCCGCCACCACCGCCAAGGCAGAGCCCTTCGCCGACATGGAGCAGCAGCACAGCGGCTATGGCGGCGCCGGCGACGGGCAGGTGGAAGACGACGCCACGCTGGAGCACAAGTTCTCCCTGCCATGCCAAGAGCAGAGCCTTGCTCACTTCGACTTCAACTTGGAATACTTCTGATTAATTAATTAATTTTTACCTCCTTAAAAATTACCCACTCCAGTATATTCTACACGTACAGGATAAAAAAAAACCCATTGGAAGATTAAGATTAGGATTGTTATATTTTCACTACATATTAATTTTCTCTAGCCCTTTACTCACACTATTTTATTTTTTTTCCTTTTTCATATGTATACTATTTCTTTCTCTCTTTTTTTGAGAAAATGTATACTGTTTCTGGTTGGTTAGAATAAGAGACAGTACTATACACACGAGAACATTGTGCACTATAATAATAATATTTTTTTGTAAAGAATAATTTCAATTCCTCTCCTCTATCATACCTTGTGCTACTAATTTTCTTCAGGTCACTAAAAGCATATGTACTTTTTTTGTTGATTTTTCACCCTACCTCCTTGGTGATGAACTAATCAATAATTATATCATCAACCTTAGCTCGCACATGTTGCTGTCACGCTTTAGCCTTTTCCTTGATTTGTGTTTCACGAAAGCGGAGAGACGAAGCTAACACACACACAAACCCAGCTTGGAAAAAAAATAGTACATGTGGCCCAGCTAAAAGAAAGGAAAAAATTAAGAGGATGATTGTACCACATATTTATAAACGACAAAGAATTTGTTAATTAAACTTTTATATATATATATATATATATATATATATATATATATATATATATATATATATATATATATATATATATATATATGTTCTTAGTGATGTAAAAGTCGGGGCTGATAAATAAAATTCAGTGAAAACCCCAAAATCAATTTTAAATTTAATACTGTAAAATTTAAATTTTGGCTTATAAGTATAAATATAAATAAAAAGAATGGTTATGTAAAACAGTACTAGCGCCGTGCATGGCAATGAAAATGCTGGCTAAGCTAATCATGCAATGAGCATTTCCCTGAACTACTGCCTCGGTCCCTAAACGTTTGATGTCGTTGATTTTTTTATACACGTTTGATCATTTATTTTATTTAATTTTTTATAAAATATGTAAAGCTATATATATGCATAAAAGTATATTTAACAATAAATAAAATGATATAGAAATAATTAATAATTATATAAATTTTTTAAATAAGACGAATGATTAAACGTGTATAAAAAATCAACGATGTCCAGCATTTAGGAACGGAGGAAGGAGTAGTAGTGGTTAACACTCAAAACACTGGCCACAAAGCACAGCACCACTCTGAAATAATTTTGGGTATTAATTGATTGATTAATTAGTAATCACATCAATCCATCCATGCGTCTTAATTAGAGACGCCATTGGCTTCTCATGGAATTCTCGTCGCGAAATTTTTGTATGGGGGTCTCTTTCTGTAGCAGGATACAGTATCAAAGACGCTGATGGGGTCTTTTGGGGTTGGATGGGTGACACAACAAAACTATTACACAAACAGAAACGAGTGGGAAACTATTTTGATCCTTGAGAGGGGCAGGCGTGAAGTGGGTCAGTTATCAGGCGCGAAAGATGTATTAATAGATTAGTATATAATTAGTTAATTATTAAAAAATATAAAATATATTAATATAGTTTTTTAAAACAACTTTTCTATATAAAATTTTTAAAAATACACCGTTCTGCAGTTCGGAAAGCGTGTGTGTGGAAAATGAGAGGGTTTAGATAACTTACTATGGTTGCCGACCGCGGCCTAGGTCCTTTTGTTAAGAAATTTTACCATCCTAAAAATGTATATATATATGGACTTATTAAATTTAGAAGATTATTAGTAGTGAAACTGTTTACATTTGAAACTATTCCCAATATATAGGCTGTTTGAACTTAGTTTTTGGTGGAGCAACAGATTAATTTGTTTTCCAAAATTTCTTGCGACTATTTGTATTGGATTTAGGATAAAAAAAGTGCACGACGGGACATCTCCTCGAGAGATTATTAGAATCCGTTCCCAAATACGTTGTTCGGGGAGGGCTCGGAGGGGAATAATTCACACTTCACACTTGTTCGGTTAGTTGCCAAGAGAAAGGAATTAGGGAGAACAGGGGTCATCTTTTGTTAAAAAAAAAAATAAACGACATATTTGTGTAGAAAAATAATTTACAAACAAAATTTTTATACATCCGTTCGAATCGATACAAAAGCCAAAGTTTTAAAAAAACTATAATGAAAAAATCTCAAAATCAACTCTAAAATCAACTCTAAATTTGAAGTTACAAAATTTAAATTTTGGCTTATAAGCATAATCAAAATCGGGTGAATAATTCACACCAAGATATATATATATATATGTGTGTGTGTGTAGCGTAAATCCCCTCGAGAGACAGCGGAGGCGAGCAAGCGGTGGAGTTAAGAGGGGATCGAGCCTACTTTTGCGGGCATCATGTGCGCAGTTAAGCCGTCGAGCTGAAGCTGATTATGATCATAAGCCAGCCAGCCTCATGTGCTGCCTAATTAATACGCTCTCTGATGAGATACTGATTACTACTCCTTCAGTATGCGTGCATGAAAAATGGTGGTGGATAGGGTTTTGTTTCGCTCACTGGCATGCACTGATGAATAAAAGTGGCGACAACTTGGCGCCGAGAGCTCAGCTGCGTCGTCCTCGTCTCGTGGCCAGATAGATGGATGATGGCGCCGCCGTACCGGAGCTCGTGCCAGAGGCGCCTCCGGGCAATATCGCGGCTACCCTGAAAATCACCAAGATAACAGCGCAAAACCAGACGAATAAGGTTACCATCCCCGAATATTATTTTATAAATACGTATATAAAAATTTTATTCACAAATTATTTTTCGTTTACAGATATGTCTTTGCTTTTTTTCTTTCGAGCATGACCTGACAGGGATAACCGCGTATTTAGATCCCTACCATTAGATAATATCATTACAGTAACTAATATTATCATTACAGTAAATAATACGTAGATATTACCCTGCTACAGGTCCATATATCATGCAATGTAACATTACTATCATTATACGATATGAATTCGATAACAGCATGGTATGGTAAACCCTGCCATCACCATCTGTGAAACGAGCAACTTTAAATAACAAAAAAAAGGTGCAGATCTTTTCACAAGGGAAGTACAGTAGCCAAGCTAGGATGCGGTTCACCCACAAAATCACGGTGATCGACTCGTGTTCAGAACCCACGACAGCCATACCAAAAAACAAAATTTACAGAAAGGAAACGAGGGATCAAATGGAATGGTGGGTACAGAACAATATGCGGTCGTCTGAATCTTTAGTACAAATGAACAAACATATATGAGAGAACTCCCGGCAGAACAGCTCCCAAATAGCGTCAGTCAGGCGTTTCAGTCTTGAGCAATTTTCCTATCCTTGAGAAGGTAAAATTTGATATTTTCTAGTATCTAAAGTATCAAATTTTACCTAAAAAATAGTGATACCTCCTGGTACCTCTTTAAGGATTGTAAAATTGCTCCTCACTGCGATGGTGTCGCTCCCTGCGTCGGTCTGGTCTCGACCCGTAAGCTGTTCTCACGCCGGTATAGGGACTTGGCGCCCTGAATTTTACATCAAGAAACCGTGGGTGTGAATATAATCATCATGATGAACTCTGTTGATCATGCAGTTCTAACAAACTCACTTGAGGTAAGATGCTACAAAACAAGAACAGGTGAACATCATGCATGATACTGAAAGAGAGAAGCCGGAAGTATGAAATTTGGATTGATGTACCACGGGTATTAGTTTAGTACGATACAAGGCAGACTCATATAGTCACATATGTAATTATGCGTAACTCATATAATGGAACTAGTTACATGGAGTCTCGTACGGATAACGGATTAGGTATACGTAAAACTTAACCAATTATCAATTTATTGAAATTTTAAGCAGTTCACATGGTTTGTTTTTGGCTGTTGTGTCTCTGATGCACGGCTATATAAAGAGAAGGCATATTGGTGTCAATTGCTAATGGATGAGAGTGCAAGACAAAGGGCACATTTGCAGATCTGATGTGGCTTTTCCATGAGTACTCAATTAATGTCCAAAATGCTAGATGAAGCGGGCAGAAGGCTAACATGAGCTTACCTGGAATATTGTCCCAAGCTTTTTCAATGCTTTTGCTCGTAACTTCAGAACTTCTTTTGAGGCACTGGTGTCTTTCAGAACCTGTAAGGTAGAAGATTACACAAAAGTAGCTCATATGTTTCAATTTCTTTATACTTTGACATGCATACTACATGATTGCATCGTAAGAACCTGTAAGGTAGAAGATTACAGAGAAGTAACTCATATGTTTCTATTTCTCTATACTTTGACATGCATACTACATAATTGCATCGTTGTGATGCAATCCTTCATCCAATAATTAGAATGCACAAAGACTTACTGCTTGGCAAACATGTGAGAGTGTTGACTCAATATCAACCACATTAATTTTCCATAGAGAACTAAGCATGGCATCTTTTTTCTCTTCGAAACTCCTCATAAACTGTTCCTCCTTGTTGTCACTTTCCTCCATCTTTTTCATCCCTTCTTGTAGCTGCATCAGAGCGATTGCGCCTGTACAAGAGCTAATTATCAAGGAGTACTTGACTCGTGTATTGCACCAAAAACAAAACAGTGTCTCGGAGTATACCTGAAGCAGCATTAACCTGTGATTTAATGCAGTGGCCCTTGTCTCTGACCCACTCAGCTATGAATGGTACACCCATATACAACTTACTCTTTCCAAGTTCTCTTGCTGCTTGCCGCACATAAATATAGCCAATAGTGTGGAGCATAGCCTCACCAAAAGCTGAAATTTTTGTTTGGCAAGTCAATAGTAAAATCATCATATGAATAAAATAAACTAGGGGGCGTGCAATAACGAGTCCTATACAATTTCTTTTAGAATTAAGACCCCACAAAATCTATGACTATGTGGATTAAATTATATCCAATTTGTCAATCTGCTGGTGGAAATAAATGATTTATCGAACAAAGTAAAAATGACTGAGGAAGCAAATTGTTCGCTCGACAGTAGTACACAATCACATGATGTACCTGCTTCGGATAAACGCCGAGCTTCCCCATTTGCCCAATCTACAAATTCATCCTTTCTCCCATCTACAAATGGTTGAAGTCGATCTTTAAGGCTCTGAATAAGCTTTTGTTCTCTTTCTCTTTGTAACTCCTGTCACAAAGGAAGCTTTAGTTTTACTTTGTCTATGAGCATGCTAGAAATTAAGTGGAATGCTAACTTTGATGAAATTATTTAAGCAAAACAGTATTGAACTTCGAGGGTAACATACTTTAATTTTCTCCTGAACCTTTGCTCTTGCTTCTTGACTGTTTAAGTTTTCATCAACTTCCACTGATGCTATGGATGCCAGTGCAAGCTGTCCAACATAATCTTCAAAATAGTCACTTCCGAAAAGCATACCAAAGACAGCAGCAGGATCCACCATGTTATCCCTGAAATGCCGTGTTAATTGTGTAAAAAGCCAATTTACAGGGTACAGCACAATGCATAACTTCTTTAAATTTGCATAAAGCTACAAATATCATTTTAACTGGATATTGTGTTCCAAAAAAGCCTGTTTAAATTTCAATCAGAATCAGGTGCCTAAGGAGTAGTCAATTGTCTCCTTTTCCTTAAGATGGATGTTCTTTTATAGCTAGGGAAATAGCGATCTATCAACCGATGAAAGTGACAGGCTTTTTGAATACACCCTAACTTGTTCATATCGAACAGTTTTTCAGTTGCCACCTTTTTACTTTTTTGAGAATAACACCAATTATTTGCCAAACATCAAACAAATTCGTGACTTACTGAGGAAGTCCCTCCTTTCCATGCTTGTCATAAGCCTCACGTTTTGCAGGATCGCTAAGAACTTGGTACGCCTCTCCGAGTTCCTGTTAACATCAAGCTATTTAATTCAATAATTCATATTTAAGGAGGCATTTGATGCCGAACACACAATAACTTCAACATATATAGTATATGAGCAATTTTATAGTCCTTGAGAAGACACTGAGAGGTACTAAAATTTTAATAAATTTGGTACCTCCTAATATCTAATGTACTAAATTTTACACTAAAATTTTAGTATCTCCTGGTATCTTCTCAAAGTCTGTAAAATTGCTCATAGTATATACACCAAACAGCCAACACTCCTTTTGTGAAATATAACGTAACTAGTGAACAAACACCCAGAAGATGCCCATACTGACCATCATGTCATCTCCATCTATAAATGTATGCCATTTGCGCTGCATTGCAAAAATCTGATCTCACTTGGTAAAAACCAAGCAAACTTCGGCCTATTCATATTCTAGCTACAGCGTATCTTTGACGCTCGCGGTTAACACTTCCAATTCATACAAAAAAATAACATGCTTTTTATTAACACATAATCTTACTTTTCCACAATCAAATACAACAAATCAAATTACTAGAGCAAGTGTCGAACAGAAGGCACGGGAAAACTACCTGGAACTTCTGCGCCGCGTCGGGGTTCCCAGGATTCTTGTCCGGATGCACCAGCTTCGCCTGGAAGAGAAACAAAAAAAAAACAGCAATTTGGCACATGAAGATTAATTAGATCAATATCCCAATAGCTATCTACACTGATGATGGCACACGAGATTAAGAAAAAAGAAAGAACCAAAAGGAATCAATCACCTTGAGGTAATATGCCTTCTTGATCTCGGCGGGGGTGGCATCCACGCTGACCCCCAGGGTGTTGTAGTAGGCGGTGTCCTTCACCATGGCAGACGCCTCCTGGATCTCGCTCGCCCACACCTCGCCTGCAAACACCGACCGCCGGCGCCAATCCCTCCATCACAACGCGGAGAAACCAACCGAGAACAACAACAACCGCCAAGAAAACCCGGGAAAGATTCCTCACCAAGGTCGGCTCTGGAAGCTTCTGGAAGGAGGAGCAGCGGGAAGGATCTGCCGGCGATCTGGGGAGGAAAAATCAATCCTTTTCTTTCCCTCTAGAAAGGGAGAGGTCAGGTGCCCTGGTTGGGAGGGGACCAGGGGAGGAGGAGACGGTGATGACGATGCGGCCGACGTGGACAGGTGGGCCCACCAGGTCAGTGGCGCCACGTCACGGAGGAGGGCCCCACTAGTACTAGAACAAATTGAAGCCGAAACAGATTCAGGAGAAGCTCTGAACTGAATGGATGAAGTTGGCGAGAGTTTGTGGTGTTTCAGATATGTGAAATAAAATGTGTGGTGTTCGTGCTAAAAAGGTGGGGGATTTCTCGTCTCCGTGTGCTTCTCCATCGATGGCGCACGCGTGACACACGCGGCTAAGCCATGGAGGATACGCCATACGCGGATGACAACGATAGATAGATATCACGCGAAACTCTGACAGGGTTAAGAAATCTTTGATACTCGTCTTAGACATATTTAAAAATGGAAAATAATTTATGAATAAAATGTTTATATATATTTTTAACAATCTAAGAGCTAATATCAAATATCAAACTTCGGTGAAAAAAATCCAAAATCAACTCTAAACATAAATGAAAAAAGAGATGGCGTGCTTAACTTCATAAGGATGGGTATAAGGGCGGGTATAGGATGCATATATAACAGGTTTATAATAAAATAATAATTATTAAATTATATTTATGCTCAGATGGAGGGATATAAGATATGTTTAGATGGACGAAGAAGAATACGAAAAGTAGGCTTTTACAAATTTATCACTAATTTTTCTATATTACAAGGATGTTATTTTAATAACAATTTTATATTTTTTTTATTGCCAGTTTTACAATAACACTTCAACCGATCGTAAATTTACCGTTGACCTAAGAAAAAAGAACTAAATTTATACCTAGCTGAAAAGGAATAAAAACAACCTATAGATTTAAGTCATATATTAATAATATACTATACATCTATAACTAACTAATTAACTAATTATTACACAGGTGATCTATTCAATTAGTTATGGACGATTTGGTAATATTTAGATTATAAGTAGATAGTTGGCTTATACTATACTTATGGACATTGCTTTGGTTAACCGCTTTCTGAATGAGTTCAGACTTCAGAAACCAGGATGTAGAATCCATGATATCGATGACACCAGCTGCTGCGTCGTTTAACTGATTATCACGCCATTTTTTGTCAGATTTTCACCACCACAAATCCACGTCCCATTGGAAAGAGGAAAAGGCATGGATGGGGATGGACGAAATGCAGTTACGGCTCCAGGCACAACCAACCACAGTTCAGTTGTGTCAACTAGGAATCTTCTCGTTTCTGAAAATTGCCGAATATTAATAATCACAAAAAAGATCGGTATGCAGCTAGGCAATGAAAAGAATTAATAACAGTAATTTCCTGACAGAAGCAGGGTGTGGATCAGACGTTTATACCAACAATATGCACACGATTTTTTTGACTGGCGAAAACTGTAGCAGTGATCATCGAACAGTTAGGAGACTTTTACTAGGCTCAATTCTGGTGGCTGCAGAGCAGAGCTAAAGAAATTGCAGCAGCAGCAGCAGCTTCTTCGTCCTGCTGAACAATCTCCAAGGCAACGGCCAACGGCTTCTTCTTCCTCGTCTTCAACATCGGATCGAGCCGCTCCTTCGTCGTGCTCTTGAATCTCTAGTTCTTGAGAGCTCTCGCCTTCGGCTCACGGTGGCCATGGAATGGCTGCTCTTTCTACACACGTGACTTCTCCTGAAATCTGATCGCTGCTGCCTCTCTGCGACGCTCTCCAAGCCCATGTACTGCGAGAGGAGCCACACGTAGGTATTGATGGCCAGACACGGCCCAGGCATGGCAAAATCCATCGGACCGGCCCGAAGGCACAAATGCCGATGGTGCTTCTCCACTAAATAAGTATAATTTACCTACCTCATTTTTTCGGCTATGTCTTTCATGGCTAGAATAAATCTATTTTTGTTCCTCTTTTTTTTGGTTGTCTTATATGGCTAGAATAAATCTATTTTATATACCTCTTAAGTCTTATCTTTAGGCTAAGTCTTATATGTCTAAATAAGTCTATTTTAGATCCCTTACCTATTTTTTTTCTATTTATTGGATCGGACCGTGCTGGGCTGGCTCATCATGCCAAGGCATGGCCTAACTGTAGGGCCAAATCAGCACGGGCCTAACACCAGTCATGTGGTGTCGTGCTTGGGCCAGGAAAAATGGTCGTGTCGTGGACTCGTGGTCAATCATCTATATGGTCACAAAAAAATAAAGAAACCTTGATAACATAGATTAATGTGTGATATATACTATACATATATACAAAATTAAATTTAACTTCTATAAATTGCATAAATAAATAAATAAATAAACTATAAATGTGTGTATAGTAATGAAGAGTTTAATTTATTCTTCTATTATAATTTATAGAGATCAAATTTGGACATATATTTTTGTCAAGTGATATATCACATACTAATCTATATTATATTTTATTATTATTCGTATAACTATTTGGATGACACAAAAAATGAGGGAACATCCTGGCGACGGATTAGAATGATTTTCCCCAAACCATCAATATACCATAGCAAGGTATATGCCACCTTGACATCACTATCGTTGGAAACTTGTTTAGGGTTCTGGTGGAATAGTGCGACATAAGCTAAGAGCCTGTTCAGTGGGCATAAGTAAATATGAGACCATTTCTTTTGTCGTTTGTCCAAAAAAAAACTGATGCATGCATATTCAGTTCAGGGGCCAACGGCTGATGCAGACAACTCTGCATCATCAGACAAGATCGCTGCATAATTGTCCATGGAACTGTTGCATGATCTGTTAATACAGCTCTCATGTCCTACTGCCCATGATGGGACATGTAAACGATAGGAGTAATTTTACAGTTCTTGAGTAGATATCAAAGGTACCTTAGGTGGTACTAGAAGGTATTAAATTCTACGCTAAAATTTTGATATCTCAAGTTCCGTAAAATTGCTCAAATGACGATACTGTCGCTGAATGGTGAATAGTATCAGCATTTGCAATTGCAAGTTCGACACCTTTTGGTGCAGGCTTTGCCAAGCATCAATCTATACATGTCTGAATTATCCTTCCCTTGATCAAAGTGCAGAAGGGAGAGTCATCTGTCCTCGGTTACAAGGCTTCTTTGCTGTCCGATAACTGATATTGCAAGGTCAAAAGCAGTACTCCGTCACTCCTGTCAGTACAAGGCATTTACATTTGCACTTCTGCAAAGGAAGATTCAGCAACTGCTCGAACTGGGACAGCTTAACTGAACCAAGCTCAAACTGAATTTTCAATAGCAAATTATTTTGTCTTCAGATGAGGTCATTATCTTATACTTATGCTGGTTTCATTGAAATTTTCTTGGCCTTCCTGCTTCTGTATTTGCATTGCATGGGCCATAAGACAGATGGCGAAATTTATTCTTTTCCATTTGAAAAAAATGATGGTGTGTGGAATCCGTCGTGCTTATATGTCACTTGGTTGATTACATGAAGCAATTAGCAATGGGTTTGGCTAGTTAATGACAGACAGGCAGGGGAGTATATATTCTATTGTGCTATCAAGAGATGACTTGACATTGCAGCATATTTCCTCCATTATTGTACCATTGCGTGGATTGATTCTCTCTCTCAGAAAAAATAAACAATTGCGTGATTCGAGCAGTGTGATATAGCGAAGATAATTATCATATCTACATCACACTTAAGCAGATTGGAACATTGGTTTTGTCGTTTATATGTCTCCATCGTTAGGAAAACCAATTGGGACCACTCATGATATTTTTTTTTAGGTTTCAATATCGGCCATCTCTTTCAAATTTGTTATATAGTTTTTCTGGATTTTTGTAAATAACCAAACAAACATTATTATTGTTGGAAAAGTCTGCCAGATTTGGCCATATATCACAATTCTGTCAATTCACAAATCACAAGGCATGTGTCTCTTGCTTGGTCATGAACTCGTGTGCTTTGGACTTTTTGATCATCTAACATCAAAGGCTCAGCTTTATTAATTTTTTGGTCCTAACAACCCTGTTCCCTGTGAGAAATCCAAAAAAGCTTAAACGCAACTCACGGTTATGATTGCAATCAGTGTAACTACTGAACTAATAATAAAGATAAGCAAAGTATCAATCAGAATGCACGAACAAATCAAGGGATAGACACGGACAAAAAGTGTCCTTGATGACGACTTCGTTGGCCTGCCTGCCCATTTTGCTTTGTCAGTCTGCTGAATTATGCAAAGTTGCAAACAAGAGGGGAAAAATAAGGAAAGTGTGAGTGCTTGAATAGATTCTTGGACCTTAGTTGTAACATCCCAGCCCAAGGTTTAAATAGGATTTGATAGATACTCATACCAATAAGTTGCAACTTCTTTTCTGAAAGCTTATCTCAAGAGAACTTCAAGGTTAAGCGTGCTTGGCCTAGAGCAATCGACCAGGAAGTCATTCTCGGATGCGCATGAGTGAGGACAAAGCACGCAGAAAAACATGTGTGTTGCACGGGTGCGTGTGGGCGCGGGCATGTTGTGCATGGCGCGTGGGCCCTGCGGGGACACGACATGGCACATGGGCCAGACCTGGACACACGGACGTGGCCAAGAGGGGAACATTCCTGGTTGTTTGCCTAAGTGTGAGTATGGTGGACCGACGGGGACGTCGGGTCCTTTGAGGGGTGAGTGTATGTAACATCCCAGCCCAATGACTCCAAGGATGCGCATGAGTGAGGATAAAGTGCGCAGAAAAGACATGTGTGTTGGTTGTGTGAGAAAAGTCTTGATGTCCTAAAGCATGGGCCTGACCTAGGGGGTTCCTAGGGTTGGGACGTGAAGCTGCTTGTTCTTTTCTGAATAAAAGATTCAGAGGCTACTAATCAGTGTACCATCTGGTAGGAGTAGCATTTACAGTGCTAATTAAGTAGCGTTTCAGCTCAACAAGAATTAACACCTGGTATTATAACAGGGGTTTTTAGCTGGTAATAATTGAGTGGAATGGTCCAGCTTGTGTCCATTTAGAGTTCAAAGTTCTTGTGACTGGTTGATACTCTCACCATGGACAATAAGTACCGCATGAAATCTAGACCATCTATATTTTGATCTAATGGCCTAGATTTACTGCTAGCTATAAGATGCATAAAGAATGAATTTTCTACAATAAAACATTGCTATAGTGGTGTGTTAATCTGGACCCTTCATTTCTCATTATATAGTGTTAATGTAAACTGCTTAAGTCAGATCCGGATCCTCACATCATATATGTTTTTTTTTGTTGCTTAGAAAATGAGCTTGGCTAGGGTGCTCTCTGTCGTTAGTGTTCCATGTTCCACTACCAGTAATATCTTTAGAAGAAAAATCTCAATTGTTAATTTATAGTTTACTAACAGTAGAATAATATATTCTACTATCCGTAGTTAATATGATAACATATCCTATCCATTAAATTAGAAATAAATAAAGGGTCTAAATTAGTTCTACTAGAGAACATCGTAGAACACATTAGAAAATGCACTAGAGTTAAGAGAAAATATTCTCTTTCAGTTGCCCCATTGGTGAAATTAAATGCTGAATTGCTTCCCCTTTTAAGCACTCGGTTAGCTAAAAATGTATTATACATTAGAATAAATGTACTGGAAATGGTTATACTGTGATTCAAATTTTAAATTCTAATAATACTAACTGCAAAAAAAATTCTAATAATACACGGATCAAGTACATAACAAAATTATCTGGTGAAACCATCTATGAACAAAATTGTCAAGCAAGTATCCATCCAGAAGAATTACTCCCTCTACTTTCTTTATTTGCACCAATGACTTTAATATTTATGTTTGTCCATCCATCTCATTTTTTAAAAAAATATAAAATTATTTTCGTATAATTTGTCTTATTATTAAAGTAACTTTAAGCTTAACTTATAACTTCATACTTGCACAAAAATTTTAAATAAGCTGAACAATTAAACTTAGATTTATAAGTCAATGACGTTAAATAAAAATACTAATGGTGTAATTCTTATTCTATTTAACTATTTAAGCTACAATTTTATCTTTAAACCATGAGCACCAAACAATAATAAAATAACATACTTTTTTTGTTAATCAGATGTGTTTAGACATTTCCTCCAACTAATAATCTTGTTGAACTATCAATTCTGTCTTAGCATAAAAAAAGGAGTGGAGGTCTGGAGGAGGAGTTGGGCAACTCCTCTAATAACCAACAAAAGTCTGACCTGGCCAGAGCCAGACACCTCATCCATTTCCCTGAACCCGGTCCATGAACCATAACTCATCACAGCCGTCCGATTCTCCAAATCAACGGTCGAAATCGCCCCATGGTCTACGCACATCAAGGTGGGCCCGGGCAATCTTGCCCAATACACTTGCTAACCAGGGGCGGCCACGGGTGCCTACGTGAGCCGAGTCCATGAGCCGGAACACGTGCGCGCGGCACGGGTCAACCCCATCGAGCCCATGGACCGGGTCTATGCACCGAGCGATGGGAATCCCTTTTCGTCTCGTCCCTTCTCCCTCGCGAGCTCCCACCATTAAAGCCTAGCACTCCAGAGCTCCTCCTCTCTTGGTCCAAAATCATCGCCCGAATCCGAGGTAAACCAAATCCGAGACAGTGCTATCCAAATAGGAGTAGATTCTTTGCCTTTTTGTAGCCGTTTCAGTTTCGTGGATATCTTCTTTGTTGAGGAAAAAATAAATGGGATTTTGTTTTGGTGTGGAATTTGTCGCTTCAAGATCATGGCTTTGCTTCCTTTTGTTGAATTTTTTTTTCCTTTCCTTTCTTGGCAGGGCAGTTTCAGTGGGTTCTGAAATTGGAGCTTGCTCGGGCGATTGATTTTGGAGCCGGAGTTGAGGATGTCAGGGCCGCTCGATCGATTTGCGAGGCCATGTGAGTACGGAGTAGTATTTCTTTTCTTTGCAGTTACTTGCAGCAATCGATTTCGTAGTGGTTCATCCTGTGGTTTGCGGTATACTCCGTGTGTGGCGTTGCGCGATTCAAATGGGTGCATGTTTGAATTCTCGATCAATTCAGTTTCTTGCGTGCTGACATGGCGAAGAAGTTCGTTTCTGTTAGCGTTTGCGATTACGCTGTTTATTATAGGATTTGGGGATTTCCCCCCTTCATTTAGCACCAATAATTACCTATCAAAATCCAATCTTTTTTTTTAAAAAAAATAAATTTTTATGTAGAAGTCCATTCAGTTTCCGGTTTTTAATTTTGTTGTTCGTCTTGAAAAAATGGTTTATTCGTCTCACTAGACTGCACGATAGTTGATGCTTCAAGCTTTTAATTTTGTTTTCCCCGGGGAACCTGATGCTTCAAGCTAATAATGCATTCAAGAATAACCACAGAAAGGAAGGCCACGAAAACCACAAAGAATCAGCACACTTTGAAGTTTATTTCATATGTATAAACCATTCAATTCATAAATCATTTAACTAATCCATGTACTCTTTCTGTTGCCTTGCACTAATGATTAGTTGATCAAATGGGGGCTCTTCTTACAGGGCCGCCTCTAGGAATTTGAAAACCTGGTACGAAATACAAAATGGGGCCCTAGAATTGGACAAGTCCATATAACTAAAGCATTCACATAATTATACAACTTCAATACATGTTACTTCTTGTGTTGATTAGAAATATATCAAATATTTATCTATCTACTTATATAATAAAGATAGCTCGAAAATATGCCAACACATTTGCTCTCAAGGCTAAATTTTTTTATATTGATCATAAAAACAAAAAATATTCTGATTGTTAGATCGTATCGTGTCCAAATTATAGTGGTGTAGATTGATCAATATATTTGTATAAATACAACTATATCTATAAACATAAAATCTAATAGTTTTATACCAAATCTAGTTCTAATGTACACATAGAAGCATACAAAGAGAAAGTAAGAGTTATATATGAAATTTAATTATATTTTAGTTCCATATAGAAATCTTAATTGTGTTTATAGAAATACAAGGTTAAGAGTTGTATATCAAATCCAACTCTGTTTTTATCTAGCTCCGTATAAAATTGCACATGTGAATCTTCTAGTTAATATGACGAGGAAATAACTGAAATATGGTGAGACTTGAGGAAATAACTGACCAAATATTTTTTATGCAAAAAATGACTAAATATTGGTGATTAAAATTAAGCACTATATAATCAGCCTAATGGACTAATCTCTAATTAAGTATATACTTAGTATATTGTAATTTAGGGACCCTAAATAATTGGGAGCCCTGTTCAGCGGACCTTTTGTAAATGGTCTCTGCTTAATCATCCAAGTAACACTTACAATGGCATTAGTATTGTTTCTGAAACTAAATTGTTCGGTCTAGGACTAGTTCCTGAAATCCCGGTAAAGCTCCATTACCTTCCATTCTGCCTAAGCCACTTTTCAGTCATTGGTAAGGAAAAAAGACCATTTACCTGTATAATATGAGATGCTATTGATGGTCCAGGTTTTGAAGGTTTTGCGCATAACGATGAAAAGAAAGAGATCAGATCTGATGCAGACAACTCAGAAGGGGAGAAGAAGACTAAAATAGGTTCTTTCAAGAAAAAAGCAATTAATGCTGGGAACAAATTCAGGCATTCCCTGAGGAGAAGAAGCAAAAAGAAAAATGAACCTCGGGTTTCCATTGAGGACATAAGGGATGTTCAAGATCTTCAAGCTGTCGATGCATTTCGACAGTGCTTAGTTGATGAGGACCTATTGCCGCAACAGCATGATGATTATCACATGATGCTGAGGTACAAATTTGGCTTTTATCTCAATATTTCATTTTGGCCTTAGCCTCTGTATATTTGTTTCGCCTCCTTCCCATCAGTACCATGGAAATGTGACTTCATTATCAATCACCTATACTAGGGAAATCTAGGATATGTCGTTCCATTGAGGTCAATTCTAGAATTCCAACTTGATGTCTCTCTTGTGCGTTCTAGCCCCCATGCTAGTGAGCCATCGAGTGGTAAATCTAGACTGAAAATCTTTGGAGCAGCAAATCCTTAAGAGCCTTTCCTGGCTGATTGTGTGAGAATCTCATTTTATCTCCTTCACATATAGGTTCCTCAAAGCACGGAAATTTGATGTCGATAAAGCAAAGAATATGTGGTCTGATATGCTGAAATGGAGAAAAGAATTTGGGGCTGACAATATAGAGGTAAAGATTATGTTGAAGAAATATATAGCAATATATTATTCTATCTTGACACTTGTTTATCTTTTTTCCCAGGAGTTTGACTACACCGAGGCGGATGAGGTTACGAAATATTATCCACAATTTTATCATGGAGTGGATAAAGAAGGAAGGCCTGTCTACATAGAGTTAATAGGAAAAGTTGATGCGAATAAGTTAATGCAAGTAACAACTATAGAGCGGTATGTGAAATATCATGTGAAGGAGTTTGAGAGATGCTTCCAAATGAGATTTCCTGCCTGCTCGATTGCTGCAAAAAGGCACATTGATTCATGTACTACTATTCTGGACGTGCAAGGCGTGGTATGTCTTTTCATAACCAAGTGTTGTTCTTAACACAACCACATAGTATTTATGGCTCTAATTGACTTGTGTTATTATGAATCAAGGGCTTAAAGAACTTCTCAAAAGCTGCAAGGGATCTAATCACACGGCTGCAGAAGATTGACAATGACAACTATCCAGAGGTAGGTGATTATCCTTTGTACCTTCAAATCTTCAATGATGTATTGTATAAATGATGACTACCCAGTATTTCAGTCCTTTTGTCTCGTTCAGAACGAAAAGTTTGCACTTCCACTACTTTGTTAATTTTCGAAGCAGTGGCATAGTGCATGCCTTTTGCTTGTTGTCCCAACACCACATTGCCTAATGAATACTGAATCCTCTCACAGACGTTGTGCCGCATGTATATTATTAATGCTGGCCAAGGCTTCAAGATGTTATGGAGCACTGTAAAGTCTTTCCTAGATCCAAAAACTGCTTCAAAGATTCATGTAAGCACAGCAATTATGTATCATTGATTTTATTGTAGGATTATCGAGTAATCTGTTATATATAGTTAACGAACATTGTTGAGTAGCCACTGTATAGTTAACAATTTCCTTGTTCTTTCTTTCTCTTGAAGGTTCTAGGAAACAAGTACCAAAATAAGCTACTGGAAATAATTGATGAGAAGTCAGTATCTACAATCTTGTCCATACATGTTTAATGTTCGTGCCATTGGCTTCCATCCTGATTTCTGTCCTCCATATATTCAGTGAATTGCCAGAGTTTTTTGGTGGAAAATGCAAGTGCGAGGCATTTGGAGGTTGCCAGAAATCAGATAAGGGTCCTTGGAAGGATCCTAACATAATAAAGGTTGTATCCTGAAACCAAATCGCCAATCCACCACTCACTGAAAGGGAAAAAGAAAGAGGAGGAGAAAAGGAATAGATGCTTGCAATCATATTATTACATGCACACCATCATTATCTTGGGTTTTATATTGCTAATATGATGGGTTTTGAATTTGTCTTCTCCAGAGGGTCCTGAATGGCGAAGCAAATTATGGAAGGCAAATTGTGACCATATCAAGCACTGATGGGAAAATAGTTCATTACGCTAGGCCACAATACCCAACTGTAAGTCTGTAAGCATGCCTAATGTGGAGATTTCTAGGAGCATTGTGTTCTAGCTATTCCATTGAAATTTATTCTTTTGTTGTCTTACTAAAGCAGAGAAAAGGAAGTGATGGCTCAGCAGAGTCTGGATCTGAAGTGGAAGATGTCGCTTCACCTATTGCATCAAGGAACCTGATAACAAATCCTCTTTTGACCCCTGTTCATGAGGAGGCAAGTAACCACGCCACCGATTACTGTGATCATATAGGAGTTGTACAAACATGATATTATCAGCATAACTGCATAATCTACACTACTACTTACAAATTGACTAATAGCTCCACATGGGCTACAAAATCACTGACCTTAAAATCATGACTATTTTGTAAAAACATGTGGACTTAGATTTTTTTTTTTTTTGCTGGGAAAAGCCCAGACCGGGCTATCCAATTTATGTTAAGATAAGAAGCATGTACATGATGAGTTTACAACTCAGCAGAGGTTGCTGAGTCCGGCTGAGCCAGGGAACTCTAGAGAGGGTAAGCAGGTGGACTACTCGCAAAAACTAAAAAACCCTGCTTCCGCCCAAGTGGTGTTACATTAAGCCATTACATTACAGCTGAGCTAGTTATATAAGGCAGCTTCAGTAAGTAGGTTATCAAAGGACCATAGAAAGATCTTTGGGGTACTGTGATATTCTTGTACTGATGGAGTGTTTCTGATTAGTGATTACATTACTATTGCTAATAGGTAACCTCCTTTTGCAATTTCAGTCAAAATTGTTAGCACATGCTTCTACATCTGCTTCCCCTCCCATTATCGAAGAAACCATTCCTGTTGTTGACAAGGTTGTGGATGATGGATGGGGCAGTCCCAGATCTAGTATGGCAATTTCTTTCTCAGGTCTTTTAAATTCTTAATTTGGTCGTTTCTCTTATACAGCAGCTCATCAAAAGTTGATGTAAATACTCAAATCATTGCTGACCATTTTTGTTGTTTGCAAGTGTCGTATTGCTTGCCACCCCACCACACACACACCCCCAATCCTTTTTTTTGGTTGCTGAAACCTGAACTTTCACATGATACTTGACTCCAGGTTCATCACCCTTGAGAAGTCCACCTATCACATTTGATGGCCTCTGGACACAAGTTATCACATGGCTGACTCTCATTATCGTGAGTCTTTTTGCTATGGTTCGCTCTGTCCCGAGCAGGATGGCTAAAAGACTCTCAAGTCAATCCAATGACCGTGATCACTTCTACGTGGAGTATCCTCAAGAGCCAGAGTACAAGGAAGAATTCCGCCCTCCATCTCCTGCTCCGTCTTATACGGAAAAGGATGTCCTCACATCTATGGTAAGACGACTAGGTGAGTTGGAGGAGAAGGTGCAGGTGCTCGAAACAAAGCCATCTGAGATGCCATTTGAGAAAGAGGAATTACTCAACGCAGCTGTCCGCCGTGTGGATGCATTAGAAGCCGAGTTAATCTCTACAAAGAAGGTAGGCTTGTTTTGCTCACAATGGTACTTCTTCAGCTTCACTCTGAGTGAGTTGGCAACTTGGAACAAACTATATTGGTTTAGTATTTACTGTGTGGTACATACGGTATTCGTAAGAGGATAAATTTAATGATTTGACACTTTCTTTCACCATCTGAGTCAATGACAGTAGGCCAGGATGCCAAATAATCGAACCTCAATCTTACAAGTGTCAAAAAATCAAATCCCTCTTGTAAGAGTATCACTACCATTTTAAAAGAAAAGGATAATGAATTACTTTCTCCAATTTTCATAAATAGGCCCTCTATGAAGCCTTGATGCGGCAAGACGAGCTGCTTGCCTACATTGACAAGCAAGATATGATCAAGTTTCGTGTAAGTTACAACTTTCTTGCATTTACTTCGCTTTCTATCGAGATCACAGAGGCAGAGCCATCTAATGCAGTTCTTCGTATATACTATGCCTTCACAGAAAAAGAAATTCTGCTTCTGAGAACTAAACGAGGAGGAGCAGATGAGCAGCTCTATATTAACTCTTCAGACATAGTTGTACGTGTATATTGTATCAATTAATTGCCATGAATATGAGTGTAAAAATGTGTAATTAGTAGGGGGTTACAAAATCAGAATTTGTTGTATGAGGTGTATGAGTACGAGTATGAGATGGTGTTTGCCTGTCTTCCAGAACCCAGACTATGCATCTTGGGTCCTGGCTGTTGCAAATTAGGCCTGTAATTTTGTGACTTGCAACATAGCAAAATGTGAGTTTGAATCGTTGTAAATGGAGCAAAAATGTAAGTTTAAATCGTTGTAATCATGTGCTGTTGCAATATGCCGGTGAGATGTTTTAGCTTTTAGCTATTGCAGACGCCCGCCGCCGTGTTTCACATGTTTGGACCGCTAATAATTTTGTCTACCTTAGCTATATTTGGTGTGTATTATTGCTCTGCACCTTGGAATCATGCAACAATCTTTTAGATATTAAATATAATTACTTTTACACAAATAGTATATCCTTTAGATGTACAATAGAACAATAGAGAACATTTGTAATTTGTAATGATAAATCTTTCTTCTTTTAACATTTGTGTATGTGTAGGTAAAAAAAGTTAAAGGAAAAAACTTCATTCATCCATTGCTTTACATAAAGAAGCCTTGTAATATATAGATGAAACATGTTTAACAAAAAAAACCATCACAAATATAAAAAAGGGAAAGGTAACCAATTAAGGTTTGGCCAAATTTGAGAGAACCTAGCCAATTGAGCTTTGGACAATTATTTAGTTAATTTGAGATAAACTAGTTAGGCAAAGTGTTTTAACCATAAAAATCAATCATTTGCAGAGACAACTAATCTCATAACTTGTTTTAAACGCCGCGTGCTTAACATCGTCGTGACAAACATAACAATGGTCAGGGTTGATGACCTAGTTACTTCTCCTATACTATCTGAACACGTGTGTGGCATATAAGGTATTAAAAAAAAAGTGGACATCAAAAGAATGGACACTCATCAATATCTTCAGGATGTACATCATCATAATTCGATAGGAAGAAGAGAAATATAAGATATAGCTAACCATATCTCATTTAGAAAATCAAACTAATGTCCCAAGAAGGTTGAAGACGCTGTGTTCACTGACGGCATTCTTTGGAACCTAGTTAATTGCTTGGATGGTTGTATTTCTTGAACACTCTCTCTTGGTTCTCCCTCCACCATTCCTCGGCCTGCTGCTCAGCAAATCTCCTCTTGCTAAACAAATGGAATGGCAGAAGAAGAATACACCATAGATAAATGATTATCTTTAAGTCACTCTCAAAAGCAATGATTACCTTAAGTGGTTGCTTCAAACGAAAAGATAAGAGAGAACAATGGTTTCAATGCACATCCTGAACTAATCACACTTAAAATGTAAAGAAAATCCTTGAAGTTTTGCCTTGAAAAACCACAGAGGGTGCAATGTTGTTTTGTGAAAGATAGATGATTGATGGATTAATAAGGTTTGGAGGGATCTTCTACGTGGTCTTTTTTACTATACTTAAAAAGTATTTTGAGGTACTAAAAATTTTTGTTGTTAAGGGTTTTTTACCATTTTCGAAAAGTATTTTAGGGTACCAAAAATTTTAGTGTAAAATTATGGTACCTCAAGGTACCAAAAATTTACGCTGAAAGATGTGATGTCTTAGAAGTATTTTCAAAGATGTTAAAAAAGCTCTATAGTTAAAATTCAGGTACCTCAAGATACTAATTTTTTACACTGAAAAATACGGTAACTTGAGATACTTTTTCAAGAACATTAAAAAAGCCCGTTCTATGTCCACAAGGATTTGAGGATGGCATCATACCTGAACCTGACACGCTTGAATACTTTGGTGCCATCTCTCAGCTGGATAAGCGTCACATACACTCCTGGCTCAAACTGCTCGATCAGCTGCACTTCTCCATGAGTACCATACTTTGGCGCGAAGTCACCTGGAGCCTTCAAGTTGTTTTCCATGATACGATGGCATGGGGATTCACTAGCCATGGCGATGGCAGAGCCACTAGCATTCCCAGAACTGCCATCTTGAGACATGGCCAGGTTACCCATGCTAGTTGATCTCTGGTGTCCAATATCATGTCCAGTAAGACCGGAGATCTCCACTAGATGACTAGTTTGTCCTGCAAGAAATTTCTCTGAATGACTTTGCAAGGCTTTTATGCTGTCTGCAGTATCACTGGGCATCCTATCTGCAATAACCTTGAGCTGAAAGAATGCAAGAGTTGTGATATTATGAGCATATATCCTCTTATAATGATCACTAAAGATGAACTTGGAAGAAATTCTTGTCATATATTAGAGTAGCATAAATTATGCTAATATCTATAATAAACATGATTTATATTGTGCTCATTTCATTTGAAATATCACTGAATCACACCCTTTACTGTATCTGGATTGAGCTGTAGAAACATGTCAGTAATGTAAATGGAACACAATGGAGATGGTATACTCCAAGTACAGAACAGACTAGTATGCAGAACATCATGCAAACTCTAATACAACCTAAAGAGTTGCAGATGTAATTTGCAGTAATAGTAGTTTACTGTACCTCACTATCAATATGCTTCACAAACTCCAACACAGCGTTGCGCCTAGCAGATTCTTCTGAAGCCATAGAGGCAGCCTGTTTAGCCTTTCGTTCTACTTTCTGTAGTTGCTCGTCCTGAGTTTCACATTTCAGTTTCAACTTATTAACCTGCCAACAATGCAATGATTTAGTCAAAATCAGATAAATTCAGAGTGAAGCAGAACAATCTGGAGTGTTCTTTTCATACCTGAGATTGCAACTTGGAGATGTCTTGATTCAGCATCTCGTTAGTCTTCTTCAGATCATTGTCCACTTTAGCAGCGAGAGGATTTATGGTTGCTGGAGTTGGAGTTGGCTTCCTTATCGGTTGCGATGGTGACAATATTGGTACACCCATTTGCATTGGAGGTGCCACTGTAGTAGGCTTTATAGCAGCTGGCATTGAACCAAATGTTCCTGCAAAACCAAGATTATTGAACTGTAACATGGCAGGAACTTGGGATGCCTTCATCATGGACATAGGATCAGCTGGTTTTGTCTCAGCTCTAACAATTTTAGTCTCTTGATACTTGACTGGCTCTGCTGGAGCTGTCGTTGCAAGTCTGGAAGGCCTCATTTCTGGCCTCTCTGACTTATCTTTGATATCAATGGATCGCCTGGTAATGACATTCCTTTTGTTATATGAACCGCTAACGCCGGTATCCGCAGCTTTCAGTTTCATGAAACATGAATCACATACACGGTGTGGCTTGCCAGGAGTTG
The DNA here is from genome assembly GCF_000231095.2 of Oryza brachyantha. Lineage (NCBI taxonomy): Eukaryota > Viridiplantae > Streptophyta > Magnoliopsida > Poales > Poaceae > Oryza > Oryza brachyantha. The sequence goes on from NC_023167.2 coordinate 17,992,856, forward strand.
GTGCCAAAGCAGCCTTTAACACTTTTCTTGAGCTGCATGCATGACAATGGACAAGTCCACAGTTGTAGCAATTGTGCCTCTTTCTTGTGAAACCAAATGGCTGCCTGCATCCAGAGCAAACAGACTGGTCTGCACCTGAGACCCACTTATGTATGCAAATGCAGGTAGTGAAATTTGAGCCACATGAAATGCTTTTGACATGCCGATCTTTCAGTGCATCGACAAGAGTTGGCTTCTTTTTGTCTTCAACACTACCATGTCCCAACCTTCCATTGGCTCCCATACCCCATGTATATACTTCACTTCTTGAAGTCAAGGCTGCTACATGGTTAGAGCCACATGAGATTTCTTCAACCAACTCACTGCCCAGCTTATCTTGAACCATACATGGTTGTTTACCATCAGCTTTTGGATTCCCAAGCTGGCCATTGCTAGAGCTACCCATTGTGAAAACATGGCCAGATGTGGCAAGACCAACAGTCATGGTATGTCCACAGGCCACCTGATGGAAATTATGGTCAACAAGTGCCTGAACACAGGTAGGAATTAGCTTCGCTTCTTTGTCGCCATGGCCTAGGCAATTCTTGTCTCCATCACCCCATGTAAACAGCTTCCTTGACACCACATTTGCATTTGTCTGACCACTGGTCTCCACAATTGCTGCAGAATGCCATACTCCACATGCAACTTTCATAGTTCTGAATACACCCAAAGCTTCTACCTCCTTCGGATACGCAATGCTTTCACGGTTTCCATGACCAAGAGCACCAAATGTGCCATCACCAAATGTGAAAAGCTTTCCACTTGACATGGCCAATGCTGAATGCCATGAGCCACATGCAACAGAGAGCACTTGAAGCCCTTCTAGAGGTCCTGAAACTCGTTTTGGAAGCCAATGGCTTACTCCGGTTCCGTGTCCGAGTAATCCAGCATTGTATGATCCATCACCCCAATTGTACAGATCACCAGATGCAGTTACAACACAAGTATGAAACTCCCCACATGCAATGTACTCCACATTGGACACTGCTAAGGATTCTACAAGTTTGGGACGACTGATATCTGAATCTGTTCCATGGCCTAGCCGTCCACCAATTTCTTCACCCCATGTGAATACTTCTCCTTGCCGAGTAGTAAGACCAATGTGCCTAGAACCACATGCTATCTGCTGCACATCCAAAACAACATCTGATTCTAGAGGTTTAGGAATTAGAACATCTGTTTTGCTGCACAAATAAGTGGAGGATCCTTCAGAGAGTAGCACATCAGCCCACACCTCACCCCATACATAAACATCGCCGAGCGATTCGATGTCATCTAGTCCAGAACCTTGACTGGAAGAACTAGGGGCACTGGAAATACTAACTCGGCTACTGTCTCCTGTACTTGCTCTTAGCATATTCGAACGGTCTGATCCAACATCTGCTCTAATATTCAATGAATTGGGTGTACTATAACCAACTGAGTTAAAACTACGTGTGATACTTGAGGCGATATCTAGCGTTGTATCATAGGAAATGCTGTCTTGATAAATTGATACGTCCTGACAAAAGAAACATTTGTTAAACAAGAACACTAAGGTGGATAGCAACTACATAGCAGAGTTGTAATTCTTGTATTTGTAAACTTGTTTTCTTCATGACTTATAAAATATAACCGTTGGTGTTCTGTTCAAAAAAAAAAAATAGCTGAGCCAAACAACTAATAGGAATTAATTGGAATCATACATAACAGAAGTGATTTACTAGTTATATGATTTTTTATAGTTGCTTAACAGATGTAGGTTTGTATGCTCAAATATGGTTTATGTGCATCCTATTCTTAATAGCTCATCAGCATCTTAAGGACACTGAAACCTCCAATGGTGCAATCAGATCCTGAAAAAGGATGGCCTCTATTGATATATCTGAAGATGTGGAATTGATTTAAAATTAGCCACAGTTTCATACCTCTCAGACCCTCAGTATGCTTAAATAATAAATAAATCCTAGCTAGTATATTGATATATCTGAAATTAGTCTCAGTCAATTAATTCAACCAAACACCACATAAATAGCTTTTGCTCCATCTCAGTTTTTTTTTTTTACTAAAATAACATCATACCACATTTGTACAAGGATTGTAGTTGTAAGCTTCTCTAGAAAATGCAAGTAAATCCATGGATAAGTGTTTGTACTCAACTTCAATATAAATTGAGAGTGTAAATAAGGAAAAGAGAGGAACTCACTTCAGAAAATGATACTCTATCACCTTGACCATCAGTCAGAAAATTTAGACGGCATGAAGTAATAAGTGTCTCAAGTGTCGAAAACCACACTTCTACTTCAGCTTGATCCTTGCAAACCTGTACAAGTGTACATTATTGTGTTCGATAAACTATAGAATCTAGGGTAAAGCATTTAACCTCAGAATATAAAAAAGACTATCATTTACCAGATCAAGGGAACGTTGGCCGTTCTTGTATATAAGAGAAAATGATAGATAATCCTTCTCAGGGCGTAAAAATCTCCTAAAAACAGCCTGTTAAAAATTGCAATGCATAAGATCAAAATTTCAAATGTAAAAATGCTACAAAATGGAACAATTTTCTATTGGGGTATCACCAACATAACAATATTTTTGCTGCATGTTTATCAACAAAATAACCACCCACAGTTTAACTGATCGGTGGCAATTCAACTTACAGTTCTCTGTCCAGGTATAACTTTAGACACAGATGACAGTCTGAGGCACTTTTCCTTGTTGTGGGAGTACCAAACTAATGTTGCTTCGTCCTTAAACGAGAAAATTGAAAGTACTGTTAGTCTGCTAGTTTCGTCTTGTTGCAAAAGAGCTAAATATTGGTGTCACAAGAATGCACACACAAACTTACACTAGAAAGTCTGAACTCACGAATCTTGGGTTTTCCCTTCCGGCTATATTTGATAAGCTTGCTGCCTTTCTTTAAAGTAATAAGGGCCTTGAGAGTTCAGAGCATGTGAAAAATAGCCAGGATCAGCATTACTAAATCTTTTGCAAGTAAATATGTGTCCAGACAAAACAGAAACATGGCCAGTTATCTAGAGCCTCACATTATCATCTGGTGTCATCTAAACAGCATAAGGTCAACATTCTATTTGGAACAATTGATCACCTGAAACTGCACAGATAAACGAACAGTAGGCTATCAGTGTCACAATAGTGGATTTTGCTTTCAATGGCATATAAGAAGGTGGTGGATGTGCTATTGGCGTCATCGTATATACGCATTGCATTTTGCAGAAAACAAAATTTTAAAATAAACACAAAAAAGACCGATTGATGTGATACGCGACCTGCACAAATTAAAACCGATATCAAATTTCACATTGATGCCTTGTTTTGTTTTGTTTTCGTTTGGACTTGATTGAAGCTTGAATGGTATATTTTGCACAAATAATTCCGATCTTTATGAGAAAAAGATACATATAAACAAAATCGAAAGGTGAACCAATTGCAAATAGGATTCCTGCATTAGTATGACTAATTCACTATACGGTTACCCGCACTCTGGATCGATCAATCAGCTGAGAATTTCACACCGCCGCAGATGCACTCACGAAAACAAATGAACTCAGAGAAAAAAAAAATCAACCGAATCTAAATAAGACAGTGTTCTTACCAACAACAGATAGGAACAGAACGATCCAATCCGGGACGCTCTGGGACGCCTAGTGGAGGACACTCCGGTGGAGGAGGAAGGACGATGGCTGGCCTGCCGTGTCCCGTCGCCGTCGGTGAGGTCGCCGATGGTCACGCATCACCGGATTGATCAACTGCGAGCACGAAAAAGGAGGAACGGATCGGTCTCCGTGCCAACAAAAGAGACCAGCCAATCCAGTAGAGGGCAGGAGAGAGAGTGGAGGTGACGGTGGCGGTGAGGGAGGGTGGGAGGTGGAAGAGGGGGAGAGGAGAGGAGGGTTCATCGGCGCCGGACGCGGGAAACGGATGGATTCCCGCGCCAACGACGGGGAAGACGGGGAGAGGAAGGGGAGGGAGGAGGCGCGCGTTTGGTCGTTGGATTTCTTCAGCCGTTGGATTGAACATGGACGGCTCACATCAGTCTAAACACTCACGTTTGTTACGTCATCTGTTTTATTATACTTTGGTTGTGTCTATTCATCCATCAATCTATATATTTTGTATATATTTATAGATTCATTAACACACAAAAAAATCTAGATAAATCCAAAAAGCCTTATAGTGTGAAATATAGTGATACTATTAGTCTGGAAAATGCTTCATGTCGGGTACCCGCGTATGCATATGCATGCATGCAAGTAGAGCTTCTTGTGCATTTAGTTATTGAATTTTTACACTATAAAATATGAAATCTCTCAGAGTATTCTCGAGGACAGTAAAAATGTTCCTTTTACCATCCTTAAGAGATATTTTTTCGGTATATCAAGATATTACGTGCACGAGAGCAAAATTTTAACAAAAAATGGTTCTTCCAAGTACTTTCTCCATAAAACTTATCACAGAAGAAATAGATAAAATATAAGTGTGCATGTAACAAATCATGTGGTGACCTTACATATAGCAAATCTGCTCTCAGTATAGCCTGCAAGGGAGAAGCTTGAAACTTAAACTTCAAACTATTGTTTATTCTAAATTACTTATCTGGACAATGATCTAATTACACCATTGTGTTTGTTATAATTAAATGTTTACATCATGATGTAACATAATTATATTTTGGTTTGAAAAATATATATGTTTCAACCATTAAGGTTCGATATTTCATACGTGAGAATTGAATGTTTCAACTGAAATACTATCTTTCATATTTAAGTTTTTATGTTATGATGGATCCCTTTTTAAATTTTGCATATGGTGTTATTTGGATGTTTTAATAAGTATTTTGTAACGTTTAGCTAGTTCATTTGTATATGTTGAACATGGTATTGTTTAAATATTTCGTTAAGTATTTGATGGTGTTTCAATGGTTAGTGCTTGATGTTCTTGTGTGATAGAAAAAATTTTCAATTGGAATTAGTGTTATTTTATTTTTCTTACTTATATTTGATGTTGCATTCAATGTTAGTAATAAGTGTTTGAGCAACTCGATTGTTTGCATGTTCCACGGTTAACCTACTATACGATGTTTTGCATCCCATCGGGTGCCCACCGTATTTATCTTCCAAGTGCAGCTATAGATCTGGTACCTAGTTCTTCCTCAAAAATCAAGTGATCAATCATTGTAGTTAACCAAAATCATCAAAATATTTGAAGAATTTAGTCATTGAACATTTGAAAGATCTGTGAAAAACTTAGTAAAAATACATATTGAAACTTTTTTGTTGTGTGTATGAAACAATAATTTTAAGGGTTGAATTTTTTGTTACAATGTAATTAACTGAGATCTTGTTATGAAGATTTAATTACAATGAATACAGCACTTCAATGAGATCACAATTTTTTAGGAGAAAAATATTTAGAATAAATAAATAAATCTTACATGCAAGCAACTTGCATCTCAGAGATGGGAACTAAACCGGGCCTTATTCCCAGGGCTGGACCGCTCTGGAATTTAATGGGTCATTTCGGCATCAGGATGACGCAAGTCTCAGGCCAAGAGAAATCCTGTTCCTTCGAAGAAAAAACGTGCTACATTCGATAAGGACATATATATATACGGTGAAAGAGATTTGTTCCAGACTTCCGGTCCAATAAAAATTATCTCAAGATACCTCATGATACTAAATCATTTATTAATTATTGGATCTAGCTGAGCAGGATAAATATGATTAAAAATAATTTGGTACCGTAAGGTAATGTATCTCGAGGAGGTATTTTCTTTTTTTTTTTTGAACTGGAGCAAATCTCACTATGAAAACGCATGATCGTGGAAGCTCTGGCCAGGATCGTTTGGAGATTTGTTGTTCTTATCAGCTCAGAAGCTTCGCAATCCAGAACACCAGGCGGACACATCGAGGCCGGCCATGGTCGCCGGTCAATGCCGGTGAGAGAACTCGAGCCTGCCCAAATGCGAGCTCGTGAGAGCACTTCACCGAATCGACGACGACGACGAGTCCGTGTTGCTTGCCTCCGGCCGCCGCCCCATCCAAAACGGCACGCAGCCGCGCACTTGGCATTTGACTGCTCCTGTCTGCAGCTCGCCTGCAGCTTCCAACTTGCGATGGTAAAAAATTCAGAGCTTCCGTAGACCTGCACAGTGGCAAGGCAAATTAATCCTTGGTCTAATAAGCACGAGCTTACATTAATATAGATAATGCTTCTAGTAGCTGAGTTGACACCATTGGTTGGTTGGATATGTTCATTTGTGCTTGCTGAACAGTAGTAGTTTGCGAGTACAGTTTAGACTTTACAACGACTGCAACAGCTACAGAAAGATCTCATTTTTTGTTGCTAGTTGTGCTGAAATGGGAACCCGTTTCTCCAGATGAATCAGTCAATTCGGTTCATCATTTTGTAACTGCTGCGGCTGCACCACCACGGCGTGGATCTTGAGGCTTTGTCTGAATTTCTGCAACCTGCACCATGAGAGACTAGTACAGTGTTGCTACTTGCTACTGCTACCAGCCAAGAATGACTTGGAAAGTTCTGAGACGAGAGGGGCTGACTTGGAAAGCCTTCCAAACCAGTAGGCACAGGAAATGAAGAAGAAGATGATGACGACGACGACCTGCCATGGCTGCAGGTGCCCAGCTGGGTGCGTCACGGCCATCGTCAACGATCGAATTAAGCGCTGACGCACCACGCAGCTCCTTGCCAAAACTGCATCTTCTCGTTCGAGAAAGCCTGAATTTCTTCTCTAGAGACCTGGAATTCGAATTGGTGCCTTCAGAACACTCTCTGAAACTGGAGAATTTGACATGCTGACTTCCACTGGTGACGCTGCGCATGACGCATATGTTCAGAAGTTATTCAGATATACTAATTAATGTACTGGAAACTTAACTAACTTCTAGAAGTCAGATTAGGTGATAGTTTTTGTCAAACAGAAGATCTCATCCATTTTTTTTCCTTGCTGCAACAGGATGCTGACTTATTTGGATCATGGAAGGTAACCCAACGAATACAGTTAGGTGTTCTTGCCTCTGGGCTCTGTGGCATCTTGATTCTTGCACACCTGGATGGATATCTCTCTAGATGCCGCTAGCCTGGCCACTACTATAACCTCCATCTCCCTTGCTCTTCAAGAAACAGAGCAAAAGTTCGTGCCAAGTAGTAGCAGCACTACTACTACAAGGTTGTTCATGGCATCAAGGCAAGTGACATGGTGTTTGCTTTTGACAGTTTTTTTCAGGTGTTGAGCTGGCAACTGAATTACTACTGACTGTTCTCTGTAGATGCAGTGAAGCACTTATTTTTACTTGAGAGACACTCTGTAATAATTCTGTAATATAGCACATAACTAAAGTGCGACTAGTGCCTGAATGAACACAAGTATTCGGTACTCAATTGTCAATTAGTTCTACCATTCAGCTGAAAATTTTGTTAAGCTAGCACAAGATCATAGAGATGGTTAATTTGCTGCTATGAAAAAAAGTTGTGGTTGTTCAAGTGCTCAACAACAACTGAAGGGATCTAGAAACAAGAGCAAACATTACACTCCAAGATGGTAGGCAGCCAGGGAAATCTATCTACTATCCAAGTGTACACCTGTCAGAGGTGAGCTAATCCAGAGGATTTGGCCAAGTGTCACCCCAAGCTTTCCTGCAGCCACCACCAACCTAAGCAAGCAAACGTGTACCCTACCACCACAACCGTCGCCGGAGCAGCCAGCATCGCAGGCAGCAACACCTCCTCCTCCTCGGCGGCGCCGCCACTTGGAGCGACGGCAGCAGGAGGAGGAAGGGGGAGGGCAGTGAGGCAGGCACAGATGGACGACGGAAGAAGAAGCTGGTGTACACCTGTTTGCTGAATGCTGCGACGGTGAAGGCACGCACGAACGGCGATGTATTGCATGTCTAGGTCGAAGCTGGTTGCCACATTTGGCGGCAATTTCCGAATGGTCTATCTCGCCATGGAACTGTACAGCTTTTCTTGCTGTTGCTTTGAGTTTGAGATTGTGTAAACGGGTAGACGAGGAGATGCGGTTGAACAAATTGGATTTGTGATGAGTTGTCAGAAAACGAGCACGCATCAGTTCGAGCCGTAACTGAATTTGTAATGCTACCTCTGCTCTGAAAGTTCAGAGCTTTCGGGTTACTACACTACATTTTATCGTTTGAAAACAAGAACTGATGCTAACGTCAAGTTCGAATTTATTTAGGGTCAAATTAAAAATTTTTTGGTTTGAGTTTGTAGTATTGACTTACTGTCGAATTTTGAGTGAATGTGATCGTAAAAAAGATGGAAAAGGTGAAAAGGGGAGGAACAGAGGCAATCAGATATTGGAGGCAATGATTTTACTTTTCTTTCATCAGAAATATCAACACAAAGTACAGTCGGAAGATCACTAGTGAAATCTAAATAAATATCTTGGAGCTGTTCATCCACAAAGGCATCAGCAGCTCCTACGCTGTGCAGGAGCTCGTCGTCGTCGTCCACGTCAGCACCAGAACACTCAGCATCCATTTGTGCCTCTGAACTTTCATCCCAAGAACTTGCGTAGCTCGTCGTCTCCACGGCCGGCGAAGCCACCGGCGCCTCAGGAACTTCGCAGTACGTCTGATCGACCGGCGTTTCAACCTCCGCGACGGAAAGTTCGGATTGGGTGCTCATCACGTCGATCCAGCCGTCGTCTGACTCCCAATCGGGCAAGGCCGAGCAGGGGCCGGCAAGCGCCGTGATCCTCTCGGCTGAGCTCTCCGGCATGTCGTCATCCTCGTCGTCGGCGTCCGACTCTGACTCCGATTCCCAGAATGCGGCATCCAGCGTGCTCTTGGGAGACACCCACTTGGGCTTCGTCTCCTCCGCCTCGACGCCGCCACATCCGGCGAACGCCAGAAACGGATGCTCCAGCAGCTGCGCGGCTGTCCACCGATCGCCGGCGCGCCGCCTGAAGCACTTGCCCAGGAAGTCCTTCCCCTCAGGCGACAGCCACTCCGGGGCCTCCGGCACGGCGTCGGTGTACCCGATCAGGCGCACCGCCGCGACCACGTCGTCCATGTCGCTCCACGGCGCGCGGCCGGTGGCCATCTCGATGACGGTGCACCCCAGCGCCCAGACATCGGCCGCCGGCCCCTGCTCCTCCCCGCGCGCCACCTCCGGCGCCATGAACGCCGGCGTGCCCCCGATCGGCCCCGCCGAATCGGCGCGCCTCGCGCACCCGAAGTCCGCGAGCTTGGCCCGCCCGTCGGCGCCGATCACCACGTTCCTCCCCTTCACATCCCCATGCACCATGCCCACCCCATGGAGGTACGCGAGCCCCCTGGCAACATCCGCCGCGAAACCCCGGACGCCACCTTCCTCCAGGCGGCCCCCATTCCTCGCGACCTCGTCGGCGAGCGAGCCGCCGGGGGCGAACTCAAGAAGCAGCCGGTACTCCCCGCCGGCGACGGCGCCGAACCCAAAACAGGGGAGCACGTGCGGCGAGCAGAGCGAGGCGAGGATGCCCCCCTCCCGCCTCAGCTGCGCCGCCCCGGCCGGCCCCGCCACCGACTTCACCGCGAGGAGCTCGTCCTCCCCGGCCGCGAACAGCGACACGACGGCCCCGGACGCCCCCCGCCCGAGCGTGCGCAGCCTCGTCAGCCGCCTCCGGCCGCCGCTGATCGCCGCCGCATCCATGTTGGACGGTTGGTTTTTTTCTCTGGCTACGTCTCGGAAGCTATCTCCTCTGGTCAGGTCATCCCGGCCATGCCCGGTGGCGAGCGAGCCCTACTTATAGGTGAGTTCGATCGGGCGCGGGAAAAGCACGTGAGCGAAAGGCGCGCCTCGTGCCGCGCGGGTTGCGGGAGGAGAGACTGGCGTGTGGGGCCATACGAGGTGGGGTCAGGGAACGCGGGAGATGACGGTGGGTGCCACGTGGTGGCGGGTGGGGGGCAACGTGGGATTTGCGCGAGAGGCAAGTGGAAAACGAGGGCTAATTGCGTTGCAGCACAAGAGAAAAGAGGGGATACGTTTCGGCAATTCTCGGCGTGTCGGTCTGGGGAGATTTGCACCCGATCTTTTTCGTTTAAAATTTAAATTTTATTTCTAAAGTTTAGAGTTAGTTTTGAAATTTTTTTATTGAAGCATACTACCTCTGTTTCTTGACCGGTGGAGTTACATTTACGGAACAGGTGGAGTTATATTTAGACCATAAAAAATAAATACATAAAAGTTTCATTTATAAGTTATTTTTTATTCGTAAATATATTGTTTGGCTTTTGTCAAACAATCGTCCATGGCTCTGCAAAACTCTGCTGGATTGCGGCGGAAACGTGGTGTTGCTTTGCTACTGCAAATCTGGGATATCTGGGTTTGGCGAGGTGGATTAGCATGAGAGGAACGGATGAAGCAAAGGAAAGAAAAAGAATCAGAGGTTGGATGGTGAGGGTGGCTGTGTACTGGACAGGGCGGAGAACGGGCCAGGAAACGTTAGCCGAAAGATGGAATCAGCGGGATGGGTGCACTGTAAGGGTGGCGATGTGGTCGAGGAGGGCAAGAATGTGCAAGGAAATGGCAATGGAAGATGCAAGGATGAAGGATGCAGTTTTGGTGTTTGGGTGAATGAGTATGGTACTTATCTTCTGGCCTTTTCTGCAATTGACATATTTATAAAAAAATAATTTATAAATAAAAATTTTATATATGTGTTTAGGTCGAGAAATCATCTATGATGAAAAATATCAGAATTAACTTCAATTTAATGTTAAAATTTAAATTTTCGCTTATAATAATAGGCAGAAAAAAAATGAGTTTGTATATGTCTTATGAACGAGTATATGCAGGTTGTCCCCCAAAGGGGGGGGGGGGGGGGAGGGTGTAGACCGAAGAAATTATATACATATTTGCTAAAAGATAAAATGAAAAAGTCTGTATGTATAACATTGAAACTCTTAAAAACATGGACGTTGCAGGATGTGAGTAACTTTATGTAACTGCCATTTAGTTAAATCAAATAGTGTAAAGCTTTGTAAAATGTTTTTTTAAGTACGTGTAGCGTTGCTCAAGACAAATAATCTCTGTGATTTTTTTTCTGACGCCGTTGACTTTTTATTTATGTTTGACATATCATCTTATTTAAAAAATTTTATATAATTATTGACTACTTTATTATGAGTTGGTTTATTACTAAAGTAACTTTAAGTATGATTTATAATTTTGTATATTTGGATAAAATTTTTGAATAAGACGAATGATTAAACAAAAGAACCGGAGGGAGTATAGTATGTGTTCTCTCAAAGATAAGTATGGCACGTTCTAGGTCGGAATGAATTTTATTGTCAACAAATATTATATACTCTCTGTAGTGTTGATTATATACAAGCAATTCAGTGGGAGGATTTCATATTAAAAAAAATCATTTTTCACCTTGTCTCTGGCATATGGATCATAAAGCTATATGTCTATACTTATAAGCCCAAATTTAAATTTTTAACATTAAATTTAGAGTTAATTTAGAGTTTTTTTTGTTAAAGTTTATTTTTCATACTTGACTTTTAGATCAATAAGAATATATTAGTTTTATTTACAAATTATTTTTTGTTTCTAAATATGTCGTTTGGCCAGTCACTTACCTACCAAAAGAGAGAGATAATTGCTTTATTTTTATAATGGATCAGTACTATATCTGTAGTCTGTTCCCATCAAATCGCTTACAGCTATTGTCAATTTTCTCAGATCATGCAAGTATGCATCAGCGTGGTTGATCCAACCTCGCAACCGCCCCTGCAATCTTTTGTTTTTGGACTCATCGCCTGGCTGGGTTTCTGCCATCTGGCTCACGTTCCTTCACTTCTCATCTGACGTTTTATGAGTCTTTTTCCTTCTCTCCCTCTCTGTTTTTGAGTCGGCAAAGTGCAGGTTGGTAGGTTCATCAGTTCACGGATCACCTTGCTGGGGTCTTGACAAGTGTGAAGCTAGCTGCAGTGAGTGTTTGCTTCTGGCTTGCTGCTCACAATGTTCCTTTTCTCATTGTAGTAGAAATCACATTTGGCCTTCGCATCATAATCGTGGAAAACATTAGGCGTTTATGCAATAAATAAATACTATATCCGTTTTATAATGTAAGATTTTCTAGCGTATGCTAAATTTACATAGATATCAATGAATCTAAACATATATATATAAACAATATACATTGGTTAATAGATAAATCTAAGCATAGCTAAAACTTCTTATATTATAAAACAGAGTAATTAGTAACATACTGCGATTATCAAGGTACCACGAAACCACTGGATAAAAATGTGTTGAACCCATTTGCTTGGATGGGAGACACGGGTGGTGTTTAGGGCGAAATTCAGAAAGTCCTTCGACTCTCTGTTTCTGTTAATTCGCTGGTTCGTTTTGAAAGAGAGATGTAGAACTCAGTTGCGTCCTGGTGAGATTGTAAACCTGTTTTCCTCTTACTATCTTAAGCACTCATCTTTTCGCTTTTAAAAACTAAGTTTTTAACTTAAATTTGAAGGTTAATTCTGAGAGTTTATACGTCGTAGAGTATTTTTTATTATTGGATTTTAGACCACTAAGAATGTATATAAAAGTTTTATCCATAACATATTTTTTGTTTGTAAATAAACCAAATGATCACCCTTTTAATGAATTGGCATGCGATTTGTTCGGCCTTTCCGAAAAAAATAAAAACATTTGCTTGCATAGAAGAATCTAAGTCATTAGCGTATAATTAATTACTTTTAATTGTTTCAACCTTGATTGTTTATCTGTGGTTTCAAAAGCAACGTTTCTAAACTAACTTTTTTATAAAGAAAACACAATTAATTATGTCCTAATAACATATCTAGTTTTATACGAACAATTTTTCAACATATTTTTTCTTAAAACAACTCACTCTAACCTTATTAAAAAAACAGCATGCCGGAAGCACGCAGCCACGCAGGGCATAGAACTGGAAGTTTCAGAAACGCGGGGCTGTGGGCTTCAGAGAAAACGCACAAGATCATTGACCGACACAGCACAATCAGCAGTAGTTTATAGGAGTGTTTCTAAAGGATTTGTTTAGTTCCTAAATTTTTTTTTCAAAAACATCACATTAAATTTTTAGACAGCTAAAGCATTAAACATAGATGAAAAAAAACTAATTGCACAGTTATGTAAGAAATCTTGAGAGAATCTTTTGAGCCTAATTAGTCCATGATTAGTCATAAGTGCTATAGTAACCAACATATGCTAATGATAGATTAATTAGGTTCAAAAGATTCGTCTCGCGGTTTCTAGGCTAGCCGTAAAATTCGTTTTTTCATTCGTGTCCAAAAACCCTTCCAACATCCGGTCAAATATTTGACGTGATGCTTCTCTCAAAAATTTAAACACCACCTAAGAAGGAACACCGATGACCGGTGGTCTTAAACATTTCTCGGTGCAACCCTTTAATTATCTCCTCTGACCTCTGATAATCTTCTCGTTTTAAAAAGAGGGACAAGTTTGGCTTTGACTGGCGAGAGGTTCGTGTCAACAACAATCAAATTGCTCAGCTATACTAATCAACGGGAGCCAGCCAGGGTCACCAATGTGAAGTCAGCACGGGCGAGTCAGCCCTGAACAGCAGCTGCAATATTAAGAGCTAGCAATAATGTTACTGTATAATGGAGAAAATATGTTAATCATTTATCACTTATTTACATATTTATTTCTTTTCTCCATGTCACCTAAATAGTAATAAAAAATAAATAACATAAATAACATAATATATTCACTTCATGAATTCAAATTCGATTATCACAAGTTGTAATAATAATAATAATAATTAAATTATAAATATGTGCATACTAGTTTTAATTTAATTTGTTTTTAATTTAAACTTTATATTTATGGCGTGTTATATCTCATATTAATATATCTTATTATTTTTCTTTAAAATTTTATATATATATATATATATATATATATATACAATAAATATGTGTATGTCCGAATGAAAATCAATCCTTTTTTTATAATTGGGCATGTGGCTGGCTGGTGGAGTGGCACCTGGCACGTCGATGCGAGACGAGACGGGAAGCGAAGCGACGTGACCAGCGCCTATCCTATCCAGTTGGCACGGCGGCACCGCGCGCGCGCCGGGTGGCCTAACCAACCAACGATCGCGCGCGCGCGCGCGCGAGAACGAGTGGAGAAACGGCAAAACAAAACACACACACACACGCAGAGATGAAAACGTGCGCGGTTTGGTGGGCTGCACAAGCGACCCCCCCGCGAGCACACATGGCGCGGCCCGGTTCGCCGCCTCATGATTGGCCGCTGCCACGGCTCGTTTGCGTGGGGTATGTAGCACTAGTAATCTAGTAGTAGTATTACTGTATTGCTGCTCTATATTGGCTGCCATGTTTTTGACGCCACCGAACTTACTCTCTCTGTCTCAAAATAAACCATTTTTTTACTTTTTATCTTTAATTTTAGACTTTTCATCTTATTTAAATTTTTTTTGATTGATATTTTTGTTTTTATTAGATGATAAATCATGAATATTACTTTACGTGTGACTAATTTTTTTCTAATTTCCTGAAAAATTTTTAAATAAGATAGATGTTTAAACGTTGGACACGAGAACTAGAGAATTCGTTTTTTTGGGACAGATGGAGTAGGCTGAACTGCTGATTATTTTGGTTATATTTTGGTTTGGTGGTATCATGGGGCCTAATGATTGGGCGGCCTGAACTGAGACGCCCATTTGGGGTTTGGATATTTGTATCTGGCTCCATCAGTTACTGGCCGGGTTAGAATATCACAACGTTCTATTGACTTGGGGTTTGTTTGAGATAACTACACACCAAGCAAGCTTAACTAACTAGTGCCAACCGGCTGCCAACCCAACCCAGTTCGTCGACTGTGCGTGCCAACAATTGTCACCACCGTTTTGCCGCATACCTAACTCATCTGGCACAACAGTTCGTTCATAAAAGAAAAAAAAAGAACTCATCTTGCACACGGGATAATAAAAATCACAACTGTCCTCACCCAATCATCGTTTAAGCTACTTTGGCAGTACTGCAATGTACTTTTAAGATGTGGGGAATATTCTAATCAGATGCACTAGCACTACAGCACTAGTAGTAGTAGTACTGGTACTTGGTTTTGCTTGGCTCCCAAGAAGATTTTGGCCACAGCCTGGAACAAAAATATCTGTGATTATCCTGTCATGTCATGTGAGATAACCCATCCGCGTAATATAACCCATCCGCGTAAAAAGAGTGCAGCACTCGTTAGTGTCACCTATGAGCTGGTTTAACTCGGCAGCCAAGGACGGCGTTGGTGACAGCGATGGATCGATGCATACGACGATGGCCCGGAAGTTCATTCTCTCCGGGGCCTTTAAGAGATTGTTTAGATGGGGCTAAACTTTTTAGCCTTATATCACATTGGATATTTAGATATTAATTTGAAGTATTAAATATAGACTAAAAAACTAATTTCATAAATAAGAGATAATCCGTGAGACGAATTTTTTAAGCATAATTAATTCATAATTAGCAAATATTTACTGTAGCATCACATAGGCTAATCATGGATTAATTAGGCTCATTAGATTCGTGTCGCGAATTAGCCCAAAATTATGAATGAATTTTATTAATAATCTATATTTATTATTTATAATACGTGTTCAAGTATTCGATGGAACAAGAGGCTAAAGTTTAGCCCCTTATCCCAAACACACCTAAGATTCCTTCACTGGATCGGTTGATCGCGCGGCTGCTCCGCCCGTTGCTTGAAAGGGAGGTGAACGGCGGCGAAAGCAACTGAAAAGCGTCCGGAAAAGCGGCAGCACAAAAATCAGCAACCGAAAGACCGGCTTCTATATCCAGACATACCCTACACTTCATATCTGATATACAACAATATATATATTAGAAAAAATTAACTGAGTATAAATACGTATTGTTTTGTGCAGATATGTTATATATATATATATATATATATATATATATATATATATATATATATATATATATATATATATATATATATATATATGTGTGTGTGTGTGTGGGGTATTGAATGATTTTGTGAATTTAACTATCAGTATTGATTTTCTAAAACAAATTTATCGAATTATATAGATAAATTTTAGATGAACATATCATTAACTAGAATCGTAGATTCGTTGGGACGGGTGGGCGGCTCGGCATCCATCTCGCCCCGGGCATTTCGGCGACCGGATGACTATCTCCGGGATGAGAACGCGCGAGGCGGCGGCGGTGAGATGCGCAACGCCGCGCCGCTGATCAGTCGCGCGTGGTCACCACACGTACGTGCGTGAACGTGATGGCGTGTCGTGTCGTGGCGTGGCGCCGCGGTGCGGTGCGGGGAGGGGGGGGGGGGGGGGGTTGGCCCAGCTCGAGTGCTAGCTACTGTGCTAGTCGATTCTGCCGTCCGTTTTTTTTTTTTTTGGCCGGGTTCTTCTTTTTGGTGGTGTTGTGTACTCGCGCCGGTGCGGCGCGTGCGGCACTCGGGTATTGACGACGCCGACCAAATCCAAACGGAACGTGTACTCGATCGATCGTGTGCTTGGATGACGCCGTCTCTTACGTTTGAAGGTGGGTTAATTAACGAGGTGGCCATCATTCATCAAGCGTCTCGTCTGCAACTACGTACGTACCTCTCCGGATGTGTTTAGATAACTATATTGTCTACGAGTTAAAAGGTGGTCACGTAAATGATCACTTCTTTAATCAAAGTGGCACCTTGATTCGATTCTGTTTATGCTTATTAATTAAAATTAAAATTTTTAGTTTTAAATTTAATGTTGATTTTGAAAAAGTTTGCTAAAATTTATTTTACAGTATTGACTTTTCGATGTATCTCAACCTCTTCCATGATGAAATTACTTTTTTCCCCCTTACGATGAAAAGTAACTATTAAGAGCTGCATCACTGATTCACTGCCTGCGAAATCGCCGGCGGGATGTTGGCAATAAGGCACGATGAGCATGTGTAATGCTCATCCAACATGCACATCTAGTTGGGCGTTTTTTTTTTTTGTTTTTTCTACCCGCGGGTCATGGCCGCCAAGAGCGACGGAAATCACCCGCTGCCGGTGACAAAACGGCCGGCGGCGGCGTACCGTACGTGCCGTGTCATCATCGTCTGGACTCTGGACGCTAATCTACACGAAAACCTTTTCGCAGCCTGATGGAAAGATCTGTGGAAAGCTAGCTACCATGGCTCAACCTGTTAAAAATTAAACCCACCGGAACCGCAGGCTCCGGCCGGCATATCCAGCACCGACACGTACGCCATCCAGAAGCGAACGACGAGACGGGAGGAGTCCGCGCCGCGGTGAATTGCACAGCGGCAAAAAAAAAGAGAGAAGGGGGGGACGAATTGGACCGGGACAACGAAGACGCCAGTGAGCATTCCAGTAGGAGCGAGCAGGCAGCATATCCCGGTCCCATGCCGGATCCCCACCGGTGGAAGCAACCGCTACGACGCACGCACGCACGCACGCAGTGGTAGGACGCGACGCTTACTTGTAAAAGCGGCGCCTTTTGTTACCTCGCTTTCTACCGCTTTCATCGTCGTCGGCTGGCTCTCTCGCCTTTGCTGAATGGACGGACGGATGGCCCATGCCACCGAGGCGCCACGAGAGAGAGTCACAGGGGGTGTTAAAAAGGAAGAAATAAATAAATATTGGCCATGAAAATTTCCAACCAAGCATGCCACGTTTCAGTAAAAATATTGAACTTAATTATTGTAAATTTAAATAAATGAATAATCAAATTTATGTTAAAAAATTAGCAATATCATTTATTAAAAAACATGAAGGGAGTACACTTACAGGTTCATCTTTTGGTTTTAGGTTTGGGCTATAATCCAAAATTTTAAATTATTAAAATTAAACTTGAAGTTAATTTTTAAGATTTTTCCACAGAAATTTATTTTGCAGCTTTGGCTTTTATGCCACTGTAAACACATATATAAAAATTATTTTCTATTGGTAAATATTGGTCATTTGACTTTTTCTTATGAAACCTATATAAATGACCTTGTCAATTTTTGACCGATTATAGTTTCTGTGAGCATCCTACCGTACCGATTCTAACCGTTTTTATTAGGGGACACGGTCCAAGTAACCGCGGCGAAGGTTTATTGATCGCGGCGCGGTCCAAGTAACCGCGGCTCCCTTTCTGCGTCCG
Organism: Oryza brachyantha; assembly: GCF_000231095.2. NCBI lineage: Eukaryota > Viridiplantae > Streptophyta > Magnoliopsida > Poales > Poaceae > Oryza > Oryza brachyantha. The sequence continues at coordinate 18,011,082 of NC_023167.2, forward strand.
CCGTGACGCGGCCGCGCTGCGCCTTTCCTTGTCGACTCGACCCGATCCCTTTTCGCGTCGGAAGCTTCGGCGTGTGCCGTGGTGTGGAAGCTGATCGATCTCCCGGTCACGTCTACGCGGAGGCAGAGTGTGTCTTTGCACTTGCAGAGCAAGCAAGCTAGCTAGCTACCTCGCGTTCCTGCACAGTTCCACTCCCGCACGTATTGGTCACCGCGGTTAATCTTGGCCGGTAGACACGTGACGCGATGAACAGAGCAGCGAGAGGCAAATCATTTGTGAGGAGAAAACATGCTAGTAATTCAATTGCATTGTGTTTGTTGCACTTACAGGATGATGGTTTACATGGTACTACTACATTATCGAAAATTAAAGACGAAGGGGGATTGGCTTCTCCGGCATTGTGGGCGGTGTTGCCACTGTCCACGTCAATGTGGGGGAGCTCGAATTCTGCGCCGGTGACATCGCCGTCGAAGTCGGTCGTCGTCGTCGTCGTCCCCTCGTCGGCCGGTGGGGAAATTGTGTGAGATTCTTCGGTTGAGGTGGAGATCACGTCGATCCAGCCGTCGTCGGAGTCCCAGTCCGGCAGCGACGAGACGGCGCAGGCCAGTGAGCTGATCCTCTGAGCGGTGCTCTGTGACAGCTCGTCGTCCTCCTCGTCGGTGTCGGACTCCCAGAATGCGGCGTCCAGCGTGCTCTTGGGGGACACCCATTTGGTCTTCGGGGCTTCCGGCTTGGCGTCGCCGCCGGCGGCGGAGGCGACGAACGGGTGCTGCAGCAGCTGCGCCGCGGTGCTCCGGTCAATGGGGCGCCTTTGCAAGCACCTGGCCAAGAAATCTTTGGCGTCGGCGGAGAGCCAGGCGGGGACCTCGGGGACGGCCTCCGTGTAACCAATCCGATGCACCGCCGCGAGCACGTCGTCCATGTCGCTCCACGGCGTGCGGCCGGTGGCCATCTCGATGACCGTGCAGCCGAGCGCCCAGACGTCGGCGGCCGGACTCTGCTCCTCCCCGCGCGCGACCTCGGGCGCCATAAACGCCGGCGTGCCGCCGATCGGCCTCGCGGAGCCCGCCCACCTGGCGCACCCGAAGTCCGCGAGCTTTGCCCGGCCGTCGCCGCCGACCACGACATTCCTCGACTTGACGTCGCCGTGCACCAGCCCCATCCCGTGGAGGTACGCGAGCCCTCCGGCCACGTCCGCGGCGTACTCCCCGACGGCGCGCTCCTCCAGCCTGCCCCCGCTCCTCGCCACCACGTCGGCGAGCGACCCGCCGGGGGCGAACTCGAGGAACATCTGGTACGACCCGTCGGGCCCCACGCGGCTGCCGACGCAGGGGACCACGTGCGGCGAGCTCAGGCCGGCCATCACCCCCTGCTCCCTCCTCAGCGCCGCCGCGTCCGCCGCCCCGACGGACTTGACGGCGAACAGCTCCCCCGACGCGTCGTCGGCCGCCAAGAACACCTCCGCCCCGGACGCCCCGTGCCCCAGCGTCCGCACCCGCGTCCATTGCCGCCGGCTCACCGCCACCGCCATCTTCTCCTCCTCCTCTTGTGTGTCGAGTTGTTTACTTGTTTGTTTGTGTTGCGGGTGAGGTCTGTTTATGTAGGAGTATATATATATAGGGAGGAGACTTGTGTGCGTGGTTTTTATTTGGGGATGGATTGGAAGTTTAGAACATGGCGGAAGGAGGAGGCGTTTTGGCGTGTCTAAAAAGGGAGGGGAATATGGGATACGGAAGCAAAAAGGCGTGGGAAGCAAGGGAATTTTCGCGCACGCGGTGCGGATGGATGGATGTGCGTCGACTCCTCCGTTTGCTGCGTTGCGATGCGAGACCCGCCGTGTGGCGTGGCGTGGGAACGCGCGGCCTCCGTCCGTCTCCTCACCGCCGCGTGCGCACGTCTCGCGGTCTCGGAACCGTTCTAAGTGGTTGTTTAGTTACAAAAATTTTTACTAAAGAGGTCACATCGAATGTTTAATTAGAAGTCGGAAGAGTTGTTAGATACGAATAAAAAAACGAATTTTACGGCTAGCCTAGAAACCGCGAGACAAATTTTTTGAGCCTAATTAATCCGTCATTAGCATTTACTGTCGCACTTATAGCTAATCATAGACTAATTAGGCTCAAAAGATTCGTCTTAAGATTTCTTCTGTAACTGTGCAATTAGTTTTTTGGTTCATCTATGTTTAATGTTTTATTTAAGTGTCCAAAGATTCGATGTGATGTTTTTGGAAAAAAAATTTGAGACTAAACTAGGCCTGAGTCTTCTGACCTTTATTTTTCGGGCGTTTTGGGTGACTGGGAATCTTTAGGCCCCTGTTTAGATAGCACAAAATTTTAGAAGAAGTGTCACGTCGGATATTTGACTGAATATCGAAAGGGTTTTTGATACTAACGAAAAATAAATTTCACGGCTAGCCTAGAAACCGCGAGACGAATCTTTTTAGTCTAAATAATCTGTTATTAGCATATGGTGGTATTGTAACACTTATAGCTAATTATGGACTAATTAGGCTCAAAAGATTCGTCTTAATATTTCTTTTATAACTGTGCAATTAGTTTTTTATTTTATCCATGTTTAATGCTCTATTTAGTTCTCTAAAGATTAGCCTTACTGGGCAAAGTCGAGGGTCGGTGGGTCGTTCGTTGGCTGCTTCCTGCGTAATGGTCGTGGTTGGTACTGTTGCTGCAACTTACCGGGTGAGAACGGAGAGAGAGAGAGTGTTTTGTGAAAGAGCTTGACTATAATAAAAGTTTTCAACAACTAGTATTGTCATTTATATAAAATATTGATGGTTAATTTAAAATTATATTACCAATAAAAATATTTTGTCATCAGTAGTTATTGTAGTAGTATAAATAGATTCGATTTATTAAATTAAAAATAATTAATTTAGATTAGTTCTATTACCGTAAACATCGATCGTTGAACTAATGCTGTTTGTGTGAAAACGGAGTTGGCGCGGTGACTTGGGCACGGGAAGCGGAGACCTAAGGGCTTGTTTAATTTTCAAAAAAATAATTTAAAAACATCGCATCGAATTTTTGGACACCTAAATAAAGCATTAAATATAGTTGAACCAAAAAACTAATTACACAGTTATGGAAGAAATCTTAAGACGAATCTTTTGAGCCTAATTAGTCCATGATTAGTCATAAGTGCTATAGTAACCAACATATGCTAACGACGGATTAATTAGGCTCAAAATATTCGTCTCGCGGTTTCTAGGCTAGCCGTGAAATTCGTTTTTTCATTCGTATCCAAAAACCCTTTTCAACATTTGATCAAATATAAACATTCGAGTGACACTTCCGTAAAAAATTTTCTCAGTCTAAACGTCACCTAAACAAGCTGGGCTTGACGGAGGGAAGTCAGCGCGTGCACCTGAAAGGTGCTTCGGGTGGCCACGGTGGGTGGCGTGCCTGTTGCAAGTCAGCACAAGTCCACCGCAACGCGGGCGCCACCAGGTCCTCTCAACCTCCATCCAATTGCTTGTTTTTCTTCTTTTTTCTAGAAACAATTTTTCGCAAGGAATTCGACGACCAAATTCGTTACTGCTCCATTTCGTTGCCACGCGAATCGCTCCCTCCAAAACCAAGGACCCGCTTTCGGTGAAGTACTGCGACAGTCATCGGTGTTCAATTCACCGGGGAAAAAAATGCTTCTCACGTCGGCGGCTAAGGCCGCCTTCGGCAGCCCTAGTTAACCTATCTCCTTTTGTTTTCCACACGCACGTTTTTTAACGGTTAAATTGTATTTTTTTAAAAAAATTATATAAAAAATTGTTTTAAAAAATAATATTAATCTATTATATATTTTTTAATATAATAATTAATTAATTATGTACTAATCTATTCATACGTTTTACGTGCTGAAGATAAGTTAAATTATCCATCCATACCGAATGCGGCGTAAAGGGTATTAGTATTTTAACTCTGATCAACGGATGACTAATACATTATCGTCGGCGGCATGTGCGTCGCGCTCGCTCATACAATGCATATTCACTGCATCAACGCAGAAGCTAGTACATATCTACCAGCCGCGTGCATGCATCTTCATCACTGCATCAACGCACGCAAGGGTCGGTGCGGCGCGCGGCGTCTTCCGCCGTAAAATCTCTCCGGTCTCCGCTGCTCACGCATGCAGGCATGACGTGTAAAGACATGTACAATAGTCGAATGGTTATTATCTATTTGACGTAAATAGACTTCTAAATATAGAAGTTGTCTCATAAATTAGTTAGTTGGTTATCCGCATCATATTTAATATTATATATATATATATATGATTTTTTTAAACAGGTTGTATATAATCTAGGAGCACATACGTGATTGAATAAAAAACAGCAATTAAGTTTTTTCCTGATTTAATGATATCATATAGGATAGATTAATTTGTACACGACTTTTTTTTACTATTGTACAAGCCCTGACGTGTGTGGGTGGGCTCGGTGTTGTTCGCCGCGTCGAGGTGGCGGGCCTTCGACCGAAAGGGGCCGTGAGTGCCGAGGCGCTTTGCGGCCAAGAGGAAACGGACGGGTGGATCATGGATGGCTCGTGGTGCGTTGTGCTTGCTTGAGTGAGAGTGAGCTCACCGCCGCTTGCCCGTTCGCCTTGCGTCCATCGATCGGTGCCGCCGGCCCTCGCTTTCCGCCGCGGTCGGTTGATTCCCCCTCACTCCACTTCACCGCCGAGCCAAGCAAAAGGCAAAGAATCCAGCGCCCTTTAATATCTGCTGTCTGTGCCGTCGTCGTCCACGATCACACAACGGCGCAAAAAATGGGCTTTCTACCACCGTGTTTTCCGGCCGGATTTTACGAACCCGCCATGGTATGGCGCGCACACCGTTTGTTTGTTTCCAACGGAAAACAGAATACTACCGCAGCAGCTAAGTAGCTACTACTGTTCACGGATCATGTCTTGACGGGAATCTCGCCCTCGATTTATTATACACAAAGATGCTCGGGATACCGTGATTCAGGCTTGCATTATCAACCATTGGTTGGTTGGCTTTTCTGTGGAAAAAAGTCAAATAACATATTTATAAAAAAATTAAAATTAAAAATTGTATGTACAGTTTAAAGGCTAAAATATAAACTACTAAAAAAACCTTGAACCTGGACTTGCCATGGCATTTCATCATATGATGAGTAGGAGTAGGATGCAGGCATGCAGCTAGCGGCCGCTCAAACCTTCGCAGAGCTGCAACCGCGTCAGATCTCACGGTGTGAAAAAGATAGCGGCGTTGTTCAGACGGCTCGTGCACATGAGAACTGCATTTTGCGATCCAAAAACTTGCGTTGCTCTGCCAAAGTCAAACAGCAAAGATGGTATACAGTATGCTAGCAGTAGTACAGGTCAACCTTTCATTACAGTTTCTTGTTTCTTACAGGACATCAAGGCTCATCAACCAATGATTGCATCAAAGTTTTCTCTTTTTATAATTCCTTGCAGTGCTATTCCATTCAGGCATTCCACTTGTTTAATCCAATTGCGCCCATTTCAATCATACCAAAAGCTGAAGGGGCCCCTTTTCGTTGCACCGGCTCCAGCTCTGTAGCAGGTCAACCGCTCTGAAGCATTTTTCCAGCATTCAGCTGGTCTTATCCAAGTGCAGAAAAAGAACTCATCAGTTTGCCATTTGACCAAAATGCTGAATTGCCGATGTGCGAGCATCAAGAAATGCGGTTGACGAGTGACGGACAGGGATACGAGCAGATCGGCCATTGTGCGTCCGGTTCGATCTGCGAGATCGGTTTAGAGATAAGAAAGTGATGGACACGAACTCTGAAAGCCTGAACCGTGTGTACGGCCAAGTGGACACAGATGCCAGCAGAGTGCCACTTTGGACGATCTGTCCCATCACTCTTGCCGTTTGGCATTGCATTGCGCCCATAATCCGGTGACCATTCTCCGAATTGTGTTAGTGATACAATATATACGATTAGTGTTGGGTTCTACCAATTTATACCAACAGGTTTAGGATTTTATTCTCATTACGAGTTTGAAGTATGGCTCGTTGCTCCTATTCAAAACAAGCGAGATTCTTGTAGTCCTCAAGTTTGGTTCGTGCTTGCTATAGTCTAAAAGACTATTTGCTGCAAGGTGATTTTCTTTACACGAGGTTTCTGGTGATTTATAATTTTTATGCTACAAGAGATATGATCCGAATTATTATCTATAATATATTTGGATTCTATTACTAGTTTTCCTACTAAATTTCTCCTAACCGTTCTACTTAGAGTAGGAGTAGGATTAGTTTCCTAATAGAATCTTGTCAGCATTTTTCTATTAGGACTCTCTGATTTCCCCTTATATATATCCCTTGTAAGCTGCACGGGAAGGACGCGACGGCCCGGTGTATTCCCCTGCTATTGTAATCATCACCTCATAGTGGTTATTGCCGGTTGGCGCCCGTGATTTTTCCCGCAAGTGTTTCCACGTTAAATCTGCTTCTCGGTTATGCGTCTATTTCCCTAACAGCTAGAGATAACACAGTGGAATAGAAACTCTATCTCCTATATACGCTATATATACAGCTACGGGTAGTCTTTATTCAATATTTTTCACAAATTATATTGCCATTTCAGCTTCATTTTCAGCTGATTTATTGACAGCGAGTTCTTAACATATGTTGTGTCTCACTCTGATCTCTGACGAAGGTGAACTGAAAGATTATGCTTTTGGGGGGTTTGTCAGCTGTTGCTTGACAATGATGCGCAGTGGACGAAAAATGTCTGCGTGCTTTACTTGGTGTTTCAGATACTCGCAGAGTCAACGTCCTTAGTTGTTCTTCTTCTGAAAGCAAGGGAGTCAAACTGCTGTCCCAAAAAGAGGAGAGGTACAGCAAAAGGGAGAGCCTCGAACTTCAGTCTTTAGGCAATGGATGTTGACTTCTGATGAGCCTGCAGATAGTTTATTCGATGAAGAAGTTGACCAAAGTGAAAAGACGCCATATGATATTGTATTCTTTAGGGGGAATAATTGTATCAGCATCAGTGTGATTAGGGTGATCATTTGATCGGTGAAATGGGGATGCAGTAGCGAAGTGTGTGTATATATGGGCTTTTGGCCAACTCCACCAAATCATTCTATATCCAATCGTAATTCTGGATTGATTCCGGCCAGTCGCACTTGGATTAAACCGTTGCCACATTGGGATGCTGGATAAGGCAGTTGGCTAACCACTCACACTCACCATCAGCAAGTGTTTCTTTTTTTTTTATTTAATTTCCTCCTCTCCTGGAGATGAGTAATCAAGCAGTTGATTTTTGTCAGATTAGTGTTGCTGCGCACTGTGATCTTGTTTGGTGGAAGCAGTTATTGCCTAACACTGCAGGGGCAGAAGAGTTCGTGGTCACTCAATAGTTGATAGAAAGCTCACTTAACCAAGTGGGTGTAGGATAGGATGTTCTTTTGACTGGAGTTTTGAGCATATCAAGATCTTCTCCGCTTTTTAACCGGGATATTTTCACAAGAACAGTTCGTGTCTAAAACTTGCCACTTTATTAGACTATCTCAGTCTGCGTACAAAATCGATTATTAGCTGCCTCTCATATCACGTAAACAAATAAAATGTCATAAACATAAAGATGATATAAAGATAAAAGCTGTTGTTATATATGTCAACGATAGACTTTTAGCATTTATTGAAGAAAGAAAATATTGCATGGGCAGATAAAAAAGGGAAAAAAGAGTAATAACAAATTATTTTGTTGTTTTAGTTAATAAGACATATTTGACACTATCTTTGTATATACTATTATAAGATAAGTTATTGTAGTGGACCAAAAAAGAGTGAATGCTAGGATCTACATTGAACATGCCTTTAACCACCCATAATTTAATAAGTATAGTACTTCATTCATATTGCAAATTTTTTATATTAGCCATACTTATTTATTGATCAATTTATATTGTTGATATATATGTTTAGATTTATTAGCAACCAATATTTCAATTCTCTACCTTGTTTTTTACGTGCATGTTTAACAAACTACTAAATGATGTGTGCTGTTTTTTTAAAAAAATATAGAGAAAAGTTACTTTAAAAATCATATAATCTACTTTTAAGTTTTTAGTTAATACTTAACTAATCATGTATATTAAAATATATTTTTTTCGTATGAGGGAAAACTTTTCCATTCCTCACCAGATAACACAGCCGAAGAAATCATTCGTGGTCCAAAAAAGCTAAAAAAACAAAGAAGTCGCATTATTCGCAAACAGGGGAAAGAAAAAAAAAAAGAAGAGAGAGGCATTGCAAAGAATACTGGACCGGACTAAGCTAGTATTCGGTGGTGAATTGTTGCTATGGGCCACCATAGAATCTACCGTATGTGGGCCGAAATATAATTGGGCCGGATCTCTTCCCAAATATGCTGCGGCTTCTGGATTGCTCTCCGAGCTCCGAAGCCGAGCGGCCGGGGAGAAGAAACCCTCGCTCCGCCGCGCCGCGCCTCGTCGCCTCGCCGGCCGGCCCGCCTCCGGCGATAAGCGCCGCCGCCGCCTTCTCCGGTCCCACCTCCCCCGCAGGTCGCGGCACCCGGTATGCGCTCCTTTGCTCACCCCTTCTTGTCTGCGGCTGCTCGGACTGAGCCAAACCCTCGCGATTCCGCGATTTTTTTTCGTGGTTCTGCTCTGAATCGGTTTCGTTGATGCTGCACTGCAGGTGGGGGAATGGCTTCGGCGGTGGAGCGGAGGGAGCATTCCCGGAGGTCGGGGCGCTCGAGGTCGCGCTCCCCGGCGAGGGACCGGGGCTCGCCGCAGCGGAGGAGGAGCCCGCCTTCACGGAGGGAGAGGTCGCCGGTTTCGAGGGGTGGCTCGCCTAGGGGGAGGTCTCCTGTTAAGAGTAGGGAGAGGTCGCCGGCTCCGAGGAGTGACTCAGCTAGGAGGAGGTCTCCTGTTAAGGCTAGCTCGTATAGGGAGAGGTCACCGCATACAGAGAAGGTGAAGGAGAGGGTTAGGTCACCGAAGCATGCTAGGCCACCGACACGGTCTCCATCACCTGCTAGGAAACGGGAGTCCCGGTCACCCTCGCCGAGGACCAAACGGCTGAGAAGAGCTCAGGGTGAGCGTGAAGGGGCAGATGGTACTGAGGGTGACCACCGGAAGACCACCACTAGGGAAGAGCGGGACTCGGGGAGGAACAGGGTGCGCGATGAGGAAAAAGATGTGTCAAGGGATAGAAAGATGGAGAGGGAAGATAGCAGGGGTTCTTTCAAGGACAGGAAACTGGATCGTGATGATGAAAGGGATCATTTAAGGGATAGAAGGTCTGATCGGTCTGATGCTTCAAGAGAGACAAGGTCAACCCGAGATGATGAAAGGCGTGATTCAAGGGGTAGAAGGTCTGATGGGGATGATCGAAAAGGAATTTCAAGGGAGCAAAGGGAAGATCATGATGATAGAAGGGATGCACGAGAGAGAAGGACAGACCGGGATGAGAACAATGGTGAATTTGGAAGACCATCTAGGCATGGGCGATCAGTATCTCCAGAAGAGCATAGGCATAGGGGTAGACATGAATCCCGCCAATCACCAAGGTCATCCAGAAGTGCAGCACGTGGTGAGGTATGTAGCGACATCTGACCCACTTGTTAGTTGGCTTCCTATGTTCTTTTGTTTCATGAGGTTCTATTGTTGCTGCTCTTTGTCTGATAATCTGCACCCAAATGAATAAAAAGTGAGAATATTTTTAGACATTATTATCAGCAGTACTGACTCTAAACTTGCAGTTTCAGGTCTGTAATCCATATAAATCCTCCTTGCTTCAGACATTAGAGGATATAATTGATTGTGCATTAACCTTTTCATTTTGTACCAATATGGTTTCTTTTCATGTTTGCTATTATAATATGGCCTGTAAGTTGTAATCTGATTTTTTTTATTTGTTTCAGGATACAAGCTCTATATCAGAGGTAGCATCACGGTAAGTGTCCAAAGCTCTATAACCAATATGAATTGTACCTTTTTGGTAGAAGCACTGATTGCCATGGTTTCTGTTGTTTAATGGGCTAAACATGCTATGGGTGCCATAACCTTTTGCCCAAATGGTTTTATGCATATCCATGAAGCAATTAAGTTGTTGCACTTAAAACAAATGTATATGTGACCAGCTAAATGTGAGCAATGTTTTGAAGCCAGAAATTTCTGAGCTGAAAAATATTATATTCGATACTGTTTTTGCCAGGAGTGGTGATCCTGATTCTTTGGTGAAGATGAATGCTGCTGCAGATGCTCTAGAAGCAAAAGAAAAGGTAGCGCATGCTCCATGGTGAAATTGCAAATAACGACAATTTGCTTGTTTGAATACTTTTGTGGTTGGTTTGAATACTTTTGTTGTCGCAAATATTAAATATTTGTCATGACAGCTTTATTTTTATTTGGCCTTCCTTTTCATTTGCCATACAATATGATTTTAACAGTTTCCTTCGGGGCTTGCAGCAAAAACCATCATTTGAACTGTCTGGAAAGCTTGCTGAGGAGACTAACAGAGTTGCAGGTGCTGATTTGAGGAATTCTTTCTTTCTTTTTAGGCATGAACCTAAATGCTAACACTTTACAGTAATGTTTGTGTGACCAGCACTGAGAAATTTTGAGTTCCCTGCTCTTTGCTGTATTGCTTTATCCTCAGTTTGCTATTCGATTCCATTTCAGGTGTCAATCTGTTACATTCAGAACCTCCAGAGGCTCGCAAGTCAGATATTAGATGGCGACTCTATGTCTTCAAGGGTGGTGAACCACTCAATGGTAATCATTCTTGACTTGTTACTCCATATGTTTATCTAACTTTTGCCTTTTGTCATGCTACTGATTTGAGTTGAAATAGTTTTAAATAGTAGAAGAAAGAACATTTTGAGATTTGCTAGTCTATGGAGGCATGTGCTTATCCAGTTGAACAGCTATCTCTATCCTTCCCAACATGGTCAAACCAAAAGTAGGTTGAGTTAAAAGCAGTAAGCTTAACTAAACGTGATGGAAAAAAAACATAAAATAAGTTTTTCAACTAGCTTAATTTCAAACGTGTTGGGATGAACCATTCAATGTGTGCAAAGGCACTAACCAGTGAGCCACTAGGGTATGAGCTTTCCTTGGATTAATATCGTTATTTCCATTTTCCTTGAGGAGTGAAAGGTCTCCTCCTTTTTGTTTAGAGTAAGTTCGATATATGCAGATGCATAGCCACCCAATTGCATGCATGGGTCTGTATACTAGCACATGCCCATCTAGAGTCGAGGCCTAGACCTTAGACATGGTGTCATGTGCTTTGGAAACAGAATGTGCTTATGTGTTCATTACCATTGTTGTCAGTGGTTAGTTGTCTAGCCCTAGGGAAAAGGAGGAAATCCTTTGTTCAATGGAGGCACCAAACACTGGACCAATGGTTTGTAATAACGAAGCCTAGCGCTGAGCTATTGTTCAGTTCTTTACGATACACTGGGTTGTGAAATATATCCAGTCATATATTTGAGCATTGGTACAGTGGATAGATCAGTAGTTTTGATTTTGAATGGAAGTGAAATAAGTGATGACGTTGATTGTGATAGAGGAAAATTAGGGACGAACATTATAGTGGTATGAATTAAATGTGCATGGTGGTAAAAAGACATGCATGCTTCTATTATTGATTAAATACTTCAGGTTTGCTCTTCTTGTTTGATCATATGTAATGATGCTATCTTGATTGAACAGAACCATTATATGTTCACCGGATGAGCAGCTACCTTTTTGGAAGGGAGCGGAAAGTTGCAGACATCCCCACAGATCATCCTTCCTGCAGCAAGCAACATGCAGTTCTTCAATATAGGTAAGTGTAGCAATGTTATCCTTATTTGCCATTATTGAGAAATAGTATTGTAATGTGCTCATCTTGCCATTTTCAGACTTGTAGAGAAGGAGCAGCCAGATGGCATGATGTCTAAGCAAGTGAGGTAACCTTTAGCAAGTGTTAATTAGTCTACATGATCATGGTTATCCTAGTTCTTTATGCTATTCTAGAATATGATTTATTTTTGCTGCTTTATTTGATAGGCCTTATCTAATGGATCTTGGTAGTACCAATGGAACTTTCATTAATGTAAGTCTCCAGTGATAATTACTACTCAAATATACTGGTTGCATTCTAATAATATTTTCCGCTCAGCATTTTTTTGAATTTTATTTTCAGGACAATCGTATTGAGCCCAGCCGTTACTATGAACTCTTTGAAAAGGATACCATTAAGTTTGGCAATAGTAGGTATGATCATTGAAATAGAAGAGTTACTTTATTTCTACTGTTCAAGATAACTGCCTTCACTTGCATCATGTCCTTGTCACATCAATTAAAGAAAACAGCACTTTTCTGGTTGGCATATTGCTCAATGTATATGTATCTCCATTAATCTAAGTAATGTCTCTATAAACCATGGCTATTAGTTTTTCTCAGTACAATTATCCAAATGAATCTTTAGATGGAATGCTAATGTTTATAAATATCAAGGAATCTCAAAATTTATACGTTATAAACATAATTTTCCCTTATGGTGCCTTGTCTTGCAAGTTCCATCATGTAAATCTATTATGAGATATTAAAAGTTCAGTACTATGGAAAATTTGAAGTATGCCCTTTCTAGTTCATAGAGTTTTCCAGCCTTAAGTAGCCTGATCTTTTTATTCTTAGATGGGATGGTACTATTTTTAATTCGGAGTTAGGAGTTAGGACCCCTTTTGGTCGAGTTGCCCAAAAGTTAATAAATTAATGATGTGATGCCTCTGCTTCTATATGCCTCCTTTTAAGCGACTTCTCCGTTTAACTAGAAGATGACAAATGTTTCTTTTTGTTGCAGCCGGGAGTATGTTTTGCTTCATGAAAACTCGAAAGACTGAGTATGAAATTGCTGGAAACCTTGCTACATTGTTAGAGATTTTGACATCCCTATGGTGCTTCCTGTTTGTAATATGGTTGCATTCGCTGAATGTTTCACCTAGCTCATGGATAACCACTTCATATGGCTGAAGGAACATAGCAGAGGGTATCTCAAGTTGCATATTTATAGGATTCTAGAGCCTAGATAAATTCTAGAGCCTAGACTTGTTTTATTCAGTGGGTGATCCAGTACCTCTACTGAATTCATATTGTTTGTCAAAATGTCACACTTGTCTTGTCATATCATCACAATTATGAATCGGCAGTTTGTGGCTAGTGAAATGTAGTCACTCTTAAACTATTCGAAGTCTAGGAATCTTGATACGAGATGAGCAATAATCTAGAGCCAATCAGCTCTGTTGACTCCAATTTTATCACTCTACCTCCAGTACTATTCTACAGTTATAAAAAGGCATCGAGAAACAAAGCAGGTAGCCCACTTTGGGCTAAAAAAATCGAGTAGAGAGATGACAGTAGAGTTAAGCACATGACGGTATGAGCATTTTTATGTATGTCCCACTCTGCTGTGCACATGGCAGAGTATAATGCTCGAAACCTCGAACAGCACGAGAGGTTAGAAAACCCCTTTCAACAACACAAGGTCAGTGTGGTTTCCAGCCACTATATATACTACCTGACCTGATCCATCGTTCTACAACAAAGATAAAGAGCAATTTCATTTTTGCTCCTGCATCAATCGATCATGGACAGATCACCCTCTCCTTCAGTGTTTTTCGTCTCTGTTTCATCCTCTTCGCTCAGCTTTTGGAAGCACGGACACTAGGTAGGTATCACGGACGCTTTTAGTCACATTGATAATGTGAAAAAGCTCCTACCTTTTTTCTTAGCCTCATGTTTATAAACTAAAATTTAAATTTTAAAACTTAATTTTATAGTTGATTTTAGGTTTTTTCTATAGTTTTTTTCAATGTTTGCATTAGGAGTTGATTTTAGGGATTTTTTCACCGTAGTTTATTTTTTAAAGTTTGATCTTAAATTGCTAAAAACATGTACATAAAAATTTTATTCATAATTATTTTATCTCTAATGGGCTGTTTTACTCGTGCTTATTTTAAGTGAAAAGATGATGGTCAAAGGTTTTGAATTTGATAGCTAATTTGTCCTTCTCCGACGAAACGCATCACGCATGGATGGTGCGAAGAACAATGGGTTCGATAGCTACTCTGTCCTAACTGACGAAATTTCTTGTGCTGTTTTGCTGTCCATTTTCAGGAGATGCTTGCCACCAGCTACATCGACGTGCGTCAGCGTTGCTGAGCGGAGCAGACGACGGCGGCGCGCTGGCGAGGCCGTCGCAGTACGCCCCGCCGCCGCCGAGGTCGCCACGGCCGCCGCACCCGCACCGCGGCGGCGCGCTGGCGAGGCCGTCGCCGTACACCCCGCCGTCTCCGAGGCACCCGGCGCCGCAGCAGCACGCCGAAGGTTGCGCGCCGCCGGCGTGGCCAGCTGCTGCTGCTGCTGCGCCGATTGCGGGGCACGACGTGCAACCTGCGCTGCGACGGCGGCGCTCACCAAGCCCAGCAGTATACAGTGCCTAGTTATTCGTGATTTCAGCCTGAGGTGTGTGAACTCAATTTGGGTTCAGATCCCACGTAAAACTTCTCGTTGACATGTAGATTTAACACGTGATATTTACGTATCAGTGAGCAGTACCGTAGAGAATTCTACCACGTTAGAACTGTTTGCTCCTTGCCACCATCGGACCTCCAAAACCTGCTGAGTGATGGTTTCCTGTAGAGATCCGTTTCCGGTGCTTGCAGGAGAACCGTGGAATGCCTGTATTGTTTAATGGTTACCCTTATGTTCCATAATATATGTTTTTCTGACTTTATTTAGATTCATACATATATTAATATATATATATATATTGTATATGTATATAACTTTATTAGCAAATATATATATTAGTTTTATTAGCAAATATATATATTAGTTAAGGTCAAAAAGTTTTATAACATGGAACGATGGAACGGAATGAATACTTTCGCACTTTTGCTATAGATCAAACGTTTGATTTTTTATTCTTATGTCAAACACGCACTTAATGCATGAGGAATAGAGTGTGAATGAGATTTTTTAAGCAGTGAACAGATTTGATTGATGGAACTAAAATTTTCAAACATTTGATTACTAGGTAGACCCATACTTTCGTATCACTGCTAAGACTGTTTGAAAATCTTAAAATTCATAGAACAATCTATACTGTTTTGGGAGTTATAGATTTTCGAAAGAAACTGCATCCATCAGAAGCTACATATGTAAGGTCTAAGATGCGTGTGACTGCAAGCCAAAGACCTCACCACCATTCACAGCCGGAGTAAAGCTTAACGCAGAAACTGCACGCGGTGGTTGTCGCGGTTGCTTCCTATCTGTTGGATGGATGCAAACCTTGACCGCACAAATATTAGCACGCCGCGAAGTTTTGCGTCCGGTAGCGGTTCCAACAGCATCTCAGCTAACTGACAACACACGTGTTGTTCTTGCTCCTTTCGAGATAATAAAACGTGACATTTTTTTGTCCATGGACCGCTAACGACTTGGCAACTTTCAAGTGGGATCCTCTGCAGTATCGTACTTGCAGTATACAGCAGTATTACATGTACAGTACTGTAAGGGATCTGAACTCACAACGAGTCACCACGCAAATGTACTTGTCACGTATAATCCGCGACTATCTGTCTTATCTTTTCGCTTCTACTTATGTTTATAACATAAAATTAAATATTATAAAATTAAATTTAGAATTGACTTTTTAATAGTAATTTATTTTTTACTCTTTGCTTTTAAAACACTAGAAACAAATATATAAAAGTTTTATTTAAAAATTATTTCTTGTTTGCAAATGCAACATTAGTCTTTTTTATTTATAAACCAAAAAGATTGCCCTCTATACAAGTGACGGAATCTAGCTCTTAAATTTTGGCATTTTGGCCCTTTTTGAAAACTTTTTTACAAATAAACTATTAGAAAAAAATATTGCGTGAATGAACCTTCTTAACTCAAAGTTATCGGCGCTGACGTGGAATAAGACGGCGTCAATCCTCCAAGTGTTATACACGTCATTAGGCTATGCTCATGCGGCCGGAGAACGACTCCAATAATATTGACGCTGTCCTATTTAACATCAGCGTCAAAAACATTGGTGTGGTCAACAAGATGTATTCGTATAATATGTTTTTTGAGATATATTTGCAAATTAAAGTTTCAAAAAGAAACAAAGTCTGAAAATTGCAGTCTCTACTCTCTAGCTTGCCTATATAAGAAGAGCTCACGAGGCCGCATCAGTCGTCGCGCTTCTTTCCTTCCCGCCATGGATGCTTCGTCTTCTTCAAAGCTGCTGCTGCTGTTTCACGTCGTCCTGCTCGCGCCGCTGATCAAGGCACGACCGCTCGGGCATGGACGTCTGCAGGTGGCGCCGCTAACGCTGCCGAGCGACGGCGCGGTGGTGACGATTTCTCCTCCGGAAGTGGGAGGCGTCGGCAGGCCGGGGCCGAGGCCGGTCGCCGACGGCGGCGCGTCGAGGAGGCCGTCACCGCTCGAAAATGACGACGGCGGCGTGCTGGAGAGGCCGAGCCCCACTCCGCCGTCGCCTGTCCCGGGTGGCTCGATCGGGCAGCTCTCCGACGGCGTCCGGCGGCAGGTCGCTCCGCCGTCGCCAACGGGAAACCCGCCGCCTCACAACCACTGCCGCACCGATCCGCTGCGCCGGCTGCCGGCGGCGGCGGACAGTGCGCCGTATCTGCTCGGTGTGATCCGTGACGCCGTCCAATACATGATCGCCGGAGTACTCGAAGCCTGATCGATCGAGACTAGGAAGAACGTACATGAAGTGTATTGAATATTAATTTGTACAACCAACTGTATAGCTACGTTTTTTTATCCAGATTATTCCTCAGCTTTTAACCGTAGAGTTACTAAACTAAATAGTATATGTTTAAAAGTTACTACTTCCAACGTAAGATGTTTGATTTTTTCATTACAACATTTAATCATTCGTCTTATTTAAAAATTTAGTACAAATATAAAAAATAATAAGTCGTGCTTAAAACCCTTTTGATAATAAAGTAAGTCACAAGCAAAATAAATGATATTTTCATAATTTTTTGAATAAGACAGATGGTTAAATATTGCAAGCAGAAAAGTTAAATTATGAAACGGAAGGAGTACTAAACTACTAAGGCCCCCTTTGATTCAAAGAAAATTCATAATAATTTTAGGGGATTTCATTCCTATAGAAATTTTTTCTATAAATCCCTTTGAATTAAAGGAATGAATCCTATAAAATTCTATGAAATTCCTATGGAATATCTCTTCCTATACAAGTTTTAGAGAAAATTTAACATGAGGTTGAACCTCTCTTGGAAAAATTCCTTTGAGCCTTTATCTCTCCTTAAATTCCTATGTTTTTCCTATGCTCCAATCAAACGGTCATTCCTACGTTTTTTCTTCTGTGTTTTATAATCATTTACTTTACACTTATATTCCTATCAGAATTCTGTGTTTTTCTATTCCTTCGTTTTATTATTCATAAGATCAAAGGGCCCCAAGTAGCCGCCTGTCCAATCTCCACATCTCCGAACAAGCACTGGTACCCCTCGCCGGCTGCCGGCGGATGTCACCGGCCGGTTTGCTCCGACTGCATGCACTGCATGTCACCTGGCTGATATATCCTCGTGTGTATATATATATATATATATATATATATATATATATATATATATATATATATATATATATATATCGTCATTAATTAACATTAAGTATTATTAATTTCACTTGCAGTGGTATCCCCATCTCGGTTTTGCGATGAATTAATCACCCTACTGATTTTTTTTCTTAAATTCACACAAATATAACTATAGTATATAATTATAGCCTAATTACAAATTTATAATGTAACTAGTCCTCTCTTCGTCTCGAAATGT
The DNA here is from genome assembly GCF_000231095.2 of Oryza brachyantha. Classification (NCBI taxonomy): domain Eukaryota; kingdom Viridiplantae; phylum Streptophyta; class Magnoliopsida; order Poales; family Poaceae; genus Oryza; species Oryza brachyantha. The sequence goes on from NC_023167.2 coordinate 18,028,936, forward strand.
AACGGGCACTGTTACGATACTGGTAGTGGTTATATATCTAGCATAATTTATGTACTTGTCATTGTTATCTAGCATAATTAAGTACTCCATGATTATGAATGGGCAGTTTGTGAGTCTGATGTGTGTCGAACATTTTAAACTGCTGAAGTCCGTGAGAATCTTGGTATGAGACGAATGAGCAATAATTAATCTAGATCCAGTTGGATCGGTAGGGATAAGGTGCTAATTAAACTCTACTTTCAGTGCTACTCCCCTCCTTGCACAAGCACAAATGGTCCACGTTTGTTTGGATTTGCACTAAGACCAAAACATAATTGGCATGCTTAAAATTTTAGCCTCCAATAACCTTGGATTGGGGTCATCCCAAAAAAGTTTGGCCCCGAAAAGATGTACCATCCCCAACAATTCTCCTAAAACTTTTTTTTACTGCATTCTTCACCAATTTTTCCATAAAATGCAATTTTGTTTCTTGGAGAAATGTGATGTATGTTGATTGCTCTTTTGTATGATGAAATCTAATGGCAAAATAATAGCGCACAATCGATCATGCAAAAGATTTTTATGGTCTTCAGTTGAATTAAACAGGTCTGGGATTAGTAAAGAAACAAAGAAGGAGAAAATGTCTAAGCCGCAACTAGCAGATGCAGATCGATCCAAACCAAGCTGAAAAACAATTGCCGCCAGTTGAAAAGATTGGCGCGGAGGCTGAGTTTTGGGAACCCCGGTATTTGGCCAAAATTTGGCTCAAAAAATACCGGTGCTTAGGGATGCTAAAAGATTATGAGCTTTTTTAATCATTTGTTGAAGTACATTTTTAGTCTTTAGTGTCAATATTTGATTTTTAGGATTCATATTAGCTTTTTGTTGAAGATGCTCAAAGTTGATTGCAGGCATATGAGAACAGCTCAAAGTGATTGCAGGCATATGGGAACAAAGTGAAAGTCATACATTAAATTTGCAACAACTATTCGCTACGGCAACAAAACCAAATTAAGAGACATGCTATATGCAGATTAATTTTAGAAAACCAAAAGGAAAAAAAGCTAAAAAAAAAGCTACTCCCTCCGCTTCCATAACTCTTGTCGTTTTAGACAATGGTATGGTTAAACTTTTACAACTTTAACTAAACTTTTAAAATATGTATTTTTAAATTACTATGATAACCTATAAAGATGAGTCATAGAGTATACTTTAATAGAAACAAATATTTATTCATTATATATATTTTAGTAAAAAATCATAGTCAAAGATAGATTTAGAAAAACGTTTCGTTTGTTCACAGCTACACTGGAGGGAGTAATACATACATTATTTATTATTTGTAGAAGGGAGTAATCTACAGTTACATACAAACATACACAAATGAAGCAGGTGACCCGTTTAGGCTTAAAAACGATGAGTAGAGAGACAAAGATTTAAGCACATGAAAGCATGCGCATCTTTAGGTATGCCTACTTGGCTGTCTGTACACAGGAATAATTAATCCTCGAACTAGAGCATGCATAATTGACCAGGGGTCGTCCCCTGGTCTTCTAAAGGAGGCCAGTCTTTCGACTGCACAAGACCACTCACCAGCCAATATATATGATTCCTAAATAATTTTTTTCTCGCAAAAAATATTCCATATAAAAGTTTTTCATCTAACATTTCTAAAACAAGATTATCACTTTATAGTATTTAATTTAGTTATTTATACCTAAAATAGCTGTAAAAATTGTATAATACTTTAATCTTATTATCTCAGCTATATTAAAACCCCATAATAACCGTACTGTCTACCTTTAAAAGTTCTCTCGAGAAGAATGGAGCAGTGCTTCAATTAGAGCACGGGCAGCTGGCGCAGTCACAGACACCCTTTCCTTTTCTTTTTCTTATGCTAAAATTTAACTTCCAACATTAAATTTAAAGTTAATTTTAGAGTTTTTTAAATAAAGTTTATTTTTATCATTGACCTTTAGATCGTTAAGAATACATACGTAAAAAATTATTCACAAATTATTTTTTATTTGTAAATATTTTATTTAACCTTTTTACATTAAAAAACCAATAAAATCACCCCAGGATGTCTTAAAAGCCGTAGCTAGCGTTTGTGCATATTCACTTAGGGCCTCTTCGTTTTTTGAAAGAAGAATTATTTTTTTCTTAAAATCTTGTAAAATTCATGTGTTTCGAATTCAAGAGACCCTTATTTAGCATAGCAACGTACGCACTGCATGCGTCACTAGTTAACAGCAATCCATGTGAGAGGAATCATTGACTTGCATGGTTTATTTCACTCCAGCTAAAGATCGATCGGTTTTTGCAATATATATATACCTCACGTGCGGGTGCGACTTTGAAGGAGAAATCAAGCTGTTTAATTTTCTGATTTTTGCAATTTGCTCAAAGCCTCGTGCTCCTGTCTACTTCGTCTACGCTGAGCCACAAAGGAACTCCGGAGGAAGAAGACATGATTAGGTTATATGAATCCAATAGCTAGAAAATTGCATGGTAGAGAAGAGAGGAAACCAAACCGTGCGGGTAATGAATAGGCAATTATATAGGTGTGGTCGTAAAGTCTGTGTTATTTTTTTAACGAAAGATGAAATATTTTTGTATTCGATGTATAATTAAGACTGTGTTCTTTTCTGACGAAATATTATTTGTTTTTTTAGCCATTTAATGATATATACGATAAAATTAACTAATACAAACCTTAAAAATCTAATTTAGCTGAAAATATAATTTAGAAATATGAGAATAATCCACAATATGTATGAGTTTTTTTTAAAAAAAAGTAATGTTCAACTGTTTGAGAAATATTAGTGCAAATATCGAAGTAAAAAAAATTAGAACAAGCTGGCTTAGAAAACCCAACCAAAATCACCGGACTGAACGCCGAAAAAGCTTTTGTCTCCGGCCATGCACGCGGTTTTGTTGCCTGCTTGCTGTGCGTCGTCGTGTTGAACGGTTGCAACTTTGACCGCAGCTTTAGCTCGCAGCGAAAATTTGTGTCCGATAGCGGCTCCAAAAGCTAGCTATTGCAGCGACTACCTGACAATTGACATCACTAATACACCGTTATTATTCGTTTTTTTCTTGAGCTAAACATTAACTAATCTACCAAACTATTTTTTTCATAAGTTAGAAGGAGACTTATTGATTTTTAATGTTTAACACCGATAGCTTTTTAACACATGTTTACTCATTTGGTTTATTCAAAAAATTATATAAAATATAAGTTATACTTGAATGGTAAAATAATTCATAACAAAATAAATAATAGTTATATATATTTAATAAAAAAAATAATAAAATATATATTTAAAAGTTGGCGACAATCAAACACACTTAAAGCAGACATGGTCATCTTTTGGCTTTGGGTTATAGCCCTTATATTTAAAGTTGATTTTGAGTTTTTTTATCAAAATTTATTTTTAGCTTTGACTTTTAGATCGTTCTGAATATATATATATATATAAATTTTATTCGTAAATTATTTCTCATTTACATATATAACGTTTGACTTTTTCTTTCAAAGATCTATAGAAAAAATAACCCGGTGAGAGAGAGAAAGAGTAAGAAGAAACTGTTGACTTGTCAACTGCTCTCGCAAGTCATCCACACTAACGACGACCACAAAAGCGGCGGAATGCTGCCTACATAAGACCTCACCTCCCCTCCCGTTGCCTCGTCACCAACCCATACATCTCTTCACCGCAGCCGCGCGGCTTCCTCAGCTTCACGGCCGCGCCATGGAGGGCTCGCCGTCTTCGAAGCTGCTGCTGCTGCTGCTTCTTCACGTCGTCCTGCTCACTCCGCCGCTCGAAGCACGGCGTCTGCAGGTGCCGCTGATGCTGCCGAGCGACGGCGGCGCGAGTAGGAGGCCGGGTTACACCCCGCCGTCACCTCGGCCGCGTCCCCCGGTGACGCCGCTCGCCGACGACGGCGGCGTGTCGTCGGGGAGGAGCCCGCGGCCGCGGCCGCGGCCGCTGGTCTCCGACGGCGTATCGGGGAAGCGGAAGGGCGCTCCCCCGTCGCCGGCAGGAAACCCGCCGCGTAACACCTACGGCGGCACCGGCGCCCCCGTGCGGTGGCGGCCGGCGGCGGGTGATGCGCCGGCCTGTCTGCTCAGAGTGATCCGCGACGCCATCCAATACATGATCGGCGAACTCGGAGCATGAATTAGTCCGGCCTCGAGCTTCGAGTTTTCGACTGATCGATCGAGTAGAAGATTAAGTGAATTTTGTACGTATATTTGTACGCATAAGCTGCCGAAGAAAGGCAGATACGTACGTACGTACGTACGTACGTACCGGCTATGTATGGTCGTATCGATCGTATTGTTAGTGTAGTGTACATGTCAATTGTATATTCATATTAGTCCCTCGTCCATTCGAAAATAAAAACATTTCTAATTTATTTACCAAAAATTAGGAGAAAATACCATGTTACTTCTCAATAAATGCTCAATAAATAATAAATGAATTGAAGTAAGGTGTTACATACAAATAAATAGAATTAATTTTGAATAAAAAAATTAATGAGACAATTAGCACTATAAATAGTATTGAATATTTATAATAGTGTAATATTTAAAATCTAACGGCTGAATTAATTAGCATGGATAGTTTATTCACTCACCCTGTCGCTCGTTAGCCGATCGATAATCTGAAGCTAAATTTGCAGCGAATACTCGAGTATGTACAAATGCAAATTAGTGAACTCTCTTTATTGTCACACAAGTGAATAAGATTGTATAAGAAAAGAGAAAAATTGTTATTATGCATGACGACAACTTAGATTCAACTATTAACCTTTATCAAAAGAAATTTTGTCACATGTGGCGATAAAAAAAAAGAATATACATTTTGCTATTATACTTATTAAAAAACTTCACATTTGTACATGTCCTTATAAGATTTTTTTTTCTAACGTGAATTAGAGAAGAGTCCACTCGGGTGTCTTTAGATATGCCCTTTTAGTATGTCATCCGAGTATTATCTTACATTGTATAGAGCTTGATTCAGATCTATGTAGCACTCCTTACAAAAGTGATAACCTATGTTCTTACGCAGTGGCATATGTTCGTACGCAGTGGTGTGTGCACCTACGTTTTCATGTATAATAAAATAACAAAATCATAGATAATTCTCTATAGGTACTTATATATGGGAACATACACTGTAGACATAAGTTTTCCGGTGCATACTCCGTGGATATGAACTAACAAAAGTAAATGAACATTATAGAAAAAAAATGTACCTAGATTAACAATTGTATTACACATATATATAAAGTCTTGTCTTTACATAATTTTTAAAAAACGTGACAGTTATAAGAGTAAAAATCCATCAGAATTTGAAGATAAGGTTTTATAATGCTATTGAAAGTATATGTACACAAATTATAATTCCTAAAATTTATTAGTGACACTGTTAATTGGTATGTATACATGGAAAACTTGTGTGCACAATATACGTTCCATCCGATCCGTATATGCACAGGCATGCGTCGTAGCAACGTGTAATATATTGAGAATTCTTTACAGGTATCTACATCTCTACTTCGTCTTAACCACCACATGAGTTGAATTAACATATAACACGGCGTAACAGGGGAAGGCTAACAACCATCAGAAGGAGTGGTCCACAGATCTGCCGGCCGGAACAGAGTGTATATACAATATCGGATAGGGATAGCTCCAGCTATGATTTTTTTAAAAAATCACCCCTACGCATGCATGTGCATGGGTATTTAACTATATATCATGGTGAAAAACAATGTTTTCTTCTGTTTTCTCCCCAAAACATATAACAACCTTTTAGATTAAAGTTTAAATGATTTACTCTTCTAAATTGCTATGTTTCAGTCCATATATTTTTAATGTTCTTTTGTATTGAATCAAAATATTGCATTAGGTATTTTGATAATGTTTCCTTTTTTCTTTGATACACAAGAGTTGTTTATGTTGTAATTTTACCGTCTTTTTTATGTTTTAGTTAATATATTTGGTGTTCCTTAATGTTGCAACAAAATATTGCACATGGTTTTTTTAATCCATAATACAATTATACTAGCATTTTAATATATTAAAATATTTTTTGATATAATGGTGGGCATTTTTTATTATTGGTGTCCGTAAAGCCTAAATGTTTTGATTACGATTCAATTATGTTTCAATAACTTAACATATTAAAACACTTCTTAATATGTAGTGAACAAACATTCTTTATATTAGTAATGGACAATGCCTACCTTTTTTTTGCGACAAATCAGGTACATGATCCGTAGGTGGATTGGATCCCTATATTAATACACTATTTTTTTTGAGTTTTTTTTATAAATTTTTAAAATAGGACAGGTGGCCAAACGGTAAAAATAGAAAATAAAAAATAAATTTTTTTTGGACAGAGACAGTACAAGTACCACTTAAGTCCATAAACTTATAAAAATCCACGTTTAGATCTATTAACTTGTTTTAATGTACCATCCAGGTCCATAAACTTATTTTAAATGTATCATTCAAATTTAACGTACGTACCATCTAAGTCCATGATTTTAGACATTAAAACAAGTTTATGGACCTAAACGTGTATTTTTTAAGTTTATGGACATAAGTGACAACTGCGCCCGCCACAAGTTTAAGAACCGACATGTACTTACTTACTGTAATATATCCATCTCAAACTACCGGAGTATCTTGAGACAAAGGTAGTAATATATCATCTGGCTCATGTTACGATGGAAGTGGAGTACACGCAAATTGACACAGCAGTACAGCACACTGACTCACTGAGTAGCTATAAAAGTTTGAACGCCTCCCCGAATTGAACAAGCCAAAAGAAACTCCAATTAATTCATATACGACGAAAATCCATCAAATAGTCAACCAAGTTATGATGGTTGCCGACATTATACCGAGTAGTTTTGCACTACTGAGGGGTGCGGACTCCTTCACCAGCTCATCGTACACACATAGAACGCTTGCAGCTAGTCGTCGTCGTCAAGAACACTCCGGCGCCTCTGAATCTGAAAAATGAACATATATATAATTAAAATTAAATTGATGGCCATGCGATAATGTATCTTTATTAGAAAATTTAGATTCATTTTCCTTTTTTTCGACTATGTGCAACCAGTCAAGTGAAAAAAATCGCAACATGAGAGAATCTTTATAAACCAAACTAAATTAGGTGTAATGAAGCTATCAGAAGCCACTGTTGGAAGCACAGTAGTTTTGTTCAATGAAGTGCACACGGCGTGTAAAAAACGGCTAGAAGTTCCCCGTTTTTCATACCGTAACTTTTGTCTGTTTGCTAGTGTGGGTATTGATTTGCTCCAGAAGTGAAATGAGCCTTTCTTCAGACACCTGAAAGCCAGAAAATTACCCCGCAAAAAAGGTCCACCTTCAGATAAACCTTTCTTCTGAGTCGCTTGACACAGTAAAGAGTACATGATGCAACATTATCCGCCTCTATTACCTTTTCAGATATTCCACCAGTCTGAGCAGCTCTCAGAAGAACATCCTCCACCCCTCTTGCTTTGTCAGGTTTGACCAAAGCTATGCGGGAGACTGAAAGTTCCACAAGATAAAAATTACGTCATTGTAGAACCTTTTCACCATAATATGTGCCACCTCAAGTAAGCAGATTAATGGTATGTCTTTTCCTAGCATCACCCTTATTCAGCACATTTGGTTTCGTTAAGCACATTATGCATCATATATTCATGCAATTGTTTGCCAGTTACCAGCCCACCACCATAGTACCAACAACAAAAGGACAACCCAAGATATATAATTTTGTTAGTTTACTGCGTACGCATATTTTAAGGGGGGAGATCACAGCATTCCCTGTAATTCAACATTGAAAATCATCTGGAAACCCAAATCCAGCACAATCAGCATTCACACCATTCTCTTGTTTAAATTTCAATATTTTTATAAATCTGTAAGTCATTGTTAAAAATAAGGAAACAAATATAATGATTCCTAAGAGAAGGATGATTGATAACTCCAAGTATGCAGATAGCAACATAGAGTAATTATTTTAACCACTTTGGTGCTTTCAGAAGTATCATGATAGGATACTAAGCACATAAGCATATAAACAGTACACCGCTGCTGAGAAAAATACAAAGAACTGCGGTAAAAAGACAAAGCACATAAGACAAGGACCTCAATTATCTCCCCAACACCCCCTAAATATGACTGCAATTCAATATGCAATCTAAAAAGGTAAAAACAGGTGCAAGTATGCAACAAAAATGACAACAGCAAGAACTTACGCCTCTCTCTAGCTTCAGAAGATAAAATCTGAGCAAGCATCATCTGCCGCCGTTCCTCTGCTTCCCTGATCATTAGGTAAAACAAATAAAGTTCCACACAGAGTTTTACACAACATAACATAAGACAAATTAGGCCAAATTCTGGATAAAAATGGTCAAGAAATGGAGCATACTGCTTTGCATCTTCTTGAGCTTTCTGTTGCCCTTCATTTTGCGGATTTCCCTAAAGGTCAAACAGTATATCAAAGTCAGACAAGAAAACTGTGCATTGTCGTTGAAGCTACTTGTCACCATGAAACACAGTAACTTACCGCACCACGCTGTGCCATTAGCTCTTGCATTCTCCTCTGCCTGATAGCTTCCAACTCTGGGTCAGCCTAGCAATAAGAATCCATAAGAAGAAGGTAAATAGTAGAACAGTCCCTTCCTTCTATGTAAACTAAAATATTGTCAAGGCAAACATTTGTAATGCTTTAGACAAGATAATCTTCATATATACATTTGAAATTGAAAGACACCTAAAACATGCATTTGTAAAAAATAAAGTTTAATCTTTACAGAGAATTGGGTCTTTTAACTTTCTGGAAGACTACATGGATCAAATGACCAAACAAAACCAGAGATTTTTCGTTATGTGCAAGAACCATAGCAGAATATCAATATATTCTACTACATGGGAGATAAAATTAAAACATCCAAGTCCTAAAGTTCTTACATATCATGTTACAATGGGATGCTAGCAGAATTGATTATGAACAACATAAGAAAATATCATGGAAGACCAAACCAGAAGAAAAAAAATTCTGACAGAAACACTGCAGCTAAGAGGAAGTAAGTTTCATGCTGATATCACAAGCTAATGTGTTTGAGGAGAGCATAAGGCGCAATAGTGATCAAATTCTTGAACCCTGACAGCTTAAAATCAAAGTATGGCATCTTTGTGTAGATCAAGACCCGGTGCAGTTACAGTAGTGACTGCAAGTTAAGCAGTCAGATCCATCAACCACCGTTTGATCAACTGATGAACGGCAAAGATTTGTGTCACGTCACAACCTGGCAGCCAGCACTACAGTACACTACAGGAATTTCTATGTGCGGTACAGTCATGCAATGACTGTTAAAGTTACCAAATCTGAGCCACTCTTTTTTGATCTGACAGTCATGCAATGACTGTTAGTTACAGTTGCACTTATAACTGCAGGTGATCTCAATTGCTTTGTCTGGTAGGAGTAAGATCAATAGTTACGATAGTGGAGTACATCAAGGAGCTAACAAAAGGCAATACAGAAAAAGGTTGTAAAGGTACCAAGATCTAGTAGCAGTAGAGGCTTTACAGTTCATATGAAAAGGTGTAAAACCATGCGCGATTCATTTTGAAAGACTCATGTGCAAAACCACATGAAGCAAGGAGCCGAAGACATTTTTTTTTAGACATGGAACCACAAATGCAACTCCTGAATTCAAGTTCCAACAGAATAGCACACCCAACTCGTTACAGGGCTTTGTTACAATTATTTCTATTCTCGAGACAAGCAGGTTAAATTCCAGGATAAAGAAGAGACAATTCTGGCTGGTGACTGTCCATCTAATCTAGTATTCATACCCATGATGGAAGCACCAAATATTGATTTCTTCCATTCTGCTGATCAAGCAAGCACACCATTATGACTTGCCAATATCAGCCAAGATAAATCAGCATAAGCAAACTCCGAAAACCTAAAAATTTCCCCTTCCCCTCAGCCACTCGTCAATTGATAGAGCAAAACAAATCACAAAAAACATCACGATATGTAACTTTCCAGCCTACAATGCTTCGCCAAACCCCTATTTCCACTTCCCTCGATTAAATAGGCAAAACAATCTAGACACCAAACAATCACAAAGGGATCAAGACGAGCACCCAACACATACTACTATCTGGCCAACCAGACCCTCCCATCCCACAGTAAAACCCTAGAGATTTAAGCGCGCGCATGGGTCAGGAGAGACTCGCGACCGAATCCACACGACCCGAGCGTCGCTCTTACCATCTTTCCCCCCGCGCGCTCGCCGGAGATCGCGCCTCGCGAGGTCGGGGCCCTTCCACTTCAGCGGCGGCGAGAGAGGAGAGCAAATTTCTGTGCGCTCTTTTTCTCTCTCCTCCCCCGTGGATTTAACGCAACCAATCTGGAATCTCTCCGCCCATCTCAGCCGTCCGATCCGGCAGATTCCTCGCTGGGCCGTCCGATCGGAATCGCTTTCCGCGAGCTCGTGTAATATATTCGCAGAAAAGTCACTCGCTTTCCTTTCCGCTTTCCATCCATTTCGAGGGGTAAAAGACTCCCCACGCGGAGGGGAGGCGGCGGCGAGGGTTTTGCAATGGAGAGCGGCGACGAGACGTTCGCTTCCCCCACGGCCGGCGGCGGCGTCGGCGGCGGCGGGGAGTTCGAGCAGCCGCTGACCAACGGAGGGGCCGGCGGCGGGGTGTACCCGGCCGGCAAGGCCTACGACGCGGGGGAGATTGACGCGCTGCGCGAGGCGAAGCGCGACCTGGAGGAGAAGCTCGCCGCCGTGGAGCACGAGAACCGCTTCCTCGCCGCGGAGGCGTACCGGCTCGAGGGGCTGGTGTCGCAGGCGAGGGAGGACATCGCCACGGCGGAGCACGCCGTGGCCGCCTCCGAGGACGAGGCCGCCTCGCTCCGCGACGAGATCAAGCGCGTGGGGGAGCTGCTCGCCGCCGAGAGGTCCGCCCGCGAGGCCGAGGTGCGGAGGGGTGCGGACCTCGACGCCGAGATGCGGAGCGTGCAGAAGGAGGTGGCGGCCCTCGAGGAGGAGCTCAGGGCCCTGAGGGCATCCGCCGCCGCCGATGCAGAGAAGGAGATTGCTGCTCCCTCGGTGACAGTGCCTCCTAAGGAAGCTGAGGTAGCTTATCAAGGGGTGATTGCAGCTGCTGCCGCTGGATTCGCCGCTGCGGCCGTCGTTGGCATGGTCGTCCTCCACCTGAAGAGGTAATCTGGTGCTGTGATGCGTCACAAGTTTTGCTCTGCTGCTATGGCTTCACGAGATTGGATGACCCCCTCTCCCGTAGTACACTAGTACTACTTTAATATTCCTGTGAGGTAGCAGCTTAGAGAGTCATATAGTGCTGGAGACTTACCGCGTGCCTGTTTTGATTCCGCATTTTCACATGGTAATAAAAATGTGAAAGACAAGTGAGAGTGAGACATGTGATTGTGTTATGTTATTTTGGTGCTGTACTGATGTCTAATTCCCAATGCATCCCTGGATTGTTGTGCTGTTTGTTTGTTTCATTGCTTGTTTGCGAGATTGCTATGTTTGCAGAAATAGTGGTCTGCATCAAGTGCATGGTGTGTTTTTTAATCAAGTAGTTGCAAGAGTGCTCAGCTGGTTATGCAGTAGCTGGTCCAGCAATTGCAACTGACCACGCCAATGTGGTGTATCACATTTGCTGCTGACATTTTTGAGTGGAAGATGTGGAGGGATATTACTTTGGTTGATGAATGCTAACATGCATTTATTTGTTGTGCTGAATGGGATCAGGGTTCCCAAAACCGCCGGTAACCGACCAAACCGCTGAGGCATGGTCAAGGTTACAGGCTGTCTGGTTCATGCAAATTTTAACTGAATTCAAAAATTTTGAAATAAATGTGAAAAAAATCATAAATATTCATGGTAATACGTATGGATTTGTAAAGCAGTTTGGTGATGAAATTGAAAATAATGTTGCTACGATCAAATTGGAAGCCAAAACCGATTAAATATGAGAAGAATGAATGAATGTTTGTGGGGAGTAGTGTAAATCATAAAAACTAAAGATTTTCAATTTATTTGTGTATGATGTTTCTAGTGGAATCTATATATAGGTACCATACATATATATTTTAGACATTATAAAGAAGTTAGTTGAAGGGGAAAATTAATTGGTTTAAATATTTAGTGTTTAATAAGTTGAATGTATTATTTTGCAATATTATCAATAGGTTAGTTTGAACTAATTGATAGCATATGCTGAACAATATAACATTTCTACTATTTGATATTGTACTATGTTACATGCATGCATGAATTTTAAATATCAATTGTGTTGGATATTGATTGCTCAATTGTGAATTGTCATTTATAATTATTTGAATGCTAAATTTTTAGCAAAGGACATGCCAAAATTTTTTATTTACCAACTGATATGTCCATGTGCCAAATATACCATAGTAGTTATTTCTTTTTTTTCCAATAACTTTTTAAATATTTTAGGTTTTTTATTTATGTTCCTGTCATCCTGTGAACTCAATTGGCCATGGTTTTCTACCAATCCGCATGATAATTGTTCGAAATCTTGTGGTTTTGTCAAGAAAACTGCAGAGAAGTCACGGAGTTTGAATTCAAATTGTTTGAACGTGAATTTGTTGCAGTTTTCATGGTAACCGCGCATCCAGCAGGCGGTGGTAACGGCTCATTACATGGTTTCGTAAACCCTGAATGGGATATTAGAGTGTTTAAGCTTTTGTATGCTTGTGTTAACATCACTGTTTGTCAATATGTTTGTGAATGTTGAATGAAGGGCTGCTAGGTTATTTGGCCAAATAACATCATCTGTTAAGTACTCAAGTTCCCATGAACTTTCAGATGAATATATATCAGTCAAACGGTTTGCAGAATTATGACAACCACACTAGATTTTATATTGAGTGATATTGAACATATTTCTGTCTGTCTCTTATAAGCAAAGGATAAGTTGTGTCTCAACTGATTTTGGTTGGTGCATTTTTGCTGCTTTTGTTGTTATGTTTCTTTGGTAACTAGGAATTAAGCATACAAGGTGTCTCTGGAGTATCAAGACTAGCCATCAGCTATTACCATTATATCTTGGAAGCAGAATACATTCCTTTGTATGTTTCTTTCTCTTGGTGATGCTTGTTGGTCGAATTGCCTTGCCTTCCTATGGTTATTCTAGTTGGTTACTTTTGTTTGGACCTTAATTAGGAGTTGAAAAGATATACAGGATTTAAATTCAATATTAGCTTACCAACCCCTTCTATTTGGGGTCCTAGCCTTGTTCTGGTGATATTTGACTGATAATATCTAACTCATGTTGTTCCAAGACTAGTATACTACTGGCTATCATAGTAAGAAACGAAAATCCAGGACCAGGTTGATCTTCATTAGAAAGCTTAGGTGCATGTTGGGAGGCTTCTTTGGGTGATACGAGGCTAGTTGTATGTCTTGTTATTCCTAACAAAGTACCTGAAGAATATCTCCAACCTAGTTGGAATGCTTTTGCAATTCTTATGTAGGAATCTGTTTGTTGTAATGCTTACTTCTGCGAGTGTAATGCATCGTTCTTTCGGAGTCGTCCTTCACTCTGTATTTACAGCATGACGGTGGGCTTGAATTGTTACACATATTTGTGTGAACTCTCAAACAAAAGCTATGTTGTGATGGCTCGAATCATATTGGCCAGATCGGTTGTCCCAGTCGATGTTCAATTTATCGCACTCATTGTTTCTCTTTTGCTTATTCTTATAAGCCGAAATTTGAATTCTCAAGAGTTAATTTAGGGGTTTTTATTGTAGTTTATTTTTCAGCGTTGTCTTTTAGATCGCGAGAACACATATATAGAAGTTTTAGTACCAATTATTCTTCGTTTGCAATTATTTTGTTTCACTTTTTGAAAAAAAAAACCAAACAGTCACTCCTATAATGACAGAGTCCGTCAGTGATAGGTGCTCTATCTCTGTTTAGAGACTCTGATTCTTGATGCTTCATTGTTCCTTCTCCATGTGTTTTTCTCCATGTGTGTGAAGCCGTTGCCAATTTGCCCTTATGGATCTCTTCCAAGAACTAGGAAGATAAAAGTTCTGCTGCCGAGCAAATACATCGATGAATATATATATTTTTTTTCGCATTTGTTACTATTTACTCATGCCCTTGATGTGGCATTCAAGTATTCAACCTGAACTCCGAAGCCTAGCCAGCATTGCATCATTGGTACCCAAATAGACTGTTCAGAGTAACATGTCTGAGTAACAGCAGCTCAACAACCCATGTCAGTTTCGTTTAATTGGTATATCTCCAGGTGATTCGGCTGTACAATTGGTACTAATACCCTTTAGTGCTGCTGTCAATCCTCCCACCAAAACTACAAAAAAAAAAAATTGAACCCGACAATCTCATCGCTTGCTTGTATGCTTACTGTTTTCAGGCTTGGTTTGTGGCAAAATTCGAATTGTGAAACTAGGCTTTATCGCATCATTTTCTACTTTTATTGGTAGTTTGATGTTTCTCTGCTGCTTAAAAGCAGTCGTCCTTTCTTGCTCTCACGCTACCGCTCCCTCCGTAGGAAAAGAAAAACAAAAACTCCCCACTCCACCCAAAAACGATGTTTACTAGGAAATCAGAAATAAACAACTTACTCGATTTATTTCAAATTCAATGTCTTATTGCAAAACATAAATCAGAAATAAACAACTTACTCGATTTATTTCAAACTCAATGTCTTATTGCAAAACATGGTAAGAAAAATACATAATTTTACTCTAAAACTAAATTTTCATTGTCTCGTTTATTTTCCCAATGGTCTATTAGCCGACCCTCCTATCTTTTCACATATGTTTATAAGCCAAAATTTAAATTTTTAACTTTACCTATAGAGTTTATTTTATGGTTTTTTCACCAAAATTTATTTACAGTCTTGACTTTTAGATCACTAAGAATACGTATATAAAAGTTTGTTCACATATATTTTTATTTAAAAAATACTCAAACAATCAACCACCGAATGGGATTCTTTCGGTTAAACTAGGTTTTCCAAACCGCCGTTTATCCTGGTAACCTAGTGTTTACCCTAAAACTAATTTAATTTTTCATTGTCTTGTTTATTTTTTCGCTCTAATAGCATTGGGATAACCATACTAAATATAGATAAATTTAAAAATAAATAAAATTTTGATAAATTATGTACAGTTTGTCATGGTTACCACTAGGGTGAGGTAAACCCCCGCCCCTAGACCCCACAGTGGGGAAACCCTGCTAAGTTGTCTTTTCACTTCTGTTTGTAAAGTCAAAATTTAAATTTTTAACCTTAAAATTTGATAACCAAGAATATGCACTTAAAGATTAAGTCAAAATATTTTCCTTTATAAATACGTCGTTTCTTTTTTTTTTTCTCTTAGTCACCCAAAGATAACCACCCGGAGAATTTGCGAGATTATCTCGCAAGAACAGGCTTCACGTTTTCGAGGTCATGCAACATGCCTCTAACGTTCATGAGCTCATTCGCGAGTAGCAGTAGCAATTAGCAACAGTACTATCTCGATGGGATCGTCAAGCTTGAAACCGAACGAATCAAGAACGGATTAACGAAACGAAGTTCACATGTCCAAGCCATTGGCCATGCCGACATGTCGTCGAACACTTGCCAAGAATCAAGAATGGCGGACACGTACGGCGCGGCGTGTTACCCCTAGCCGAAGAGGGTGCGGGCGTGCGGGGCCAGCTCCTTCTGCGCCGCCGAGATGGTGGCCTCGGCGACGCCGGTGGCGGTGGAGACGTCGCGCACGGACTTTCTGCCGCCGGCGCGCTGCGCGACCATGTAGATGATGGCGGCGGCGATGGACTCCGGGTTGCGCCGCACGTCGAGGGCGCCCTCCTCGACCCGGCGCACCGCCGCCTGCGCGGCGCGCACCTCGCCGTGGCCCAGCCCGAGCCGGGAGCCGAAGCGGCGGAGGTAGTCGGACGCGCGCACGACGCCGAGGTCCATCGCCTTCCCCTCCTCCTCGCCGAGGTGCCTCTTGATGAGCGTGGTGAGCCTGCCGATCTCCTTCTTCGCCGCCGCGCCCTCGGCGGTGACCGACGCGAGCTCCTTGTACGTCCGCGGCATCCCCTCGTTGCGGCACGCCACGAAGAGGCAGGCGGCGTAGATGGCGTCGCGGTGCCGCCCCTTCGGGAACCCCTTGGGGGTCTCGTCGAGCTTCTTGAACACCTCCTTGGCCCGGTCCCGGATGGTGGCCACGAGCCCAAGCCGGTCGGCCATGTCGGCGATGGCCTTGAACGCGGCGACGAGCGTCTTCTCCGTTGACACACCGACGTCGATCCTCCGCATCGTCAGCGGGGCGCCCTCGCCGCCGGCGTTCTTGGCTTGCCTCCTGAGCGGACCCGAGTAGGTGATGGTGGTGCCGCCGACCTGGTCGGGGAGGAAAGGGTCGCTGCGGTCGCCGACGCGGTTGGGGTCGCGGTCGTCGCTGCCGCCGCCGTCGTTGCCTAAGGTGCGCCACTCGGAGGTCTCGTCGATGTAGTGCGCCTCGAGGACGAGCGCGCACTCGGTGCAGATGGTATCGCCGGTGGCGTGGTCGACCACCACCGCCGTCGCGCGGTGGCAGTCGGGGCAGTAGAACCCATCGTCCCGCGCCGCCGCGACGTTGTGCATTGCCCCCTCCGGCGGCGACGCGAGCTGGTTCTTGCTTGCCTAGCTTGTCCGGGAGCGGCGCCGCGCGCGCGCGGGTTTCTCGCTCAGCTCGGTGTCGGCTCGCGATCGCGGCGCGGCGGGAGATCGATCGGAGGGGAGAGTTGGGGAAAGAGAAGCCTCGCGGGGGCGGTTGGGGCCGGGCTGCTATTTATGGACGATTTAGGTCGGTGCGCGCGGGAAATCGTAATCGGGCCCCGCAGTTTCCACAATTTACAATTGGATCCTTACCAAAAATTTTGGGTGAAATATGGAATGTTTTCGAACAATACCATCACACGTAAGAGTAAATCATTTGAAACGAAGAACTTTGAGGAATTCTTATTAGAATTGTACTGATTTTCATAATTAATATTCCAGTAAAGCTGGTGGGTCTTACCTTTTTGTTTTTTATGCTTATAACTCACATTTAAAATTTTAACATTAAATTTAGAGTTGATTTTAAAGTTTTCTCGTCGCAGTTTATCATTTAGTTTATAAAATTTAGCATATTTGAATTTAGAAAATGGACACGAGTGGTATGAAATGAAACAAATCGCATCATCGACTAGAAAACTCCGAAAGACATTGAATTGACTGGCAATGAGGTGGTATGTAATAAAACTTCTATATTTTTTCACGGTACGTAAGAGAAAATATAGCAATGAGGCAATGACGGAGCTAGAAATTTAGAAGAGAGGTAAAACAAATCAACAATAATTAGTAGAGCACATAGGAAGAGAGAAGAACTTGGTGTATAACCATTCAACTTGCCATTTTTTAACCATCCAAAAACTAGATTACATCACCCATCAACCTTTAAAAATTCTATAGTTCATGTGTTGAGTGGACGTAATGCTAATTTAGACGGTATAAAATGGTGCATTATGTCTTGTATAAGCCAACACGAATATATCGGTTTCACGTGTCTCAAAATTTGTTTGATAAAAGAAATTGTATTACTTATAGCACTTAACCTAGTTATAAATTTATTACAATTCACAGCGATAATATGGTAAATAATTTGTTTTCAATAAGTTAAAAAATAACAAGGTTAACTGCTATGGTGCTTTTATGTGGTGCAGTGGCAATCCATCTGCATTTTAATAAATTACGTCGCTAACTATTTGACACCCATTTAATAATTCACCTCATTAAAAAATACATATTTAATATTTATTTTATTACGATTGAATTTATTACTAAGACCGCGTTCGGCTTGAGGGGATTAGTACATGATTAATTAATTATTAAAAAATATATAAAATAGATTAATATGATTTTTAAAATAACTTTTCTATAGAATTTTTTTATAAAAATACACCGTTTAGCAGTCCGAAAAGCGTGCGCTCAAAAAACGAGTGACATACGTTAACTTATGGTTGGCAAACGAATGCGGCCTAAGTGTATTTTCACTATATCTTACATTTTTCATATATTTATATAAAAATTTTAAATAAAATAAAGGATCAATATGTGATCAAAGTTAACTATATTTTCTATTAAAATACATAAGGGTATCTCGTATTTGCCTAGGTATATCCTGAAAGATTTGGAAATTAAGCCACGAAAACTCTCAAGTCTTTGATTAGTGCAAGTCAACTTTGCGAACGTTGTGTCTTTTTTTTTTTCTTGAACTGTTTTTGTTTTTCCTTTTTTCGTTTCAAGTTGGCATCCTAAACCAAACCAAACCAAACCAACCCGGCGGCGGCTCCCTCCTCCACCCCGCGTGCGCGCAGCCGGAATCAGCTCGCCCGCGGCGGATTCACTCCCCTTACAAAACGGAGGCCGCCGCAATGCGAGGCCCCCGTCGTCGCGCGGGCGGAGGGGAGGAGGAGGAGGAGGAGGAATGGCCGCGCGGGGCAGCGAGGGAGGAGGAGGAGGTGAGGAGGGGAAGGTGGGGCTGCACCGGCTGTTCAGGTTCGCGGACGGGGTGGACGCGCTGCTCATGGCGGCCGGCGCGGCCGGGGCCGTCGCGAGCGGCGCCGCGCAGCCGCTCATGAACCTCGTCTTCGGCGAGGTCGTCGACGCGTTCGGCTCCGGCTCCCACGACGACGTCCTCCACCGCGTCTCCAAGGCGCGTGCTAGTCAACTGCAACTCGGCTTCCGCTTGTTCCTAGCTTGATTTGATTGCAGTAGCAGGCTTGGTTTCTACGACGCACGGCCACGTCGCGGCCGATCGATGCGTGGGAGTGGTAGAAGCACACTTCGGATAGCGCCTATTGATTGAACTGAATTCATTTTTACTTCTCCCGTTTGCCACAGTTTTGGGCGTACTCCAGTGAAGTGGTGTTGACAAAATGCTACCCAGTTCATGGGATATTGGATCATTTCCCACCGGTTAAACTTTGTGGCAAAGTTGACTATGCCACAATACTTTGTGGGGAAGGAATTTACTGTATACTGTACTATGATACCTTCCCGACTGCTTCACTGGAATAGTTTTTGGTTTAAGTTTTGCACCAGTCGTTCAGTTAGTACTGCACGGTTTCATTTAAAGTGTGATCAATAGTTTGGTCAAAGTATGTGTAGTTTTGTGAAATTTACTTTATTGCTCATGAGATGTATGAAAGATTGATGCCTATGTGTGGTGCTGCTCGTTTAATGTTTTTTCATATATCTATTATTCAAACAGCTGAAATTTCAGCCTTGGCTAATCTTGCCCTGTTGTTTCAGGTGTGCCTGAAGTTCTTCTATTTGGCTATTGGATCATGGTTCGCTTGCTTCCTCCGTGAGTACTATTTCTTCATCAACGTCATATGTTCGTTTATGCCCTTTAATTTTCCCTTAAAAACTGTTTCTCGGGTAATATCCTTTTTTCATTTGAAATAAGCAAAAAGGGAAGGAGAAATAACTCCTGCATCTCAGGGATGAATGTTCACAGAACGGTGATTCTTTGGTTGTGTTAATGTCTTAAATTTCCAGATCACCTATTCTTATCCTGGCATTTTAAAAACAGAAGTAAACATTAACTATAAATACATTAATAAGTAGATTGTGCTAGAGGCACTGCCTGGTATGGAGTATGTGAATTGGTCATTACTGCTTTTCATTGTCTTACCAGAGGTTGCATGTTGGATGATTACTGGCGAAAGACAAGCTGCCCGCATTCGAGGGTTGTATCTTGAAGCCGTATTGAGGCAAGATATTGCATATTTTGAAAAGGAGATGACAACTGGACAGGTAGTTGAGAGGATGTCTGGAGATACAATACTCATCCAGGATGCAATAGGTGAAAAGGTAGACTTATGCCGTACTGAAAATATATTGTTTGATGTTACTTTTCTGAAGGTCCAATCACGTAGGAATCATAACTGTAACTAGTAGATGTATTATTTCTTACCAGTGTTTGAAGTAAGTTCTATGTTTGATTGGACAATTAGATGTTCCTTACATGATTGTAATGATTTGATGTCTATTTGCCATTTTTATGCTGAGAATATGTGACCTGTTGGGATCATCTTCTTTTTCAGGTTGGGAAGTTTATACAACTCACTGCTACATTTGTGGGGGGTTTTGTAGTTTCTTTTGCTAAAGGATGGCTTTTATCATGTGTCATGCTCTCAAGTATTCCTCCTATAATAATTGCTGGAGCAACTATGTCATGGGTTATATCAAAGCTGTCAACCCATGGTCAATCCAAGTATAATGAAGCAGGGAATGTTGTTGAACAGACAATTGGAGCTATCAGAACGGTATGTCCTTGTTAATCCTTTTCTTTATGTCTAACTGTCACTATAGAGTATAGATTCATAGTTAGATCTTGCTCTGCCCAATTGAAGGTTGCTTCATTCAATGGTGAGAACCGAGCCATTGCATTATACAACAAATACATTCACAGTGCATATGTCTCTGCTGTTCAAGAAAGCACAGCAACTGGCCTGGGATTTGGTTTTATTATGTTTATCCTGTTCTGCACTTATGGTCTAGCAGCATGGTATGGGGCAAAATTGATTATCGATAAAGGATATGAAGGAGGGCAAGTTGTCACTGTCTGGATGGCATTCATGACTGGGGCAATGTAAGTGATTGATATGGAGAGTTACTTAATGTTATTCTAGTGTTAAAAGGTATAATGTTATTCTGAAATCTCAAAGAAAATAATTGTCTACCATAGACCCCAATGACCTAGGTTCATAGTGCATAATCTTATATATCACTATGTCTGCATAATAGCTCAACTATATTATAGGGAATTCTTAATTGATTCATTTGGTTCAATGTAAAATGGCTTGGACTGCCTTACCTGTGATATATTATTTCTATTTTGCTCTAAATTTTATATGGACAAGAAAATTCTAGCACACATGATAATGCATATAACCAACTCATTGGATACAAATTTTACTTTCCAGGTCACTGGGTGAGGCAACGCCATGTATGTCTGCTTTTGCTTCTGGGCAGGCTGCTGGTTATAGAATGATGCAAACAATCCAAAGAATGCCAGCAATTAATTCTAGTGGAACAGATGGTATCCAATTAGAGAACATCAAAGGCGATATAGAACTGAGGAATATATACTTCAGCTATCCATCTAGGCCTGACCAATTGATATTTGATGGGTTTTCGTTGCATGTCTTGAGTGGCATAACTATGGCTATAGTAGGAGAGAGTGGCAGTGGAAAGTCAACGGTGATTAATCTCATCGAGAGATTCTATGATCCACAGGCTGGTGAAGTTTTGATTGATGGTGTTAACATAAAGACTCTGAGGCTTAGGTGGGTTAGGGAAAAGATTGGCCTTGTCAGCCAGGAACCACTTTTGTTTGCCACTAGTATCCGAGAGAACATTGTCTATGGCAGAGAAGACGCAACAACCGAGGAGATAGTGGCTGCAACAGAGCTTGCTAATGCAGCAAAGTTCATTGACAATCTACCTAATGTATGAAAGAAACAAAAATACTTCAGCCTGTGCGAATTTCCATTCGTGATTACTGAGCATCTCTTCTGTTTTTTCAGGGCTTGGACACAATGGTTGGTGAGCATGGAGCTCAGCTATCTGGTGGGCAAAAACAAAGAATTGCAATTGCAAGGGCTATCCTTAAAAATCCCAGAATTCTGCTGCTTGATGAAGCAACCAGTGCACTAGACTTAGAGTCTGAGCGAGTGGTTCAAGAGGCCCTTAATAGAATTATGCAAGACAAGACCACAATTGTAGTAGCTCATCGGCTGAGCACCATAAAAGATGCTGACAGTATATCAGTCGTGCAGCATGGAAGAGTAGTCGAGCAAGGTCTGAACCCTGCATTCACCTACCATGTAATTCTTGTGATTCTGATGTTTTAGTGTCTGACTTGTTAATGTTAACCAGGCACACATACTGAACTACTGAAGGACCCCGATGGTGCATACTCTCAGCTTGTCCAACTGCAGGGTGTAACTAAAGAACTGGATAAATCTGATGCTGATTATCGAAGGTCCATTTCAACTGTTCGAAGTGCTATATCCATTAGCAAATCTAGAAGCAGCAATAAATCATTTAAGAAATTATTAAGTCGAGGAACTTCATTTGGGAGTACTAGTGTGCATTTAGTCACGGCAGCTGGTATGATAGTCCCTGAAAGCATGTCTACTGAGGTACCATCCAAGGTATTAGATGACATTGAAGAGCACAAGAAGGTGCCCCTTTGTCGACTTATTTCTCTTCACAAACCAGAGATACCAGTTCTTCTATTAGGTACAGCTGCTGCAGTTGTAGCAGGTATTCTCTTTCCAATGTTAGGTTTGTTGATCTCCAGTTCCATAAAATCGTTCTATGAGCCACCACATCAGCTTCAGAAAGATGCACGGTTCTGGACATTGATGTATGTAGCAGCAGGAATCGCTTCACTTATTTCCCTGCCAGTGGAAAATTTCCTATTTGGAGTGGCTGGTGGGAAATTGGTTGAGCGCATCCGTTCTTTATCTTTTAAAAGAATTGTTCATCAAGAAATCAGTTGGTTTGACAATCCCTCGAATGCAAGGTCAATCTCTGCTTATTCCACAATTTTGCATTACCCAGATTTATCATGAAATCTGCATTGCATTTTATTTACTACCATTACTGTTTATCCCAGTGGAACAATTGGTGCGAGGCTATCTGTTGATGCTTCAAATATTCGGCGTCTTGTAGGAGACTCATTAGCATTGATTGTTCGAAGCTCTGTTACAGTTCTTGCTGGATTTACCATTGCAATGGTTGCAAACTGGAGGCTTGCCCTTGTTGCCACGGTAGTGCTTCCTTTGGGGGGTCTCCAGGGATTTTTCCAGATTAAGTTTTTGGAGGGATTCAGTGCAAGTGCCAAGGTACTCACCTCTGAAAGAGAAAATCGTACCATCCCATTAAATGTACTAATATTACTATATTTTTCTGCATGTTGTGTTGCAGGTCAAATATGAAGAAGCAACTCAAGTAGCACATGACGCTGTCAGTAGTATACGGACTGTCGCTTCCTTCTGTGCTGAGCATAGGATAATGAAGGCTTACTACAAAAAATGTGAAGCTCCGGTGCGACAGGGGATACGCCAAGGGATTGTCAGTGGCTTAGGTTTCGGTATATCATTCTTTGTACTGTATTCTACATATGCCCTTTGTTTCTATGTTGGAGCCAAGTTCATGCTTGATGGCAAGGCCACGTTCACTGAAATATTCAGAGTGAGAGAACTCTAAGTCTGATATACTTTTAGCTGTTTTATGTTCTGCAATTTCTAATGTGCTATTACTTCTTCTATAGGTGTTCTTTGCTTTGCTGATGGCAACCATAGGAGTTTCCCAGACAAGTGCGATGGGTTCAGATTCTGCCAAGGCCAAGGCATCGGCATCTTCAATATTTGCCATGATTGACCGTGAATCGAAGATCGACTCGAGCAGTGATGACGGCATGGTCTTAGCTAATGTGGCCGGTGAGCTCGAACTCCACCACATTTGTTTCTCGTACCCGTCCCGACCAGATATACACATATTCAAAGATCTGTCATTGAGAATACCATCAGGAAAGGTAACAGGATTCTATCACCTTACAATCAAATCTTTTGGTGCTTACCATCAGGTGAAATTTTTTATTTGTTCATCTTGGTAAACATTTTCCTGCAGATGGTTGCCCTTGTCGGAGAGAGCGGCTGTGGAAAATCAACCGTCATAGCACTACTGGAAAGATTTTACGACCCTGATTCAGGAACAGTGACGCTCGACGGTGTCGACATCAAGAATCTGAAAGTTGGGTTTCTGCGGCAGCAGATGGGGCTGGTGAGCCAGGAGCCCGTCCTGTTCAACGACACGATTCGCGCCAACATCGCCTACGGCAAGGAAGGCGAGGCCACGGAAGAGGAGATCATCGCCGTCGCGAAAGCCGCGAACGCGCACCAGTTCATCTCGGCGCTGCCCCGGGGCTACGACACCTGCGCCGGCGAGAGGGGCGTCCAGCTCTCCGGCGGGCAGAAGCAGCGGGTCGCCATCGCCAGGGCCATCCTGAAGGACCCCAGGATTCTTCTGCTCGACGAGGCGACGAGCGCGCTGGACGCCGAGTCGGAGCACGCCGTCCAGGCGGCGCTGGAGGCGGTGATGGTCGGCCGGACGACGGTCGTGGTGGCTCACCGGCTGTCCACGATCAGGGGCGCCGACGTGATCGCCGTCCTCAAGAACGGCGAGGTTGTCGCCACGGGGAGGCACGAGCAGCTCATGGCGCAGAAGGATGGCGTGTACGCTTCGTTGGTGGAGCTCCGCTTGAGCTCCGAACGCGCCGGTGACTCCAGGCCCTCGTGACCATGATCTGATCACTGTGCCATGGGATTGCATGACGAAACTGTACATTCGTAGTAAGATTGTAAATAGCTTGGAAAAGGTTGTGTCGAATACCTGACCATCGTCGCAGCACTTGTAACTCGCAGTACCGTGAAATATTGCATGTAAATATGTAATACGCGTTTCGTTTGTAAGACGCAAAATCAAAGCATTGCAGTACAACTGATATACAAAAATGTAGGGGGAAATGCTTGATGAGGATAACTTATCGCGTGATGGACTACATATATGTACAAACAAATGAGCTAACAAGCTTGCAGTTATCAAGTACTCCCTCCGTTTCAGAGGTTATAAAATGTTTTAGTTTTCATTATATTCATCTATAAACCAGTATCTATGTTAATCTAGAAAAAGCTAAACATTTTATTTTATAATATGAAAAAAAAGGTAATAATGTTTCAGTTCCCATCTGCTATTGAGTCAGAGTATAGGAACATATGGCACGAAATGCATTGTTCAACCTTACATTACAGAGCATCTATAGTTTCGTATGGTTCATTTCGAATGGCACGAGTGTTACATCATCATTAGGCTATACGGCCAACGAAATCAAGTTCACATTCTGGACAAATTGCAACCACTTCGTGATGTTTTCCTTGAGGGTATTGTTTGGGTTATACAAGGAAAAAAAATCAAACGATATATTTACAAATAAGAAATAATTTATAAATAAAAAATTTATATATACTCTTCACGACATAAAAACCAAGGCTTGAAAATAAATTACGATGAAAAAACCCAAAATCTGCTCTAATTTTAAAATAAAAAAATTAAATTTTGGTTTATATAAATAAAAACAAAAGCGAAAAAGAGGGGCTGCCAAAACTGAAATCCCTCTTTGCTCTTGCTCTGTTTGAGGAGCTTCAGGTATCTCTTCCAAACGGACGGAGGTGGAGCTCCAGCTAGCCGACGAGCGGCGCTGGGTGTCCAGCCTTTCTCTCCGGCAGCGACGCAGTTGTTCCGATGAAGAAAGCTCAACGCAAAGTCAATATGCAACCGCAGTTTGCCACATCAGTTTATCTACAGAGTTTGTAAGAAATTTTTTGTACGTGTATCACTTTCCTTTTTCTCCATAAAAACAACAAAAAATTATTTTCACGATGTTCACTGTTCAGATCTGAAATCCGAAGACTTCAGTCTTCATTTTTTGGGGCTGAATTCGTGGACAAAAACGGCATTAACGGTAGAATAGTACTACAGCACACAAACTTGTTTTTGAATAAAAACTAGGGTCAAACAAAGGAGGCCAAAATCACATAGATAACGTTGCCGAATGCCCGTATATATTTAGGGGCGGTTGGATCTAGGGTTTTATAGTTTCTTGTCACATCGAATGGTTGGACGTTATTTAGCAGTATTAAATATAGACGGATAATAAAACTAATTGTAGGAATAAATGTTATTTCATTAGACAAATTTTTTAAGCCTAATTAATTCACGATTAACAAATGTTTACTGTAGCATCGCATTCACTAATCATGGAATAATTAGGCTCAATAGATTCATCTCATGAAAGTCTAGAATATGAAGTGGGTTTTATTAATACCCTATATTTAATACTAATTAGTGTCCATGTGATAAGAAGTTAAAAAAAAAGCAGGAGGGATCCAAACACCCCTTAGACTCTCGTTCTTCTTACACGCGTCCAATCATAGATCCTTTGATCAGACTGCATTGTCCCATTTGTCAACAGAACACCACCTTTCACCCAGGAACAAGAGGGAGAAGACACAATAGATGAGATGCTTTCTGCATCCAATCATAGATCCTTTGATCAGACTGCATTATCCCATTTATAATTGGGCGATCACCCTGGCTGCTAGTGAGCATCTGCTTTGCAATTCTTTTTATTTAGCCAAAAGGCTCTACCTGCCCTGATCGAGTGAAAGCTATCTGCAGATTCAGACAACTGAGCAAAAAAAAAAAAGAAATAGAGTAAACCATCAGACTGCATACCACACGACCAGGTCAGCTTGTGCAGATAAACAAACTTACATGTAGGTTTGTTTAAGCAGGCTCGGGAAGAATGTCCTAGTCACCTCCTGATGAAATAACCAGATACGACTTCAAAGCCGAAGAACCCAAAACATTGATTCTCAGATACCGGTCGCTATCGCCATGATTTCGATCACAAACTGTTCAAGTTATCTGTGTAAAAAAATTATAAGGTATCACAATAAACCCAACATTCACACTAAACAACACAGAGTTGTGCCTAACAAATAGGGTATATAAAGTAGTTTACCAGCTAATCATTGCTTCATTTTACTGGCTTCACGGCCAGCCTGCCACTGTTTATATATCAATGTCATTATCCTGTCTTACCACAATTATAACCTGCTATGATTTCTGAAAACTCTTTGGAATGCAGTTGACTGATATCTAACCCAACAAGGACACTATAAAAACTAGGCATCCCATATCAGCCAGAGCAATAGATAGCAAGTAAAGTACATGTTACTCTGATACTAGGTAGCTCAGAGCATGGAAGAAGCATCCACAGCAGGAGCTGCTGATGAAGATAAGCGCGGAAAGGAGGAGAATGACAAGAGAATGGACAAGGATGGCAAGGTGGCGTTCCATCACCTGTTCAAGTATGCAGACAACACGGATGTGGCACTGATGCTGGTTGGCACCATAGCATCACTTGCAAGTGGCATGTCCCAGGTGATCATGACGATCATCTTCGGGCAGATGGTAGATGCCTTTGGGAAATCATCCCCCAGCAACATTCTACATCAAGTCAACAAGGTACAGACACTGATGATCCCTTCTGCTTCTGCATGAAGCTGGCTGTCCTGCAATGTTGGCTGAATCTTGTTACTAGTTAGTAGTTTTACTAGCAGCTTACAAGACAAATGTGAACAAAAAATTGATATTAACATTGTCATGGCCTCCACTTGCATACATGAGCAGCGTTAATCCTAATTTTGCTGATTTAGGTTTATAAGTAAATTATTATTATGCAGCTTCATAGTTATTTCTTTAGCAAAATGTCAAGAGCTCTGCCTATCACATCAAAGAAGAGTAAAAAGGAGTTTAAAATATAAAATAAATCTTCATAGTAATATACTGATTTGATCATCTTGTTATCCATCTCTCATTTTTCCTTTCAGGCGGTACTATATTTTGTCTACTTGGGCATTGGATCAGGAGTTGTCTGTTTTCTCCGTAAGTATGATTGATACAATTCATTTTCAGTTATTTCTATACGAAATACATATTGATGATGGCATGACAGAGCATCCTAATTATTAGAATAAAAATACCTAGATATATCATATGATCATAACACCAAATAGTCACATTCAAGTATCCAAAGTAACTCTAACATCAAATATAAATAGATGACCATAATAGCTATGCTTAGCAGAGGTATCATGTTGGGCCATCACTGGGGAAAGACAAGCCACTCGCATTCGATCTTTGTATCTCAAGACAATTCTGAGACAAGATATGACATTCTTTGACAAGGAAATGACAACTGGACAAGTTGTCTCCAGTATCTCTGCTGACACTACACTAATCCAAGGTGCTATTGGTGAGAAGGTAACTGCACAAACTTTGTTTCTTGTTCATTGCTTTTGACCTTCTATAAAATAAAATAAGTTTAGCTACAAGTTCAGTGACACTCTTAGCTATTATGTATGTTGTGACTACCAACAGAGCATGGCTCTTAATGATCTCACCTCTTTATTGTTTTTAGATTGACCATTTCAATTTGCTGTATTCTTATTTAGGCCTTAACACCTTTTTCGCCTAAAAGGAATATTCTTGTCTTTTAGGCTGGGAAGTTTCAACAGCTTGTTACCACTTTCCTGGGTGGTTTCGTGCTAGCATTCCTCAAAGGCTGGCTTCTCACCCTCGTCATGCTTTCTACCATACCACCATTCATCTTTGCAGCTGGAATTGTCTCAAAGATGTTAGCTGAAGTATCTAGTGAGGGCCTAGCATCATACAGACAAGCAGGGGATATTGTTGAACAAACAGTTGGATCCATAAGAACGGTAGGCAATTAGTTAATTATGCAATGTAGATGATAAATAATAAATTAACTTGTACACACACACACACACACATATATATATATATATTATATATATATATATATATTTGATAACAGGTGGTATCCTTCAATGGTGAAAAGAAAGCCATTGGCCTCTACAACGATCTGGTAAAGAAAGCATACAAGGGTGCGGTTAAGGAAGGGTTTATCCAAGGCTTTGGCATGGGTTTCCTTAACTTAGTCTACTTCTCCAGCTTTGGATTAATTGTATGGTATGGCAGTAAGCTAAGCCTCAGTAAAGGATACAGTGGAGCGGATATCATGAACATCTTGTTTGGTATCATGATAGGTGCAAGGTAAGTATTCATGCTGAAAATCCATCCAAACTAGCAGCTAGATTCAACCTTGGTCCTGCACTATAATACTCTATAACAAATTAATAGTGCCAGCTAATTATGGTTTTCTACTTTATTTAAATTTAATTTCCACATGATTTTCCTCTGAAATGTGCAATCTCATAAGTTTTACTCGACAAATGCCTCATGCAGTGAAAAAGTTAACGAGTTAACACATTTCTATGTGCCACAGTGTTATCAATTGTGCATTCTCTTTCCTTTTGTCCTTATCTTGGCCATCTTTTTAAGTTGTTTCTTTTTCTATTTGTGTTCGATGTTTGACTATAGATCATGTATGAAGAAGCAAGTCAGGTTGCAACTGAGGCGATTGGTAGCATCAGAACAGTAGCATCTTATTGTGCTGAGAAGAAAGTGATGACAAAATACAATCAGAAATGTCAAGCTTCTAGACATCAGGGAATAAGAACGGGGATAGTTGGAGGCATTGGTTTTGGTTTCTCATATATGATGTTGTTCATGACCTCTGCTCTTTGCTACTACATTGGTGCAAAGTTTGTTAGTCAAGGCAATTCTACTTTTGGCGATGTCTTCAAGGTAACATCTATACATTATTTTTCGAATTTATCTATGAATATTTTACTTTGGTATTTACTTCAAATTATTATAATGCAGGCTTTCTTTTCTTTAGTTGTGGCCATGCTGGGAGTATCAGCGACTGCTGCTATGGCTTCTGACTCAAGCAAGGCAAAGGATTCTGCTTCTTCCATATTTGAAATCTTAGATAGGAAATCTCAAATTGATTCCAGCAGCAACAAAGGTTTAACCTTGGAGCTTGTCAAGGGTGACATTGAATTCATGCATATCAGTTTCAGATACCCATCCCGTCCAGATGTTCTAATCTTCAGTGACTTTACCTTGAGCATCCCTTCTGGGAAGGTATTGATTTTACAGACGCCTAATTTTGTCAATGTTCTCTCTTTCATTTTTTCCTGAAGGTTTAGTATCAGGGACTAACTCAAAACCTGCTTATTGCAGACTGTGGCACTTGTTGGTCAGAGTGGCAGCGGCAAGTCTACAGCAATCGCTTTACTAGAGCGTTTTTATGATCCTGATTATGGTGTAATCTTATTAGATGGAGTAGAAATCAAGAAACTAGAGATCAGTTGGCTGAGGGACCAGATGGGATTAGTTAGCCAAGAACCAGTACTTTTCAATGGTACGATACGTGCCAACATAGCTTATGGAAAGAATGAAGAAGTGAGTGAGGAAGAGATTGTGGCAGCTGCTCAGGCAGCAAATGCACATGAGTTCATATCAAGTATGCCACAGGGGTACAGCACCGGTGTAGGAGAGAGGGGAACCCAACTATCAGGTGGGCAAAAACAGAGGATAGCCATTGCAAGGGCTATCCTCAAGGATCCTAGGATACTACTCCTGGATGAAACGACGAGCGCATTGGATGCTGAGTCAGAGAGCATCGTTCAAGAAGCACTGGACCATGTGATGATTGGAAGGACAACCGTCGTCGTTGCACACCGCCTCTCCACAATCCAAGGAGCTGATATCATTGCAGTCCTCAAGGATGGTGAAATTGAGGAGAAGGGGAAGCACGAGGCACTGATGGGGATTGCTGGTGGAGCTTATGCTTCACTTGTGGAACTTCATCACAAATCGTAATGTAACATAATGCAAAGATGAAGGTAATGGGGGCAATTTGAGCCATCATGATTTTTGGTTGTCATGATTTTACAGTTCACCTAGTCAATTGAGATATGCTCTTGCAGTTCTTTTCTTTTGGAGCAGAGAATGACTATGTAACTAGAAAGGCATCTATAAAAAGTTCCAACGTGCTTATTGGATTATTTCTAGTGACCAAAGAGGGGCACAATACATGACATTTCCAACACATAAAATCCTCTATAAGGTGCTATATATAAATGTGTATCTAAATTTGCATGTGGCGAATAGGCATTTATTGATATTACATCCTATAGCAGTTTTTTTTACATAAAAAATAGTTGGGGGTGAAATGAACAAAAGAAAACGTGTTTGTGTTCAAAGAAAAGGATAAAACGGTACCTTGGGATCAATGTGCTTAGCCTCTTCCAGCTCTCCACCTCCTACCATCACTCTCTTGTGCCCCCACCCATCTTCCCCTGCCACACGCACTAGCATCTAATTATCATTTTCATACAAAACCTGACCTTGAGATCTAAGATTCGTATTATAGTTGTAGTTAACTGGTTGCTTAAATGTTGATAGTTCAAATAACTCATGTACTTCACATTTAACAACACTAACTTCTCTAGTCACTTCTTGTCTTCTGGATCATATGCATTTAAGACAAAACACCTTTTCGGTACATTTAAGTTTCATATGGCTAGATGACCGAGAGTGATGACAGAGATAGGCCTAACCGCCTAACCTAATTCTAGAGCACAGCGACTCTGCGACTGTATGTTCCAGTAATATTTCCTACTTGTGCTCTTATTCCTCATCGTCCGCAATAACACTTTTGCGACACGGCAAAAAAAACATCGAATGCTCCGGAAATATGAACGAAATTTAGCATCAGCACAAACAGGAAGCCGCAGCATCGATCCGCAAGCAGAAACCACAGTTTCAAGGGTGTGTAGCATGCACGGCGAGAGGGCGGATACTACTTACCTCACGAAGAGTGGCGAGGGAACTTATAGTACCCAGAATGCAGAGGACGGCCGGTTCCGGCGGGGCTTTGCGGCGGCGGCGGCGGCGGCGATCGCCTCTCCGTCTCAGAGCAGGAGGTGGAACGGAAGATGCGGCGTCCGCCTCCTTGGAGGAGAAGGGGAAAGGAGTTTGTTATTGGGCTTAGATTCAGCCCAATACAGATGGCGGCCCATGATATTGATGGGCTTCAATTCGGCCCATACAAGTGATGGGCTACGTTTTGGCCCATGCCAATGATGGGCTACGATTTGGTCCACGCATTGGGCCATGCGTAATATTGGGCCAAATTGGAGAGAAAGCGGATTTGTGGATGACGCCAACGTATTGTGGAAGTGTTCTGCTGACGCTTCAGAACTCCGATGCCCGCCGCCGCGAGCCTGCGCCGCCGCGGCCGCCGCCACAAGAAGTTCGTGTACAGACCGAAGCCGCCGCCGGAGCCGCACCCGTTCCTGAACCGCCTCAAGGCGCTTCCGACCCCCGTCGCCGCCGCGGCCGCGCTGCTCTCCGCGCCGAGGCACCTCCACGACCACCCCTTCGCCGCCTGCGTGCTCTACCGCCTCGCGCGCGCGCGCCTCTTCCCGCTCGTGGCCCCGGTCCTCTCCGCGCTCCACGCCCGCGGCGCCCCGCTCCGTCCCGCGGTGTTCGCCGCCGTCATCGACCACCTCGGCGCCGCCTCCCGCCCCGACGCCGCGGCCCTCGTCTTCCGCGCCGTCCCTGCTTTCTGCTCCCACTCCGCCGCCACGTTTCATTCGCTCCTCAACGCCCTCGTTTCCAACGGCCGCGCGGACGCCGCCCACGACATGCTCCCGCTCGCCCCGAAGCTCGGCGTCCGCCTGAACGCCGTGTCGTACAACATCATCCTCAAGGGCGCTTGCCTTCGGGACGGGTTCATGGGCGCCCGCGCCATGCTCGACGAAATGCTCGGCCGAGGGGTGCGGCCGACGGTGGTTACCTTCAACACGCTGGTGGGATCAGCGTGCCGGGAGGGTGAGCTGGGCGCGGCGGAGCGGCTCGTCGACGAGATGGTGCGTCGTGGCGTGACGCCAAACGCCGCCACCTACGCCTTGCTGATGCGCGGGCTCTGCGACTCCGACCGCTACGACGACGCCAAGAAGCTGATGTTCGACATGGAGTACCGGGGCTGCCAGGCCGAGGTGGTGAACTACGGCGTGCTAATGGCCTCCTGCGCGAGGCGCGGGGATGCCGACGGCGTCAGGGAGCTGCTCTCCGCCATGCGCAAGCGGAAGCTCAAGCCCGACGACGCGAGCTACAACGTCCTGATCAAGTGCCTCTGCGACGCCGGCAGGGTCGGCGAGGCGCACAGGGCGCTGCTCGAGATGCAGCTCAAGGGCACGGTGCCTGGCGCGGCCACGTACCGCGTCCTCGTCGACGGATGCTGCAGAGCTCGCGACTTCGAGCTGGGTTTACGAGTTCTCAACGCCATGCTGGCGAGCGGCCACTGCCCTCAAGCTCGCACCTTCAGGCACCTGGCGAGAGGGCTCGGCGAGGACGGCAAGGCGGAGGAGGCGTGCTTCGTCTTGGAGCAGATGGCGAGGAGGGAGATGTGCTTGGATGCAGATGGGTGGCAAGCTGTTGTCACCTGCGTTTGCAGCAGCTGCAGCACCAAGGCAAGTGAGATCAAGCTCGCCGGTGAATTAGCGTTATCACATTGATGTTTTCATCTCCTACTTTGGTTTTGGCTTGTCAATTCATTTGCATCAGAATTTGCCCAGTTTCTTTGGCTCTCAAATTTTGCCTAGCTAGCTTTGATTTGATTTGAGCATAAGAAAGAGACATACTTTGCATCTGGGCAAAAGGAGAAAGATATGGATCACACTACTGCAGTGATTCTGAAAGCATTTTCATGCCAACAAGCACATGATTAATGATTAAGGGCCTAAGAGCATCCAGCAGCTCATCTATATTTGGTCATCCATATTTTTATTTAGATGACCATCTAAAACAATTTTATCTTTCATATCTCTTTATACTCTAGCAGATTATCCATATATGACATTCTCCATATTTATTTAAAGGATGAAGAGAGAACATCCAAATATGGAATCTCTGAATGACATCTAAAAATAGAGCGTGGGATGGATGATTTTTACCATTTATCCTTTATTTTTAGGACGAAGGATAAAAATAGAACGAAGGATAGGATAGATAGACTGCTGGGAATGCTCTAACTCTGTAACAGCCAGATTTCAGATAGATGGATTTTAGCTCAATTAATCCAGGTTCAATAGTTCTATTTCATATCCAACTCTTCACGTGTAGATTTCAATTGCTTTCACCTCATGCTAGAGATTATCTCAAACTCCAGATATCAGCATCTGACTAGAGGACATTTGGTTTAGTTCCCTATGAAATGGGGAAGGAAAAGCAATTGATAGCAACAACTCAACTAGAGGATTTTCATATCATAGAGATGCACAAGAGCTTCACAGAGATGGTTCGTTATATTGACATATAGCATTTGTGTAAAAAAAACAAACAGAAACTCTCTTATACAGATTTTCCCGACAAATAGGCTACAGAACAACCAACAAGCGCTCCAGCAAAAACCTGCACCAACCAAAAGAACAACATTAAGATGACAACAGTTATAGTAGCATATAAATGATACATACCAAAGATACAGTGGAGTAACAATTAATAAATGGCCAAACACAAAACTAAAAAAAACACAAGGGACCAAGTGAAAGCCATAGTTTTTTATGCCAGCAAGAAATATTCCATAGTTTGGACACATCAAAACGAGGTAATCTTCAACAAGATGGAACCATCCCCGGTGAGACTGCTAAGACTGTGTATTCAGGATGTAACGATGTGGGCAGAACGCTTCAAACTAGAGGACCGCTATGTAACCTCACACTGGAAGGATGTATTGTGTCGAGCTGTAGCAGATACGGCAATGTAACTACTCTTTAAATCCTAATTCAAATCAATGCAGGTGGGGAAACTCTCACCCCCCGTGAAAATTAAAAAAAAAAAAGAAATATTCCATATGCCTTAAACTCATGGAATGTGGACGGGTGACCAAAATAGCCAAGGAAGCTGGAAGAGGATCTACAATTTGTACAAAATTTATCATATGCCTTAAAGGAAGCAAACTAGTTCAAGAACATATCAAGATTGCAGTCCTGAGACTATTTCAAACTTTTCTTGTGTGTGTGTGATGAGAATAACTCAAGAGCATCTACTATCTTTACCTGAAATGGACTGTGTCCAAGAGGTTCCCGTAGTGGTCTGAAGGAGGAGATAATTGGATGTTCTGGTGGGAAATCAGAGACTATTTGATTTAGCAACTGCACAAAAGTTAACAGATTGCATCAGAGGATAGAAATTAATACAGTTTAGAAGACCATCACCGTTTGGTGTATGCACAGATATTCACAAACTTACAGAAGCTTGGCGACCTGTGTGGAATCGAATTCCTGATGCATCATACATTACCTGTAAAAAGAAAATATATGCTTAGAAACCTTCTCTAAGAAAAGAACTAATGTGTGCATGAATGTACTATAACTAGTCTTTTTTAAAACAAAATGAGGAAAACAATTAAGTTAATTTGAAAGGAGGATATCAAAAGTCCCTCCACAGCTGACCTATTAAAGGGACAATTTGAAGTACACTGATAAGTACAGATGTAGCAAATGCAGAAGCTCATATCATTTGATATTTTTAATATTGAGAACTTCAATATGAATATTAAAAAGATGGCTCTTTTAGCTAGATGTCTTGATGGGAAAATTCCACAGAAGCATTCAAAATATTCTTTAGCTGGTATTCAAAAGTCTATTATTCCAAAGCAACATAGCATATAGAGTAGTAAATCGTACAGTTAATTATTGAAAAAAAGAAAGTAGCATGCAATGCCTACAGTCCTACTACTAACTCCTAAGTCCTAAACAAAAGGACACCCGTCATGATTGCAACTTCCACTTGTGTTAAAATTGAAATGCATTGAACAAGATTGGTTTAAGTACATACAACAGCAGCAAAAACCAATGCCAGGGCGAATGAAGAACTATCTCCGCCTTCTTGTTGACCAACTGCCACGGCCAAACTCCCCACCGTTGCAGAAAGGGATGAAATAATTCCAGCCGAAGTAAGAAACTTTCTTGCATCCAACCTCTTCTCCTTTAACCTGCGTGTCTAGGATTAACAAACCACAACTTAATGGAATAGCAGTCCAAACTCCACAGTCATTCATTTCAGCAATGTCAACACATCTCTAGGATTTTATGCAAAGGAAATAGTAACATGGAGTGATTGAGAACTACATAGTGCATTATCATTAATCTAAAAAGTTGTGGTTGCAACTGGATTTAAATAGGTTCAACCTGACAATCTATGAATTCCGGTTGGCCGCACCTCAATTTCCCACTGAAGAAAACCAGGCTACTGATTTTTAACCTAGATGGCATATCGGCATACAAGTTGTTGCCCACCCCCCCCCCCCCCCCCCCCCCAAAACAGATTTCGAACCAATGAATCCTTCCTACCAAAAGTTCATCTCCAATTCTCGATACTACAATGAACATATCGGTTCTAGTCAATCGCAAAACACATTCAGAGCTCTCAAATCACAAGAGGAAACCCTCCCCTAAGCTCTTCTATTAAAAAAAAATCCAATTTCCGTGAACCAATCGCAAAGTCGTAACCACCTCGCACCGACACCAAATCGCATCGGGACCAACCCTCCGCGCGCTAGATCTAACCACGGGGCGAGGGGGAGAGGGAGGAAGGGCGCACCAGATGGCGACGAGGTTGACGAAGTTGGCGACGGCGAAGGCGAGGAGCGCGACGGCGAGGGGGAAGTTCCCTCCCCCGCCGCCGCCCGCCCCGGCCAGGTCCGTCGCCGGGGTGGACGAGGACGTCCCGGCGCCCCTCGACGCGGTCAGCATCTCGCCGCCGCCCCTCATCCCGCCCGATCGATCGACCGCTCCGCTCGCCTCTCGCTGTCGCCGGCTCCTTGGTTTGTGTGGTTTGGTGCTGCACTGGCTCGCTCCCGTCTCGTCTCTCTGTGTGTTTGCCTTGGCTCCATGTATTCTGGTCTCTGCCTGCCTGGGTGCTTCCCTTTGCTTGCGACTTGCGAGGTGGTGGATGCAATTTGGAGGAAAATTATAATTTTTTTCTTCTATAAGATACGATTAACTATCTTTTTTAGGTAGACGGCGCATTAATTGTGCATACGTGGCAGCCGGTTCATTTTACGTTCACATAATGGGAAATATGGGATGTGTTGCAAAGAAATTTTTATCAGGGTTGGTGTGCAAAATACATCACTGTGCTTATACCTCAGACCAGATACAGGCTATAAGCATATTTTAAAAAAAGATAAGAGAGGAGGGAGAAGAGAGTGAGTTATTAATTTATAGCCAGCTGCACACGGGCTTCAAAACAAGACATGTGGGAATGTTTTATAGGTAACTATTTTATGAATTGGCTATTAGATTGACTATATATGAATTGGAGCTACTAGTTAGCTATATTATTGAACTTGCTCTCAGGGGGTCAGGACTGAGGAGTATTGCATTTGACTTCGCGTTAAAGTAAAGATCATGAAGGGTGCTTTGCTTAGATTATTAGTACTAATTGTGTTTGATTTTACTAATTGTGTTTGATTTATGTTGTTGTCATGTGAGCCATATGATCTGCAGGGCTCTGGATCCCATGAAATGTCGGGCTCACCTGACAAAATTTTATCTTTTGTGTATGTATGTATGGCTTTCTGATCGTTGCAGGATGAACAAAATTGAACATGCATCTTCTTCTAAACAAGAAAAGGTCTCTGTTGAAGAAAAAAAAAACTCACTCCAGTTCCAACAATATATGTCATTTTGCATAAGGTTGATGCCAAATTGTATAACTTTGAATAGTATGAATAACTTTAATAACTTCTAAAGTATGCATCTTAGAAACACAGAGAAAATGTATAGATTAATCTTAAAAGGTATTCCAATAAAATCATATACAATTTATTAAAATTATATATTATAAAAGAAAATGATTGGCAAAATTGGTTTCAAGAGACCATGTTCTTGTTCAAGACGACAAGTATAGTAATTTTTTTATGTTTGACACCCGTTGACTTTTAGATATATGTTTTATAAATATGAAAAAAATGTAAGTTATGCTTAATCTTTTGTTAATAATTAAATAAATCATAACAAAATAAAAACAAATTTCTCTACCGGACGCTCAAATTTTATGTAATTTGCTAGAGGATGCCACTGTCATTATTTTATTATTTCCTGTCCAATTAAAGAGAGAAAACATGTTTGATAATTTTGCCCATTAGGTCAGTATATGTCGCTTGGCTTGATCCGGCTCATTCTGGTTTGGAGTAGATCACCTCTCCTTCGATCCACCCCAAAATCCCAGTTACATTATGAGAAAATTTTAAATTGTACACATTTCAAACTACATATTATGCAAATTTTAAATAATACTTATGCAAAATTTTGAAATTACACATTACGCAACTTCAATTTTTGATCGCCCAATGTACAGTTCTATCATATCAATCTCCATCGTCACTCCAACACCAAATTAAGAGTATGTGGCCCAAGGGGCATTCTCATCTTTTAGAAAATCTCTCTCTCAAGTTTGACTAGAAATAATATTATATTGGTTGTTGGGTCCTTCATTAAATTACCTTTTTTTAAAAGGTGTTTATCACCTGACACATTTTTATAAGGCGAATAGTCAAATTTACCTAAGTCGTTAAATATAAAAAAAAAAGAGGGAATAGGAAACAAAAAAAAGGCATATGTGCAAAACATGAATACATTTCTCGATGTATACGACGAGAATACGTACTTTCAAACTGACTGACTTTAACGTACAGTACATTCACACGTGGAATATTCAAACTAGGTAACCATCACAAAATTACCGGTCTACTTGAACTGAAAAGTACATCACACACACAATAGCATAAACAAATCGGCAACAACTATAGAAGCCACAACAACAACACCCGTTTTATTCGGAAGTCTTGAAGAACCCTCCCTGCTTCTGAATCATTTGGTCGCAACGAACAGCCCCCACTTCTGCTCACCGGCAGAGCTCCGCTTCAGCTTCGCGTTCCAGCCGTTCACGATGTCATCGTAATCCTCCTGTTAACGGATGGAATGATCAAGTGAGGGAATGCTCACATGAAGGAGAAGCATGAACAGACGTCAGAACTGTGAAGCACGAACCTGGGTGAAGTCGGCCAAGAAGGCGTCTTTGTTCTTTTCAACTTCAGCAAGTTCCCTCTGCAGAACACGCAAAAACTAAAACACAGCATGTGGCAGTAATTAGCGTCGAAGGAATTGAATATGTCGAAGCATTGTAGAAGAAAAGATTAGCAAGTGCACAGCAGTGAGAGAAATTCGGAGGGAGGGTGATAACCTGGTCTGTGCGGTCTTCAGCAGTGACATGGTGAAAACCGGCATCCTCAAGCATCTAGTGTTAACAGACGTCAGAGTATTACACTTTTTGTTCAAATCAACATAAGAAATTGGATTGATTAAAATGCTACTGTCGCTGCAAAAGTAGACCTTTCCATAAGTCTTCACGTCATGTAGGTCATAGCCTCTCTGCTTAATGTATGCAGCAAATTCTTCTGATGGTTTTCCAGGACTCCTGCAGTAATCACTGATGAGGACTTTGCCCCCAGGTTTCAGCCACTTGAAGAAACTTCTGAACAAAGCAGGTTTATCCTGTAAAAGCATGTATAGCAATTGTAAGACTGTCGCTCCTGATGTTAACGCAACTACACAGTTGTTAAAAAGTAGTACCCCATGATCGACTATGCTGGATAACAGCTGCTCGAGGTACAATTGCATTAAAAAGTAAGGATACTTGTAAAAACAATTGTAAATTCTCTGAAGTGAAACATACATGTATGTGAAGGATGGTGTCACGGCTGTAGATCACATCAAATGTATTTGGTTGGTATGACTTTGTGGTGCAATCAGCAACTTCAAACTCAACCGAGCATTTGCGTCCAATGGCACGTTCGATTGCAAATGAAACCATGTTAATGGAAAGATCAATACCAAGAACATGGGCATCGTAGTTTTCAGCCATATAGAAGTCGCCGCCTCCAATTCCGCAACCAACATCAAGCACTTTATGTCCAGGTTTAAGATCCAGCTTCTCCACAAATTCCTTCGTTGTCTCTGTTCATGGATAAGCATGTTTGAATGAGTAAATGTTGAAATTTAATAGTGAGCCAAGGAAATTGTTCAACTGACCGATTCCACCAGTGCTGACAAAACCCTCTCCGAAGACACGCTCATACCGTAAGATTCCACTGGTTTTGTATTGCACGTTGTCCAGAAATCTTTGAAACCCTCTGTCTTCTGTCGACTTAACCTTTTCCCATAGCCAACATATCTATGTAGAATAAGGTTATAACAATCAGTAGCGCTTGATTGCAAAAGTGTGTATGAGTGTATCATCATTCATCAAAGGAGAGAAAGTACCTGATTTTGGTTTTTTTTTGCTTTTCACGTAAGCCCCTATGCACTTGCATGCTTCTAGAGAAAGTTCATAAGAACCGCCATCTTTATCATAGGAATGGCATTCTTTAAATACCTATATTTTTTTCAAAAAAAAAGTTAGTTTCTGGATAGAAATGGAAGAGTATGCTTTGTTATTAACCATGGATAATTCAGGTACCACAAACAATACGGTAGCTCTCATTTATTGTCTGAAAAAAATATAAAGTTTATGGAGCAGCCACTACAAATTGCTTCAGTTACCTCATAGTACAAAAGAGGATGGAAGTTGTAGAGCAGGAAAATTTTGACTCTTAACATTGACCATGGGTGAGAAAGAAACTTGAGTTAGGCTGTAACCTTTGTGTAGAACCGTGGCTCCCGGTAGTGTGTTGGATTCACTTTCCTTTTGGAATCTCCAGATTGGTGAAAGCACGACTCCCTAAAGAATATATGGCCACCTACCTTCAGCCATTTCACCATCCTTCCTACTAGCTTCTTCACCTACAGTGCCGTAGCAGTTAATGTGTTAGCATACAATGTAGACCTTAAGTGTATGCCTATTATTAGTGAAGTAATCTCAGCTGACGATTACAAAAGATGCAAAATTCTTTTCTTTAAGAAAAATAGTAGTGTCTGAGTATCAACATTCATAAATATACCCAGAGCTTACCTCCTCATCTGAAAGGTACATTAGTAGCCAGTTTGAAAATATGAGATCGATAGAGTTATCTTCGATCTTCAGGTCCGCAGATGTGACATCAGCACACATAAAGGTTATGTTCTTGTGATGCCCGTTTGTGTTTTCATTCTACATACAAGAGAAATGAGTGAAAACTCATGAAATTATGCATAACCAACACATTCCATATGCCAGACATGGAAATCCTCTAAGTGTGAAATTTCACCTTCTTAATAACACTTTCAATGAAATCTAGAGCTAAAACATGACCAGCTTCTTTTGCCAGTTCCCCAGTAAAACGTCCTATTCCAGCACCAAGCTCCAGTACTGATTTCCCTTTGTAAGATGGGAGTACAGACAGGATCTGCGATAACAAAAGTATAAATCAGTCCTGTGCGAAAGTTACAGTTACCCGAACAGTAAAGACAGAGCTCCACGACAAAACTTTAAATAACTTGCATAACAACAACAACAACTACTACTACTACTACTACTACTAGAGTGCAAGCATACTCTAAATAGCTATTAGCCCATTGGGGAGCTAAATGACTGAAATATCCTAATGGTTAACACTATAAGTGGCAGCTAGAGTCTGAGAACGACAAGCACAGGCCAGATATTTATTTATGTGTAGTAACCGCAACAGAGATTAAGCTTTTATCGTCATCCATACTAGTACTCAAGAAACACAAACACATGCCTGTAACCGCCAATCAAAATTTAATTAACAAGATATATCATTATCTAATTCCCAGTAGTACTGCCCATCTGTACCAAGCTCGTGTCATGCAAAGTTGGCCATCCAACAGAGATTAAGCTTTTATCGTCATCCATACTAAAATTAGCAAAAAGAATCTGCTAACATGTATATATATCTGTGCATAATTACTGGTATCGCCAAAACAGAAACCAAGTCGGAGGATCATAAAAGGCAGGGTCAGCATCAGGCTATCTGCATCAGCTCTAGTACTCGTCAGTTCCTGCTGATCAACTTGCCAACCTGTATTTTCCCTGAAACGAATTAGCGCCAATCCTGTCGCTATCAGCAGTTGCCATCAACTTTTTGAGGGCCAAAAGAGCGCGCCTCATGTGTTCACTGTTTAGTACACGATCAAACGGCCAATCATCTCTCCGTGTACAAGATATCACCGAATTTTTCAGTAATAGCAACATGACAACAACGTACGCGGGAACGAATCTTAGCAGCAACGAAGGAGATTTTGGGGGAAGGAATTGTTAGTAAATAATCACGAGAGA
This sequence comes from Oryza brachyantha, assembly GCF_000231095.2. Taxonomy (NCBI): domain Eukaryota; kingdom Viridiplantae; phylum Streptophyta; class Magnoliopsida; order Poales; family Poaceae; genus Oryza; species Oryza brachyantha. The sequence goes on from NC_023167.2 coordinate 18,070,928, forward strand.
CCGAGAGGGATGACGCGTGTAGGAATGGAACGGATGGGGCCGTCACCTCGGGGCGCTCCTCCTTGTCGAGGTCGGCGGCGCGGGAGTCGAGCATCATGGCCTCGACGGTGAGGGCCTTGGAGTGCTCCTCCCAGTAGCTCCGCTGCGCCTTCCTCTCCACCTCCCCGACACCTGCACGCATCATGTATCCACACCAAAATGAAATCCATCACACCCCCATCCCCATCACCCCCGCAACAAAAGCCACCACAACGTACGAAAAGCAGCACGCGGATCTCCCACCCGCCGCCGCGCTTGCGCTTGCTTACCATTCGCCGCGACGGCGTCCATCGTTCGAGTTGGCGTTTCAGAAATCCAGACGAGAGCGCGCGGAGAGAGAGAGAGAGAGAGAGAGAGAGAGAGAGAGAGAGAGAGAGAGGGAGGGATGATCCGTTTCGTGTTGTTTTTGTTAGTGAGAGTGCGTGAGGTTCAGGCGCCCTCGACGGCGCGGCGGGATCGGGAGAAGCCGCGGGAGCGGCGGTTGTGCGCGAGGCCTCTCTGCTTCATCAACCGGCCGCGGGGGGGCGGACGGATTCACGGCGAGACGCGACGCGAGCGGAGTGGGAGGAGTGGCGGAGCGGAACGGGTCGCGTGGGGGGGAGCGCGTATTTATAGCTGCGGGCACGGGAACGGGGACAGCGGGCGGTGTGGCGAATCCCCGTGTAGATCTGGGTGGGGTCGCGGGATCTCGGCTCGGTGCACCGCGGCCGTGGCCGTCGCCACCGTGCGAAACGCGGGGTTTTTTCCTTCTTTTTCTTGGCTCGGCGAGGGCGACGGGTGGTGGTGGTGGCCGTGGGTATCGGGCAGGGGAAGGGGAAGGGCCGAAGGGGCCAAGGGGGGGCAGGGGTCAGCCTCGTGGGCTGTTTGGCAGACGACGATATGGTGCACCTCTTGTAGCCGTTAGTTCTTTCCACGGGGGTGAAAGATTTTTCTATTCTCCACTCAACAAGTTCACCAGCCTGCGTGTATGTGTGTGGATTCAGTTGATCAGATCATGTATTGGTCAATGAGCAATATTGTAGAAACAACGTTGAAGAAATACAGAAGATCATATTCTATATATGTCTAATGTGTATATCTATGCTAAAGTAGTTGTTTCATCATGTTGTATGAATTAAATACGGGTCATTTATATGAAGCATCGAAATATGCAAAAAAAAATACAAAATATATGGAAAAGAGTTCTATCAATAGATGTTATCTCTATGTTTGTTCTAATTAAGCTTTTGTTTTGTTTTTAGTGAAGATGTGATCTTATAAATTGTGCTTGTTCAACCTGTAATATCTATAATGATTGGATATAGTTTAGTTAAAACATGCAATCGTTCGACGTGTAATATTTATAATAATTGGTGCTAGTTTTAAACCAAGACCGGAATGAATTCCACTGTAGAAAAATGATTTGAGTTCATTCATCCATACACGTTTTTTTCTGCATAGTGTTCGTTTACACAAGGTGGAATAGTTAGAGAATGACCTTGGGCGACGTGGCAGAACATCCATGGACGAAGGTGGCTGTTTTGTAGGAGGGGGGATATTGTGTTTGTTGGGTGCAGCCTGACGTGGAGGTAAATAATTGGGACGGTGGATTCCCCGGCCCTAGATGATTGATACTCTCCTTTGGTTGCATTATACTATTTCAACGTTGAGAATCATAGAGTTTATCGTTTCTTTATAAAGAAAAAAATGCAACGTTTGTTGTTACCGTCGGACAAAAAGAAAAGGGAGCAATACACACAGTAGTTCAATTGATATTTACAAATAAAAAATAATTTATAAATAAAATTTATATATACATATATATATATTTTTTCTTAGTGATCTATAAGCCAAGGCTAAAAAAAATACGATAAAAATTTATAAATCAACTTTAAACTTAATATTAAAAATTTAAATTTTAGTTTATAAGATAGTGAGAAATGAAAAGATGGGGTTGATAGACACGTCATCGTCAGGCCACCATCAAACGCGACATGATGCTACATGTCTAGGCGTATGCAGCGACCAGTCGGCTGCAGTATGTTGATCGTTGCTTGTATCTTGAGTTGGTTTGGGTGCCAATTTATACATATGCTTCGTATTTACGTTTCTCGAACCTGTACATCTGGATTTTTTTTGTTGTTTTTTTTTTAAGAAATCAAGGTTTTACCACGTGTTGCAGAAGAAAGTTTTACCAGTAAAGGTCCCAATCATCCCCATGTGCCTCGTACAAGGCTACAGTGACCTAGAAAAACTTTGGGACAATTAGCCCACGTACTTTCTCCGTCCCAAAACAAATCAATTTTTCGGTTTATTAAAAAAATTAGATTAATATTTTTATTTTATTAGATGATAAAACATGAACAATACTTTATATGTGACTAATTTTTAAAAAATTTCTTAAAAATTTTTAAATAGGAGGATGGTCGAACCCTCGACACAAAACCGAAAAGTTATTTTCTTACGACGGAGAGAGGGCAGCATTATAGGAGGGGACCACTGATTAAAGATTCTTCAGTAGGTTAGCTTTACTCAGTACTGAAGGCGGTGTTTGTTAGACGAAGGCCGAATGATTCTTCGATTCTTCTGTAGTAGAGTTAATATTTAAAATTAAAAAACTATCATAGAGAACAATGAGACGGTAGATTTTTATATAGAAATTTTTAAAAAAATATAGCAATTTTTTAAAAAAATTACACGGTTCAGAAATCATACAGTAAAAATTGAGAAAAATCTATACAGCAGCATCCAAAACGAACACAGACGAACGATTCCCTGCAGTACAACAGTACATGCTAGACGACAACATCAACTTCGATTAAAAGACAATGGAAAAGAAAGAGTACCAAACATTGCAATTTTCCGGATTACACTCTGCAAACAACAAAAAACCTCAGCCACATCCCACAATGTTCACATAACCCAAGAGGATTTCAAGTTCAATAATTCAGATTATACGGCAGAAAAGTACACAGTTGGGGAAAAATTGAAAAAGAATATATTTTTCCTCCTATTTTACATGTACATGCCCTTCGAGCAACCCAGGTATATTATACTCTATCCGTTTCAAAATATAAGATACAATTATTTTTTCCCATACCCATAATGTAATCACGTATTAATTTATTTTAAATTCTACCCCCATCAAATAACCAATCACGTTTCATCCACCAAGTCAATCTAAACAAAGAGGTGCTTGTCAATTTTTATCTAACAAAAAGGTGGTTAGAATGTCTTAGTCTCTGTGTTAGCGCGATTTACTGGATGTGTATACGCATGCAAAAGGAGATGTGTGTGGATATATATATAAGGGCATGTTCAATGGTAGAGCTTGTTGTGGCTCTACCCCAAGCCACGTTCATAATGATACATACAAAGATAGAGTCAAGCGTGATTTTTATATCAATTCAATAAAATATTTTTATTACGCTAGTTTCCTTTGGGCTCGTTTGCAATACACTATTGACTTCAAATTCCCTCTCTTTTTTCATGCGCACGCTTCCCGAACTACTAAACAGTGTTTTTTTTGCTAAAAAAGTTTATATGAAAGTTGTTTTAAAATTATATTAATCTATTTTTCAAATTCATAATAACTAATATTCCCTCCATCCCAAATTAATTATCATATAAGGCTTGGGTACAAAGATCAAGAATCTATTTAATCAGCATTGAAAAAGCTAGAGTCACACATCCCAAGCTACATGTATACATGCAAAATTTGAATTTGCAAATCACACCAAAGCTGATTGGATAGTTGCATGTAAGCATTTAATCTGCATGTGAACTAAATGGGCTTTCACACTACAATTAATGCATAATAGACTCTCTTCTCTTATATGATGATCAATTTGGAATTTCTCTTTTTCTAAAATATGATGATCTATTTGAGATGGAGGGAGTACTTAATTAATTATATGCTAATGGCTATTCTTGTTTTGCGTGTGTTGATTTGACGGCTTTAAAGTCCCTCTTGCGAACGAACCCTTTTCATACACCCATATGCAAAAAAGTTTGCCTAAATAAATACCAAGAGTCGACTCTAAGCCGTTGTCATACATGACAACAGCTTTTCTCTCTCATTTTCTCTTTTCCTTCATGTCACCAAATTTGCTTACGTAACAATTATCACCAAATTTGCTTACGTGACGATTAAAAGAGCCAGCTATTAAACACATTTGTTCGTGTCCTAAGGCGTTGAAAGATTCAAGAAACACATGGCACACAATCAAATGGAATGATACACAAACAGAGATGACACTCGACGCATGAAACAGTTTAGAAGAATTGTTTAACCAGCCATCGCACTTCCATTTTGTTTTATAATGTCATACTATTTGTTGACATATACTGATGCTACATGGGCCACTAATTTCTTTACAACAAGGGTCGGTTGTCAGCCCCCGTGTGGAGAGGCCAATACACAAAATCAATTACACGAGTGACATACAAGAAAGGCCAGGCACAATGCATAATATAATCACACGAAAATCGCATTTGCTTGGACACAATATGCTCCTCTTCTATGTAAACTACAGAAGTTGGGTGCCACCAAATGGGTTGGCTTGCTGATGTCCGTTGTTTGCCACTGGGAATGGCCCAAAACCAGAATCTAAGAAAGGGTTTGTTGCAGGGCCCATGCCCACATGCTGTGGCTGCATTGGAGGTCCAAAGGGATTTGCTTGCATCATAGTTGGTATCTGCTGATGCTGCTGAGACATGGCAGCCATTTGAACCGATGGTGGGGGAGCAATTTGGTTGGACATCGCGAAAGGATCATTTGACATGAATGGGTTGGGAGCTGATGAACCATACAACGGCTGTTGCTGTCTCTGTCTGTAATCTCCCTGATCGTAAAGGCTGTCCAAGATGAGCTTGTCAAATCCACCACCCTGTAAACATAGAATAACCCAATTTAAATTCGATAAAAAATAATTGACAACCGCAATTGGCCAAAAAGAGACTTAAACAGAGAAACAAATTACCATATACAATCAATGCTAACAATGTAGTTCTTTAGAGAACAAGAAAATACCCTTCGTTGTAAGTTAAGTGTCAAACAATTAAAACAAGCGTCATAGGTCATGATTAAGTATGAATTGCAGAGAAGTCACACAATGGTCCAACCTAAAAATGATTTTCCTGGAGTTCTCCGAGGACAACAAGGCTGCCACTTATGATTACCAGACATGACCAACCCTACACGATCTAAAGCCTAGACAACTTTCTTGTTTTTATACTTAATACTCCTACGAGATTACAAAGTAGAAAAAGAAATGATCATACATTAGTTTTCTTACAAAGTAGAAAATAAAATCCTGCTATGGAAAAGCCCAGGCCACACATGCAAAAAATAGCACCAACAACTATATACTTAGCAGTATACAATATACTGTGACATGGGTTATCCATTGGCTGAAACAAAGATGAGTTACTAAAAGCCCTCAAAAACAGTTGAGGTTAACCAGGGACGCTGAACTTCCGTTTGCCAACACCAGCCACATGATGAAAAGGTAATAAAAAAGAAAGAGTAAAGAAACCAACCAGTTGACTATCTGCAACAGACGAATTTGTGTTGCTTGGGGTGGTAACTAGGGCGAGTTCCCACCCTGTTGGATCAAATCCTTTATCTTGCCATGTAGCGGTGCTGGATGTTGAAGCACCAGCATCTAATACATATGACAACGAAAAGAAAAAAGAACATCAGTAAATTAACTTTTTGGACCAATCACCAAGAACTCAATACATCCACAATAATGTACCTGTTGGAACAATGGCCAAAGCCAGAGCATTGCTTTCTTCTATTGCTGATACACTAGGGTTTGGATCATTTAATCCCTACGGAGTAAACAAAAATTTAGATTGAAAAGATTAAAGCATTGAATAACAGCATTCTTTACTTACCAGTAGATCACCAGTATCTGCCACCACAGTCTTGGGAGGAGGAGGTGAAACAGCTTCAGCAACAGGCGGTACTGGAACAGGTTCTTCGACCGGTGGCTTTTCCTCTTCAACAGGATCAGGCACAGGAACTTCCTCTTGTTCTTCAGGTTTGTATGTCAGAAGAAGCCTCTCGGGTAATTCCTGACCAGAACAATTCAATTTAATGGACAGGGCTTTTCTTTTGATGTGTAACAGCAGGAGAGGCTACACCTGAGCAATATTTATATGAATAACTAATGGAATAAATCCTTTATAGTGATAAACGAAATACCTATGGGGGAATAAATTGGAGAGGACCTTAATCCAAATATTATATAATAATTCATATTCTTTTTATAAATAACTCTCTTACATTTCAAGCTAGAAGAAATGCACGCATATGTCTCTGAACTGCCATACACTTGTTTAATGCATTATTTGTTACAATCAAGATAGAATCTTCCCTCTCCCACCCTCCTTTAGATGAAGCAAGCACACCCATAAGCTGATTTACCTATTTCAACACAGGATTTCTCTTCTTTTAGATTCATAGGAACAGGCTGTTTTTTACATTGTAAATTACAGGAACTGGTATTGTGTCTCATATTTATTCTCTCATTTCCTGCATACCTTCATAATTCACATGTATGCTGCAAGATCTATTGATTAATGGATATAATGTTTTAAAATTTACAAAGGCGTTTTTTTACACTACATTTTTTATATGTGCATGTGCACAGTAGAAAATTCTGATAACACTACAAAGCACCACGAAAAGTTTTAATTATTTGGTTGCTTCTTGTTCTCGAACCAAAAGTTCTCAATTTGCTATACTTAGTAGTTAACACAATGCATGAGACAAAAGCTGCTAGATTAAGCAGAAACCGAAAAGGTTCAGTGTTCATATATCTAATGTGCCTAAGAGTTGAAAACACAAAATAGAATAAAGAAATGTGCTTGCCACTGTACCAACCAAAAGTTCTTAAACTACAAAATGGACACAAGATAGTTGATATAGACATATATGGAATAGGCAATATACACCAAGCGAAGTAATATGTCAAATGGTATCATCCAAGTACTGACCAATGGTTCTCGCACTGGAACCATGCGTGGAGCCTCCCTCACATACTCTTCCATTGTGACAAGAAATGTTTGTGGCGGCTGAGAAGAGAAAAAATAATAAGATGTTTACTCAAGAAAAATATCCAGTAAAGTGAATAATTCAGGTAAGGTCAACCCCACACCTCCCTCAGAGTGGGAAACTGGAAGTTCCTAGCAAGTTCTAGACCCCGGCAATTTTCATAGAAATCAGATAGGCTTCCAGCCTGTATCAAATAATCAAACAAGGTAAAAATGAGGAAAATACACCATCATTGTCCTTTATGGATCAAGATATAATCCACAAAATAATCAGGCCCTGGATCTACCTGTTGACCTGCCCTCCTGTAAATTTCTAGGGCTTTGAGTGCTTCATGCCTTGGCATCTCAAAAAACTGGGACACATGAAAAGATATTAAACATGTGCAGATTGTTGATCGCAAAACAGTAGTACTGAAAGAGCAGCTTTTACCTTATCAACAAGGTTAATAATTCCATCGTTTACCGCACAATATATTTTGAAGCTCTCTTTTAGCACCTGTGAGAAAAATAGGACACCTCTTAGCCATTCATCCATCAGCCCCATCAACAAACTGGATATTGGTGTTCAGGTAAAAATAAAATACATGACATGTTTTTAACTTTTTTTTGGTTGGTTAGAATACATGATATATTCTTGTTTGATAACTTTGATAGTGCAAAAGTAGGGATACAACAGTAAAAACAGTCAATTTGTGGTTCAAAGATAATCTCAGGAAATAAAGCAAATCTATAATCGAAAATTTCAACATAAGGAGGCTGACGATTAACATCAATGAATGGTATATACACCTATCCACAAGCCCCAAGCCTTCTACAAAGCTTATTTTCCTTGGCAAAGGATGGATGGATAAAGGCAATTATTTTATGCAATAGTGTCTACAAATATATAGAGAAGGGATAGATGCAAACTGCAGAGCTACAAAATACAAAAACTGTGCCACTTTCACCAATGCCATTTTAGATAGCTATAAGGAGCGGATACTGAAAAATGAACTAACAGAAAGACAGCCTTATGGTAGAATAAAATCTTTATTTTAAGCTTAGAATAAACATACAACAGAGATTAAAGTGAAAACAAATTGTACAGAGTACACTAAAAAATAATATAGCTTACCAAAGCTAGAGCATATTGCACCAGGTAGTTATTATTCGCAGCTCCTTCTGGCTGCAATGTCAAAACCAAGCAATGTTATGCTATACAGAGAGAAGAAAATGATTGAAATTGAGTGACTGTCACATTATTATATCTTATCATGGAGTAAGGAGGTAATCACCCGACATCCGACAAGTCGATATAGTAACTGCTGCAAAGCTGGCAACTGCTCTAACAGGTCCTGGGACTCTAATTCTCTGGTTCTGCTGTGCCCCTGATGATAAAATATAATTACTTCAAGCATGGACAAGCTAGTATTAACAGTGAAGTGTAATGTCTGATCCTCAAAACTGATCAGGTGTAGTACCACCATTGGGATGTAATGTTTCAGACCTTCTCAGGACCTTGACCTTGTTTGGACAAGCGTTCAGCTTCAACATCATACTTCAGGACCCTGAAGCATTCCAATCTTTCCTCCAGAAACAAACCATATGTGCGAACCCATGCAGAACAGTCCCAAGCTGGACAGTACTTAATATAAGAACACACGCAAATGAAGAGGAAATAAGCATGTCAACAGGAATTTCCTGTCAAATACAGATACTAAATTACTAACCAATTGGACTGGAGTCATCCTTGAAGTTTGAGAGCTGCAAAATCCGACCCCTCTGTGCAAAATTAAGAAGCTCTTCTCGAAAAGTAGGATCACCTTCTCGGAGAAGTCTATGGATCACTACAAGTGTTTTCAAGGCTACCTGCATGTTACAAGAAAGAAGAAAATACAACTAATCAGAGCCCTTCACTTTTTTTTTCTTAGTTTTTAGGGCTTACTCTTTTGTAAGCATGATACTTAAGTTGCTAGTCACACAGGACTACTAGCAGTCTAGCAGATACTCCAGTTCATATGGTTGTGAGAACAAAGCATACTGAATTGAACAGTGGACTTGGTAACATCGAGAAAAATGGAGTTATTTATGCTCAATCAACAGCTCTGAAATTTTAATATAGCAGTTTTGACTCTAGCAATGAGTTGGAATTTCCCCTTTTTGTTGCATAAACATTAATAGCTAATATCTTCCTACAGAGAATGTAACTTTCAAAATCAATGACTAGATTCTGGAATTATTATATTTTTACTATTGTTATTCACTTATAAGAGGGGGTAATCATTGGTTTCATTTAAAGAAACTACACGAATTACAGATATTAACTATCTAATTGGTACTGTACAGTACAACCATGAATTAGCGTATAGCGTATTTTTCACATGTCAAGATCCTTCCTAAGCGGTATAAAACACTTACAAAATAACTAGAATAGAATTAATGCCAAAGTGCCTAGCAAGCTCTTGAAGATGAAAAAATCCATATATATCAACACACAGACCCAGACAGAATTTGACTCTATTAAACTTCTGAGAAATAAGAAGACAATCAATGTAGATTACATTGGAAGATATAGGATATGATGCCAAGATGACTAAGCGTCTTGTAAGAAATTGCCCAAATCATGGAATCAGCCTAGCTGACATTTCAAGCCCTAGATTGTCAGACCATCTATTGGCCAGTCACTAATATTATCAGAAATATCTATGTAGCACCATCATCCAGAGAATTAGCAAGCGCCAAGCAGCAAACAGCATAGGAGCATCCAGAAGCACAATAGATATATCCTCTGAATCAATACAATAGTCCATCCATACCATTCATGGAAACAAAAATATAAACTTGAAATGTATAGTTATATACTATCAACTCGACAGTCAACACAACCATCATTTTTGTAGCCTCATTATACATGAGTGGAAGACAGTGTTGCACTTACAATCCAATTGCGTGTTTTTGCAAGCCTGCGGGAAAGGGCATGGATACAATACGCGACGTCTGCCCGAGGCCTAGCGATGGACGTCGCCGCAACAATCTCTGCAACAACAACAGCATACATGGATGTGACCAACAAACTCGGAAACACCTAAGGCCAGCCAAAAAAATATAGCACCTCAATACCCTCCTCTCTCAGAGTCGCACTTTCAGGCACGATCTAATTATAAAACCCCCAACAAGGAATACCAAACTAATCAAAAAAAAACCTAATATACAGGGAAATATACGGTGAGAGAATGAATCAACGCACTGCGCAGGTGGCGCTCCTTGGGCGGGCACTCCACGTGATTAGTCGCCTTCACGATCGCCACATCCAGATCCTACAAAAAAGCAGCACACGGCCGAACGAATTCCCAATCAGAACCACACAGATCCGAGCCTCCACGCACACCACCACCCCCATCGGTTATTCGATCAAAACCCCAAAAACTAGGGTTTCCCACCACGAATCGACCCCAACTCGGTAGCCAAAATTAGGGCAAAAAAACAAACACCACCCCGCGAGTCGCGGATCCGGACCTTGAAGTCGGAGTTGAGGTTGGCGAGGCTGACGGTGGTGGTGTCCTTGAGCGCGCCGTACGCCTTGCGCCAGCTCTGCATCGCCGCCATTCCTGCGGCCCCTCCTCCGCCGCCTCCTCCGCCTCTCCTCTCGCTATTTTTGGGTGGTTTCCCCTCTCTACTCTCTCCTCTCGCCTCTGCCTGCGAGCGTTTGATTCGGTTTTTGGTCGGGGGATTTTTTCTGTTTGCGTGTCAAAATTCGCGGACGCGGAGAGAGAGAGAGAGAGAGAGAGAGCGTGTAATTAAATACAATTTGGGGTGGCTTTATGTGAATTTTTCGCGTTCCAGATGTGTCGCCTTAGGCAGCGTTCGAATCCGACGAGGGGACACTTCTCCCTCTTTTTCCAAATACGCGCTTTCCAAGCTGTTAAACGGTGTATTTTTTAAAAAAATTATATAAAAATTATTTAAAAAATCAGATTAATTTATTTTCTAAGTTTATAAAAGCTAATACTTAATTAGTTATGTGCTAATAGCTTTCTTTGTTTTACGTACGCTGATTTGACTAATGGACAATGTCATTTGCGAAAGCTGCCGTAGCGACTTTTTTTCCCCTCCGGTGTGAGCGGAAGGTTCGAGACGAGACTTGGCACCTGGGCGATGCTCCGCTTTTGCACTGAACCCCCTCAGGTTTTTGTTTATATTTTTTCGGGCTTGAAATATTTATTTGTTAATTGAAAGCGAGCATACTGCGACATTCGAGTTGTTAGAAGATTATTTATTGATCAGTTTGGAACTAAACTAAACTCTCTAGGATGATTATTGTTGCATGCAAAACAAAGGCAAACGACGGCAGTTCGGTTGTGAGCCCTCCTGAGCGAGCCGGTCCCATCATTTTTCTTCTGTTCGATCTAATCATTGGTCGGTGCTAAATTATGGCCGTGTAACGAAACCGTTAGCCCACTTCTCTCTTCGGCTTATCGGTCGCTGGTAAATTTTAAAATTTTAAATTCAAATTTGATTTTAATTTTTATCATCGTTATTTTTTATTTTTAACTTATAAATATATATATACACACACGCACATGCTTTCCAAATTTCTAAATGCTATATTTTTTGGAGAAAATTATACGGGTAAGCTTATCATCTTATAAAGTAGATTTTAAATTTTCTGTGAGTTTATTCTGTCGTTTATACATTAAATAACTATCTCAAAATCATATAAAAGAGCCCGGCCTATGACTGTTGGTTGCCAGATCATGTTTAAAGTTAGTCAGTTGGCGGGCACTTTGCCACAGTAAATTGTTATATACAAATTGTATCTGCGTACACATAAAACGTAATAAATCGCTTTTGGTTAACCTATACCTCAGTAAAAAAAAATGAAGTTTGACAAGCAAAAAGACAGTGAAAATGACTCTTTGCTCAATGTACCACTTTGGCAAAACAAAACAATTTCGTCGCAGGTGAGGGATGAGGAATTGAGGATCACAAGGAGACCAGTCTGGCAAAGCATGGATGGCCATGTCGACCTGTCCTCCTGGCCATGAACTGTTTCGTCGCTTTTCCACGCTGGCTGTCGACTGACAGGATCTTCTATGCATTCCAAAACTCCACACCATTCCCTATTCATGGACCTTCTGATATATGTCAAACTTACTGCTTATCATTTCGTTTCTACTTATAAAATATTTATAAGTTAAAGTTATATTTTTAACTATAACATTAAATTTTATTTTGGATTTTTTTATCATAGTTTATTTTTGCTCTTTGATTTTAAATTACTAAATATAGTATAAAAATTTTATCCATAAATTATTTTTCATTTGCAAATATATTGTTGCATTTTTTTCTAATAAAACCAAAGGATAACCAACTCAGTATGATGGACGGTGAATAAGGTCTTGTTTAGTTTCCAAAAAATTTTCTTAAGAAAATCGCATCGAATCTTTAAACATCTAAATGAAGCATTAAATATAGATGAATCAATAAACTAATTGCATAGTTATGTAAGAAATCGTGAGACGAATCTTTCGAGCCTAATTATGTCGTGATTAGCCATCAGTGCTACAGTAATTACATGTACTAATGATGGATTAACTAGGCTTAAAAGATTCGTCTCGCGGTTTCCAGCCGAAATCTGAAATTTATTTTGTAATTAGAGTACGTTTAATACTTCAAATGGTTGTCAAAAACTTGATTTGATGTTTTTGCAAAAACTTTTTGCAAACTAAACACCCCCTAAATCACCAGTACCTTAGTGGCAGATGAAAGTAGTCAAAAAGCATTAATATGCTGCTAGAATCAGCCATATGGGAGTGGCAATAATAGTTCGTTGATGTCAGTTGGCACATTGAGCAGAATAGCAAACTGGTCCAGCACTCCAACTTGGACCATGTAGGAAGTTCAAACAAATGCAATAAAAAGAGAAGGGTGACATGGCATAACTTGGCCACAGGTAGCTCGAGATTCTGAAGCTGGCCAACGAAGATCTAGAGAAACTTGCAACATCATCTTTTTCACTTAAAATAAGTATAAGTAAAATGGTTTAGTAGTGATTAAAAAATAATTTATAAATAATTTTTTATATATGTGTTTCAACTTTCAAGTGATCTTAAAACAAATGCTAGAAAATAAAATATAATTAAAAACCCATAAAATTAACTTTAAATTTAAGTTTTAAAATTTATATTCTGACTTATAAGCATAAGTATAAGTGAAAGAAAACAAAGAACTTGTTTTTTCAGTTTTTGACTTTAGTTTTTCTAGATCTACAACTACAACAGTCTGGATTGTTTGGTTGAAAGAGATTCTAGAAAAATTTCCACTTGCCAAAAGCTCCCCAAACATGGTTTCAATCACTCCATAAGCCATCACGAGGTTCAGTTCCACTTATGAGGATTCATTAATCATTATGACCACCTGCCATGGGTCTCTTGGTAGGAGTTCCACATGATGAAGACACTTCCCGAGCAGCAATCAATCCATCACGATTAATCAAGTACAGGTGACCTGTTATGACCTTATGATAAGGGTCTCTGAAAATTTGCTTCCATGTCAAATATATGTACACCTATTTGGATATCAGTATGCTATTGTAAGTCTTTCTCCGATCGATGGACGATTTATACTCACCAGAGGTAGAGAAAAGTAAGTAGGATGTACCATTACCATTGCTGCAGGGCGAGGTTTTTACAGAAGAAATGGGGTGATGTACAGAGAGGCACAGAGCTGCGTCTGTGCCTACTCCTCCTTTGGTATCCAACGGCTCCACCAAATGCTTTTGCTCTGGCTGCTAAGCTCATCCATGCTTTCGTTGATTGTCCTCACGATCTTTCTCTGCACACGCAACACGGAAGCAAGCAAGTTCCTCCGTGCACCGCCTTTCTTTGGTTTAATTTCCTATCGAGCAGAAAAGTAGAGGCATTAGAGAATGGAAATGAAATATTTGACGGCAAACTGCAGCAACACTCCTTGATGCAGTGTTTCAGCTATGCTATCATGCATACCCTAAGTTCTTGAAGCTGTGCCTCTGTAAAACCTCCTTCAGTTTCTGTTCCTGATCTTGCCATGAGGCCGATGACCCAACGGGCTGCTTCACTGTAGTCTTTCTGGGTTGCACGAAGCAGTTGCAACCTCAAGTTTTGCATTACAGAGAGGCCAAGGAGCCCCTCACGGTTGAAATATGGATGTGCTAATGCAGCCTTAGCAGCAGTCCTTTGCCGTGCTTTGTACCGGACCATAGATGTGAGAAGTTCCCATCCAATACCACCATCTAAATCCAAGATGTCAAAGCCCCTTCGGAGCTCTGGAGTAGCTCGTGGCTCTACCAAATTCCTCCAAGCTTCTAAGTCGTAGTTGCACCTCTTCAGTTGGCGGTTAAATTGTATGAGGCTGCTGTCTGTTCTCAATGATGGAAATGCCTACGAAAGATTGACATGTTAGAGAAGATTGACAAGAAGTTTTTTAATGAACATCTATACAAATCAATATGTTTCGGAAACATTAAAAATTAGCTATTCCAATAATTTTTTCGCTTGGGAGGCCATGCAACAGGACGGAAACATCCCAGATTCAAAATGACAGTTCAGACATATTACATTAAGTGCCTGGGTCTCCTGGACATGTATTGCCTGCACTGAAGCATATATTTGCAGCCAACAAAGACTCAACTAAGATATTATCTCAAGTTATGTGTTGCCTGCACTGAAGCATGTATCGCCTGCACTTGTTTATTATCTCAAGTTATGTGGAACAGAGATCAACAAAGACTCAACTAGGATCTCACATGTGGATAACTATGGACATATGTGCCATCTATAAGAATGTTGATCCATGTTGCAAAACAGTTAGGGCTCCTTTGGAACAGGAGATGATGGAAGGTGTTTCAATAAAAGATGAACAGAATAAAAGCGTTTGTAGAAACAGTGTTTAGTATTGTGACATACTGACATTTCATATGATAGGTATTGGATAATAAGCTTCTTCTAGTGCGACAAAAGGACATAAACTAGCAATTTATTTTTTCAAAGAGCATTGAAGCATTATCACCCCCATCTTTTTGCTTTTGTTTTTGCTTATAAGCCAAATTTTGATTTTTCAACTTTAAATTTGGAGTTAATTTTGAGGGTTTTTTTTACCGAAGTTTATTTTCCAGCATTGACTTTTAGATCACTAAGAATACATATATAAAAGTTTATTCATAAATGATTTTTCGCTTGCAAATATGTCGTTTATTTTTTTCCATAAAAAATCCAAACAATCAACTCCTATTGGTCTACTAGCCCTGTAACAACATACCATTTGCAAGAATATGAGGCCCAGGCTATATATGTCAAATCTGTCAGGAAGGTTCAACTGCCAAGAAAAAAAATGCTGCATTAGCTAATGCAATTTACTTTATTAGACTAACTGTATTAAAGAATCGGCATACAGACAGAAAAAAGAAACAAGGATTTTGAGATTACCTGCCAAAGGACTGGAGATAATGCAGTTGCAACTGGAGCAGAGGGAGCAGAAGGCGTTTGTGTGCTCATTATATATTGCTCTGGTGCAGCATACCTGCAGCATTGATAAAGCTTTAATTAAATACCTAGTCAAACTATTTAGCACATTATACTTTAACTTGAAAGGTAACTTCTTTGCAAGCAGTGCAGATTCGGATCAGGAAGGTAGTTTTGAGTACCTTGGATCTAAAAGGAACTCGCTAGGAATATAGTTGATTCCTACTCGCAAATCAGCAGCTGCTCCAAGATCGATGATTTTGAAGGTGCGAGATCCTATTAGTAGACAAAAACTGAAAAGTTAATTCAAAAGATATTATCATGACTATAAACATGATGTTTTTCGGCTATCACCTTCTGAAAATATCACATTTTGGGGTTTTATGTCTCTGTGAACAATCCCAGTTGAATGAAGCCCATCAACAGCAAATAAAAGCTGTCTCATTACTGTTTGAATAATCTTGTTCTCCCTTGCTACTCCCTTTGGCAGGTTTTGAACATCTCCAAGAATCTTTGTCTCAACCTGATAGACCACAAACAAATTTGAAATGCTAAGCGTTAATTAAATATGAACTAATCCTGCATATCAAACTAACATATTTTGTTTATAGCTTCTGTAGTTCTGTTGATTTAATTGTTTTTCACGCGGTTTCAGAAAAATGGTTGATGGCCTCTTCCATAATTAATCCAAAAATACGAGTAAAGAAAAGTTTCCAAGGAATGCATCGAGGATGATGAGTTAATGACACTAACATTATCTGATTATTCAGTAACTGAAAAAGAATTGGTTCAACACTTCAACTGGAGTCAATAGAAGCAAGAATATAACTTGACCGACCTGAGACTCTTTCAATTTGGATGGCAGCACTTACATTGTAAGGGAACTCCTTGCTCTGCATGAGATCGAAAAGTGTATCCTCACCTTCATAGCGCCAAATGAGCCAGTATTCATCAGCCCCCTTACCTTTAGCTTTGCTCTAAAAAGAAATGCATGTGCAATGCGGGTGTTAGGAATTTATCATATTCTAGCAAACAAAAGTCCATAAGATGCTAGAAACAAATTTTATCATAACCATTTTATACCTCACGAAAGCCATAAATAAAATCCGCACAGCTGCTGGCACAGGCCCTCCTGACGCGCTCGTTCATCCATATCTCCACTGCACCATACTCTGTTGCCTTCTTCACAACAACATCACCTTGCTTTAAAGAGAAACAGACAAATCATGGTCATTAGTACGAAACTACGAATGACCTTGAAACCCACCTATAACTGATAAGACTAACGTGTTATTTCTGTTCAAAAGCTTGCTTATGAAACTTCCACAGGGTTTTAGGCTTTTAGATATAAACCTCGCATCTTTGGGATACTTACCGGAAACAAACTACATGACTGACTAACACATCAAAAAATTCACAACCACCATAGCATTTGTCCAGCCCCATTTGTTTACGTGGTACATCCCTACATACTAGTACATACTATAAGCATGAACTCGCAGCTACATTTCCACTTCCTTCATGAGCAACTTCAGTTTGTCCGAGTCCATGACACTTCGCTTACAACTTCAGTTTGTTAGTTCATTCCCTCCACTTAGGCAAGCAGCAATCATCGGCAACAAAAGTTCTACACATTTGAAGCGTTTTTTTTTTTTACGCAGATGCAGTGATGCGCATTGCTGTTTACCTTCTCCGCCGCTTTGGGGTCAGCCACCGACGCCTTGTAGACGACTCCGAACGCGCCCTCCCCGAGCTTCTTCCCGAGCACGAAATCATCCTGCCAAAGCAACCAAATCAGCCCCAATCGAAGAAGCGTGGAAGAGCTAGGGGGGGCCCGGAGTGCCGCACCTTGCGGAAGGAAGGGCGGAAGACGCGCTCGGCGAAGGCGAGGACGAACATGTCGAAGAAGCCCGGCGCGACGCCGGGGGTGGACCAGAGGTAGGACACGGCGGCGAGCGCGAGCGCCACGCCCGGGGCGGTGATGGTGAGCCCGTCGTTGCGCGGGAGCGTGCTGCGGTAGATGACGTCGCCGCACGCCATCACCGTGCAGGGGAGCCCCACCCCGACCGCCTCCACCAGCTGCCGCCCCATCTCGCCGCCGAGCTCCGCCGTCACCGGGCGGAACGACGCCGCCGGCAGCGTCCGCCGGCGCCGGCGGCGGAGGAGGGTGTCGTGGCCGGGGAGGAAGGAGGTGGAGAGGCCAAGGCTACCGGTGGCCATTTTTTTTCTTTCCTTTTTTTTTCCTTCTCTTTCTCTTTAGTTCGAAAAATGCGGCTCACAATATGAGTTTGTATTATTTATTTTTTTCGAATTATCGTGGGGAGATAACTCAAACGTGTGGGATCGGAACACGTTGACACGTGGGACGTGTCCCACCTGTCAGTGTCCCCCCAGAGATCCAAGTGGCTGGGAGCGCGCGCGGCGAGCTTTGCATGGAGCATCTCTTGTTGGCCCCACGTGTCAGTGGCGGTAGGATCAGTGTTCAGGAACGGCCACCGAGGTTATCATTGGAGCGTGTAGTAGTAACCAGTTGTTTTATTTACATAAAGTTTATCTAAATTTTAGAAAATGGTTTAACTAGTGACGATTTTTGTTTTTACATTGTGTTTAACATGATAAAACTATAACAAAACCATCACTACCACAGCTTAAATTGATTCAACCAGCTGCAGTTTTCAGCTAAAAACATATGATAATCGTGACAAAACCCATGGAGGTTGAATTTAAATGTTTGTTCTATAAATTTACAATGATTTTGATGGTAGCTACGTGGTTACACCCTACCGCTGAGTTGTGGCTTTGGTTTTATAGATGGTTTTACAAACCCTACATATGATAGGATCCATGATTTAGTTAAGCCATTATTTTCTCTGTCCAAAAAACCAATCTAAATAGGTTGTTTTTACAGGAAATACAAATTAATTCTACTCCTACTCGTTGAACTTTTACATAGGAGGGCTACTAAAATCATGTATTTTTAAATTATAGAGTATTTATTATTGTGCTTATTTTCTTAATATTATGTTCCACACAAAAATTTTCTATATAATGTACTTCGTCTGTTATTTGCAAAGAAAATTCTTAACGTTGTGGTAGCTAATTTAATTATTTATATTTATTACAAAATTAAATAATTCAGGCAATATAAAAAAAACTTGTGAGAAAAGGAACCAGGGCCAACGGTGAGATCAGATATTTTATTAGCGCAACACTAATCTTAGTTTAGTTTGTATAAAAGAGAAAAATGGCGAGACGATAATGTGTGGCTATGAGAAGATGGACAATAGAAAGCATCAGCCTCAATCGAGCTAGTGGCTACAATTCGCTCTCACGGTTTGATCGACTCGTAGGAGTACTGGACTGCAGTCCAAGTTAAAGAAATATCTCCGTTACACGTTACAGAGTTGCGGTTCACTGTCACTGTTCAAACCTTAGGGGCTTATTTAAATAAGGTTCAAAATTTAAATTTTAGCTTATAAAATTAAACAAAAATAAAAATATGAGAATGATAGTCAGTTATACGCTGGAAAAATAGGAGCGAAACTTTAAACTTCGTAAGGGTGCTTCAACACTTAAAACCCGTTTAAATTCTGAAATTTTAGAGAATTTTACGGAAACCAATCTGTTTGACATTTTACAGAACCCCAGAAGTCATGTCTATAGTGTGCAGTGACCCAACTTCACGTGATTAAAAGGGACTTCACGTTTGGCACTTGCTGATTAGAATACCACATTAGTGAAACCAGCCATCTGTACTACTACCAAATAACCAAATTTAAGGCAGCTTTGCAAGCTAGAGGTCAATATCTCCTATATTGTGGATTAGGGATGCAATTTAAACCCGACGACAAGAAAGAGGAAACTAGAGTAGACTTTTCCCAGCTCATCGGCTCGTGGTAGTGACGGCCCAATTATGATTTTTCTGGCCCAGCGCAGCAATTTAAAAGGCCGTAAATTGTATCCTATTGAAAAACCAAAGCCCACGAAGATGATGGACAGTACGACTACACGAGCAACCTGAATCAGATTCATGCTAAAACCTAAGAGCAACTCCAACAGTTTTGCAAATTTTATTTTCTAAATCTTGTGTTTTGGCAAGTCTCCAAAAAATATAGCAAATGAAAATGGGCTCAATCTCCAATAGTTTGGGATAACTTAGTTGGCAAAATAAAAATTAGTCCCACATTCAGTTATTTTCACCGTGGAAGTTGGAATTTTCTCCTCGTGTGCGTGATAGAAAAGAACAAGGAGTCTCAGGGCGATTTGGCTCAAAATTCCATGGCAATAATGTGAAGTGTGTTATTTGCTGCCGGAGTAACTAATGGAATAGCAGCAGTGGAGTGGATATCATCTCCAAGGCAACGTATTCATATTCTTCTCGTCATCGTTCTGATGCTGATCAGAATCGAATTTGATGGATGCGAAGAGCTAGTGGGAGCGGGCGGCGTCATGGTGGACGGCCTCGACGATGTCCATGTTGCGGAGCGCACGGATGCCGCCCATGATGGAGCGCACATGGCGAACTTTCCAGGCAGGACGGCGGCGGGCGACGCGAGGGCGCGGCGCGGGCGATGGGCGAGCTGGCGTGGGGCGCAGCGGCCGGCGGCGGCCAAAAACGGAGCTTGGCGGCAGCGGGACGCCGGGTGGCGACGGCCGAACGCCGGTCGGCGGCAGCGCGGCCACCGGACGGCGAGGGGACGACAGACAGAAAAGAAAAGAAGAACAAAACACGTGAATTTTCGTAGAGGAGGCGCGATGGAAACCAGCGGCGTTCTTTATGAATGCCAGGTAAAATCAGGACTTCCATATATACGCGCAAATAAGAAGATATGGTTTTTTATAATTTATAAAAAAATTTAGTAGCAAGTTAAGATGAGAAGCGGTTAAAGTTACTCTAAGTTCTAAATTATTGCAAATCACTGTGAAGAAGCAACATACAAAGCACCTCTCCTGTAAACGTCGTCGAACCGCGAACGCAAACACATCGTGCTGGTCGGTGGAAGAGGAATAAAATCCCATCGATCACATCACATCATGGAACACCTGAAACATTTGTTTATCGCGGTCAAATTTAACCCACACACAAAGCTACTCCCTTCGTCCTAAAATAAACCAATTTTCCACTTTTTGTCTTTAATTTTTGACTATTTATCTTATTCAAATTTTTTTGTGATGGATATTTTTGTTTTTATTAGATGATAAATCATGAATAGTATTTTACGTGTGACTAATTTTTTTCTAATTTTTTTAAAAAAATTTAAATAAGACGGATGGTTAAACGTTGGACATGAAAACCGAAGAATTCGTTTTTTTTGTTGAGATAGAGGAAGTATAGCTGTTCTTGCCATTAATCCACCATCAGCTAGCGCCAAATGGGCAAGAAGATGATGCAGCGGCCAGAACCACGCCTGCCTCTCTGCCGAATACAATACGCGTGTATGTGTGTGTGTTTTTCTTCTCTTCTTCTTCTTCTTCAGAGTTCAGAGTCAATGCAGACACAGGTTGCTCCAAATATGGAGAGAGTTTGGCCTGCCTGCCTGCCTGTGAGATTTTTTTGATGCCACATGTTTTGATTATCTCAGCATTGTATACTTCATCGGACAGCTGATCTGATGGGTAGCAATTGGCAAGGATGGACAGAGCAGTTCTGGTGACTGTGCCACGATTGAATTGGATGTGTCTGAATTATGGTTGAAATCAGAAGAAACCAAACCTGAATCAGCCATTCAGGATGCCTTGCACTCTGAAAAACGCGATGCTGTCATATTATAACTATGGTATAGTACTGCCTATGGCGTGATAAACGGATAAAAGTATTGTGTAGATATGATTAGGATATGATTTCTTGTCCCAGGGATGAGTAGGATCCTTCTAATGCAGCTTGTAGATAGAATCTCTAATCATAAATATCTATAAATATCTCTTAGAACTATTTAAGCATATCATTTGGTCTGTTAGGATACTAGACAAAAATATCTTCCCAGTTGTCTCTGCGCTCTAAGAGTGGTGCCTTTGTGCTGAGCAAAAACCAATCAGTTCTGCTGGAGTTTTAACATTCAAGCCCCTTTTAAGACTTATTTTACAAATAAATCTAGTAAACTATTGCAAAAGGAAACATATCGGTTCCTATTGTTTCGCAGTTACAACTACTTATAAGCCAAAATTTAAATTTTATAACTTGATTTTGTTGTTTTTTCATCGTGGTTTGTTTTACACATTTCACTTTTGAGTCATGTGCACACAAATTGTTGTTGTACGCACAGTGCAGGTTAAGTAACATATGTCACGAAAAAAATCAAAAAAAAATATACATGTATTTTCAATGGCATTACATCTATTGTCGACATATTGTAGTGGGTCGGCAGATACATAGGTCAGTAAGAAAGCCAAAGTTTGCTAATGGGTTTAAGGTCGAGATTGTTCGAGCTGACTACAAGAAATACGAAAGAATTATCAGGCTCAGCCCTCGTATGATATATTTCTATTTTATCAGATGACATTTGAGTCCGGGAATAAAAACTGACCTCCGAGAAGAGAAGACATGGTTAAATTGGTAGATACCCATAAGGCGCCAACCCTCAGTGATAATATGTTGGCACTAATATTATCAATATTATCATCCATGATGGACTCTATGACATGGGTGCTAGGTTTTGGCACGAATGGCGATGGCATTGAGGTGCCAAGAAAGGGTTAATTAGATTGATGCTATATAAATTTGCCAGTTTTGAAATATATCGTTACTACTCGACTGATTATAAGGATGTCATTATAATTTTAGAACTATCTCAGATATGTCATTTTTGGACTAAATTGTCCTTTGCACAGTGAACAGTAGAGGAGCAATATGGTCTATTTTTTTTAAAAAAATTATACCGAAAGAATATGGAGTGGCATATTTCGGATAGTTTTGAAATTATAATAGCATCCTTACAATTAGTCGGATAGTAATGACATATTTTTAAAACTAGCATATTTATATTTGCATGGATCTAATTTAACCCAAGAAACAAAGGTTGGCGCCAAGTTTTAGTTCCATTACGGAGAACCTATTTGGCAAATACATTTTCAAACAGGGCCAAATCATTAAAAATCCAAATTAATTCTGTCCTCAAAACACAAAAATATCATGGAACTATTCAGCTCCTTTGTCATGCTGATGACTGAAGGAATCTCGCTTGCTCTTATCTGACGAGCAACTCTGAAACAAGCAACCAAGCAGGACGCAGCTAGCTAGGGGAGGTTAGCTAGCTGCGTTCAGACGCGTTTCACATGTGGCACCTGTAAATTTCGAAGCCGCCGTACCTCCACAGAGAGAGAAAAATAAAAATTAAACAGCGCAATAATACGGTTTTAGTGGCCTTTCAGTGGTACGAAAGCTCAGATTAAGCTACAGAATCTGGGCCACATGTGATTGTCATATGACCCCGAGCATGATGGAGCTCGGCTCAAGGCTGCTGCATCAGCAACGCGTGCTCGGTTTTCCGGCTCCGCAGGAGCGGCGCAGCCGTTTTCACTGAACGGCGGTTTGGTAGCTGCAGCTGGTTTCACCATGAATTGGGGTTGAAGCCAGCTCGTTGCTTCTGCAATGCTCCATGGACAGAGGGGGATATATTAGTTTTCTTTTAGTTAAACGATGGCCTGGATTAACCTGCAACTGCACACATTGATTTCAGAGAAAAATGTTCCACATAAATTTTTAGTTGGAGAAAAATGTTCCACATAAATTGACTTTTTTTAGGAATTTCCGGATACAAATAAAAAATGAATTTTATAGTTTGCATAGAAACCACGAGATGAATCTTTTAAGCCTAATTAATCCATCATTAGCACACGTGTGTAATTAGTTTATTTTTTTATCTATGTTTAATGCTCCATTCAGGTGTCAAAGATTTGATGTGATATTTTTGGGGCAAAATTTTTGGAAACTAAATGGGGTTGAGTTCAGAAAGAGTGCTGCATAAATTTCACCGGGTGATATATATTACAGTGTACACATGGAACTGTCATCGTTTGAGCTATGGTTGATAAGCCATGGAAAAAACGGGCGCAGCAACAAAAATTAAATCATGGGTAAGATACCCCAAATTTACTCAAGTTTAAGTTTCAGAATTTAAATTTTGGCAGTGGATGATAAACTAACAAGTAAATTATGAGAGGCTCGTATCCCCACGCATTGTAGTAGAAAGATGGTCAGCATTCAGTACACCATACTTTGTACGGCCTTGTATGCTCATACTATTAATAGCCTGAAGAAATGATTAAAACATGGAATAAAAAGACACTAACCTGAATTTCTAATGGAACATTATTGTATTAGAAAATGCAGATACCATGGACATCCAAGTCCCAACTTGGGTACAGAAATAGCCAGTGTACAGCCGACCATGACAGGGCTCTATCTAGCTACCACTAGCATCTCCATTCCATGGAATCAAAATCAATTTTATTTCATGTCAAAACTACTCCTGCTAGTAGCAGGTAGTAGTAGGAATATTTAGAAGGGCAGGAAGGAATCCCAGAGCAAGCTAATTAGGCATTCCTAATCATGGAATCAATTCGATGTCAAGCAGGACCGTTGGTCTACAGGCCTGAGAGGCATTGTCCCCTAGAGCGTCATCAAAATTCGTGCAACTTGAGATAGGATGCCTTGCATGTGCTTGTGAAGATGGCAGCTCCCCACTTCCAAGAAGGGGTATATGCCCTCTCCAAGATGATGCTATATGATATGTGCAAGTAGGTAACCATGAGGAGGAAGAAGAAGATGGCCAATGTGTGTGTGTGATGAGGAGTACTCTACTATATAAGCAGCACAGATGATGCAAACTTGGCCACAGCACCAACAAAAGCAGGAACAGATCTCCAGCTCTAGTGCCATTGAGCCTCCTCCTTCTTTTTCCTCCTCCAGATCCTCCTCTCTGTGAAATCACTGAACAAATTCAAGATGGTTAAGCTGAGGATCCATGGCAAGAACAGGCCAGGAGGAGGCCTCAGCAGGATGCTGAGGGAGCAGAAGGCGAGGCTCTACATCATCAGGAGATGCGTGGTCATGCTCCTCTGCTACCATGACTGATCTGATGATCTGAATCTGAATCTGCTATGCTATGCTGCTGTTTGTCCTGGTGACCAATGGTCTCTACTGCTGCTCTAGGTTCTGTGCTCCTCTGGTTCTTGGTTCTAGGATGTAGGCTTGACAATTCTTTGGTGTACATAGGATAGATTTAGATAGTTCTACTGACCTGTTTTGATTTCTTCTTCTCCTTTTTTTTTTGTGAGTTTGAGGTACTCCTAAGTCCTACAATGGCAAGGATGTACGTGTATCTTGGTGTCTGAGGTGTTGGCATGGTGCTTGGATCTTGTCTGTGTTCTTCTGTTCTAAATCAGAAATGAAAAAAGAAAAATCAGAGAATCTGTCTATTCTTATTTATCTCTTGTCAATACTGATGGCGCAAGATTCGGAGTCTGACAAACAAACAACCTATACCTGATATAGCAATCCATGGATACAGTTTGTATTACTTGAACTTCATAAAAAATGTTGGGATCAAGATGATACACATGTACTAGTTGAAAAAGTTCAGATATTTTTGCATACAGGGTCACAGCTAAACTTACTGCGAACAAAGCAACATTAATGTGTACATGAGTAGAAGAGCAACAGCAGTTTCACAAGGCTATGTACTACTCATGAAAAAAAAACTAAAAAAGTGACTTTCATTGTAGTTTTAGATGATGTAACGTGACCTACCAAACTCCTGTTTGTTAGATTGTTGTTATACATTCCAAACTATGTATTCACTCCATTTCCATTTATCGAATCTATGAACAGAATTTTTGTATATTTTAATTTGAGAAAGGAAAAGAACCTGTACCTGTATACACACTTCAAATGTGTGTTTCAACTTTTGTCTTGCACAATATACTGGTTAGAATCTAAGATTGGCTAGATTTAGTATTATATTCATAAACTCCCAGCTTTCAGGGTTTAGAGGGCATGTATCTTCCAACAATGCTGGGGGTAGTGAGCATGTAAATTCCTCACATAATTGGTACATATTCCGAGCCATATCTTTTCACTTGTGATTATACTTATATGTCAAAATTTTAATTTCCAACCTTAAATTTAGAGAGATTTTTTTATCATAATTTATTTTTTGCATTGACTTTTAGATCATTAAAAATACATATATAAAAATTTTATTCATAAATTATTTTTTATTTGCAAATATACAGTTTGGTTTATTCCTTCAAAAAGACAAACGATCAACCCCATGTCCAGGCAGAACCAAGATTTATTTTCCTAGTAAATATCCATTTATTCAAAATCTTAACTAGTGCAGCTCTTGAAAGGCAACCCTTTCCCTGCCCCTAAAGAAAGCACCTATGAAAATGAAACTTTAAAATATGACAAAAAATATTTAAAAAACATGCCAAAATAGTATTAGGTGGATTGAGCAGGCAGCACCAGAAATAAAAGAGAGAGAAGCTTCAAGGCACTTGCGAATGACACGCCTACTGATCTTGATTTTTGAAGCACAGCTCATCGTGAGTAGACATTTGTCAGATATATCATCCAGTCATAATTTTCGTTGTTTATCTTCGGAATTGCTCACAACGATTAGATGGTTGGCTGACGAAAAACAACCTGATTTTAAGTCCTTACCAATAAAACATGCAGAATTTCTGGCAGGCAACTAAGGCAGTCCAGATATATATTACCAAATATATTAGAAATGTTGGGCACTTATTTACAAAGTTTTTCCTGTACATAACAATTTTGGATTTAATTTGCAACAACATCTTCAATTTTGGATGCCCTTCAACCAGTAAAAAGTAAATGTATATCTGACCTTTTTAAAGGAGATTTGCTCCGGTCTAACAAAAAGTACCTCGAGATACCGGTACCACGAGATACCAAATCATTTCTCACCATTAGATCTAGCTGAGTAGGATGTGCGCTGTTAGATCTAACTATCAGAAACGATTTGGTAATACGAGGTACCGATATCTCGAGGTATTTTTTGTTACTTTTTGTTGGACTGTAAAATTGCTCTTTTTAAAGTGAGTTTTACTCTCATTCTTCTTTTTTACCTCGAGGTAGCCGGTACCTTAAAGTACCAAATCGTTTCTCACCATTGGATCTAGTTAAGTAGGATGTGCATTGTTGAATCCAATGATCAGAAACGATTTAGTACTTTGAAGTACACGGGGAAGGATGGGAGTGAAACACTTTTAAGTGACTGCTCGTGCAATGAACAGACCTAATAAGCTAATACTAGTTCGACCTGAAACAAGCCTGTAGAATGCATTTGTTTAGTTCAGAGATAATTGTACTTAAGTTACAAATTAATGGGCTCGGTTCCAAACAACAGTTCATTCTTTAGTTCATATGGTAGTCGGCAGCAAAACCAGTGTTTTACCCGCCATCGGAGGTCGCGATAGAATCACATATCCTACTGCCAACTTGCTGTACTTTCTTTCAGAAACCACGTCCAAGTTCAGGCCATGGCTGCAAGCTGAAGCTTGGATCGAACAGCTTGTTTACTCGACATTGGAGCCACTGCCAAAGTGGTAATATTTGTACCAGTTTCTGTACTTGGAGCACTAGCTCTCTGAAGTTTCGTGCTGTTTTCTGAGATTAAAACTGCGATCTGAACTGTGGCAGGCACGACCCTTTGCTGTTCCAGTTGTTAGGAAACGATAGGTAAATAAACGAGGAACGCAATAGATTAATCATAAAAGATACGAGATTCAACGTGAAAAGCTCTTTTAAAACAGGAGTGAAAAAATCACGGACGTCAGCGAGCAAAATATCTTCACTATATCGAGATAAGATTACAACTCTATACGACGGCTTACAAAAGGTATATATATATATTGAAACCTAAAATCTATAGAGTCCGGTCCAAGCCTTCCAGCGACGAGCTTTCGCTTCGCTCAGACGAAGTCCTTCTACTAAAGATTTGGATCATAACTCAACACCAGTTGCTATGTGAAAACTGAAGATGGTACAAGATAGGAAATTGTGTTCAAAGAAACCACATGCAAATGTGCTCTCAACTATCTGCTTCGACTGCTAGCTATCTGTATGAACTAATGCAAACTAGTTAGCCTACCTTGCTGGTCTGCATGCCATGACCAATAGCAGAAGATGAACATGATTAGCTAGATAAGATGATCCCTAGAAGATGTGAGGAAATGCTGCATGGTCATGGCGATCGACTTGTTTGAAAGATTTGATGAGGATTGGATGCTCAGAAGATAGATACCATCGCTATGTGCTGTTCGAATTCCACAATATATAAAAAACTTTTGACCATAGCTCATGTAGCACCTGCATGCAATGGCTGTTCATGCAACTATAAAGTCAAATACTTGAAAAATGTCATCACCATGGAACGCAAGTTCACAGAATTAAAAAGTCAAATAGCCAGACAACACTGTTTATTGGTGAGATAAGTTAAGTAAGAAACTATATTGGGATGATGATGGAATATCAAAGTGTTTTGGTCGGTCGGGATGATCATGCCATGAGCTGGAGCTAAAAATGTTTTTTTTTTGGTTTACTGATGAGTCAAACACACAAGCGAGCCTTGAAAAATGAGGTGCGTTTGGTTTTTTTGGAATAAGCCAAATAACATATTTACAAATAAAAAATAATTTATAATAAAACATACATATATATATATTTAACGATCTAAAAACTAATACTGAAAAATAAAATTCGGTAAAAAATCCAAAATCAACTCTAAATTTAAGGTTAAAATTTTAAATTATGGTTTATGAGCATAAGCAAAAGCAAAAATATGGAAGTGGATAGAAGATGGAAGGCTAGCATCTGGCCTTTCTGCTCTACCATCTTCTGTTAATTTATTCAGATTAGAGATTTGTTTTAGTCTAACAAAAAATACCTTGAGGTACCGATATCTCACGATACCAAATAGTTTCTGATCGTTGGAGCAAAACTTATCCTGTTAGATCCAATGGTAAGATACTGGTGCCTCGAGATATATATATATATATATTTTGGAATCTCTTCAGCTTAAAATCAACCCAAAGGGTCCCAGAGCAACAAATCGGCGAAGAAACACAAGCAGGCCAGATCTTTCTTCTTCTTCGTGGTTCTTTTTGTAAAGACGCAGGCTTTGTGGCAAAGTAGCATTATTGGGCTTCAGGTTGATGGGCCAGAATTTCGAGTACGACGTGAGCTGTGGTTCTCTCTCCACATGCGCGGATGCATGTGAACGTGCAAGATAAGATGGCATTTTTTTTGGAAGATTTCCATGCGCCCCGATCGAGATGCCGGCAGTTTGCATGCAGGTTTCTGTTCAAACCTGGATGGCTGGATGGAGCCCGGCTGGCCGGCTCCCGGCCTGCATGGCTGGGGCGCTCCTGCGTTTGCATGGCAAGCTCTGTTTAGCACATTTTTTTCGTGCTATTTGGACTTAAATTGTAACTAAAAATACATGAAAATTTGACAGCATGGATTAATATGAGATATATTACGCTATAAGTATACAGGTTTAAATTCAACTTATATAAATCGTAACAAAAATACCAAATATAATTATAAATGTGCATATAATAGTTTCGGTTTAATTTCTACTTCTTTTATGTCTGTGAAGAAATATATTTCACATTAATATATTTTATTATTTTATTTTAAATTTTTTTATAACTATTTAGATGACGTATAATAAACAAGTAGACAACCACACCTACATGCTAAAAACATGGATGCATCATGCATGCATGCTCATCTGAATTAATCAAAGTCTCACCTATTCGATCCATAGTAATTAATCACTTAATCAGGCCAACCTGGGAATGTTTCTGTACAGAGATAATACTAACATCCCCATGCTTGTTCCTAGATTAAATAAAAGACTACTTTTTAAGAAAATAAACAAAAATACTACCCCAACGATCGAGAAACCGAGAAGACGGGAGCATTGAATAAAAATTTGATCAGCATGCGTACATGCATGCATGCGCGATACAGCGAGGAGCAACTAACTCCATAAGTCACTTCACTTTATTCTCTTTTAGCTCCTAAAATATTAAACATCAGGGACTAAAAAGACTAAAACTATCCATATCCATAAGTCCCTAGGGAAGGTGCTAAAAGGGACTAAAAGCCTATAGTACACCTACTCTACTACTTTAGCTCTATAGCTATGTGTATGTGCTGTGTACTATTGAATATGTCATTTAATGAAATTTTAGTCTATTTTAGTCCCTCCAAACAAACATGATAGGACTAAAAGAAACTTATGTTTTAGTTCTAGAACTTATTGAAACAAACAGCACCTAAGACTTCTTATAGCCAGCTCTTAACGCACCCATATAATAGTTAGCTCTTTATCATTAATACATGACCCACATGTCACTCTTACATACTTTCTTGGTTCTTGTACCTAAGCTGGCTATAGGGGAGGTGTTAAAAGGGACTAAAAGCCTATAGTACACCTACTCTACTACTCTAGGTCTATAACTATGTGTATGTGCTGTGAACTATTGAATATGTCATTTAATGAAATTTTATTCTATTTTAGTCCCTCCAAACAAACATGATAGGACTAAAAGAAACTTATGTTTTAGTCCTAGGACTAATTTTTAGTCCTAGGACTTATTGAAACAAACAACATCTAAGACTTCTTATAGCCAGCTCTTAGCCCACCTATATAATAGTTAGGTCTTCATCATTAATACATGACCCACATGTCACTCTTACAGACTTTCTTGGTTCTTGTGCATGAGCTGGCTATAAGAGCAAGTATAATAGCAGGCTACAAGCCAGCTAAATGCTGATGTAGAAGAGAGAAGAAAGGAGAGAGAGGAGAAGCTGACTATAAGCTTATAGCCAACTCAGGCACAAGAACCAAGACAACATGTGAGACAGACATATGAGTCCTGCATTAAAGATAAAGAACTAACCATTATATGAGTGGGTTATAAGAAGACTATAAAAAGTCTTATAGCCAGCTTGTTGACTATATTATTAGCCTTGCTCTAAGTTTATAGCCTACTTACACTCTCTCGTTCACTCTCTACTCCACATAAGTATTTAGTCAACTTATAGCATGCTATTATACCTGCTCTCAAAGCCGCGGCCATCTGCGTCGTCGTCGCTCGCTCCGATCGAGTCGCGGTCTGGATGCGGTCGTCGATCAGAGGAAAACGACGCGATATCCACGACTCCCGAGACGATCTCTCACGGATCGACTCACCACGCCATATATGGCCGCGCGCGCCGTGAAAATCCTATACTACACACGAGTGATCGCATGATTCGCATCTATACTTGAGCTCGCAGCAGACTAGATCGGTCGAGGAGCTCGACCAGCCGCCGCCCTCGCCGGCGCGCGGACCGGGCTCCTCCTCGTCGGGGCAGAAAAGGAAGACGGCGGGCAGCGTGGAGGACAAGGCGCCGGCGTGGCTGACGCTGTCGCTTGGTCCGGTGGTCTACAGCGACGCGGAGGAGGAGGAGGATGACTCCGGCCCTCTAGCGGCTACGACGACGTCGCCGGAGAAGAGGCCTCCGGCGCTGGCTCTAGAGCACGCCGTCGGTGGCGTGTGCTCTGGATCATCATCAACTCAGACGCCATCCGTGCTTTGCCGTGGATGTGGCTCCGTCCTTGATGGCGTCGGCAAACCATGGTAGTACTGGAGTTGCTTTCACGGCAACTGGTATGCTGGGTTCGATTCCGGTATTAATCCCAGCTGTTTGTAATGGCAATGTCGACGTCCCAGCAACTCCATGCTTCAACTTCAACTTCATTGCACCTGCAGCGTCACCGGGCTCATTACACCTCCAAGATAATCCTGAATCTTCCACGGCGCATCATCCAGCACGCTCCACCCGACGTCGCGGCAACGTGTCTACCTCAACTCCTAGTGGCTCTGGTAACCAAGTCAGTGATAACACAAACATCACCAACATAGCAATGCAAGTGCAAGATGATAACTATCTCGCTAATACTCCACGTTATCCTTGGTCTACCAATGAAGTGGCTAAACAGCTGAGCTCTCTCGTCGTGGCATCACCCATGTCGAAGGTGAAGCATGCAAGATGATGGTCTACAATATTGAGGCTAAGTTTCAAGAGGTGGTTATGTATTTCCGTCAAAATTGCCTAAACATGAATGACCGTGCATCGGCGAGGTGGATGAATCCCACCATACCGGATTGTGACAATTGTTGCCAAAAAAACAGCATGCGTCCTGTGATTCCTCCTATTGAGAAGGAGCATATCAACTGGTTATTACTACTGCTTGGGGAAACACTAGGTTTGTGCACGCTTGATCAACTCAAACATTTTTGTGCGCACACCAAACGACATCGCACCGGTGCCAAAGATAGAGTGTTGTATTCTACCTATCTTGAGCTGTGCGAGCAACTTTTCCCTGGGATAATCATGCCTATTGAGAGAAAGATGGGGCACGCTCAGTTGAAGATGTGTTAGTATTTGATTTGTAGAGCGGTGTTTAGGTGTTCATAAGAACACACAACAAATGTTCCTCGTTGCAACTATACTTATACATTATTATTGTCAACAAATATACTATTGAATTATTACTAAACAGTTCACTAACTTTATATACTACTTGTTTTTTACTTTTATCTTTTTTTTTGTGTTAACATCTATTTCATCGTGGCTGTCTAGTATATTTTACATCTTGTAACGACTTGTTATTCATCCATTTTCGTTCTTGTGAAGTGTTCTTGCCTATCTCTCCCCCCTCTTTTTTTTGTGAGAGTTCTTCTTGTCATATTCATACCCATCTTTTCATTGCTGCTTATATTTATAAGCCAACATTTAAATATTTAACCTTGAATTAGAGTTGATTTTAATGTTTTTTTACCGAAGCTTATTTTTTAGCTTTGCTTTTAAGTTGATAAAAATACTTATATAAAAATCATTTATAAATTATTTGTCATAAATACTTCGTTCGACAGTCGCCCTTAAGTTGGATGGAATCATGGTACAGAAAACACCATCCGTCAGATATGGAGCACCAAATGAATCGCGACCGTCCGTGCAGCTTCTCCACCAACCCCATCGCGAAATCCACTCTCACTAAAACCCTCTCCTCCCTCTCATCTCTCGCTCCTCCCACTCGCAGCCGCCGCCGCCAACTTTCCCCACCACCATGGCGGCCGCCACCCACGCCGCCTCCCTCTCCTCCCTCCTCTCCCACACCCACTCCGCCGCGCCTACCCCCAACCACCCCCTCCGACTCCGCCCCCGCCCCGCCTCCCACCGCGTCCGCTGCGCGACCGACGCCGCCGCCGCCGCAGGCACGAAGCACCGGCGCGCGGCCGATGAGAACATCCGCGAGGAGGCGGCGCGGCACCGCGCCCCGAACCACAACTTCTCTGCGTGGTACGCGCCCTTCCCCCCGGCGCCCAACGGCGACCCCGACGAGCGCTACTCCCTGGACGAGATCGTCTACCGCTCCAGCTCGGGGGGGCTCCTCGACGTGCGCCACGACATGGACGCGCTCGCCCGCTTCCCGGGCTCCTACTGGCGCGACCTCTTCGACTCCCGCGTCGGCCGCACCACCTGGCCCTTCGGCTCCGGCGTCTGGTCCAAGAAGGAGTTCGTCCTCCCCGAGATCGACTCCGACCACATCGTCTCCCTCTTCGAGGGCAACTCCAACCTCTTCTGGGCGGAGCGCCTCGGCCGCGACCACCTCGC
This sequence comes from Oryza brachyantha, assembly GCF_000231095.2. Lineage (NCBI taxonomy): Eukaryota > Viridiplantae > Streptophyta > Magnoliopsida > Poales > Poaceae > Oryza > Oryza brachyantha. Next base: position 18,104,186 of record NC_023167.2, read on the forward strand.
CGGGATGAACGACCTCTGGGTTAAGCACTGCGGCATCTCCCACACCGGGTCCTTCAAGGACCTTGGCATGACCGTGCTCGTCAGCCAGGTGAACCGCCTCCGCCGCGCACCGCTCTCCCGCCCCATCGCCGGCGTTGGGTGCGCGTCCACGGGGGACACCTCCGCCGCGCTCTCGGCGTACTGCGCCGCTGCTGGGATCCCGGCCATTGTGTTCCTCCCGGCCAACCGCATCTCGCTCGAGCAGCTCATCCAGCCGATTGCCAATGGTGCCACCGTTCTCTCGCTCGACACAGATTTTGATGGCTGCATGCGGCTCATCAGGGAGGTGACTGCCGAGCTGCCAATTTACCTTGCCAATTCACTCAATTCCCTCCGGCTCGAGGGCCAGAAGACGGCTGCAATTGAGATACTCCAGCAGTTCGATTGGGAGGTGCCGGATTGGGTCATTGTTCCAGGAGGCAATCTTGGTAACATATATGCCTTCTACAAGGGATTCGAGATGTGCCGTGTTCTTGGGCTTGTTGATCGTGTGCCGCGGCTTGTCTGCGCACAGGCTGCCAATGCAAACCCACTATACCGGTACTACAAATCAGGATGGACAGAGTTCACGCCACAAGTGGCTGAGCCGACATTTGCATCGGCAATTCAGATTGGCGACCCGGTATCTGTCGATCGTGCAGTGGTTGCACTCAAGGCGACTGATGGCATCGTTGAGGAGGCGACAGAAGAGGAGCTCATGAATGCCATGTCGCTGGCTGATCGCACTGGCATGTTTGCTTGCCCACATACTGGGGTTGCACTCGCAGCGTTGTTCAAGCTGCGTGACCAGCGTATCATCGGGCCAAATGATCGCACGGTAGTCGTCAGCACAGCGCATGGTCTGAAGTTCTCGCAGTCCAAGATCGACTACCATGATAGCAAGATCGAAGATATGGCCTGCAAATACGCGAATCCTCCGGTCAGCGTGAAGGCTGACTTCGGTGCTGTCATGGACGTCCTCAAGAAGAGGCTCAAGGGTAAGCTCTAAAGCTGTGTGTTCAGCTAACCTCCCTTCCAATCGGTTAATGGATGCCAAGTTGTCTTCTGCATCAAATTCGAATGCGGTGGGTGACTGTGGACCGATGATTCGTCGATTTGTATTAGTATTGTAGTAGGTCCTGAATCTGAAGACTTGAGAGACATCTCTTGTAGTGCCTGGTGTTGTGTGTGGGTAATAAGCGACTGCCTTGTTGTTTGAAACTCTGAATAATCAGATTATCTAGTCCAATTACTCCGATCTGTTTCTGCTTGTGCTTGTCGGATATTTGCACTGTTACTTATATGGTTGATGCTGCTTCTGGCTATGGTGGTTCTGGTGGCTGTTTCATGCAGTGGCACGTCGTGCCTACCTGCTTACTAGTTACTACCACCAGTATGTTGTCCTGAACTGTCGATTATTTACACCGACACTCGTCCTAAAATAACAGCAATTTAAATTCCCTTCATTTTATTAAATCCCAATAGAAATACAAGAACTTAATACACAATATACACACAAAAAAAATCATAATCCCTTTTTCTTCCTTGAATCCTTTAGTTTAGACCAGTTCATGGAAAAAATGTACTATTAATTTGTTCTTATCCATAATGTATTTACCTGGACCAACACATGAAATTCTCATGCTATTTGGGGATTTGTTCTTCTACTAGGGGGTCTAGTCTAGGTGTGGTATTACCAACCCAACTTTTTCTGCTTTTTCCCCTAGGATTAGTTCTTGTTTCTATATCCTTAATCTATATCTTGTTTCTTGAATTCCTACTTTGTAGCTGTGGCACAAATTCACTTAATAAAATCTCAATAAAAAACATCTCTCACTTATTTTTTTACAAACTCTAATACAATGAGCGTTGAAAATAGATTTATTTTATTAGCAACCCTCTGCCGCGACGCAGGCCGAATGATCCGAGGTCCAATATTGTCACGACGCGGTCCGAAATTTGTTCCGAGCAGGCAGGCCAACGAAACGCCGCGCTGGTGGGTGGGTGGGGCTTCTCCGAGCTGGGCCGAACGCGCGCGTGCATCAGGAGCTGAGAAATTTGGGCAGAGAGAGAGAGAGAGAGAGGAGAGAGACGTGGGCGTCGCCACGTTGGGGCCTGGAAAAGCTAGCTTTGCTAGTGCTAATACGGGTCGTGGAGGAATGCACTCCAAGTAAAAACTCGTCCGTCACGAAGCGTTCAAATGTGTGTGTACGCATGCATTACACAGTGAACGTGTTATGCTCTCCCATCGATTCACGCGGTTGCTACACACAGGTTGTGTTTTTTTTTTCCAGACGAAAGAGCGGAAGATTATTTGATTTTTTATAGCTATTTGGTGGTATAAATAATTGAATTAACTAGTTGAAAATCTATTTTTAGAAGGGCTATATATATATTTTTAGCAGTATACATGCACGTAAAACCAAGGAATAGTATGAGAATAAGAACGCAACTGGGGTTATCATTTAGTTTTTGGAGAAAGCGAAACAACGTATTTATAAATAAAAAATAATTTATGAATATTTTTAGGTACATATTCTTAGCGATAAAAAGCCGAAAAATAAACTATGATAAAAAAATTAATTCTAAATTTAAGTTTTAAAACTTGAAATTTGTCTTATGTTCACATAAGTACAATGAATCGACGATGCTTTCACTCCATGAACAAGCAATGAATTGCAATGGACAAAAGTACCACTCTCCGTCCCATATTAATTAGCAACCTCATCTTTTCGTTTTTTGCTTCTGCTTATAAGCCAAAATTCAAATTTTCAACCTTAAATTTAGAGCAAATTTTAGATTTTTTTAATTATAATCTATTTTTCAGCATAGACTTTTAGATCGATAAAAACCCATGTATAAGTTTTTTATTTATAAACTATTTTTCAAGTATATCGTTTGGCATTTTCGCGAATAAGCCCTACAATCACCTCTAAATGAGGCATTTTAGCGGAGATTTCATTAGTATATTGATTCAAATCCTCTGCCATAATAACACTGCTATTACACTCACTGATATGTTGGCCCATAAAAAATGTGAGATTCACGTGTCAATGACGATAATAGCAGCAACATTACGATAGTATATCCGCATGCTTAGCATATATAAAAATCTAAATATCAACATGATATCATTTAATGTCAGACGGTGGCAATACTTTAGCCGCGTTAAACCCATTCCTGACTTAGCTAGGGGGTAAGTAACCCCGAGCCCAAACGCATCAGCTAGCCAACCGGCTGCCATTCCTTGGTTGAAACAGTTTTGTTCCGCTGCTGCTTGCCGAGCAAGTAGCAACGGGCGAGATCATGATCGTCACTCTGATGCGACTTTGCGTGCACACGGCTACGTCAACACACGCAGCTAATCAACTAAATTAATTAACTAAACCCAAAGTTAATTACCACGCCGCGTCTGCTTCGCTGGCCGGCCATCTAGTTTACTGCTACCACTTGTCTGTAAAAACTAAAAAGTACACCAGAAATCAAAGCTAGCTCTACTGTATTGCCATGTGACTGCACGGAATACACGACCGGTTCCTGTACTACTCTGCACGTACTGCATCTATCTGCAGGCTTTGTAGTTTGTACTAGGGAAGCCTCGATCGCATGTTCTGTTTGTTTCCCGCGACTAAACTTTAGTCTATATAGATAAATTTGGAGTATTAAACATAGACGGCTTATAAAACTATTTTCTTAATCTTAGACTAATTCGCGAGACGAATCTATTAAGCCTAATTAATCCATAATTACCAAAAGCTTAGATAATTTTTATCTTTATCTTAAAAAACGCAATTATAGTACTTCTACTTACTTCTAAAATATAATTATTTATATATTTGGACTTTGCATCATCATATTATCATTTCTAGCAATATTTATAATACTACTACTTTTATCGATCACTTATTATTTAAAACTGAAACTATTTTATCACCGCCTACCATTCTATCGTCTCTTTCTTATTTATTAAGAGATGTTATAATCTTAATCTCTGCTAAAATATCTATAAATATTTATATTTTAAAATGAGTGGTGTACTGATGATGCCCTCTCGATGAACGATCGAATCAAACTTGCTCGAGGTTCGAGTAGATCATACCTTGGCCGGTAAAATTAAATACAATTTTCGCAATACAAAACCATCACCACTTGTGACCTGTGACGACCTCCAAACTCACGTGAGCCACAGAGACTCGAGATGAAACGGTCTTACCACACTAGTGTGTGTGTATATATATATACTGTGGTGAGATTTTTTCCTATCATCTAGACTTTTCACCCCAGCCTTAGCTACCAACAGTGCCCGAGGTCAAGATCAATGTACAGCTACTAGTGCAAGACATGTTGGAAAATACTTTAAACATCCCAATCTTGACTAAACATTGCTGGTCTATATACATACACATCAAGAGATTCAGTACTGCAAATCATCAAACTCAAGGCACTTATATGAGAAAACTAAGCAATAATACAATACTTAATTAACTAGTTACCATATACTGTAGGTACATATAGACATGAAGTACAGCTAGCTGAGAGTCATATATATAGATGTGTGGTGTTCACTCCAATTTAATTGCAGGGTCAATGCGATGATCTTGCATAGTTAAACTAACATTAACTATCTAGCTAGCGACAAATAGTATATGAGGAAATTTCCTGGAAGGATCAATGGACACACAAGAGTGTTAGTGAATTACTAGTAAACGTGCAGATCCAGCAGAGAAGTAGAAGAACTGAATTAATTTTTTCTACACCAATTTGCAGTTGTCAAGAGACCTAGCTGTACTGTGTCAGGAGAGTGTACTGCATACCGTGTTGAATTCCATGCACAAATGCATGTAAACCATTCATGCCAGTGGAGTGTTGCGGCGCCGCGAGTTATATAAAATTTATTGTTATTCATGCATAGCCAAATTAAATTAAATTAATTAATTAGCATATTTTTGCAGGTTTTGCAGGGGTGTTGGACCGTCGAATTAATACTCTTCTCCTATGTACCTAACTGTCCAGATGCATACAACCATGTAATGAGACAACAGATGTATGTACACGGTATATTTTAGTGCTATAATTCTGGTACATGTGAACCTATACTTAATTAATTATTGTACTACATATACATATATAGCAGGAGCTAGCACATATAGTGGAGTACTACGTAGTATATACTTCATCCGTCCCCCTAAATGTTTGAGCCATTGACTTCTTTATACACGTTTGTCTACTCGTCTTATTCAAACCATTTGCATAATTATTAATTATTTTTATATTATTTTATTTACTGTCAAATATACTTTTATGCATATATATAGTTTTACATATTTTTAAAAATTAAATAAAACAGATGATCAAACATGTGTAAAAAAGTCAACGGTGTTAAATATTTAAAGACATAGGTACGTGGTAGCAAACAGCTGAAATGAGCTGAATTAATTCTCTAATGTCTGGTGGTGATCGATATGAGCAAAACATACTGAAACAGAATATATGATATCTGGTTGATCTGAATTTCTAGCCCTGGACAGATCAGCGACCATGTATGTACATCATGTATTCTTAGATCATCACCCAGTTAGCACACGCGTCAATTAAAATTGTAAAAAGAAGTATAGTTTTTTTCAATTCTATCTCGAACCTATTCGATGCATGATCCATTGATCTTGGATTAGCTTGAATTGGGTCCATTATTAGTCTTTCAGCTGTGAAGATAACAATTAAAATCAAGGCTACGTATTCTCCAGTATCAATCATATCACATGTGGAAATCCACCAATCTGACTAGATATGAGATAAAAAGGAGAGGCGAAGGAAAATTACATTTTTTTAGATAATGGAGGTAAATAAAATTATCAATACCGACTGCAATTTATTATTATTGAACCCCCGCAGTTAAACTAGCTTTAGCCTGCTCCCACAGTAAAAGTGAAAAGGTAGTTACTGAAGGAAAAAATAATTACTAATCCATTAATTACCAAGAAAAAGAAAAAGACTGGCCGGCCAATGGTATGTGAACAGCTAGCAGCAGAAGCCTCTCCATTGACCAAAAATCAAATCTTTCAGCTTAATTAATCAATTTGGAAACTAAATCATATCACAGTCAAGCTAAATATGCGCCTAATGATTATATTGTTATCATGCCGACGTTTGGGACTAAAGTGCCTGGCTCTTTTGATCCTCTTGTTGCCAAATTAGCGAATTCCAGAGCCATTAATTATAAAATCAGGAGGTGCGTGCGTATGATGCGTAAAGTGTGTGCCACATCGGTTGGATAAACCCTCGCAAATTAACAAACGGCGATCGTATCCATCGTGGAATCTCCAATTAACAACGGGATTAGTGCACGCGTACGTACCAATAATTAAAGTAGTAATTAATTGCTGCAGACACATGAACAAACATGTGCGTGAACACAAATTTAACGATCAACTAATTAATCGATCGATTGATTCCAGTGGCCCAGCTGATGACATGCATGTAACCGAAGAAAGAATGACTAAGCATGCACTTGAATATCATCAGGACGTAATCTCCCAATAAAAGCGCAGCCTTTTTGGTGGTTTTGATCATGATGCATGCGACAGCACATTTGGTTGAATTGATGCATTTGCACAGATGAGTTGATTCGAGATTTGGTCGAGATGATATAGGCAGGCAGGCAGGCATGCACGCATCGATTGAGTGTACTTAATTATACCGGTTGATTGTTTTGTTTTTTCTAAAAAAGACAGACTATATTTGTAAATAAAAATAATTTATAAAAAAATAAACTTTAATAAAAAATCTTAAAAATTAACTTTAAATTTAAAGCTAAAAATTTAAATCTATTATATATATAAAGTAATAGGAAAAGAAGCCTCCACATTATTTCTTACGGGCTAGAAATTCTGAGATTAATCGAAGAAAAATAAAAAAAATCATCAATCGGACAAAATCTATTTTCCAATAATGACAAATCATCAATCGGACAAATCTATTTCCACTAGTTTTGGATTATAAGCATAAGCAAAAGGAAAAAGATAGACCATATGCGCATTATATATATCCTAACCATGTGATTAATAAGGGGTTGTAGCTGATCGATCGATGAATTATAGTACTCCTATAAGAGATCAGATATGATAGGCATGCACATATATTCGAGCTGGCTAGTGAGATGCCGGGATTAATCGATCGATCACATACACAGAGACGACTAAAAAGAGATCGATGATGAAATTAATAAAGTATGCAACATCCGGGGAAGAATCGGACGAAAGATATGGCCTTCGACACGCATGCCACGTACGAGATAAGGATGATACGCCTGCTATTCAATTCGTGTAATAATATTTTATGCTGCTGCTAAGTGCTAAGTACGTATACGTACTTAGCTTCCACCGGCCTTCTTAATTTGCTATATATCTACCTAGCTAATTAGCTCTGATGATCTCAGCATCATATATAGCACACACACTCTGTAATTAATTAACTAGCCCCCAAATTAATGTACATGTGCTGAGAGAGATCAATATTGTGCCTCACATCAGCTCATCTCTCTCTATCTGAATCTGCTTTTCTGTTCAAAGTGATCTCTGAAACTGGCAAATGAGGTCATGACACGAGCAGATTAGCCACGGACAGATAATTAAAGTGGATGAAAAAGCAACATCAAACCGGGTAGAGATCGCTTTGCAACTTTGATAGAACTGAGAGCTAGCTTAGCTAGCTAGTGCATGCACCCACAAAAATTTTGTATATACAAGTAGAAAAGCACAGGCGTCAGCCATGCGCCAAATAAGCTTGTAGTAGTCCAGTCCAGATCACCAAGTAGCTTTTCTCTTATCCTGCAGATTGAGTTCCTCGTCTTTTCGTCTTTTTTTTAAGTTTATAAACCAAATTTTTTCAGCGTTAAATTTAGAGTTAATTTTGATATTTTTATTATAATTTATTTTTTAATCTTTATTTTTACATCGTTAAACACACACACACACATATATATATATATATATATATATATATATATATATATATATATATATATATATATATATATATATATATATAGTGTATAGTGTTTGGTTTTTTCTCCCAAAAAAACAAAAAAAATGAGGAAAGATAGAGATGGCTGGAAATGGAGGTAGATGGGTAGCGATTGCACGCACGCACACGGCGAACGAACTGCCGGTCATTGGTCCGTCCGACGTCGGAGAAGATGCAGATGTTTCATGCATTGCTGGCTTCTGTCACTCTGTTCCATTTTCTATGTTATCCATATATCCATCCAGGGCCGGCCGCATCGATGGAAACGACGACCATCCACAGAAGATAGATAGATCTCTCTCTGTGTGTCCTAACTAATTAAACAAATGGGCCGAAATATTAATCGCCCTGGCCGAAAAAAGCGATCAACCGTGAGAGATTCGCCGTGCTCAAAGAGAGAAAGAAGAGAGTGCCATGATATGCTAGCTAGCTGGTGTACTCGATTGATCTGTCAAGGCCATGGGCAGAGAGAGAAGAGGGGTAGGCGAAGCCTACGTACGGCGGCTGTGTTGAGGGGGATGCGGAGATAAAGTATTGATGATTATATTTATCGGTTAAAATTTAAATTTTGAACCTTAAATTTAAAAAAGATTTTAGATTTTTTTACTATAATATATTCTTCAACCTGTCTTTTAGATTATAAAAAATACGTATATAAAAGTTATATTTATAAATAATTTTTTATTTAAAAATATGTTGTTTTGTTTCTTTTTAATAAAACAAATAACCACCCCGGCCTGAGACGGGATGGGATGAGAATACAGTGGTAGCGCTAAGGTTGTGTTTTTGAGGGGATGCACCTGAGATGGTCCACACTTCATGTGAACGCCACGCCGCGCCCTCGCGCGCCTGCCTCCTGCTGCATGCCATCTTCCTCTCCTCTCCTGGGACCCCATGCTCCCATGCTCCTCTCCATCTCTCTCGTGCATCTCCCAGCAGAGGCTACCTAGCCAGATCGACTCGTCTCGATCGCAGCGGCCTTTCCCGCTGCAGGTTCGGAGCTAAAATAAAATATAAAGATATATTATTTATTTATTTATTAATATTTTAAATTAAGTTTAGACTGTTACGGATGTTTAACTGAAAATATATAAATTCTCGCTAATAGATTTTCTAATTCAGGTTCTTAAACCTAGTCTCCTCTTTATAATTCAGCTAGCTTCACCCCTGCTTGCTACTTACCCTTCCATTTAATATATATCTATAATCCGTCTTAATGCAAATATGAATATATTGTTGTTTAAATTAGTGGAAGTAAAATCTGTTATATTAGACGAAAGGGTCTGTAGCTTAGTGGTTACAACGACCTCAGTAGCACCTGAGGTCCTGGTTATTTTTCAGAATTTTCTAACGGTTTTATGCTTTCAGTGGGAGACGACGTGCCCGTCACTAACAAGGCGCCCGTGGTGACTTCCGAATTTGCCGGTCTTCGAAGGTGCTCATAGGGAGTTTGCGTGCGTACGTTCTTAGAAAAGAGTGTGCGTGCATTGTGAGTGTCTATGTTATACCGTGTTTAAAAAAATCTGTTATATTAGACACTGTTTTGTTTTGTATTAGATAGATATATTTTAAAATGAGAGTTAGCTAGCTAGCTTTTCCACACTGCACCATCTCCGGCCATCACATGCAGCACCGATCGCGAGTCTGTCACGCTGTCTCTCATGCATGGTACCTAGAGCCATTGTTGCTAGCTTGTTCAAATCAGGACTGGCTGTACTGTGCATCAACCGATGGATTTTTTGCCTGGTTTTCGTGAAACAAGCGAACAAGAATATATAATTCATCAAATGCATTAGGATGGTCCATCCGCTGCTACAATTATCATTATCCATCTAAGTAATACAGCACAATGTGGTTACTAATATGCGTACTAATCATCATTTTGGTGTCCTTTTATCATCTCCATTTTAATTAGTTTGTTATTAGCCATAGCCAACATTTGAATTTTCAAAAATGTTTTTTAGTTCCTTCGTCATAATCTATTTTCTAACATGGATTTTAAATTAGCACTAATAAGGACTATATAAAAATTTGCGCGTAAATTATTGTTGTTACAGTGTTCATCTTTTTTTAAGGACTTATCAGCCATAACTGAAATGATCACAGCCAATCATCCAACTTTCATAACTTTCAAGTGCCAATGCATCTTTACATATTGAGTTTGTCCAAATTAAACGACATTTATAGTATAAAATTTGCAATTCTTTCTCATAAAATTAATCAATGAAACCCTGCCCATTTTGCTGGGTAATATAGTACTCCCTTCTTTCCTAAATGTTTACCGCTATTGATTTTTTTATAAGTGTTTGACTATTCATCTTATTCAAAAAATTTACACGATTATTAATTATTTTTATATCATTTTATTTATTATTAAATATATTTTTATGCATATATATATAACTTTACATATTTGATAAAAAGTTTTAAATAAGATGAATAGTCAAACATTTATAAAAAAAATAAACGACATTAAATATTTAGAGACAAAGATAATATTAAATTAGACGAGACCCCAGCTACTGTGTGCGATCGAGTCGTCTCCCAAGTTGTACACACAAAGTCGTCTGTTGCAGTTACTCTGCTGCCTACCTACTTAATTAGTCACATGACAACATCACAAACCAATCCACAACATTCATATTTAGCAATGAACCTGACCAGCGACCGGATTAAATTCGGCAGGCATGCTGATAATTTCCATTACACGTACGAGACGTATCCAGCCATGGCACAAATAACGCACACTGGAAATTGTTAGCCCACTTGCCCCTCTGGCTGCCTCATATGCCTATCAAAATTTATGAATTATGACTCGTCATTTGTCAACTAGCTATCTAGATAGTTAGCCTCATATACTATGTATACACAAATTAATATACTTACTCTAATTTTTTTCTGTATTTAACGACGTTGACTTTTAGATAAACATACGTCTGATGATTCATATTATTAAAAATATAAAATTACTATTTATTTGTTATGGGTATATGCATATCCCTGCATTCTTGAAGCCCATATACATGTATGCTAAAATCCAACATAGCCGACATCTCGGTGCTATTATCATATTGTGGGGTTTATATATACATTTCAACTAGCAGATATCATTGACCCTATTTAAGTTCGGTCAGTGAGCATGATCGATACGAGAAGTACCATGTTTTGATGTCTAGCTAATAATATGATAACAATCTAGCTAGTTGAGCAGATGATAAACCAAAAGGTGTCAACCGGCCAGATTTAATTGATTTTATTCAAATCTGTTTGAAATGGCAGGTATGCATCGGTTGGGAACCTGGGATAGTCTTTTTCTAGCTTTAAGAAGTGTAAGAGTAGATTGTAGTAATTAAGCGCTGTTTGTTTTAGTTTAGAATCATTATAATTTAGATTATAGAAATAATCCGAAATAAATAATTAGATCATTGTGTCAGTTTATTATAATCTAGAACCTAAATTACTTATTAATTATCTGATAAACTCCTCCAAGGATGATTTTTTCTGATTATTGAGTAGCTAAAGACCTATTGCCCTTAGGCACTTTAAATTAATTACCCATCTTACCATGCGTTACCTATTTCAGCTTATAATAATCCAGCTTATATATAGTATTCCGTCTCAATAATCTAGATTACAATAATCTTAATTGGAAACAAACACAACCTAATCATGGTCTAAATAGACCCCCATATATGAAATTTTAGATCACTACAGTTTAAATTTTCATGACGATTTTTTGAATTAAGTGATCGATCAATTAATTAATTATTAAACTTCATTTTAGTTGTGTAATCAATTAATTAACTGTTTGTTTATTCCCATGAGAAAAAGGTGAAAAGGAAGGAATTAATGTATCTCTTAGAACAACAGGGGGACAGGTTTACTACAACCAAAAATCAAATTGTTTGCCCAATCGGTGAAGAGAGTAATTAATCCGGGCAATCAATCAAGACCAAGCGTGTACAGTGTGCTGAACAGTCAAGTAAAAACAGGGATCTAATCTGGAAAACTAGTCGACGTGGACATACATAAAAATCATTTCTATAACTCCATGAAAATTCTACCACACAATCACTATCACCGGAGACCAGCACACAATATATACCTGTACCTGTAGTATAAAGGCCAAAATAGATCAGCAATCCAGTTTTGATATCCAGGCAGCAATTACTGCATCCTTTTTCACCTCCCACAAAAATCAGCGTACTTACTTTATTTTTTTATTTTTTATGAATCATATATAAAATTTTTTTTTCTTAAATATATCAGCTAATACCTTGCTTGCTAAAATTGTACTCCATTCATCCTAATATATAAATTCACTTTTCTTACTTTACCTACCTCTATCCACAAATCGATGGCTATTCCTTTAATACCCCTTAACAATTCATTATCCTAGACTAAAAATATCAAAATATTCTCTTTTAGTGACTTTAGTGATCAAATTTTGAATTTTAAATTGATTAAATTCTCTTTCTAAGCATCCAGTTGGCTCTGAAATTATTTGAATAAATGAAATAATAGGAATAAGTGCAAAAAATGCTTACAATATAGTACAAAATTTAAATTTAAAAAATAATTATATTTTAAAACAGAGAAAGTACCATGCTACTTCTTTACTAATAATGAGGGGTAGTTTGGACTCTTCCTCTCTACTTTATTCTAATTGTTTTAAACACCTAGAGCTAAAAGGGAACTTATTTTAGGAGAGATGTAGTACACAAGTATATATGTCGTGTAGTTTCATGAATCCATAAAAAGACAAATTTTAAAAATGTTGGTAAAGATGTCATCACAAAACTATCACACTGGCCCTGATATATGTGCCTAGCCAGCCAATGGGTGCATGGAGCATCACATCATCTCCCCTTGTTGACTCACACCAACACAAAAACCATAAGACCATAGTATATATACAATCCATCAGCATGAACAAATACTATGTATGTCTGGCCGTACATAACAGAACAAAACCATATGCCTTGTGGACATAGGTGGTGTGGTTAATTAATACTATATATTCAAGATAGCGTAGGAATCCGAAACACAGGAACAATAAAAACTTGTAGACATGAAAACATAAAAAAAAATTTCAAAGTTGATGTTTGCAAGAGTTAGGCTATGTTCCAGATAAATTGATATATTATTCGATTTTTATGATACTATTTAAAAGTATAAACAAATAAATTAAAAGCTAAAAAATCATTCCAAAAAGTTAATGAAAATCTAAGATCCCACAACTAGATAAATAATAGAGAAATGTCTCACCAAATTACGCATGACACGGGGACATAATTAGTAATGTAATGGTGGTAAAAAGAATAATTAATAATGTAAGTCGTCATCATATATAAGAAAACCTGCAAGTGACACAATAAAATAAATGTTGTTATCTCGTCGTCTCCTACCTCTATCCATCTATATAACCCATGGAGGCTAGCATCAGCCACCCTTCCTCCTCACCAAAGGCTCCACCTTTCCTCGGCTCAGCTGCTCCGGCGGCTTAATCTCTTCTCCCCGGCGATCGATTCGATCAGATGGACAGCACGAGCTGCCTGGTGGACGACGCGAGCAGCGGCGCGTCCACTGGCAAGAAGGCGGCGCCGGCGACCGCGGCGGCGACGAAGGCGCTGCAGCGCGTGGGCAGCGGCGCCAGCGCGGTGATGGACGCGGCCGAGCCCGGCGCGGAGGCGGATTCCGGCGGCGAGCGGCGCGTCGGCGGGGGCGGGGGCGGGAAGCTGCCGTCGTCCAAGTACAAGGGCGTGGTGCCGCAGCCGAACGGGCGGTGGGGCGCGCAGATATACGAGCGGCACCAGCGCGTGTGGCTCGGCACGTTCACCGGCGAGGGGGAGGCGGCGCGCGCCTACGACGTGGCGGCGCAGCGGTTCCGTGGCCGCGACGCCGTCACCAATTTCCGGCCACTCGCCGAGTCCGACCCGGAGGCCGCCGTCGAGCTCCGGTTCCTCGCCTCGCGGTCGAAGGCCGAGGTCGTCGACATGCTCCGCAAGCACACCTACCTCGAGGAGCTCGCGCAGAACAAGCGCGCCTTCGCCGCCATCGCCCCGCCGCCCCCCAAGAACCCCCCGTCGTCGTCGCCTACGGCGACCTCCGCCGCCGCGGCGCGCGAGCACCTGTTCGACAAGACGGTGACGCCCAGCGACGTGGGGAAGCTGAACCGGCTGGTGATCCCGAAGCAGCACGCCGAGAAGCACTTCCCGCTGCAGCTCCCGCCACCTACCACCACCTCCGTCCTCGCTGGCGCCGGCGGCGAGTGCAAGGGCGTGCTCCTCAACTTCGAGGACGCCGCCGGGAAGGTGTGGAGGTTCCGGTACTCCTACTGGAACAGCAGCCAGAGCTACGTCCTCACCAAGGGGTGGAGCCGCTTCGTCAAGGAGAAGGGACTCCACGCCGGCGACGCCGTCGGCTTCTACCGCTCCGCCGGTAAGCACGCGCAGCTCTTCATCGACTGCAAGATCCGGTCAAAGCAGTCCGCCACGACCGCCGCCTTCCTCAGCGCGAGAGCCGCCACGCCGCCGGCCCCCGCCGTGAAGGCCATCAGGCTTTTCGGCGTCGACCTGCTCACCGCGGCGGCGCCGGAGCAGGACGCCGCCGTCGCCATGGCCAAGAGCAAGAGAGCCATGGACGACGCCATAGCTGAGTCCCAACCACACGTGGTTTTTAAGAAGCAATGCATAGAGCTCGCGCTAACCTAGCTCAGCTTAGCATGCAGAGATGCAGCTAGCTAGCTAGCGTTTTTTGCTCCTCGCTTGCTTGCTTAGTTAATTCGGATATGCAAATATGCAAATTAATGATTAGCTTAGTGCTCCCCTGATCTCTTTGCTTGTTTGATTTCTTGTCATATATGCTCTACCAAATCGATCCAGTCTTTGTTAATCCTCATGTCACCCATTTTACTTTGCCAAGTGTATACTAATTATGCCCTAGATTAAGAGGAAATGCATGCAAAAAAGAAGCAGCCTTGCTTTGATCAATCAAGCTAGCAATGAAGCTTAACCTTGTTGTCTCTTGCTCTCTTTCTTCTCCTTCAATTTCAATTCCTCCCCCTAATTAATTGCCATCGATGTAATTTAGACATCTATCTATCTATCAATTTGTGGATGCATACATATATATCTCCCAAATTGACACTCATTTTGTTGTGCTGCTTTCACGTGGTTTAAGATGTGATGTGGGCAGGCCAGATGCAATGCATGTAAAGCTTCGGGAGTTATCTGTTCCCCAATGAAAAATTGGGGAGAGGAAAAGTGAAGTCGAAGTGCCCATAATTGTATGCATGCATATGTGCATGCACCTGAACAACTAACAATCTGATGGTTTTTAGCTTAGCTATAATTGCTATAGGAGTGAGTGAGTGAGTGAGAGTGAGTGATCTGACAAGACTGATACGATATATATGCTATGCTTTGCGTACAAACCGCCGGAAAAACAACTAATTAAAGTTGGATGCATGCATGAATGTAGATGCATCGATCTCATGTCGATCGGGCTATATACCAACAGAGAAGAATCTGGACATAACTGGCTTGCAGCAATGTGTAGTGGTGGTACTGTTTTATGCATGATCGATCAGCAGGAATGTTTTGCTGTTTCAGCAACATGTTGAGCTAGCATGCATCCTAGCTATAGGTTGATCTCCCTGTTCATGTTGAGCTAGCTCTTCAGTAGCTAGATTAATTTGCTTGTCTTCTCTAAGGTATTAATTGTGTGTAGTACATAACTGAAGCTCATGATCACATATATAGTTGATGGTTTTATGATTTCTGTACAGGAGCTAGCTACTCCCTCCGTTTTATAATGTAAAACTTTCTACTCTCCGTTTTATAATTTAAAACTTTCTACCTTTATCTAGATTCATATAGATACTAATAAATCTATGACATACATATATAAATTATATACATTTATCAATTAATAAATTTAGACAAGACTTACAGTATAAAACGGAGATAGTAGGGGATATATAAGAGATATCGAGTGCATCAGATAGCTACCCACACTAATACGTACCCTATAGTGTTTTACAGATGTTTCAGAGCAGACCTTACGTTAACTAAGAATATTTTTTCCCGTAATTTCCGAATCTTTTGATCTGAAACAGTGCAATCTCCAACAGAACCAATGTTGAACTGTTCTAAGTTTTTGACCAAAAGAATTGAAAAAGGCAGGCAACCTTGAGAGATCGAGCACCCCTAGTTACTTTTCTCTCTTGGATTAAGCAAGCTGCTGATACATCAGTGCAAAATGCTTGATGCTAACTGTTTATATAATTTATTTTTTCTGCCATTGTTTTGAAGCTTTTAACCGTGGTTGAAATCACGCCACGTATCCTGTTTTTGACGAAGAAAAAAGTAAGTAAAAAGTTCCAACGGGAAGAGACGACAGGGATCGTCGACGACACACTGAAAAAAACTATAAAAAAGATGAAATTTTTTTTGCAGAGACGAGCAGATAAGCTAGGCTGGTTGCTGCAGGGTTGTGACTTGTGAGGTAACCCATGCGCGGTTGGCACCATGGCCAGGTTCACCGGCTCCTGAAACAGATAAAACTTTGGGCCGCCATTTGCACAGACCCATGTCATGGGCACGCCTACACGGCTCTATATAGCTTAATTAGCTCTCTCTCTCTCTCTGCTTGCAGCAGATTGCTAGAGGATGAAAAGCACTGCAAGCATGAATGAATCAATGAAGCAATCAATGCTAGCTTTTCTACGAAGCTTTTAAGCAGTTTCAACTTTCATTCATGGGGTAATCAACTGGTTATGGCTGGTTAATACACTAACTACTTTCCCCTTTGGAGCATATATAATAGCAAGTTGTAAGCCGGCTAAATGTTGAGGTGAAGAAGAGATAGGGAAGAGAGAGGAGAAACGGACCGTAAGCTTATGACTAGCTTAGACATAAGAACAAAAAAAACTAGGTAAGAGAGACAAGTTAGTTATGTATTAATAATGAAGAGTTAACTACTATACAAACGGGCCATGAAAAGACTGCAAAGAGTCTTTTAACCAACTTGCCGACTATATTATTAGTGTGCAGGGTTTGATGTTTTTTTTTGGGTTAGGGATGTGCAAAGACATTTTGGGTTTGTCGGTGGTTTCCATTAGAAAGTGTCTCGGGTAGAACAAATCGAATTTATTTGAATTTAGCAAAAAGAAAAAAGGTTCCAGCGAAAACCCATTAATTTGCCTGAAAATTTCATTGAATATATGAATTAGATCATTTGAAAATCATGAAGTCTAACTCAATATATTATTATTATACCATACTACACGACGAAATCGCAATTTGCCAGCTGTCTTAGTTTAGTTTTGTTTTTGTCTCTAAAGTTGGTTGAAAAATTCCATATACTTCAACTAGATGTTGCACTACTTGGCGACATGCATGATAATGACAGTACGATGGACCACAGTTTAACTTCCGGAAATCAGAATAAAAATATTGCCCCTTATGTATAAACACCCCTTAAAATTTTTTGATATTACTACATACACAAAAAGACAAACTAAAAATATCATCAAGAAAATAAGATCTAATTCTACACAACAGTACTGCCAACTGTGACCGATGACATAGAAGCTTAGTGCAAATTAAGAAGTTGAGTCCATCTTCAAGCGGGTGCGAAGTGTGATCGATTCTCATAAACAGTACGATGATTCCTAGTCTTTCCTTAATTAAAGCCGGAGTCAGAGAATTCAGTTCGTACAGCAGCAGTCTCCACGCTTGACAGCCACACCACCGCCACCCGGTCGAGTCATCCCTGTTCGTCTTAGAATTTTCTCCCGGCAACCACAATCGATAGCGAGCTTAATTGGCCCCGTTCGGATGGGTGGGCATAAGTTAACTTATATCTGTTATGAAAAACATAATAATAGATTAGTACATAATTAATTAATTATTAAAAAATATAATATATATTAATATAATTTTTTAAAACAACTTTTCTATAAAATATTTTTATAAAAAATACACCGTTTAGCAGTCTGGAAAGCGTGCGCACGGATAACGATAAAGACTTAGTTAATTTATAGGCAGGCCGAACACGGCCTTGGATGGGCACACAGCACATTCAGATTTGAGAGAGAGACGAGAGAGACAACCGAACAACATATTTACAAATAAAAAATAATTTATAAATAAAAATTATTTTTAAAATTAAGATTAAAAATTTAAATTTTGGCTTATAAATATTACTAAAAGCGAAAAGATATGGTGAAGGAAAGTTTGGGTGACCATTGACAAAATTAAGCCAGGAACTGCGTAGTTCTTCAGAGTTAAAAAAAAGAATCAGAAACAAGATGCACTAGAATTCCAAGCAGGAGTTGTGTCTTCTCAGCAGCTGGAGCTGGGCATAACGAATCACAGATATATGCTTGGATATTACTGCAAGTTGCATCCAAGCATGGAGATGGGAGTGTTATTCCCTAGATCGATGGATCAATCATATTCAGTGAACGCAAGATTAACAGTGGCAGCAGCAGCAGCACAAGTGGAATTAGCTACTAAGACGACTTGGTAATAAGATCAGATAGGTGAGTGATATGTGCCGGCGATGCATGTTGCAATCTGAATTTCTGATGGTGCATGTGGAAGAGGCTGCTGGCCATTGATGGCAGGTCAACATTGCAAAGAGATTTGACTCCGCGGCCGGCTCAGATCTACACACAACACACCCCGGTTTAGGTCATTATCTTTGAGGCCATATTTGGATTCAGGGATTTTTCTTTAAGTTCTTGTCATATCAGATGTTTGGACGTTAATTAGAAGTATTAAATTTAGATGGTTAACAAAACTAATCACATAAATAAAGGCTATTTCATCAGATACATTTTTAAGCCTAATTAATCCACGATTAGCAAATCTTTACTGTAGCATCACATTCACTAATCATGGACTAATTAGGCTCCATAGATTCGTCTCGTGAGATAGTCCAGAGTATGGGGTATGTTTTATTAATAGTTTATATTTAATAATTCTAATTAGTGTCCAAACATTCGATATGACAGAGACTATAAAAAAATCCCCGAACAAACAGGGTCTTAGTCTTCTTATGAATTTCACATCTCCCAATTTCCATGCAAAAGCACTCTAATCCTTATATTTCCAGGCGAAGGTAGCAAGTACTTCGTCGTGTGTAACGTTGGGTAATGAAGTCTGCAGCGTGATAGTGGAGTCAAATGAACTTCACTGGCTTAATTAGCGTTGAATCAGTGAGAGTTAACTTGGCAATGTTTATCTTAAACGCTGACGTAGTTGCTAATCCTTGACCTGGTCTCGTCTCGATCACTGGCCGGATCAAGAAGCAATTGCATGCAATCAAGCTAGGTTTTACTTTGCCTGTTTCTATAAGGACATGTACAGTGCTTGCTGCCAGTGCCACAAGTTGGAGCATATTTTTGTTGGTTCTTGGGAGGCATGCATGTATGTAAGACGTGGTAAATAAGCCTCATGATCAATTATTCATTTGCCCACTGAAGATGCTAGTGCTGCACCCCTTTTTTTTCAACAAAAAGAAAATTAATGGATAGATGTATAGGAGAATATGTGAGTGGATATCTATATATAAGTTGGGAGAAGATGGCATGCCATTGGTGCAGAGTGGACAATCGTCAAACCTCACAGCAGAGCAGGCCCATTGGTAATTTGGTGCGGTGCTAATCTCTCTTTTCTTTTGTTTTCTCTTTCTGAAAGAAGGCCCTAATCTCTGTTTGACTCTGGGTTTTTATAACCATGTTTCAATGCTGACAAATTGAACATCCAGTGAATTAATTTTATGCTGTCAGCTTCAGAGACTAGTATCTTGCAGGATTGCACTAGAACTGTGTCACCAATGTAATTGCTCCTATGTTTCTAAACTGAAAGTGAGAGAGATGACCTAGCTAAATTCCATTTCAGATCTTCAGAGTCCTGATTAATCGACAGATCAAGTGGCATAGTTATCTGCCTGCAGCTCCACGCATCCTGCAGGCTACCAGACAGGCTAAGCTAGACAGAACTTCTCGAGTCAAAAAAATTTAAGAACTTTCCAACTCGTGGCCAACCACGATATTCCTTGGTAGCTAATTCAGCTAGGCCAATTCGTTCGTCCAAATCCATGTGCTGCCTATTTTGTCTTGTGCCTGGGTTCTGTGCAGCATGCTGCCTTGCCAAGCTAGCATAAGCATCAGGTGCCAATTAAGCAAAGGCCAAAGAGCTCAAGCAATCAAACGCAGCGACAGACAGACTAGCTGGCTAGTGCACTGACAAAGTCACAAGTAGTAACATGGAAAGTGACCAACTCTTGTATGTTCCTAGGTTAAAATTTGTCCCATTTCATGTTTTTTTTATATATGATCATATGTTCGATAAGTAGATATATAGGTTCATATTAGTGTTTGATGATGGGGGATTAGGAGCTAAGTTTTCATGGTCTAAGTGGAATCTGTCGACTGTCTACGACGAGAGGAAGTACCCGCTGTTTAATAATTAGGCAGCATCAAGTTTCTTCAGAGATGGTTATACTGAGGCCTTCTTTAGTTCCCAAAATTTTTTTCTAAAAACATCACATCGAATTTTTGGACACCTAAATAAAGCATTAAACATAGATGAACCAAAAAAACTAATTGTACAGTTATGGAAGAAATCTTGAGACGAATCTTTTGAGCCTAATTAGCCCATGATTAGCCATAAGTGCTACAGTAATCAACATATGCTAATGACGGATTAATTAGGCTCAAAAGATTCGTCTCGCGGTTTATAGGCTAGCCATGAAATTCGTTTTTTCATTCGTGTCTGGAAACCCTTTCCGATATCCGATCAAACATTCGACGTGACACCTCTCCTAAAAATTTTCTCGTATCTAAACACGACCTGACATATCCTTCGCGGCAAAGAAAGTTGCAAGTCAAGTCGTCGTGTCAGGTTCAGCTGGCAGTTTTTTTTACATGTGGGGAGATAGACCAAGTTGTGCAGATGATAGATAGGCAGATGCCTGATAGCTCCATTCAAAGCCCATCACTGCATAATACTAGTCTGCATTCAGACAGTTCTTACTCTGAACAACTTAGGCCAACATGACCAAGCTTTCTTTCTCTTCTTTCACTTTTCTTTTTACCTACAAAAAGATAGCTCTTTTGCCTATAAAATGCTACTACAATTTGCAGGGTTGCAGGAGCACAAGGAATCACATGTTTTAGTTCCAGAAAAGAAAAGGATAACATGACACTAAAGTCACAAGGCTCTATCAGAGTCATGATCCAACATATGCCGTAAGTGCGAAAAAAAGGCTTTTTTTTATGATCAGTCATTCCAATTCCGTTGCCGGGGGCGTTGGAAAATTCAGAGCACACATCCCACTAACAACAGTAGGGTTAATGCAGCAGTTGACTTGATCTAATCAAGTCATGAAGCCATGAACAACATCATAGGCTACTTGCACAGCAACTGTACCTTCCGATGGTCATCAGTTGGCTGCACTGGCCTAGTGGTCATTTTCAGTGGCTGCACAAGTCAAAATACGGCAGCTGGATGCTGGACTAGTCGTGATAGACGCTGGCAAGACTGAAGACCAAGATAGATTGGGCATCATCACTATCTGAAACTACACCAAGATGGTGACATCTCCCGTAATTCGAATGCTGCTATATCTTTAGAATCATCGTTTAATTAACACGGTGACTGTTGATTAGCCATGTCACTGCACTGATGAAACACCTGAACTGTGAGAAAACTAATGTGTTAAGAAGAAAAAGTTTGTACAGGGAGGCATGCTTTAATTTAGCAATATTATCTGGTAGGTACGATTTATGCATCCTGGACAAGGACTGTGAAATTAAACCATGACTCCCTTGTGTTCATCATGTACAAGCTATCGCCATCACAATAATTTGGTTTACTACATGACAGTAATGATTATCCCACTATCTGTAAAGAAGTAAGAACATGGCAGCTATGATGAATGTACAATGTTTGAACTACCTGTACTACAGTATGCATACACAGCAGACAGCACTACAGCACCTAGGTATAACAAACTGATCAAGCGTGCAGAAGACACCTAGCAGTGGCAAATGTACAGTGCCATGAAATCCAGATATTCACAAACTTCAGAATCCAGATATTCACAAACTTAGAATCCAGATATTCACAGCAGTACTTCAGTTCTCACCGAGCTCTTCGTCCTTGTTCCATGGAATCTAATGAGTGACTGTTGGTTCTCATGTCCACTGCAGCTGGGCCTTGATGATGATTTGCAGTAGCTGTTAGTTGCACCTGGTTCTCACTTTCAGGGTGGAGAATGTGCTCAAAGTATGCGTGAGGCCAAAATCCTGGAATTCAACAGGTAACATGTCAGTACAATCTTCGGCTGCCCAAAATAAAAAGGGTTTTTTTTATCATCCTTGAAAAGTACCTACTAAGATTGTCTTTTAAAAAAAAGAGGTGAAGTCCATTTTGCCCCCTCACAATTTCACTTCTGTTTATAAGTTAAAATTTAAATTTTCAAACTTATATTTGGTGCTGATTTTAGAGATTTATCATCGCAGTTTATTTTTTAGCCTTTATAATTAGATCGTTTAGAACATGTCTCAGAAATTATTTTACGTTTGCAAATATGCCGTTTGGCTTTTTCAGTCAAAAAAACCAAAAGATGAGGACCGTGATATTTTACACCTCCAACTCAAAACAGGTTGAAATAACCCCCTCCCCGTCCCAGAACAATACCACCCAGTTTAACTTCAACGATGGTTTTACCAAAAATTGTCATCTAATAATATGTTTTCCATCTCTTACTAGTCGGGTGCAATGTCAAAGAACTTAATTGATTATAGTAGCAAACTTTATGAAAACCACGGGCTATGACCTAAAAAACTTTGCCCATACACCCAGTGGGGCGCAAAATAGACTTGACTAAAAAAGAGAGAAAAAGATACTACTACCACTACGGATTGAGTTTTACGATTTAGAGCACAATTGGGCCTAACCATTGAGTATAGCCCGGCCCATCGGACTTTTAGAATATGGGCCATAGTAGGCCCAATATAGGCTAGTATCATGTATCCCAGCAATCTTATATGCAGTCTGACTGGGCTGGTTTAGTACATATCTTTTCTCTTTTTTCTGGCCGGGCCCAAGTTGAAAAACTTGAAAGAAACAAAAGATGCTCGGGGTCTATTCACTTTTTAGCTGATCCTGACATAAAAGGAACCTGTATGATGTATCTGTACTTATCATAGCTTTTATTTCTTTCTTTAAAGAAAGCAACAGAAAAGGATCTTGCCGTACAAATTTGTAAAAGAAGTTCTAAAAGAAATGTATTGAAAGCAAGAAGTGAAGTTATCATCATGCATACCTTGTTCACCAGCAGGTGGTGGGAAAAACTGCAGGTAGCAGAATGAAGCAACCACCAGTCCTGAAGAATAAAGCCAACTTGACAGTATGATATTGTGCTCTGAAAATGAGTTTCTGTAGCAGTTGAAAGGTAGCTATGATCCATGGAAACCTACCAAGCATTCCACCTGTGAAAACATCCTGCCAGTGGTGCCAGTAGTCATCCACCCTCGAGATCCCAACCATCGCTGCAAGAAGCAGAGGCAAGACGATGATGCAGAGCTTGGCCACATGCCCTCCTCGATCGAACGCCTTGAGCTTGCCGGCGAGGTACCATGACAGGAAGCCTAGTCCGGCAAAAGACCCTGCAAGAACAGAAAAGGAAAGCAGCATTTTTCAGCTTGGAGTGGAAATTCAGTTCAGTGAGCAGAATTTGGCTTTCAGGATTGCAGGTGGATGTTGTGCTGTTCACTTGCATGAGGTATGCCCACTGGGGAAGCTCTTGTGCCCTTCTTTGATGACACTCCTATCCCCATGGCAGATGACACCTCTGGTGATGTTGTTGTATCTCTGAAATGGAGTCAAAGAACCCAGCAAAGTGGCATGGTTCATCAAGCTCTGAAGAAGATATGGACTGAACAAACAACAGAAGTGGCGACTCACTGCGATGCCGTCAGGAAAGCATCGCCAGAAGAAGTTGGGTCGAGGCCGGCCAACACCATCCTTGATCGCGTCAGTCAGGACTGCCGTTATCAGCACAGAAAACAGAAGGCCTGCAATGCAAGAAGCACTTTGAAGAATTCAGAATGAACCTGCAAAAAAACAGTGTACATACACACACATCAGAAAGAAGCAGACAACGGAAAGAACTTGCCTAGGATGGCATGATGCAGGTCATACACGTTCCTCCTCTTCATGTATATCACGGTGAAAATGATGATCGGGCCGACGACAGAATATATCTGAGCTATCAACGAGCGAGATTTCAGAACAAGAAAATTTTTGTTCCAATTGCTGTAACTGAAGAAGACGACGACAGGAAGGAGAGGAGAGCAGTACGGGCACGGCCCAGATCGGCACGGTGTTGTTCTTGAGTGGGTACCGGAGGCTGGTCATCATGTCCTCTCCGACGAACCGGTGGAACGGCTCGATCAGGTTGAGCCCGGCGTCGATCGCGACGAGGAGAACCAGCACGATCCAGTCGAACAGGTGCAGTCTCGCGACCTTGCTCCCATGCGTTTTCAGGTACGGGTGCGGGACTCCCAGTCGGATGGGCGCCGGCGCCGGTGCCGTCGCCGGCGGTGGCGGCATCTTGTTCTCGGTAGAACGCAACGCAGCCCGGCCAATTCCCTGAAAAATTCGCCATTTTGATGCATATATAATCAGCGTCTGCTCATCGGCAGGTCACAGAAACGAGGAAATGATCATTGATCGACTAAATCATTGATGGACAGGTCATTTGCAACAGCAAGAAACACTCCTACAACCTCTTAAGATTCCCTGATCCTATTGTTTCTTTTTTTGTTTGGGTTCTGAAAGAACTAAGAAGCAACTACATGACAGTTGCAAATGGCCAAGAAGAAGCTGACAATCATAGGATGTGACCGCCATAAAGCTCATGGTTTGGACATCAAAAGTTGAGGAGAGAATAGGAGCAGAGCAAACAACTCACAGGATAATGCGGAGAAGAAGAGCAGTGGTCAACGGCGGCAGGTTCTCCTCGCCTGCACGGCTAAGCTTTCAGGCTGTCCAATCTGACGTTTTATACACCACTAGTGTCAGGGGCGGTTGAGACCGGTGGACGGATCAACTGACGAGAATGTTTCGGCTGAAGAGGGTGGAACGGGTGAATGATTGGTCGTTGCTGGCTTGCTGTGTTGCTTGGAGATGAGTTTGATTCAACTATGAACTGCTCAGAGGTTTCGTTTTCGGTTTTCCTATTCCGTTTCTGTTGATTCTTCCGGATTAAGGAAGTTCCGATATATTCATGCATGAACTGCCTTGAAGGTCATACGGAAACGACCAAGATTTTTCCACTATGGACTCCTGATACCATCAGGTTCCCTTTACCGTCCTTACCGCCCCTCCCGCGGTACGGCAGACGCGCTGTGGTAACTGCACGGTAAAGACGGTAAAGACGGTTTCCCGTGGTTACCGTGCGGTTTTCCACGATAACGACATGTATAAGCTGATCAATGTAAAATGCAAACAATCAAATCTAAAAAACATTAAAAATAGGAAAAAAACAAGGAAAATAAAAATATAGCTATATTTGTGAATTTGCATACAAATATGTACCAAATGAATTTGCATACTAAGTTAAGTACTAGTATATTACAAATATGACAAATATTACGAAGAACTAATGAAACATTCATTTCTAATTTTGTATCACATAATTACGTAATACTTATAATTACATACATAACTACAACTATCATGTGCCACTACCCATATATATAGCTCAAGTGGACTTAGAAATCTATTATACAAGTGTAATAGGACTTAATATACATTGAAGATATGTAAAAATCATTACAATATACAACAAGCTAAAACCATTTAAAAACCTACAAAACATATTTACGAGATGCGTAATAAACATATATATATGCACATGCTGTCAACTACATATATGTGCATCACCTACAAACCGCTGGCTTTCAAGCAAAAACCACGCGAAAAGCAAAAAAAAAAAACACCAAATCAAGCACGGCCACCGTGGCTTCGCATAGCCGCAAGCTACCAAGAGGATCATTTTCTTCATCCTTAAATAGGTACCATAAAGTACCACTATTTTTTTTAATTTAATACATTTTAATTTTACATATAGAAAACGATGATACCTTCGCAAAAATGGTAACATTGCTTTACAATTACAGGGAACCGCTGCTTACCGAGCGGTTTCGGTCGTCGAAGCCACGGAAACCGATTACCGTGTGCCGCTCCTCTCAGGCGGTTACCGCCCAAGCCGCCGTGGCTTGCCGCCGTTCCCGTGCGGTTTCGCCCTCTCCAGCGGTGGCGACGGCGGATCTGGTAGCGGAGCTTCTCCCGGCATCGCCCACCTCTCCTTTTTGCATGCGCAAGTGCTCAAAATAGTCGGGACTGTACTGTCCGGAGAAGGGGGGCACAATTATTGGTCTCCCCCAGTTGGGCCTTGCTTCAAACAGTGCGTTTTTTATTTTTTCTGACGATTTTTCACTCTCAATTTTTATATTGTGTCCAAATCTATGTTTTTCAATGTATTTCTTGCACCAATGTTCACTACAAAATAAACTCTGATACATGTATATTTTTTTTTCAAATTTTAACAACTTTTTAAAATTCGGTTCAAATTTGGCCTCGGTTATAGCAGTAACGTGCACTCTGCTCCTATCCTTTCGCTTCTTCATTTGCTTATTAGACAATATTTGAAGTTTAAAACTTTTCTAAAGTTATATTTTATGGTGTTTTTTCATCATAATTTATTTATACCTTTTGTTTTCTAATCACCAATTCAGCGGACGAATATATAAAAAGTTTTTCTTATAAATCATCTTTATCTCATAATAAGTAATTTCAAGTTTTCTTTCAAAATGAAAAACGATGGAATCCCTCATACTGTGGATCTCGTCGAATTCCAAGAGATTTTGTCGCAACATGTTGGTGAAATTTGAAAAAAAAAAAAGGGTGAGCTTTGAGGTTGTGCAGGAGCCCACGGTTACTTACGGCCCGGCCTATCCCAATCCTGGGATCCCACGGGCTGCTAGTATATGGGCCGAGCGGCCACGTGTCACATGAGAAGAGCGAGCCGAGCGCTCGTGGTGTCCGTTCCGAGGCCCAAAGAGTTGTGGGCCACACTATCCAGGCCCGGCTGCGTGTAGGGGTATTGAATTCACTTGTCAGGCAGGCCGCACTGCCTGAGTGCCCGTTGTCTCGTCTCCATGCAAGATTTCTACCGGCCCATGCGATTCCTCCCTCTCGTTTGATTTTTCTCGTCGTGTACTTCGGGTTTAGGGTTTGGGATAACGCTGTGTCCGATCGAAAATATTTATCGTTTAGAATAACATTTGGTTAAAATTTTAAAATATTTGCTATCAATAACTTTTTAATACTTAGTTTAAATAGAAATTTAATATATATAGATTCTCCTCGAAAAATGCTTTCTTGCCATATAAACCCAGCCATTGACTAGCATGGTGCCTATGCAGGAGTTGTGTGGCATTAAAAGAAAAGCAGACCATACACATTAATGTATATCCTCTTCGACTGCGTTCTTTTGCTCTATATTTCTTGGCTTTTGCCCACGCTTCACAAATTGTCAAACGGTTTGTTTTTACAAAAAAATTCTACATAAAAAGATCATATTATTATTATTGAGTAGATTTTAAATTTTCAATTATTAATTTCATTATTTATACACTTAAATAGCTATCGCAAAAATCAGATAATCTTTAATCTTTTAACAACAAACGAATGAAGCATTCTTCATCCGTTCCTCTTAGTTGCATTTGTTTCACGTGCTATGATTAAAAAAACTCAAATATTAAGAAAGAACCTAAAAATCAATTAAATAGGTATAAGTGAGGCCTCAAACTCAGTCTAGCTAGCCCACCACCTTATGGAGCTAGCCATTCCGTTGTTTTTACTTGCATGATTTCTAAACTGGTAAAACAATATACTTTTTGTAAAGAGTTTCTACGTGTAAGTTCATCATGCCATATTTTTAAAGTATAGTTTTGACTTTATAACAGTTAATTCCATTGTTTACATCATTAAACAGATATATCAAAGAATTATATAATCTTTCTTTCTTTCATCCATAAAAGAGCACAACCTTAATCTTCTTGTCTCCAGACAACAATATGAGAGCGGTGACCTACGGTCAGCAATGAGATGGAGGGAGGGGTAAGATCACTAGTAATATATTCATTCGTTGCAACGGATTGTTCTATAATTAGGATTCAAATACATTCTTCTTGTCTTCTTGTTCTAGTATTTATAGGATTCAAATTTATTTATACCACAATACAAGCATTTATGTATTAATTTACAAGATTTCAATCATTCCAATGATTTTAGAGCTAATCAGATACTTAGAAATGGAATCTAATTAATTCAGACTTTATAAGTTGATCATTGAAGTGATAAAATTAATTCTTTTGACATCTACTTAGCCTATGCTTAATAAGAAAGAAATCTCATATTTTAAAACAAATGTAGTATTAACTATTAAAGATGAGCTTAGAGGACGAAATATACACACAAAGAGACGGTGTTGGAGGGAGAAGAAGGTAGCCAGTCTCTGTACTTTTGTTTCTAGATCTGTCACCGAGTACATTCTACCTTCATAATTTTTGACACAAAGAAGTGAATGAGAAGTACTTGGGTACTACAGCTTGGTTATCCTCCCTCCGTAGGTATCCTTATTTATTTCTCATTTATTAGATGATACTAACAAAGTCTTTTTTTCCCAACTTTAATATATCTCTCTTTATCTTTATTTGATGCTGCTGATTTCTAAGTTTATATTTGATAATTTGTTTTATTTAAAAATCTATATAGTTATTAATTATTTTGTTATGATTTGATTATTACTAAAGAAACTTTAATAATGACTTATAAATTTACATATTTACTTAAAAAATTTTAAATAAAACAAATGATCAAACATATATACAAAAGTCAATATAATTAAATAAAAACATAACGAGAGTTACTAAATGATAAAAAAGAACTATTATATCAGTACACAGTTATAACCGTACTTACATTCTTCTTGAAAACCAGCTACCACTAGCAGCCAAAGCTTTAAGAATGTACTCCTGTATACGAGTATATCCGATTGAAAAGCTGGGTAGTGGGTACTGCCAAATATCAAATGCAGACAGCGAAACCAAAAGCATTAAACTCTTTTTTTTTCTGCTTATCAAAATTTAAATTTTCACCATTAAATTTAGATTTAATTTTAGGATTTTTCTCACTAAAATTTATCTTTCAGTTTTGACTTTTAAATCACTAAACATACTTACGTTAAAATTTAATTTACATAGTTTTTGATTATAGATATATTGTTTGCTAAATGAGAAAACTAACCATCACTCACTGATTTCAGCCAAGTTCCAGAAGCACAAACTGTTGGGAGGACAAGTGTCCGAGGACGGCAATTCCCATCAGCCAATTAATTGACTTGCCGTGCTGCAAGAGGTTGTCTTGTCCCATTGCATTCCTAATCCTACGTGCCATGGTCCATCATCCATGGTTGCTTGTTTAGCCCAAAAGGAGAGAGAGATGTTCAGACAAGAGAGGAGAATTTCAGCTGGATAGCTCAATTACACCTACTGTTTAGTGACAATAATCCAGTGGTTTATCCGAAATGTGGTTTAGTCACTGTCGGATTACCTGCTGTTCTTGGCACTGTGCCACTGTGTTTTCTTTGACCAATATTGGAAAATAATCCGGGGTTTGGATGGCCGTCCGATCAGGAACGGCCGCGCTGATCGGACGGCGCGGATTCATCGCGGCTCGCGTTTTATCCGTCTCGTCCTCCCTCCACTGCTCTTTCGCCCACCTAACCGCCAAGAACTGCAGCGCGCGAGCGGGAAGCAGCGCGGACCGAGCGAGGCGAGCGAGTCGTCGCTTGTTGTGGATGGCGCGCGACGACGGCGACGGTGGTGGGGCGGCTGAGCAGCGGCGTAGGAGGGTGGCGCTGCGCGTGCTCCTTGCCGGTGGAGAGGCTGCCTCGCCGGAGGCGGTGGAGGCGAGGGGGAGGAGCGGCGGTGGGGGGAACAAGGGGCTCGCGTCGGCGGCGCTGCGCGGGCTCGGGTGCACGTCGACGGCCGCGCTGCGTGCCCACGCGCCGGGCTCCGCGGCGGAGGCTGCTCGGGGTTCGTCGGAGCGCTGGCAAGGGAGGCGGCCGCGGAGGAAGGGGCAGGAGAGGCGGGGCGGCGGAGGAGGCGTGGGGCCGGCGCCCGCCGCTGCTGCCGGGGACGTGTGGTGCACGTGCGCTCCGGGGATACCGTTCGCCGCCGAGGCGTCATCGGTGGACTGCGTGGTGGCGCGCCACCACCACGCGGCGGCGATGGGCTCCGGCCGCCGCGGGGAGGCGGAGCGGCGTCACAGAGAGGTAATCAATCTCCCCTCGTTTTCCGCGGATTTAAATTCTGACGCTGACAGCTTCCTCCCTTGCATCCGTCCATGCTACTACTAAAAAAAATCATCTTTTTTGTACGATCTCACTTCATCGTAGTCAAATTCAGTCGTAATCCATGAACAGTACGGTTGCTCTCTTCGAAATTCAAACCGAATTCGTGCGCTGTTCTGTCGAACTGACCAAAATTTCCTCGGGTACAGAGGCCGGCCGCTCCTCGGCCTCGCAGGGTGACCATGCGGGAGCACATATCGTCGTCGCTGATGGACTCGCCGCCGCTCCCCGACATGCCGCTCCTCAACGCCGACCTGCTACCACCGCCTCCCGGCCGCCACCGCCACCGCCACACCCATGTCGGCGCCGAGGAAGAGGTACATGCAATGCATGCATTGCAGCCATCACAATATGTCAACATCTGCATTTCTTTTCATTTTTTTCAATGCAATTATCCTTCTTGTTGGTAGATAGATGTTTGTTTAGATGTCAGTGTGTCACATGGTTCCATCCACTTTAGTCTTTAGATGTTGTTAGCTAAAAAGGAATCCTTAATCACAAGTTCAGTGATAAAGAAGAGGCTGCAGCTCTGGAAATGGCACGACATGCTGATCACTTACTCCGGTTTGGTAGTCATGGATATGTAGGACAGGCAGCAGATTGGAAGGAAGCTGCACATGAGAGCAGGAGATGGGTGGAACATTGGGTCATGAATGAATACATACTGGATACGTTAGGTGAGGGAAGAGAGGCCTCCTTTGAGTGTAGGTGCAGGGTCCTCTTTTTTCCTCGATTGCTTGCTGCGTACACGCATAAGTGCTGAATCATTTTGCTGAAACTCGCTGAACAACCACGCTGCTGCACTGCTGCTTGTTCTTTTGGTCAGCTGACTGGCTGCCATGTTGCTGGAATGAGTAGTGGTTGCTTGTTGTTTACTTTGCTAATCTTGAATTAGAGCATGAGCAGTGAGGACTTTGAATGCCCAATGGGTGATTAGGAAATTGTGTCACTTTCTTCAAGTGGTAGTCTGAACTGTTTAAGCTGACCTGCTAGTGAGGGAAAGAGGGTTGTAGAGTTTCAGTTAAGACATATTGAAATGCCTCAGTTCTGATAATTGAGCTGTCATGCCACTTTTCTGCCTACAAGAAGCAGTTTTGAACATAGTACTCGTGTCACTTCAGAAATGATGGCTAAGTTCACAATTCTCAGTTACCCTTTCAGTATATTTTCGCGTAATACATTTATCTCCAAATATAAATATAATGACACCT
Source organism: Oryza brachyantha (assembly GCF_000231095.2). NCBI lineage: Eukaryota > Viridiplantae > Streptophyta > Magnoliopsida > Poales > Poaceae > Oryza > Oryza brachyantha. Next base: position 18,135,943 of record NC_023167.2, read on the forward strand.
ATTTTCATCTTCTGTTTTACTACTATTAAATCATCTTTGCAATTGCAGATTATGATGTTTAGAACACGACTGCTTTGGGGAAGAATGGGTATGCATGATCAGCACCAGGATTGGCGCCTTGATGTTGATAACATGACATATGAGGTACACTCCCTTGCCCAACATGAGCAACAACAACAACAAAAAAAATCCATTTAGTACATTACCATCACCATCATCCACCATTGTGCAATTTGGCAGGAGCTGCTGGATCTTGAAGACAGAATTGGATATGTAAGCACAGGGTTGCATGATGATGAAATCACACGCAGTCTTAGGATGGTAAAATATTCAGCATTCAACCCCAAGAATTTTGTAGAAAGGAATTGTAGCATTTGTCAGGTAAATCCCCCTTCTCCTTTGCTGTTAATCACACATCAGCATTAGTTGCTTAGGCTAAGTCCATGTCAACATTTCATATCTCAGGAAGAGTTTGAAGCAAATGAGGAAGCAGGGAGGCTGATCTGTGGGCACAGCTATCATGTGCAATGCATAAAGCAGTGGCTTTCTAGGAAGAACACCTGCCCTGTCTGCAAGACTGCTGTCTCAAAGACATGAAAATCCAATCAGTTCCCTGAGCTAGAGTACATCTACCATTCACTCCATCATACTTGCATTAAGAATTTGTGGGAAGGATTTGCTCTTTCACACTGTTGTTTGTACTTGTACAGTACAGCTCTCCTTGCACATGATACTTTGTGTAAGCTCAAGTCTGAAGCAAGCATCTGCTGATCTGCATTTGCATATAGAAATCTACATGTTTCCAGATTTTCCCAGTGTCTACTGAATATTAATTCAGGTGAAAGATAAATAAGAAGAGAAAAAATCTTCTTTTTTTGTTTGATACTCCTAGTTACTATCTTTTTTTTCTGAAACTCAATTCTGTTTTTTTTTCCAATTCTGAAGCTCAATTCAGACCTCTGCATTTCCCACCGAAAAGCTTCAGACAGTTCGGTGTCAAGACTCTCTTCTTCCTCCTCTTGACACTGTACGGCGGCGACCTTGGCTTCCGCGCCGCCGGCGACGATGAAGACGGCATCCTCTGTGACTTTGTCCTTGCCGACGTCGTCGCCGCGCCGCGTCCTCTCGCCTCCGCCGGCCTCCTCGACGTGTGATCGCGCGGCTCCTGACGAGCTGCTGCATCCTGACCGTCTTCCGTCGCCTGTGCGTCGCCGGCTCTCGCTTCTCTGAGCTCCCTCTCGATCGCCTCGGCGCGCATTGTGATCTCCTTCTCGCTGGCTCGCCGCGCTTCCGCCCACGCCTCCGCCGCCGCCGCCTTCTTCTCGGCCACAGCGCGGAGCACCTCGGCGCGGCCCGTCAGGTACTCGTACTCGAACCTGGGGATCGTGACGTTCCCCGACGAGCTCTGCGGCATCGCGGCCACTGTGGCCAGCGTTGCGCTCGCGACGATGGCCTTCAGCTTCGCCGTCGCCGCGGCCTCCGATGCCCTCGCCACCTCGAGCTCCCTCACCGATTCCCTGATCCTCTGCTCGGCCGCGGCGATCTCGGCTTCGACGTTCTCCAAGTCAGCTCGCACGGCCCGGCTCTCCATCGCCGTCAGCGTCTTCTCCTTCTCCGCCGCCTCAGTGTCGTCGTCCAGCTGGCGAAGGATCGCCGTCAGCTTGGAGATGACCTCCTCCGCCCGCTCCTCGGCGGACGTGACGGACTCCAGGCGGGACCTGGCCTTGATCAGCTTGGCGTTCAGCTGCTGCACCTGCGCGCTCGCCTTCTTCTCCTGCTCCGTGAGCCGGCGGATCTCGTCGGTGACCCGCGCCGTCTCCTCGCGCGTGCGCTCGATGGACGTCCTGAACCGGCGGCCCTCTGCTTTGATGGATTCCAGCTCGATCCTCGCCGAGCTCAGCTCCGCCTCTGCCTCCGGCAGCGATATAATTTCGTGTTCCACCTGTCTCCTCGTCGTTATCGCAGTGACCTCCGACGAGCCGCCGACGTCGTTAGCGTGACACTTCCCCGTTGCTTCCACCAGCGCCAGCTCGGCGTGCCGGAGCCCCGCGTCGGAGCTCGCCGTAGCGCGCGTCGCGCCAAGGTCGCTCGCGCAGCTCGTGTCTCTCCGGAGTTCCTTGGTCGGTGTCGTCGTGGCCGCCAAGCCGACGGCGAGCTCCACTAGGACGCCGTGCTCGTCGCTTGCTCCGTCCGCTTCTATCCCCACGCCGTCGACGTCGCGCGGGCTGGAGCGAACCCTGGACGTCGTCGACGCCTCCGCGTCTCTCCCGGCCGCGCCCTTCTCCGCCGCGGCGGCCTTCACCTCGCGCTGCAGCCTCCGCAGCTCCGCCTTCACGCTGTCCAGCTCCTGCATCACCTCGCTGTACACCGTGCTGCTGCTCTCCTGACGAGCCGGAGCGCCAGCTGCCTCGGCGACGCGGCCTCTCGTCGTCGTCCTCCTCCTCCTGCTGCCGCTCGCGCGGGTTCCCTGCCTCTGGAGCTCTGACCTGTGAGGCCTCGCCTTGGCATTGTTCTGCTCGATCTGGCGCTCCAGTTCCATGGCCATGTTCATCGCCATTGATAGCTCGGATTCTGCTCGTGCTCGCTCCTGATGAGCAGCAATGGCCTGACGTCGATGCGATCTATGCGAGCTTGATCCACCCGAATCTTCGATTTCAGGGGACAAATTCTGCGTTTGGAACAGATGAATTTAAAATACACCAACAACAGGTTTCACAACTTTGGAACGGGGCAGAAATTCCAAAGTTTGGGGAATTCCAAACGAGTAATTTTGAAATTTGAACATGTATCCGCTGAATTTGAATATTTTAACTAAATTAAAACAAGTTTGGATTTTTAAGCTAGAAGCACATCCTACCGCAATCAATCGGTAAACCCATAATTTTGGAAATTTTGTTCCGAAATTGTGAACCCTGTTGAGCAAACTAATCATCACCAAGGTTTGCAATATCGTTTTTGGGGCCGAAATTACGAGGCAACGATACAGTGATAATCACGATTAACCGAAAATCCACATAAATTTGAATGAAATCGCTCCGAGTTTGGAAGGAAAATCGCGTGATATAATGATTATTGCGATATAATCATGGCAGTTTTCGCAATATTGAGAGTCGCGACATATATGTCGATAATCGCGGTAGCACGATCACTATCGACAATTGTGGTTTAGGTGCGAAAACTGCATGCTATGTTGCGATGATCGCGATATATCACCACAATTTGTTTCTAGATTTTTTTTCCATTTTTTTCAAAAATTTTAAAATCTCATGAAATTTTCCAAACCATATCACAACTTATCAAAGCTACATCCCGGAGGCTATCGTGATTATCATGATGAAATCGCGATAACGCGAACCCGGATTGTTACACAACAGATATTTCTATCTAGCACTACATGATTTATCATTTTCTGTTTGAGAAAGCAAAGCAAAATTTCTTCAGACAACACATTCTGTTTGAGAAAGTAAGCAAAACTTCTTGGAGTGTACCTTGTGTGTAACTCGTCTCCTGCTCTTGCTTGGTCTTCTCACATCGATGCTCTGCCCAAAGATGTTCATGGCATCTCCACTCCCCAGTGAATGTTCCTCCATCGCACTGTCCTTCACCATGTAAAAATCTCTTGTAACCTGGAAGGTTAAACTGATCTGCTGGAGTTGGAAAGAAGCTGTAACTTGGGGCTAGTCTGTATGTAGCAGTGACAAGTTTTGCATGGCAATTCCAAGCTTTCCTGCTTGGAAAAATTCAGAGAAGCTCACTACAATACAACCATGCTGATCTCACCATATATTCCTGGGCATTTCTCCTTCCTTCTTGTCACAGACTCCTTCCATAAATCAGTGCACTTGAGCCGGCGTCTGTGATTGTCTCTAGCTCACACTTTCTTGTTAAGTCAGATGGCAGGTTATGGTTTCATGAATGGTCTGTGTCTTTCTGGCAGTTTAATCATGTTATTTACATTGTCACACCTTGAACAATCAAGCTGACCTAAGCCCATATCCAATAATGATAGGTTGCAGTTTCGTGTTGCTTTTTGGACATTATATATATTTTTTGAATTCCTGTCAGACTTGAAATGAATTATTTTACATGAGAAGCCCTGAAAGGTACTTGGAAGAGTAAATTTATTGTCCTCGAAGAGGTAATAAGGAGGTACAACTACTCCCTCCGTTCCATATTATAATATTTTTGAGTTCATCTAGTTTCATCCATGTATCAATGTATATGTTTTATATATATGTCTAGATTAATTATCACACAAATAAATTTAGATAATACCAGAAAGTCTTATAATATGGAATATATAGAATACTTCTTTTGTAAAATTTGACACTTCTTAGTACCTCAATTACCTCTTAAAAAATGTAAACAATTCTCTATTATGATATTTTTTATGTGGACGTTCTAATATTTTTGTGACTTTTAAAATATGTCCCGTTCTTCAAAGGTTGATGCCCTTCGAAGGTTATCGCATTAACCAAGAGATTCAGCCTTCGCTTTGTCAATTGTCAGGCAGAGAGAATGCGGGTCAACCCTCGGAACACACATGAAATATACAGTCTAACATGTAAGTTGATTTCATAAGTCACAATAAGTCTAACATGTAAGTTGATTTCATAAGTCACAATAAAAATATATAGAGTATATATTTTTCCCATAAGAAGTAATAGATGTCGAGCTCTAAGCTCATTTTCAATCAAACCAATTTCAAACCAGCAGTTCTTTTATTCACGAAACGGTCTATGCATTGACATCTCTTGTAGTACATTTTAATGAACTTTTGTCTTGACAGGACCCCTTGGTATCTTATTCAGCACATTGGAATCGACCTTCTTGTAGAATTTCTTGAGGTCTTGACCACCTCTGGCGACCAAATGGTCTACTTCAGTTTCGTATCTTTCATACAACGCAGGCAATGTGAGAGCGCATAAAAATCCTGGTCAAGAAGACATGGTAATTGTCAGTAGATATGAAGGTACTGTTCTTTTACAAGCATTCTTGTTTTTATGATGATATGTCATGTTTTGTCCTAATTTTGTTTCACTTTTAACAATTTTGTTGAAGTTGTGTGTCCCAGAGATACTTACCAACATATAAAAGAGTTGTGAAACTGCATGTCTCTCCAATAACTGCCAATATCCACAGAGATCCTATCACCTTTTTATGTTCAAAAGAACAAAACAAGATAAGTTAGTTGATCATTATGTTAATTGCAACTGCAAAATAACTCCTTTCTTAAAGGAACCCGAATTAAAAGGCGTTGTTATATTGTTAAACTAAGTAACACCATGCATGCTCCAAATATGATTAAACTTTCGGTATCTCATGACATGTTTCATTTCTGTGCCTTTATCTAAAAAATATAAGTTTTTTATCAACATTGAAAAAATATCTCAATGTAGCATATTTTTCATTGCAAAAGTTTAAAATGTAGCTTAAGGTACCAGAATTTTGAACTAATATTTTTTATACCTTAAGATACTTCATGTGTGCGTGTGTGTTTTTGTAGGTTTTCTTTTTGTATCAGGGATTCAGAACTAATGCCAATACATCGGCATGTTTTTGTTATGTAGCAGTTATGCAACTGTCATAGGTATTGGTGTCACTGATTAAGCACTGAAATCACCCAAAAAAAAGAAGCAGCAAAAGTTGATGTACCGCAAGGAACTTCCTGAGTTCCTTCCCGCATGCAATATCATACAGGACTGTTGAAAAGTGCGCCACTTTGGAATGGATGGTCAGTGCAAGTTCTCTGAACGCATGTTCAGAAACAATCACTTCTGGGATTTGTGGAGGGGCCCTGTAAATCACGAGTGGCTAACTGAGATATTACTCAGATACCAACTAGCCAAATAAAATACTTGACAAAAAATATTTGAATTCGACACCACTACTTCATCTTCTTGCATGATTTATGGATTAATTGTGAAGTTTGTTTTATTCAGGATGGTAATGCAAACCTGTCAAAGAGAGGCGCAGCATTGGACCAAATGAAGAGCAGAAGCATCCCAAGGAGAGCAATGTGGCAAAGGAGTGTTACTAAGTTGTATTCAGCCACATCGAATAGGAACCATATCAATGTGGCTCCTGCAAGTATCCCGGCCGATAAGTTCCTGTCCCTCCATAGCATGATATCCGCTACTGCAAGAACAAAGAAAAAATGCAGTGATCATGGCCAAGTTAATTCTGAAAATGGGTGAAAATTTTTGCTGAAATAGAATGTTTTACATAGAGAAACATGTCACCTTTCCGACCACCGAGGATCTTATGAACTGGTTTCTGCCTCTGAAACAGCCTCACCACTGGCCGATCATCGTCAGAATCACTCGAAGCATGAGGAACACTCATGGTGCCTGAGTTATTATTGTGGCAGATTTGTGTTTGGCTACTACGGTTAATTGGCCAGGTTTACATGACTCTTGGCCTTATAAGCAGCACTAGGATACTAGCACAGAGCTGCCTAGCTTCTGAAGGAAAGGATAGCTTTGTGCTGAGGTACAGACTACAGAGGAACGAACAGATACTTGGGCAAGATTTGCTTCAACCAGAGGTTTACCAGCAACAAAGGAGATTCTTTGCTAGACCCTTGAAGCCAAGTTCTTGCAGCAGTAAAAAAATTATTACAAGTATTACATTTGTATCTTGCTGATTGCTGCACTAGAGCATATTTATCAAGACAGTTATACTTTACCAAGAGAAGAGGTTCATGTGCATTTTATAGTGCTGGTGAAAAGACGCAGTAAGTGATCAGTCTTCGACTGAACGAATGAAGTTTATTGGTTTCAGGTTTCAGACTGAACTTTGCTTTTTTCATTCTCAAGTTCTGAGCATTTCAGCACTAGAACACCAGATGGTTCGGGAACAGGAGGATCTGTCACCACAGCATTGCTTGACTTGGTTGCACTGAATGTGATTCCTGGGTTGGCCAGGAGGAAGTGCCGTCGCCACTACTGAAAGGCTTCTCGCTTAATGGAATTCTGCATTTTGATATGTTACCCTTTTGAACTTTGTGTGCGTGTTGGCTTTACATAATACATGGGCATTAGCATATGGAAGTGTTGTCATGGTGACGCTTTTCATGAGGCCTATAAGCTCGATCTCTGTATAGTTATGCAGCACGGCGTAACTAGCGTAATATTGTGAATAGTGTATACTTTACGAGAAATATGCCATTAATTTTTTTTCTATATTTAACCATTTATCATATTCAAAAATTTAGATATTTATTTTTTTTATGATTTGACTTATTACTCAAGAAACTTTAAGAATAACCGTATGTTTGTAAAAAACTTAAAATCAAACGAATAATCAAATATAGATCTAAAAGTTAATTACAACAAATAAAAAAACCGGAGAGAGTGCCTCGTGGTACGTTCCCATAAACGGTGAAATTGTCCATGCTCTATATCGTAAAATGGTACTAGATTTACAGGTGAAGTAAAAACAGAGGAAACTGTGTTTCTGTATCTGACCAAATCCAAATGTACTGAAGGTTTTCAGCTAGACATGCAGAACTAGCTTTCACAAGCCCAATTACCCATGACTAATCAAATCACTTCATCTTTTTCACTTTTTTTTCACCAGATGTTTTATGTCCCCTTTGCGTTGCAAAGTAACCAAAGTTATCATACTTTTTACCCTTCTACCCACTCTTTAACCAGCTTAACTAATCTGGACTGATCGTACAAAAAATGACCAGACCAGCTTAATACTAAACCTTATCACAGGCAATCCACCAAACCTGCTTCCATCAATGTCGTGGCACTTGCTTAGTGCGTGCGGTTATGTTAATACCTTATACGAGTTGAGTTGCTCTCACTTTCAGGGCAACCACTGCATCCTGCACCAAAACTGTCTCAGCTCTTTCTCTCTCTCTCCTTTTTCCTATTTCGCCATTAGTGGTGCTCACACCATTTTTGCCCCGTCACAAACTCGCTCACACTCACACTCTTCTCCATTATAGTTCTCCCGACAAGTCAGCGTGTGGAGAGAAAGAACAACCTGTGCAAATCTGCACATCACACCTGTACTGCACTAGTGCTTGCATGAACCCATTAAGCACTAGGTGATGATCATGTAGCCATACAAACTCATCGTCTATAATCCAAAATTTAAACTTTCAATTTTAAATTTAGAATTAATTTTAAGGTGTTTTTACTTAAATTTATCTTTTAGTCTTATCTATTAAATAATCAAGAATATATATATTTTATTTATAAATTATTTTTCGTTTATAAATATGTTGTTTAGTTTTTTCTGCGATAGTCATCATCGGTGTCTCTGCACTGCGCTAAAGCTTACTTAGCCTATAAATACCGGCAGCCTCAGGCCATCCGGCATCCAGGTGGTTGGTAAGCAAGCTCCTATACTGATCTGAATTACTGAGAGTCTGAGTCTTGGCATGGCGGCGAAGCGTGGACGGGCGGCGGTGGTGGTGTTGGCGGCGGCGGTGATGGTGGCGGCGGCGGTGCTGTGCGGGGCGGGGGCGGAGGCGGCGTGCGACGCGATGCAGCTGACGCCGTGCGCGGGGGCGATCATCGGGAACGCGGCGCCGACGGCGGCGTGCTGCAGCAGGATGAAGGAGCAGCAGCCGTGCCTGTGCCAGTACGCGCGCGACCCCAACCTGCAGCGCTACGTCAACTCCCCCAACGGCAAGAAGGTCATGGCCGCCTGCCGCGTCCCCGTCCCCACCTGCTGAGGCGAGGCGTCGGGGCCCCACCTGTCATCGACCGCCGCGCCGCGCGCCTGGCTGCACTTCGTGTCTTGCTGCTATACTATTCGTCTTGTGGTTTTTATTACTGCCATGCCTGCTCTCTGTATTGTATTCCACTGCGCGTCTACCATGAATAAAGGCAGAAATGTAATGGTGCGATGTTACATTTGTCCATGTGAGCAAAGGTTTTTCTTTTCTACGTGTAAATTTCATAAAACATATGGTTTTATGAAATAAGTTTCAGAAAACTAAATATGAGTAATAAAATTGCAGGTAAAATTATTTGACACATTATATATATAAGTAATAGTCATCTAATGTTAATTATTTTATTTTTCTATAATACTAAGTTAAATTGGTTGGTAGTGTAGTTTTGAGAAACTCTTGTACCATAATATCCAAAGTTGCCTGCCATGCATCAAAACATGTGTGGTTTTTTACAACTTAGACCATGATATATGGTCTTGTAAAATGTACTCCTTTTATTTTGTAATTTTTTATTTTAAAATTGAACGAAAAAAGAATGTATTTTCATATCGATACTTTTAGCTACATCCCCTGTCTAGCATGGCCAACAGCGCCACGCCGGCTATACCATTTCAACTGGCATAGTAAGGATTCCGTGACGTCAATCTAACTTCAGGTGGGATGGCTACGTAAGATTTAGAGGGTGACTGTTTGGTTTACTCATAAAAAAACCAAACAACATATTTATAAATAAAAATATTATATATATGTGTTCTTAACAAAGACCAAAAATAAGCAGCAATAAAAATCTCAAAATCTACAACAAACTTAGGTTGAAAATTCAAATTTTGGTTTATAAACATAAGCAGGAGTGAAAGGATGGAGCTTTCAGATTTGGCAGCGGAGTTAGGTGAAGTTTATTTTTAAAATTAAAAAAATGTAAAGGTTTGCGAAATAAAAAAGTTCATGGGCTCATGACTATGTGATGATGGAAAAGAGATGGGCCGGGGATGCGTAAAGCTCACGTAGGCCCGACAACTCCTTACGATCCTTTCAGGGCCCAACCTGCATAGGAAATCACTTCAGTGGAAACACCGTGCTTGGGCCTAATTTACATGGGCCGCACGTCAGGGCAGCGATGGCGTCATCTAGGCCCAGTTAGGCGCGTCAGTGGGCCGTCGTTGCTCTGTGAGGCTGTGTGTGTGAGCGCTGCTCCTCTTTTTTATTTTTTTGCATCACCTGTCCTGCTGTCACCCGTCCATAATCGATCCAACGGCTGAGCGAGAAACTAGAAGCGCTGTTTACAGTAACCACTTCAACTTTGTGCGGATGAATGAGAAATTATAATATGCAGGTTATTGACAGAGACAGAAAAAATACTCTGTTTTTTATACGATGTTGTTGACTTTTAAATTTTAAATTTATGTTTGACCGTTTGTTTTATTCAAATATTAATTTTATAAAAATATGTAAAACTATAAGTCATTTTTAAAGTTCCTTAGTAATAAATTAAACCATACCAAAATAATTAATAATTATATATTTTCTAATAAGATATATGGTTAGACATCGAAGAAAATAACAACATCGGATAAAGAAATAGAGGGAGTACATGAACATGCTCCGGATGTCGGGGAAGAGCCTCGAATATCACATTAAGAAGAATTATGAGGCTGTATCTTTTATATAACCCTGTAGATAAGTATTTAAAAAGGTGCATCGTGTGATGTGTTTTATTATTAGAAATTTACAACCGTGCTATTATAATTATGTAAAGTTGAACATATGTCATTCGTATCTCACTGGTACGTGGAACACACACCTTGTAAAATGAGTCAATGACATATCTCCAATTTAACAAAATTATAATGGTAACCTTGTAATTTTTCCTTTATTATTTCTGCACAAAATCTCGATGCAATCTGGTGGTCCAAAGATCAAATGTTACTGTTCAGTTATAATATAGCTACACTTGAAAGCTTTCCATAAAAAAAAACTTGTGACAAGTTTTTTAGCTTTCCATTAGAGAAATTACAATATGGTGTTTTTGCCTTGTCACTTTAGTGTTCGACAAAATTGTATAGAGAAATTACAATATATTGTTTTAGCCTTCCATGAAAATTACAACCGAAGCTCTGTCACTGTTCATACTTGTTTTGGTCCTCTTTTTTTCGAAACATTTTTGTCTGTTTAACGACCTAATGTAAATCGACAAAAATGTAAACACATAACTCAGCACGTAATTGTAAGTGCAACACTACCTGAAAGCTAGTGACATGACCTTAATTTTCAACCAAAGTTCTGGACCACAATGGCAATAAAACGTAGTACGCTGTCATAGTGTCATCTTACTCTTCTACTTCCATTTTTCACGTCAAACTAGCGCCTCGGTCTTTTCGTTTTTGCCATATAAGCTATAATTTAATTTTAAAATTAATTTTAAGGTTTTTTATTTATTTTTAGATTACTAAAAACATGTATATAAAAGTTTTATTAACGAATTATTTTTTGTTACAAATATACCATTTGAAACTTTTCTTTGAAAAGGCGCAAAGATGACCCACAGACCTGCCAAATCAACTGGTAATTAACTTAGGTCGAAACGATGATACATGCTCTCGTCAGCCATGCTAATACTACAAGCTTCAGTGAATCAGCGATCATTCTTGCTGTTGCTTGCCGTCAAAAAGAAAAGGTGTCCCCTAGCTTTGAGCCTCTGATCAGTTCGCATGCATCGGCTCTAGCTACGTGTAAACTCCACAGCGTCATGCCGCTCGAGACTTTCCTTGAGCACCCAGCTTTTGCCTGCCATCATCTAGCTTAGCTTCGTCGGGTCTGAATCCACTCATGATGAACTCTGAATCTCTCCCCGTTCCACTAACACCGCCCACTAATTAACAATCGCCAGAAAAATGTTTGATCCGCTCGTACACGCAAAGGGACGAACACGTCGCCGCTGTCCGCGAGATCGATCGATCGATCTCCTCACCTACTGCAACCCTCTGCGCGATGCCTATAAATTCGCCGGCGATCGCTCGCCGTCCATTCAGCCACCAGCAGCTTGCTCTTGCTGTACTGATCGATCAGTGACAGTGATCACTGACGACGAGCTAAGCTAAGCTAGAGCTGAGCTGAGATAAGGTTTTTGCAGTATGGCGGCGAAGGCGTCTGCGGTGCTGGTCCTGGTGGTGGTGGTGGTGGTGGTGATGGTGGCGGTGGCGAGCGGCGGCGCGGAGGCGGCGACGTGCACGCCGACGCAGCTGACGCCGTGCGCGCCGGCGATCGTGGGGAACGCGCCACCGACGGCGGCATGCTGCGGGAAGCTGAGGGCGCACCCGGCGAGCTGCTTCTGCCAGTACAAGAAGGACCCCAACATGAAGAAGTACGTCAACTCGCCCAACGGCAAGAAGGTCTTCGCCGCATGCAAGGTGCCACTGCCCAAGTGCTGAGCTGCTCGATCGGCCATGGATCATCTTCTCACACGCACAGGTCGATCGTCACACGTGCCAAGTACAGCAGTAGAACGTACACCAAATGGCATGCATGGTTTCTTTCCTGGCTGCCATATGGGTGTCAGTTTAAGTACGAATAAAACAAGGTCGAGTAACTTGGACAGTGTCTCTGTGTTTAAAGTTTCAGAATAAATCCAGGCTCTGTAGGTGCTTGGTGTGTTATGAGCTTTGCTCTGCAAACTTGATGTGCCAACATCTCTACAGCAGAAAAATGCTACAGAAATAAATGTGAGACCGTTTTCTGTTCAAGTCCCCATTGCACTTTTGTGCTTTTGAATTTCAGTCATACAAGATCATGGAGCCACACAGTTAGTTACACAGTACAGGTTAATCTTGTTCTTCTGTTAAATGATGTTAGCTCAAGAAACTTTGTGGTGGAATCTGCAGATCATCTGCAGAGCTCTGTAACATTTCAACCACTCTAGTCATCGACGGCCGATTGGTAGGCAGTAGTTGTATGCACCACAGACCGACAATTATCATCTTTCTTACGAGAACAGAGTTGTCAGGTCTGATTTCACTAGAACTGGCACAGTACTCCTCCATATGTTCATAAATCCACTGAGGGAAATACTTGCTGCTGACATCTGCACTGGTGGCATTTATGTTCTCTCTTGCTCCAACCATCTCAAGGATCACCATCCCATAACTGTAGACGTCAGACTTGCTGCTTGCCTCTCCAAATTGCTTTGAGAATACCTCAGGAGCAATGTAACCTATTGTTCCTCTTGCACCATCAATAGAGATGATACTCTCTTTCTGCATGCACAACTTTGCCAATCCAAAGTCTGATATCTTGGGACAAAATTCTTGGTCTAGTAGGATGTTGTGAGGTTTAATGTCAAAATGCACAATACGAGTATTGCACCCTCGATGGAGATATTCGAGTCCCCGAGCAATGCCAACTGCAATATCAAACAGTTTGTCCCAACCAAGTGAATCTTTTGCTGCAGAGTTTGGTCTGAAAGCAAATCTTTCTAGTGATCCATTAGGCATGTACTCATAAACTAAAGCCCTCTTTGATCCCTGAATACAGTATCCCAACAAGGTGACGACATTAACATGAGAGGTTCTGCTGATGCTTGCTACCTCATTCATGAATTCTTGCCCATTATCCTTGCAAGACTTGAGTAGCTTCACTGCAATTGCTTTGCCATCTTGCATCTTGCCCATGTAAACAGTACCAAAGCCACCTTGGCCTAGCTTGTGGCTGAAAGATTTGGTCATTGTCTTCACTTCTGAATAAGAATATCTCTTCGGATGTTGAGCTTCATGCTTTTGCAAGAAAGACTCGATGTTTGGTGTTTCTTTAGATCCTCTTCTCCTTGACATGATTCCATGAAACTTCTTGCCACACAATGCGGCCATCAGAAGCAGAGACACAAAAATTGCACCTGAAACTACAACTGCAGTAGTATTTTAGGAGTACATGTCTGGTACTTGGGATAATGGAATTACTCGCCTCTTTTCTCAATTGAAAGATGAGTAATTTTATATTCCTTGAGTAGGTACTGAGAGGTGTCAAAGTTTTACACTGAAATTTTGGTACCCTTTGGTATCTTATCAAGAACGGTAAAACTACTATTGAAATATGCATGGTCCTGTGATGGTATCAAGCAAAAGTGGTGCCCCCCCCCCTTTTTTTTTTGGCCAAAGACATATTGTGAACACAACTTCTCCGTATTAATATGAAGCTTTAAGAAGGTAGAACCAGGATACTAATCACTGGTTCTGCATCAAGTATTGTGCAAAAGAGGATGAGGGGTTTTTTTTGCATTGATATATTTTTGTAATTTTACTACATTGAAGAAGGTTTGTTTTTACCGCATTCATATATGTAAGATTTTTTAGTTCATATCCATTTCATTGCAGCAAAGACTAGAAAAAGGAGGGCAGCGTTTCATATATTCTTTTTTAGGTCTTATAAAAAATTCAGGAAAAAGACTATATATATATATACCTGTTACAATTGTGATTGCCCTTTTTCTCGAGGCCTTCATTCCTGCAAAATCAAGAAACAATTGTAATGTTCGTCGGTCTTGGAAAGGAAAGAAAAGAAAAGAAACAAGGGGCATTTATAAATTTACCACTATTTCTTTTCTATTTTGTAAGGATGCTAGTACCAAATAACAATTCTAGTGATATTTTTGCAATAACAATTCAAAACCGTGGTAAATGTGTAATTGCTCCAAGAAAATAATTATAAGTACGCACAAATCAAGTCCAGCCTCAGCAATTAACAATGTCAGTTATTTTTTTTACTACAATATTTCCATTAAGAATTCATAAGAAATGAATACCAATGGACTCTTCCGAAACAGAAAAACAAACATCACAATAGAAGTGTATCGGTACGGATCTTCTGTTCAATCTTAATTAATTGAATAACGTACGGTAGCCTTAATGCATAGGGTACCTGATGAAGAAGAGGAGGAGCATGATCCAATGGCCTGACCATATGAGCAGTAACATGTTTGGTCGCTAGGAAAGCTGCTGTTAAACCCACACTGCCCTCCAGAAGCCTTACAGTCACTACACCACCCCAGTCCAGCCTTCCACCTCACCGTGAAACCGCCTCTTATCACATCCCCAAGTCTAGAATTTCCAGCAGCTAAGGAGGCTGCCATGGTCAAGTTGTATGGAACAGCAATCGTTGAGCTGCATGATCCCAGAAGATCCGATTCCAGCGAGTCGTCCTTGTTCTTGTGCAGCCTGTAGTAGGAGCTTCCCCCGGAAATGCACGACACAAGATCATAGATAGAAGGCAGAGAGGATAGATTGGCGGTGCAGTTGACGTACGCCGTCAAGAACTGGTCGCGATCTGTGTACATGAACTTGGCCTCGTCGATGGTGGTGTTGTGGTAGAGATACGGACATGTCTCCTGGGGCTGAGGCTGATTTTGGTCGATGACCACGAGAATCTTGTTGCCATAGTCGATAGCCGTAACCTGGAACGCGGTGGAATTCATGTAGATCATCAGCTTGCCGTCCGTGTTGCAGACGAGACGGTACCCCGGGTAAGAGCAGTAGTCCGGACGACGGCCGACTCCGCTCGCCGAGAAGGGGTAATCGACGTCGAACTGGAGTGATCCGCAGCTGTAAGGAGCTGGGGCGCAGCTCGTGTACCTGAAGTAATCATCGGATTCTTGCACAGAAAGTGGCACTGGCGACAGTAGCAGGATGATGAGGAATGGTAGGAAAAGCAGACGATGCATTGGTTTGCTCTCAAGGCTAATTTCGTTGCTTGATGAACTGAGATCGAAGGGGAGAAAGAGCAGGAGTAGCTATAGCAGAACCAAGATGCACTGACGATGGAAAATAGTTGTATAATACTTGTACTGTGCTAAGCGCGTGATGTAACTCCATACTACAGGTCAAGAGAGATTGACTGAGTCAACACGGCCAACAGAAAATCGCGACCGGAAATTGACCTGATGTGCTGAGTCGTGGTTAGCACTTAACATATTACCCTCGAAGTACTGCGTATAAAGCTGGAATATATAGTACTCCGACAATTTCATATTATAAGTATTTTAAGCTAGAATATATATAGTACTCCGACAATTTCATATTATAAGTATTTTTTAGGTTAATCTATCCTAAGTCAAATATTGTCTAGTTTAATCAATTTCATATAAAAACATATTAATACTTTAACATAAAATAAATATATTCTTTACTCCTATAAATATTCTCAATTCTCAATAATGGTGCCTGGTGTCGTGCATGTTATGATCCAAACCCCTAGCATAAAAGGATAGACTTCGACGGAGCGAAGCGAAGGCCCGTCGCCGGGAGGCTTAGGCCCGACGGACTCAATGGATTTTAAGGTTTCACCATATATATATATACCTCTGGTAAACGTCGTACATATATATACCTCTAGTAAACCGTCGTACGACGTTATAACCAGGGTTCGCAAAACCGCTGTTACCGCGGCGGTAACCGTGGTTTTCGCAGGGTCCGCGGGGAGACGGGATCGGTAAGCCACGGTAACCGAGTTTAAATTTGATGAGAATTTAAAAAATTTGAGAAAAATTAATAAAAAAATATATGTTGTATATGTTGATATATAATGTAGTTTTTTCAAAGAAATTCATGAAAAAAAATATTTCTGGCGTAATTAAAAATCATAAACAAGAATTTCGGGAAACAAAATTAAAAAATAGCATATTGCAAATAATATTTCATAGGAAGATGGTTAATAATATTTTGTTATTAAGTCATTATTAATTTACACTAGACACTAGGGTACATAATGTTAAAATACAAATATATAACGATAGATATATGGAAAATATGTATGGAGAAAAATTATACGTGCACTTTACTAACAATTGGTAGTAGGTATAGTTGTGATGTATCAATCAAAATGAAGTTGTTACTTGTTATTGGTGTGAGTTATTTGGTGAAGGATGATATGAGTCATACCACGGTGTATGTTTGTATGTTGCAATCAAGAATTTAGAAAATGTCATGAAAATTTTCTTGTTTTCCCTAAAACATGTTCTATTTTCCTATTTTTTCTATGTCACAACTCACAAATATAGTCACAAAATATTTTTCTATTTTTCATGTATTTTTTAAGATTTTTTTAATGTTTTTTTCATTTAACATCAACCTCCGCGGTTTCCTCGCGGTAACTGTGGTTTCGGCTAAAAAACTGCGCGAGAAATCAGGGTTTCCGCTGTTCTCATGCGTTGTTTCAGCACGTACTCATCGAGGTTACCGCGCGGTTTTGAATTCAATTTTTTTGTTTTCAAATTTGTTGCGGTTTTTACAGTTTTTGCAGTTACCTTGTGGGATCCGTGGGAGCGCGGTACCGCGGTTTTCGTGGTAAAAACGGTAAGGGGGACCGTGATTGTAACTTTATCTTGATATGAAGATATTTTGTTGACTGACGCCCGTGGTTTTTTCTCTCATATTTTAGAAGCATTTTCTACGTTAAATCTTGTGTATTTTGTGATTGATCTCTGTCGTTTCTAACAGCTGGAAGCACTAAATCCGCCACCCACCCCATGATTGTTTTTAAAGATAACCATAGAATTCTCTCCTAATTTTCTATTTTATCGTAGGAGGAAACAACTGTGCAATAAACAAACCATAAATGTAAATGTAAGTATGTGTCGTAATTAAGAGGTGATATATGTAAAAAAATAATATTAATAATATGCTAATAATATTTTTAATAAAATCATGGGTGTCAACATGCTAGTATAAAATTATATTCAATAGTGGATTTAACAGAAGTATTTTTTGTCATGTATGTTAGTAATTATTTATATAAGTTTAATTAAACTTAATAAGATTTAAATTATGACAAACATAAATTAAGAAGCAAATTTACAGTACTTAGAAGGTATCCGGAGATGCTAAAATTTTAGTGTAAAATTTGATACTTCTTGATAGGTACTAAAAGGTACCAATTCTACGCTAAAATTTTACTCTCTGCACTTACTTAAATACTATAAATTTGCTCTAAATTAAGATATGAAACGGGGGCAGTAAAAGTTGTTGAAGCATGAAGGTTAGCTTGAGGGTACGTATGGTTTGGGTGAGCAGTTGATCATCGAGCAAGACGAGCATCACCGATTTCAACCGCGTTGTATTTATCTGACGGAATATTTGATCCGGTCAAGTTTAGCGACTTTTAGCAGCATCTACAACTCGTCGGCATGCTCAACGACGTCAAACATCGGGTTTCCGCCACTGCTGCCCACAGTTCGTCGGTTCGCATGCTTTTCTTTCTGTATTTTATTTTCTGTGTTCCAGTTCCTACCAATAGGATAGGACAGAGGAGTATGCGGGGAAAGACAATACGGTAATATTGTCATTGTTCTACCAAACTGACCTGAAAATGAGTTAGATTTGAAGATTTTTTGGTGTTCCCAATGACTCTAGCCGGTTAAAATAGAAGGATTGTTAGCGTTGAAGAAGATTTAGAGAGAGCATTATTTTGGAACAGCTCTCGATACGATATTTTTGCGACTTGATTTTTGGCTATCTCATCCTTAAGGAGGTATCATAAGGTACCACTATTTACTTTCTATGTAAAGTTTGATATCTTCTAGTATCAGATACCAAGAGATATCAAATTTTATATAGAAAACAGTGATACCTTCTGATACATTCTCAGGGATAGTAAAATTGCTCATCTCTTAGAGATGCTCTTATGGGCAAAATATCCTGGTATTCATA
This sequence comes from Oryza brachyantha, assembly GCF_000231095.2. Classification (NCBI taxonomy): domain Eukaryota; kingdom Viridiplantae; phylum Streptophyta; class Magnoliopsida; order Poales; family Poaceae; genus Oryza; species Oryza brachyantha. Next base: position 18,154,330 of record NC_023167.2, read on the forward strand.
GTTCATGCAGTCTCTATATCCAATTTTACAGTTAGAGATGAATTAAGCTCCTCGTATATTGAGGAGTCAAAATGGACTTTGTCTATAAATCTATGCCAAAAAGCATGTCCAGGCATCTAGCCCAACTCTTGTGTGTAATTTCCCGGTTCAAGCGACCCAAAATACAAGTATGGGCTATAATATCTAGCAGGTCCTCCGTTTGTGTCTAAGTTCGATCAAGTTGAGCTTAACTCAACTGAAAAAGCCCAAGCCCGACCTGATCTAACCATGTACCGAGCTAGGCCGAGGCCTACATATTAAAGCCCAAAATGCCCAAAAATCATGAAAATCCCGAGAAAACTTGAAAAAAAAAACTGACAAAGCCCATGCCCGCTTTTCCCATGGATTATCGATCATGCTCGAACATTTTTTGACCGGGCTTTCTCTAGGCCCGGTCCGAAGTTCGGTTGGGCCCAGGGTTTGAACATGACTAGGGCCGAGTTTGGCTTGGGGTGTTAGTTAACTTACCCTAGCGCGAAAAACGTAGTAATAGATTAATACATGATTAATTAATTATTGATTATTAAAAAAATGTAAAATAGATTAATATGACTTTTTAAAACAACTTTTCTATAAAAATTTTTGTAAAAAATACACCGTTTAGCGGTTTGGGAAGCGTGCGCACGGAAAACAAGGTGGATAAGTTAACTAAGGGAGGGGTGGCGAACGCGGCCTAGTCGTGTTTAAATGTGCCTTTAGGATAGTGAATGTAACCTTTCATCCCGACAGACAAACACATGGTTGCTTATCATGCGATTAATTAGATATTATCTATAGAAAACTTTAAAAAGAACTAATACGAATTTTAAAGCAATATTTTCTAAAAGACAATATCATTTCAGTTCGAAAAAAGTGAACCCTAAAAATAAGAAAGTACTACCTCTGTTTTATTCCTTTCGTTCCATATGACAAGACTTTTTGGCCTTGGCTGGATTTATATGCGTGCTAAATACAGAATATGTACATTGATACATAATAAATATAGACAAATATATAAAACATATACATTGGTACGTGAATAAATCTAGACAAAACCAGATAATCTTATAATATGGAACATATGGAATACAATGTAAGACATTGAAGCATATGTTTATATAGATGCTATTGAATCTACACATATAGATAGATATAAGTATAGCTAAAAGTATTATAATGTAAAACAAAAGAAGCAGAAGCTGGGAAAGGATCGAGTAGCAGTTGCATATACAATAAGTGAGGTATGTGTTCTTCAAAAACTGTCACGTTGCATTTATGCTTATGTGAATGAGAGAGAAAAATAGGAGAAAAAACATGCGACAACACAGATCCCAAGATTCTATGCGTATAAGAGATGATTATATATATTAATGATATAATATATACTTTTGTGTAACTATTATACAAATTAGCTCTATATTTGCTCTCGATAATACGGAAATTTTTAGAGCTAACTAAGAACGCATGTGTTTCCGACCGGATTGAGTTACCTTGCCAGACCATGCGTGCTACGACCGGTGCAATGCTAGGAGTACCGTGCACTTCATGGTCGGCGGGGAATTTCTATCAGGATGCAGAAACATACAAGGACAAACGTTTTAGCAGTAGCACTAACTAAAACGAACGGACTACCAGAAACATGTTGTTCTTTTCCGGTCTACAAGTCAAGAGACGATCAGTTCATCTTCAAGCCCGTGGTGTGAGTCGTGAGTGACCTTAAGTTTGGCAGAACATGTACATGTTGAACTTGGAGAGCTGTGCCTGTGGTGACTAAATTTTTGGCTGTTCATGTCCTACCTACAAGAATTTCTCAGAATTAATTCCCCGGTTAGGGAAAAAATGGAGTGGTCAAATTAAAGTATAAGATTATTCTTGTAGAATTTCCTCTTGTTCACTCTTCGTGCGACACATTGCGCGTACGGTAGGCTGGACCTGGACTGACCAACTGATCCTCTGTTATGAGCACAGGGAAAAAAATAAAAGAAGGAAACCTCTGTTATTCAACCCGAATCTAGCATACTTTTTGTGAGATTTCATTTCTTAAAGAAACATTTCTATTATCTAAAATAGCAATTTTATAGTTCTTGAGTAGGTACTGAGAGATATTAAAATTTTAGTGTAAAATTTGGTACCTCTAATACCTATGTACCAATAGGTACCAAAATTTTAGTATTAAAATTACTACAAAATTCTCAATAACTATAAAAATTGTAACGGCAGCTGAGATTGGTAACAAACCAAATAAAAAGCACCTGGGTTATTCAAAAGATGGCGGCTCAAAACCTTTCTCACACTTTAGCATGTTTATAGTTTTGTAAAGAGCATTTTATTTCACACCCGGACCGGAAGTCTGGAGATGATGTTTCCTTTCCTTCGTGTTATAAGCAATGAGAGTCATAAAAGACAACGCGAAAGATTTTCAACAACCTCGTATTTTCGCTTTTATTTATACTTATAAACTAAAATTTAAATTTTTAGTTTTAAATTTGATGTTCATTTTGATGTTTTTTCATTATATTTTGTTTTCAGCTTTGCTTTTAAATTGTTATAAAACATATATATATATATATAACTTATTTTTTGTTTCTAAATATATCGTTTTGTTTGTTTAGAAAAAAAAAACAACCGATGAGAGGACTTGAATTCTGAAAGCGAGTTAGCATGTTTATTTGCCGTGAAAACGATAGCACGACGCGCATGCAACTGCGCAAGGCGGACGACGACGGCACGAGGTCGTCGGCCGGTGGCGACCCAACTGCCCCCTGCTGCAACCAATCCCGCCCCGCCACGTACCCCCCAACCACTTGCCCCTCGGCTCACCAACACCAGCACACACCAACCCTCTCTCTCTCAGGTCATAGTCGCGCTCGTGCAGCACAAGAAGTTTTAGTAGGACTCGGATAGTTCGCTAAGCTAACACGATGCGTAAAGCTCAAAATTTAATTACGCAGCCGGTGGTGTAAGCAGCCATGGCGCCACTCCTCAGCTTCCACCTCCTCGTCGCGTTCCTCGTCGTCGTCGCCGGCGGCACGTACGACGACTCCGTCGTATGCGAGAGCCCGACCCCGTGCGGCGACCACGTCGACGTCAAGTACCCTTTCTACCTCGCCAACGCGACGGGGGCCGCCAGCCGCTGCGGCGGCTACCCGGGGCTGGGCGTCATCTGCGAGGACGACGGCGCGCGCCGCCGCGCCACCCTCCGCCTCGGCGACCACAACTACACCGTCCTGGAGATCAACCACGCCAACCACACCGTGACGGTGGCCGACTCCGACGTGCTCGACGCCGGCGGCGGTGGCAGCGACTGCCCGAGGGTCAAGCACAACGTCACGCTCCCGCCGGTGCTCACCTTCCCGGTCACCAACAACGACAGCATCTCCTTCTTCCTCGACTGCGACTTCACGGGCGCCATCGTGCAGCCGCCGGACATCACGGAGATCAACTGCACCGGCTTCGAGCGAGCGCCCGGCGCGGCGCCGTCGTTTCTCGCCCCGCGGCCAGACACGCCGGCGGGGGAGTGGTTCAGGGCGTGTAGGGAGGTGTTCGTCGCGCCGGTGATCAGGGACTGGCTCCTGAGCAAGGAGTACTACCCGACGCTCCGGGATGGCGGATACGGCGGCGTGCTGAGGCGAGGGTTCCAGATGAGCTGGGACCCGACGGCGGGGCAGTGCTACGTGTGCGAGCAATCCGGCGGACGGTGCAGCTACGGCGGCGCCCAGAACGACTTCCAGGGATGCTTGTGCTCCGATGGCCACGTGCGCAACCTGGTCTGTGGTAAGTAGCCAAACCAACTCTGGCACGGTTACTCCCTCCATTTCATACTGTACCACATTTTAATTCCTTTTCTAAAGTTAAACTTTTAAAGTTCAATTAAATTTATAGTACTAAATTAGTTTTATTAAATAGATCAGTGAATACATTGTGAGAATATATTTGTTTTACGTTGAAAATATCACTATATTTTTTCTATGATTTTGGTTAAACTTAAAGAAAATTTGATTTTGAAAAAAGTCATAACATCTTGGAAGGAGCAGTATTTTACTTTGACAGTGTTTCATATCGCATTTTGGCATCCCAAGCGAACTGATAAATGCCTGTTGTAAGAAATTTCATGGTCCTTAATAAATTTACCAAAATTTTAACGTTAAATATTAGAACTTTCTCTCTAGGTACGTATAATACCTAGATGTTCTAAGTATTTAGTTTCTTTACTATTTTTAAAATAATATCTTGAGAAGCCATATTTTTTTTAAATATTCGATACTTCTATGTATTTTTAGGAACAGTAAAATTTTCTTCGATTTTTTTCAGTAAAAAGATATGATATCTCTATGTACCATTTTAAGGTAAAAAACTTCAATTGTTATTTAGGTTAGGGCTCATTCGGAGTATAGTAATTTTACGGGTTTTCACAAGAAAAGTTCTACTAGTATAGATTTTGACAGGCCAATATTTGTGCCAAATTCCACCAAATATCCTTACTAGTTTTAAATGGGATCAGTGCTACAGGTTGACATATGGGGCTGCACATCGGCCACGTGTCAGCCTGTACAAGATCTAGGCTCTACTAGTTTAGCTTTAGGGCCTGTTGGATACTCTCATTCCCATTTTTTTTAATCCATGTTACATCAAATGTTTATACACTAATTAGAAATATTAAATATAGATTATTAATAAAACTCACCTCATACTCTGAACTATTTCGCGAGACGAATCTATTAAGCTTAATTAGTCCATGATTTGCGAATGTGATGTTATAGTAAACATTTGATAATCGTGGATTAATTAGGCTTAAAAATTATCTAATGAAATAGCTTTTATTTATACAATTAGTTTTATTATTAATTTATATTTAATACTCATAATTAATGTCCAAACATCCGATGTGATAAAGGACTTAAAAAAATCCCTAGATCTAAACAGCCACTTAGACAAGCCATTCTGCCAGGGTCTACTGGTTGGACGGTGAGGAGGTGAGGAGGCATGGAAAACCAAATCCATCCAGAAATCTCGCTTCTTCAGCAGATGTTACATTGGTAATTTAATTGTGAAAACACTGATCAGTAGTCACACCTGATGGGTAGCTTTTCCGGGAGCAAGGCGAAGGTTCTGACCTGTGACCCAGTCCAGCGAGCCGCGAACCATTGTAATCTGGCGGCGTGAGCCAAACGTGATTGTCCATTGTCCACACAAAAAGACGCCCAAATGTTTTGACTTCATCAACTGCTTTGCCGGAAATTTCCGTCCGGCTGAGTTGCCACGGAAGGAGAAAAATAACCAAGAACCATTTGAATATAAACGGCTCTAGATGACTCCTGACGCCATGATCTGCTTTGCTTTGCCTCCTCTGTTCTTCGCAGCCGTCCTATCCTGACCGTGACTGAACCGACGTCTTCTTAAGTAGTACTCCAGTACACATTGATAGCATTTCTCACCCATACATCTACGCAGCCTGCCAGGCAGCTTATCATCCTCCTCCTCCTACTCCTCTCCCGTTTTCTTTTGCTCTTCATCACCATCATCAGTTCATCACGCCTTGGAGCAGAACAAGCAGATGCATCCCCTGTATGCGTGGCCTTTTCTCATCCCCCTTCTGCTCTTGCCGGTGCCACCTTCTGTGCAAGAATCCGATGATTACTTCAGGTACACGAGCTGCGCCCCAGCTCCTTACAGCTGCGGATCACTCCAGTTCGACGTCGATTACCCCTTCTCGGCGAGCGGAGTCGGCCGTCGTCCGGACTACTGCTCTTACCCGGGGTACCGTCTCGTCTGCAACACGGACGGCAAGCTGATGATCTACATGAATTCCACCGCGTTCCAGGTTACGGCTATCGACTATGGCAACAAGATTCTCGTGGTCATCGACCAAAATCAACCTCAGCCCCAGGAGACATGTCCGTATCTCTACCACAACACCACCATCGACGAGGCCAAGTTCATGTACACAGATCGCGACCAGTTCTTGACGGCGTACGTCAACTGCACCGCCAATCTATCCTCTCTGCCTTCTATCTATGATCTTGTGTCGTGCATTTCCGGGGGAAGCTCCTACTACAGGCTGCACAAGAACAAGGACGACTCGCTGGAATCGGATCTTCTGGGATCATGCAGCTCAACGATTGCTGTTCCATACAACTTGACCATGGCAGCCTCCTTAGCTGCTGGAAATTCTAGACTTGGGGATGTGATAAGAGGCGGTTTCACGGTGAGGTGGAAGGCTGGACTGGGGTGGTGTAGTGACTGTAAGGCTTCTGGAGGGCAGTGTGGGTTTAACAGCAGCTTTCCTAGCGACCAAACATGTTACTGCTCATATGGTCAGGCCATTGGATCATGCTCCTCCTCTTCTTCATCAGGTACCCTATCACTATGTGTTTTCTTAAATTACCAAAGTTAGGGAGATCAATGTTGGTATTAAGGCCATTCCTTAATTATTTTGTTCTGATCAGGACAACTATCTTGAAGGTGCTCTGTTTCTGCTATTTTGGGTCATGTGGTTTAATCAGTCTGGGTGACCTCATCTTAGACAAGTTAGGATAGTGAGTGGCGATTTTCTTTGCTTGGATCTATGAGTATGCTTATTTTTTTAGGTGATCTTTTAATTACATATATATGAACCATTTTGACGGGGCCATGATCAACCTTTGATTTGTTTACCTTTGACATGGCTCAAATGACAAGTACTTGCTTACGTCGTGCAAGTCTACAAAATTCAGAAATACCTTGAATTAGTCTCTCTACTTGAATATAGAGTTATATCTTCTTTGATGTCGACATTTAACCTAACAGCACAACCAAAATTGGTGAGACTACGGGATTCTGGTACTATGGTTATTTACTTTTTAATTAGTTTTAATATTTGTATACTGAAAAGGATAAAAAACCAATGCTCAACAATGCAAGATAACATGTAAAAAATATTTCACTATTGATATATGCACTTAGACAGTAAGGATAACAAGATAATTATGTTGATAGATGGACAAGTGTTGGATTGTATGTAATATTAATTGATGGTACATCGGTACATTATTGGTAATTCTTCCCATCTCCGGTCGCATTAAGTCATTCCTATCTCTATTGTGTTATTTTTGTGGTTTTTTTGAGATAATATGCCAACCCTTCTCCCTTTGCCTTCTTTTGATACACTAGTTCAAACCCTAGATAAAGAAAGAATGGGGAGAAGAAATCCGATCTTTGTTTCTTCTTTTCCGTGCTAATTGGATCGAATATATCACTGGTTCAATAGATTTATATTGTTTACTACCGATTAGATCGATCCAAGTATTTACTCCATTGTTATAGTTTACAATAATTTTATTTAGTACCCTTGTCTCTCTGTTGATCAATGACCCATGTGGTTCCACCTCACTACCCTCTACGTATGTCGTATAAACAACTTATCGATTGCTGATGAGACATAGTAGGTGCATTGATACAGTTGTTTCTTGATTTTTCAGGACAAAAAATATCGAGAAAAAGGAAAATTATAATAGGTATATACTCCGTCATGAAAACTCTGCCTCCACTTTTTTTCCCTGATATCTAAATCCAGCAAATAGGATTGTTTTCTGAACAATTTTAAAGTTTTTGAGTAGGTACTAGGAGGTACCAAAATTTTAACGTAAAATTTAATATCTTTTTATACACTAAATTTTTGATACCTCCTCGTACCTTCTCAAGAACGGTAAAATTGATTGTTTTCTAAGCAGAGATCGTGTACTTTTCTGAACAACTATAACACCATTTGCAACTCCAATTCTAGCAACCTCCACTGTTGCCGGCGTCCTACTCGTCCTTTTCTTCGTCGTGTCCTTCTTGTACATACGTAAGAGAAGACAGTACAAGATGAGCTCGTCGTCGAGACTGCTCAAGTACACCACCACCTCCGGCGAGACGCCGCGGTCGAGAGGCAGCAGCGACAAGTTCATGGAGTCCGGCAGCAGCAGCAGCTTCCACTACCTGCAGACGCACCACTTCGCCTACGAGGAGCTGGAGGCGGCGACCGACGGCTTCAGCGACGCCAGAGAGCTCGGCGACGGCGGCTTCGGCACCGTCTACAAAGGTATATGTGCTAATGAATCTAGTCACGTATATAAAATATATACATTGATATGCATGAATCTGGATAAATCTAATTAAATGTTCAGGTGAGCTCCGAGATGGCCGCGCCGTGGCGGTGAAGCGGCTGTACAACAACAGCTGGCGGCGAGTGGAGCAGTTCGTGAACGAGGCGGCGATACTGTCCCGGCTGCGCCACCCGAACCTGGTGCTGTTCTACGGCTGCACGTCCAGCCGCAGCCGGGAGCTGCTGCTGGTGTACGAGTTCGTGCCCAACGGCACCGTCGCCGACCACCTGCACGGGCGCCGCGCGGCGGAGCGCGCGCTGGCGTGGCCACTCCGCCTCGACATCGCCGTCGAGGCGGCCGCCGCGCTCGCCTACCTCCACGCCGTCGAGCCGGTTCCGGTCGTGCACCGCGACGTCAAGACCAACAACATCCTCCTCGACGCCAACTTCCATGTCAAGGTCGCCGACTTCGGGCTCTCCCGCCTCTTCCCGCGCGACGCCACGCACGTCTCCACCGCGCCGCAGGGCACTCCAGGGTACGCGCCGGCGCCGCCATGCCATGGCTAGCTGATCGATGCTAGCTGCTGTCTCGCCGTCGCATTCCATCGATCGTGTCGTCGTCCTTACCGTGATCTTTGTGTTCGACGCGTGCAGGTACGTGGATCCGGAGTACCACCGGTGCTACCAGCTCACCGACAAGAGCGACGTCTACAGCTTCGGCGTCGTGCTCGTGGAGCTCATCTCGTCGAAGCCCGCGGTGGACGTGACGCGGGACCGCGACGAGATCAACCTGGCCGGCATGGCCATCAACCGGATCCAGAGGTCCCAGGTGGACGAGCTGGTGGACCACGAGCTCGGGTACAGCTCCGACCAGCCGACGAGGAAGACGATGACCATGGTCGCCGAGCTGGCGTTCCGGTGCCTGCAGCAGAACGGCGAGATGCGGCCGCCGATCAGGGAGGTGTTCGACGTCCTCAGGGGCATCCAGGAAGAGTGCAGGGCGGGGAAAGGCGGCAAGAGAGACGCGTCGCCATGCTCGCCGAACACCGTGCACGCGCCATGGGACAGCATGAGCACGACACCGAATACTAGCCAGTGACGTCTCCGTTGAGAGATTCGCTTGTTTTTAGGCCTACCGGTTGATGTAAATTATGCTATTCTTTTCATCTTTGAAACAGCAGAAATGAATGACGAAATGTACATAGAAACTTATAAAGTTGTGATTCCATTTGGCATGATGACCCAGAGTAGGTACAATAACAGTCTATAAGCCCGTTATAATTCTATAAACATATTTTAAGCAGACAAGAGAGAAGAGAAAAGCAGTGAGCTCCAGTTTTATAGTGAGCTATAGCACAGACTCTAAGACGTAAGAACAATTTTACAGTCTAACAAAAAGTATCTCGAGGTACCGGTACCTCATGGTACCAAATCATTTCTGATCGTTGGATCTAATAATACATCATATTCAGCTAGATCCAGTGTGGTGAGAAATGATTTGGTACCTCGAGATACTTTTTGTTATACGGAAGCAAATCTCAAGACGTAATGCGTGTATGATAGGTAGGACCAGGTACTAATAGTGTAGTATATTTTTATAGATAACTATTATATAAATTGACTGTTAAATTAATTATAGATGATTTGGAGCTAATAGTTAGCTATATTATTGAACTTGCTATAAGCAGTAGTAACTGATTCTCTTCATCTTGCAGTTTGCTGTTGGCTCTGAGACAACACCGAAAAGTTGAAGTAGGACATAAGCTCTGACTTCTGAGTAGAGGTTGCAGCCCATGGGCCAATGAAGCCTTAATGTGTTACAGGCAAGGCCCGCATTAGAGCTAACTGTCAAAGGCCTTGTAGTCCCCATCTCAACTGGGCCCATCTACTCATAACAGGAAAACATCTTCTCGCGTCAATGCGGCATCGGACGAAAAGGGATCTTCGGGCGCCCATTAATTATCACTAACACTTCATATATATAGAAAATTTGCATATATAACTTTATTATATATATATAACTGTGTATAATCTTTATTTTATATTTTTAAGAATATTCTATAATTATTTGTATACATAAAATTTCTAATGTAAAGATAAAACTTTATATATATCTATACTATTATAAAAAGCGGTAACGATTCTGCCGGAGAATTTGGTCCCTCCGTGATGATGTCAGCAATACATCATGATGATGTCATCAGCAGCAGCAACGTCCCTAATTTCTTTGTCTTCCGTGTATGTCTGCGCGACAAGTAGAGTCATATACTTAAGCTCAAGAACAAAGCAAGCAACAATGGCACAGTGGAGATGGCTCTCCTCCCGCAATCAATAAGTTCCTTGTTCAAATCCTAGGTCAGGCAACTCGGCTATTTATTTTTTTGGTGAATGAATATGATTGTTTAAAACAACTTTTCTATAGATAATAAAAAACGTATCAATAAATTAGTATATGGTTAATTATTAAAAAAATATAAAATAGATGAATATAATTTTTTAAAAGTAACTTTTCTATAGAAAATTTTTGTAAAAAATACACCCTTCGAAAATTGTGCGTGTGGAAAACGAGTGGAACTAGATATCGTATCAAATATTCCAACTCACAACAAGTAAGTTTCTTTAAAACCAATTGATATTAATTAATTATATCTACGGTAGTTTAATTTTCTAACATAAAGATAGCTAACAATTTAATTTATCAGCGAGCTATCTGGTTATCTTGTTTTCCTTTTTATGCGCACGTGGACGGATTCAGAATTACAGCTTCCGGTTTTAAAGGTCAGTATCATATACTACCAATCTCTATTAAATACTATTATTTAAAATAAGATGTCACCCTTGATTTTACATATGTAAAAATATTTGCAGGATGCCTATGAATACGAACAAAGAAAACATTTTTTAGCACATCTGTTGACGTATAAGCAGAACGAGGGTGAAATCAACATTCCTTACGGTGTACAAGAAATTCTTAAATGTATTAGCAATATTCAACAATAAAAATAGTTATTTAGTTATTTGATATTACTACAAACCTATGGTACACAGCAAAAGTCATGTGATCATCAATTAAATGTTTAATTCCCATTTTTGGCTGTACATGTTGAGTACAATTTACTACTTTCAATTATAAGCTTCCATTTGCAACAATTTACTATTCTCAAATATCCCGTTCCAACCTCTATTACTGGTATATTCTTTTGTTATTTGAAAATGTTGGTAGTTAATATCTCTCTTTATGACATTACATGTCAGCTATAATCTTTAAACAAGCATGGGTTAATTGAACATTTTTATAATTTTCTAAACTTTTGTTTAACCCCGTTGCAACGCACGGGCATTTTGTTAGTAAATATAAATTATAAAAAATATTATATAATAGATATGTTTACGGACGGGCGGGACCCGCCCGCCATCGCGTCGTGTGCGTGGTCGTGGTGGTGAGTGCACTCAGCTGGCTCGGGCGCGCGGCGAGCAGGCAGCAGGCGGGCGCGTGAGCGCCTCGTGCCGGCGCCCTTCCTGCCCGCACGGCGCGCGCTGCGACGGCACGGCGATAGCAATCGGCGATCCACGTACACACGTGTTTTAGATTAAGCATGTTTGGGTGCATCCCAAAGCAAATGAGATCATTTCTGCAGTACTGCTACTTCATCCAAAATAAATATATTGCGCTACATTCGTTTTATATTATAAGATTTTTTTAACCGTGTCTAAATTCATTAATTGATAAATATATATAACTTATATATATGTCTAAGTTTATTAGTATCCATATGAATCTACGCAATACTGCGAACTGAGGGAGTAACTTAAAATGGAGTTAATAGATTTTACTTTTGAGATCTTTCATCGTCGGGTGGGTAATTGGAATGTAGTTCTGAACCGAAACAACCATGCACGCAGCTCTCGGTGAAGATCTCAGTTAAGCGTATCAACCATACGTGCCTGGATCTGGATGCATGATTCAGGCTCGCATGACAGGTCATCTTGGAAATCAAGAAGAGGTCACCAGGCGGTTGTTCAAAAGGCCGGTAAAATTAAGGACAGCTGCAATTAACTCTCATGACACATTGACCTTAATTTGTCTCTCCCAGATCAAATTAACGATGCATGCACTTCGTTTTAATTACTTGCATACACGCAGCCACCTGTATGTGTCTATCTATCTGTCTAGTAGCTAGCTAGTGACTCACCACTTGGACAGCATGAACCCCTGCCTCCCACTACCAATGAATCATCCACAAATATCGAATGTGATGAGGAGCTGCCCACTCAAACCGTATCCACATATCTCTGACCTTTCCTTTCACGAAGGCATTCACATCTATGCATTCTACAGTTGCTTAGGTATGTAGGAGGCAGTTTTGTAAGTACACGGTTGTAGGTACACCCGTTACTTGCATGTCATCTAAATATTCATTAAAAAATATAAAAAAAATTTAAGAAGATAGTTTAATATGAGTTATTTCACTCCACCAACATGCAAATTTAAATTCAACTTCTATAAGTTGTAGCAAAAATAACAAAAACAATTATGAATATGCCTATACTTAGTATCAGTTTTGTTTGTTTTTTGCTACAACTTGTAGAAGTTGAATTTAATCTTGCATGTTTGTGGAGTGATATAACTCATATTAATCTATCTTGTCATATTTTTTGATGATTATTTAGATCGCATGCAAACACACGAGTATATATATACCCGTGTGCTAAAAAACCGTTTCCATATGTATCTATCGATATATATGATCTGACAACTTTGTGTTTTCATTGTAATTTTGGGTATTTATTGGTCATATTCCAGCTGGTGACTAAGTGTAGTCATACATCTATATCTGAAACTGAAACAACATGCAAATGTATTTGTAAACATGTATGTCAGTATGTGTGTGTGCAGCTTCAGATAACGAGACTGCAGACGCAAAGCTTAAGCAGATTACAGAATAACATATTCAGGGGATGCATGGGTGGAGAGCGCGCACGCCTCACGCCGCCTGGATAGATATATATACTCAATTCCATCCCACAATCTGGCGATGCGTACGTGATTAATTAAATATATACATATATCGATTGGAACTGAAAATGATGATTCACATTATAACTTTTTATTACATATTTAACCGTTTGTCTTATTTAAAAAATATATATTATAATTATTTTTTTATTGGATTTATAACTAACTATATTTTAAACATTACTTACATATTTATATATTTGTCTATATCTTTTAAATAAAACGTTAGATCAAACATGTATCAAAAAGTCACCGACCACGTTAAGGGAGTACCTGTCGAGTGGCGACACCATCCTTTCGGGACATGGAGGAGGCAGGCAAAACAAAGCTGCTGGTGCCTTAGCCTGCAAATCGACCGTCTTGTTGCGATCTGATGCTGCTTCCATTCTGGGAATTGTTTTCGTGCTTATCTCTTCCTGAAAGTGATCATGCTCTGAAATGTCATTGACTGAATGTTACGTACGTACGCTCTTCTGCATCGTTAGAGGTGACAGAGACCTGCGTGTCTGTTCCGATTAGTTTAGATTAAGATTAGATTATGATAGTACGTCCCGGCCGTTCGTTCGATTAACAACAGTTGGTGGTTTGCAGGTCAGAATCAGACCAGGAGACGATTTTTTACCGGATTTGCTCAGTGTCCCCGATTTCAGCTGAAAGTTGCTTCAAATAAGTTGATCGTTATCGTTAGATTTTGAGTTGAAACTGTCAAATTTTAGTTGCCCTGTTGCCCAAGAACATAACACTAACTATATATACCTGCATCTTTCTTTCAATTTCAAAATTAAATCATCAAGCTTGAAGAAGACGACTAATATTAAGTCAACTGCTTGCTTACCTATTGGTATACACTTTTTATGGCAAATTTACTCATACAATAGCTATAAATGCATATCATATCCTACCGTTAATATATAGTCCCATCTCAATTCTCTCGCGCGCCCGCACTATCTACAACTGGTTGCAGATGTATAACCTTAACCTACTTCTCTTTTCTCTTGTTTAACTCGGCAAAAATCTGAGAGGATAATATATATTGTGAGATTTGCTACTGATCATTTGCCAAAAATAAACTGATCCATTAGTCAATATTTGGATCTCTATTTGCAAACGAGAAATAATATGTGAATACAATTTTTATATGCGTATTCTTATCGATCTAAAAGTCTAAATAAACTGCGGTGAAAAAAAAACCCAAAATCAACTCCAAATTTAAGATTGAAATTTAAATTTTGGCTTTTAAATATAAGTATAAACAAAAAGACGGAGATGCTTTTCACCTCATGCCAGCGTGCGCGTCGAAAGTTGTCAATGGCCTCGACGAGTCCTATTTTCTTGCTAGCTTGCACCATCCTTCCTAACACTCCATTGTTATTCCTCGTCTCCAACGGATATCACCTGTTTTAAGTCCTACCAACTAAAGATCTGATATCCCAATGGCCTCGCTTTCTACGCAGCCTCACCACTCCCTTGCTCATCATCTGCATATTCCAACCATCCATATTCAATTTTTTATCGCCTCGGTCATCTCCTATAAAGTTATTATCGCAATTCCCTTACCACCTCTAACCCTAAAACCATAATCCGTAGATCCATCGCCAATCTTCCCTGTTCTTCTAACACTAATTTAAGATCAAAGACGATGTCCATACCATTGGTTATATCGGGAGATACTTTGGGTAATAGGTTGGCCAATGAATTTTAAATTTTCATAAGATGGATGAAGAGTAAAGATGATATATTGTTTATCCTCTTAATTATATATGGTCGATAAAATATATATAACGATGAATAAATCTAAGTAAATTTAAAAAATTTTATAACGTAAAAGGGAGGAAATATAGAGAGTGGGTCAGAGAGCGAGGGCCACGAGGCCACGTTGTCCCCTCGCTGTTCCACCTCTCATCCCATTGGGCTACAAATACGCCCACAGAGACGCACACGCCGGAAGCAGAAGCGAAAAGTGGCGCATTATTTTACACGCGAGTCAGCCAGCGAGCGAGCGAGCGAGGGAGTCAAGACGCGCAACCGGAGCCGCCGCCGCCGCCGCGGACGATGGCGACCCCGATGGCCGGCGAGGGCACGATCGCCGCCGCGGTGATCCCGCGCTCCCCTTCGCCGCCGGACACCGCCGGGTCGGCCGCCGAGGCGCCGATGCTGATATTCGTCTACTTCCACAAGGCGATCCGCGCGGAGCTGGAGAGGCTGCACGCGGCGGCCGTGCGCCTCGCCACGGAGCGGTCCGGCGACGTCGGGGAGCTCGAGAGGCGCTGCCGCTTCCTCTTCTCCGTCTACAGGCACCACTGCGACGCCGAGGACGCGGTACGTACGCTGAATGGCGCGGGCCAGAGCCTCGTCCTATCTCGCATCTGATCGCTGTTTCGCGTCGTCCTCTGGTAGAATTGCGGGGAGTTCCACCATGGTTGTGTGTATGCGTGCGGAATTGGGTAGCGTGGGGCTCCGAGTTTCAAAATCGTGGCATTTGGTTGGAGGATTTGGGTTGGATTTGTGCTGACATGAGGTGAAACCAGCGTTATCACAAAACAGATGAGGTTTGTAGGGATGATTAGTTGGTTCTGAGATGCTTTTGCATTTACTTGTCATGTGATTGCGAGCAGTATACTGCATTTTATATACCCTTTATGTCCCCATCACTGGCCTATACTGTCTTAGATTGAAGTGGTAAAAGGTATAATTTACATTTGTGAGTTCTGAAATTATGCATCAAAGTTGAATACTGTCTTAATTTGAAATGGCAAAGGGTAATTTCTATTGAAGTTCCTGACGATTAGAGGCCTTAAGTCTGGATTATGGAACCAATGAAGGATCCTATCCATGTTTTTTCCTAAGACTATTCCATCGAAGTGAAAAGTTGAATATTATTCCTGCACTTAATGAAAATGCACTTTGCTGGCGTTCACTACAGTTGCTGTGGTATTTCATAAGTAAGGGCGTTTTAGTTCTCTTTGTATTTATCTTCTTCCAGTAGTAATATTTTGTTTTTTGCACTGCGAAATTCTTCTATACAGAAAGGATCAAAAGACTGCACCTGCGATATGTTGATTGTTCACAACATTAACACTGTGGGCCTGTAAATTTTGTTGCAGTTTGACTGCTAGCTAATTTCCCCCAAAACCTATAGATTGACATATTTGTGAATAAGTTCCAGGCCTTTCTCATAGTTCATAATATATAACTGTTATAAAAATCTATTCTAACAAAAATTATATTAAACGTTTGGGAGAGTAAGATTTGCTTTCTTTCATCGCAGGTTATCTTTCCAGCACTTGATATTCGGGTAAAAAATGTAGCAGGGACATATTCTCTTGAACACAAAGGGGAAAATGATCTGTTTGCACACCTGTTTTCTCTGTTAAAGCTTGATGTGAAGAATGATGATGGTCTTCGGAGGGAACTTGCATCCTGTACTGGAGCAATTCAAACGTTTATAACCCAACATATGTCCAAGGAAGAAGAGCAGGTTCCAACTTCCCCTGTTTGTTCTGTTATTTCCTTTGTCTGTCATTTGTTGAAATAAGACCAGCATCCCTTTCCAGTTCTCTCATGACAAACAATATGAGATGTGTTGACATGATGAAATAGTTTGATTGGGTGTGCTAAAGCTCTACATCAGTAAATTGAAATTTATTGAATTAAGCTGGCAAATGCATGATGAAAGTATTTGGAATGATGCTTCTGGACCTATTTTTGATATAATATATTTAATCTTAAAGATAAGAGACTTCATAACAGAAGAATATATAGCCTATGTAGTTACAAACAATATAGTACAATACAGACCATATAAGCAGTAACTTCATTTCTATGTTATGCTAGAAAGTGAGGTCTCGTAGAAAGTTATTTCTTACTGATGTTATGCACTTCTGCTTACTGGAAGCCTGCTGTCTATCCACTTCACAAGTACTTGCTTGGTACTCACTATGGTCTATTTAGTACTCACTGGGCAAGTAGAACAAACATGTACTTCTGATTCCAATTATTGATCTTATATGTTGTTTTGGTCAAGGCTTCATATGAAGAAGCCAACCATGGAATGCTTGAGTATATGTAGGGTGACATTTTTCTTATGCTCAATAATTGCTGTCGTTCTTGTATACAACACTGACCTATCTTACTCTGTGTCTTCCACTTGTGTTCATTGTTCAATACTTGGCTTTAAAGCAGCATAAGGGTATTGGACATCCACTACATATAAACCTTGATTAAAGTGTTTTTTAAGTTTTAGTTGCATAAGTGGTGAACCAAACTATAAAGATTAATATTGTCCGATGAATGTTTCTCATGGGCTTTGACTAATGCCACAGCAATTATTTTAGATCACATACTTGATGACAATTCCTGACTGTATGTATGCACTTAACCATACAGATATTATTAATTCGTACTCCTTCCATCCCAAAGTAAACTTCATCTTTCCAGCTCAAATTTGATGAAGTTGTTTCGGGATGGAGAAATTATATTGGCATATTATGTGTCCTCCATCATTGTCAGTTCCTCTTAGCATAGGGCGTTCATTGTGGTGTCTAATCATTTCTGAGTGTTTCAGGTCTTCCCACTACTTGTTAAGAAGTTTTCAAATGAAGAGCAAGCTGATTTGGTCTGGCAATTCTTATGCAGCATCCCTTTGAATATGATGTCAGAGTTCCTTCCATGGCTTGCAACATCCGTTTCATCTGATGAGCACCAAGATATTCTAAAATGCTTACATAAAATAGTTCCAGATGAGAAACTTCTCCAACAGGTATCATGTTGGGGCATCCTTTTCTATCAATAGTGTTGCCATGCTTTACTTGACTATAGTTCCGAAATTTGTGAAGGTCGTGTTTGCATGGATTGGAGGGGAAGCAGTGAAAACAGTGCCGCATAATTTTTGTAGTCCTTGTTTAAAAAGCAATGTTAGATGCAATGATGTTATTGGTCAAGCAGACAATTATGTATGCTCGCATGAGCATTCTAAAACTGGAAAGAGAAAGTGCGTGGAATCTAGTTATAGTCAGCTTGTAATGCATCCAATAGATGAGATTTTGTGTTGGCACAGTGCTATCCGAAAAGAATTGCGTGAAATAGTAGAGGAGACAAGAAGTATCCAGCAGTCTGGGGACTTCTCTGATATATCAGACTTCAATGTGAAACTTCAATTTATTGCGGATGTGTGCATCTTCCACAGGTATGTTGCTTTGAATCTCAACTAATGGTCGACTTTGTTTCAAAAGCTTGCATGCTACCAATTTCTTACTCCCTCCGTTTTACAACGTAAGACTTTCTAGCTTTGCATAGATTCATATGGATGCTAATGAATCTAGACATATATATAAATTATACACATTCATCAATTGATAAATTTAGTCAAGGCTAGAAAGTCTTACAATATGAAATGGAGGTAATATGTAATATGCAACATAAGAGTTGATTAGCTATTCTTTCTATCATGTTAAACACATTGATACTTCAGTAATTTCTTATGTAATACAAGCAATCAGGATACTTGGAAGCACAGTAAATGTGTGGTACCTAGTGCCCTGTTAGAATATATTCTTTGGCTAAGAGTAGAACTTACATCTTCTTTTCCAAAAGAACTGGAATTTCGATAATTGTGCCATAAATATTGATTTTCTCAAGCGTAGTGGTCTGGTTAATTTTATACGTTGATCTGCAGTATTGCAGAGGATCAGGTTATATTTCCAGCAGTCAACAATCAAGTGTCCTTTGAGCAGGAGCACGCTGAAGAAGAACGGAGGTTTAATAAATTTAGATGTTTAATTGAACAAATCCAAATAACGGGAGCCAGATCAACTGCAGTAGATTTTTACTCTGAGCTGTGTTCACAAGCTGATCAGATAATGGAGAAAATTGAGAGGCACTTCAAAAATGAGGAAACAGAGGTTAGTATTTTAGACACAAAGTTTGTTCTGTAGTTAAGAAACTGGAACGTTGAATACTTTAGCCAAATGACCAACGTAGTCTAATATTTACTTCATCTAATTATCTAGGTACTTCCTCAAGCTAGGATTCATTTTTCATCAGACAAACAAAGGGAGCTTTTATACAAGAGTCTCTGCGTGATGCCACTGAAGTTATTGGAGCGTATTTTACCATGGTTTGTATCGGGACTGAATGATCCGGATGCAGAAGCTTTTCTTCAGAACATGTTTTTAGCAGGTTATTCTCCAAGTTTACTATTTGCTTCTGCAAAACACTAGATTTTTGAAAAATCTCCAAATTTTGCTAATTACTATTAACTTGAACTGAACAGCACCTTCCTCCGAAACTGCACTGGTCACACTTCTCTCTGGTTGGGCATGCAAAGGTCGCTTGAAGGACACCTCTAACTCTGTAGAATTCATATGCTTGACACCAAGGGCACTGAGCAGCTCATTGGATGGAAATGAGTTTAAAACCTGTCAGTTATGTCCATGTTCTTTAGGTAGCAATGGAGCTTATTCTCTACTTCTACAATCAGATAAATGTTCTAGGCCAGCCAAGAAAAGGAATCACACAGAATCTAGTAACATAAGTGACTGCTCACAAACCGCTGACATAGCAGCATTGACATGTAAAAACAGACCTTGTCACATTCCTGGGTTAAGAGTAGAAAGTAGCAACCTTGGTGTTAATTCGTTTGCTTCTGCAAAGTCCTTTCGCTCTCTGTCTGTCAATTATTCTGCTCCTTCATTGTATTCAAGTCTATTTTCATGGGAGACAGATGCATCCTTTTCTGGCCCAGATAAAATTTCAAGGCCAATTGACACAATATTCAAATTTCACAAAGCAATTCGCAAGGATTTGGAGTTCTTAGATGTTGGATCTGGAAAGCTTATAGATGGGGATGAATCTTGCCTTCGTCAATTCATCGGAAGGTTTCGTTTACTCTGGGGTCTTTATAGAGCACACAGTAGTGCTGAAGATGAAATTGTATTTCCTGCTATTGAATCGAAAGAGACACTGCACAATGTCAGTCACTCATATACTCTTGATCACAAGCAGGAAGAAGAATTATTTAAAGATATATCCACCATTCTATGTGAGCTTTCACATTTGCATGCTGATTTGAAGCATCCTCTTGATGGAACTGATGCAGTTGGAACAAGTCACATTCATTCATATGATGGGATCGATTGGTCCAAAAAGAATACTGAGCTTTTGACAAAGCTTCAAGGAATGTGCAAGTCTATCCGGGTTACCCTGTCTAATCATGTCCATAGAGAAGAACTGGAATTGTGGCCACTATTTGATAAACATTTTTCTGTAGAGGAGCAGGATAAGATTGTAGGTCGTATAATTGGAAGTACAGGAGCTGAGGTTCTGCAGTCAATGTTACCCTGGGTTACATCTGCACTTAGTCTAGATGAACAGAACAATATGATGGACACATGGAGGCAAGCTACTAAGAATACAATGTTTGATGAATGGCTAAATGAATGGTGGAAGAGATCACCGACTTCCTCAGGCCCTTCAAATGATGCCTCCCCTCCAGAAGGTTCACTCAATTAATTTCCATCCCATCTCCTTTCTAAAATCACAGCCACTATATTTTAGTTTGCTATGTTATGTAGGCCCTCACTGTTTTCCATTTCATAAAATTATATCAAATATATATTTTCCCACCATTATATCGCATATATAGGACTTACTCCTTACAGTGAATTACCAACATATAAGCTTGTTGCAATTGGTTAGGTTCAGTTTTACCTGAATAAGAATTAAGAAGTACCACCAAATTTGACACATATAGTAGTGCAATTGATGATGTGTGGCCAGTAGGAAATCTGGGAAATTTTCAAAAGCAGAGAAGCTGGAAAATTAAATCAGTGTATGTCTTCATAACAACTTGACGACAAAGACCTCTCAATTGCTTGGACTAATTCAAATGTCATAGCCAGTGGTAGTGCAATCTGTGATGAAGTAGTTTGTGATAAAAGAGAAATTCAATGAAGTTGGGCTTGCATAAAGGATAGTAGAACGGTTAGGAGGAACTAAAGTAGTGGGTGGGATGTATATATTTAAAGGAGGAAACACTATAATTTTCATGATCAGATTTTGAATTCTCTTAACTCTTGTTCTTTGCTTTGGCCTGTAGAAAATCATTTTCAGGAAAAGCTTGACCAGAGTGAGGAGATGTTTAAGCCTGGTTGGAAGGACATCTTCCGAATGAACCAGAGTGAGCTTGAGGCTGAGATTCGAAAGGTTTCTCGTGATTCTACTCTTGACCCAAGGAGGAAGGCCTATCTAATCCAAAATCTCATGACCAGGTTTCTTCTTTGAAATTTGCAAAAAGATAATTTATAATCTGTTCCTACCGTTCTTCCATTACAAGTCTACAAATACAGGAAGTATTTTGATTGACTTTTGTTTCCTAATTATAATTATATATTTTTTCAGCCGCTGGATAGCTGCTCAGCAGAAATTGCCCCAACCTCAATCCAAAGATCACAATGGATGTACAGTATTACCTGGATGTTCTCCTTCATACCGAGATCCAGAGAATCAGATTTTTGGTTGTGAGCATTACAAAAGGAATTGCAAAGTTGTGTCTGCATGCTGCAATAAACTGTTCACATGCAGGTTTTGTCATGATAAAGTTAGTGATCATACAATGGAAAGGTAAACTCAGTGCGACCATGTTATTCATTTATATTTACTGCATAGGTGGCAGTAGTAGTGTGTTCAATATTCATTTTTAAACACCAAATAGCAAATATCAATAAGCATGCATTGGTTTAACGAGTTAGAGAGCCTTTGCATAAACTTTTTAGGCAAGACAATGATTATTTTAGGCGTGACTTGTGCCCTTCGCATTATTTTTTTATTCTTCTCTTCATCTGTTGTTTTCCCCAAGTAAATGTTTTGTTGAAATGATGTAATAGCCCAAGTTGCCCATGTGAACTTCTCATATTTTAGCTATTTAATCACTATATTGCATGATAGGTGCATAAGATCACATGAGAAGGATAGGAGGCAGGAACTGTGTGCCTTTTTTTTTCTATCATATGATATCTTGGTTGTTATAGCTTTGTTATAAGATAAAAGGCTAAAAGATATTGCTAACTCCAAGGAGCTGATATGTTAGGAAAGCAACAGTGGAAATGATGTGCATGCAATGCCTGAAGGTTCAACCAGTTGGTCCAAATTGCCAGACCCCTTCTTGCAATGGGCTGTCCATGGCAATGTATTATTGCAGTGTATGCAAGTTTTTTGATGACGAAAGGTAAAATCTGGATTTGTTTGCTAGCTATAATTTCTCTTGGTATTGTTTTAGCTGGTATACTGTTTCCTACATGATTTGGATGCTAGTTCTGTGTCTAATTGGTGCTTATCTATGTCCTTATAAATGAGACCAAGTAGCATAATAGGGTAAATGGAAAATATGTAATACATAGTACTCCTTCCGTTTTATATTATAAGACATTTTGAATTTGCTTAGATTCATACATGTATCAATGTATGTATGTTTTGTATATGTGTCTAGATTCATTGGCACACAAATGAATGTAGTCAATCCTAAAATATCTTATAATATGGAACGAAGGGAATAATAGGTAATGTGATGGGTCATTTGTTGTCCTTATCGAAACCAGTTAAAACCTATCTCCTGGATTGGAGGGTTCAGTACCTAAGAGAACGGGACTTTTTTATAAATGCACTTTTTAATATTTATTTTTAAATAAATTATTCCATAATTTATTTTCAAAGGGTGTAGATTTTCAAAATGTTTAGGATGATTTATTTTTAAAATAAATATTAAAAGGCACAAGAAATTAAAAAAAATAAGAGAATGCTTCTGTTGACTCTTTTATTTGTACCTTATCAATCTAAAAAACAAACGCATGCACTGAGGGTTGAATTTATAATATGCCCCTTATCAGAGGACATCCTTCTCCCTGTTTTTTTCTCTAATAACTACTCAAAAATATACTATTTTTTACTGAAGAAATGCACAAATTGATGGCTGAGCATTTATCGTCAACTCTCAAATACAGTCATCTACACTTGATATTTGAGAATCCATGCCAGTTCAGTAGTTCTTATAAGTTACTCAGTTAACCGGTTTTCTTTGCAGGTCAGGCAAACAGTTTTTTTTTCTATTATAAATGGTTTGGTTGCTTATTTCTGCCATTTTTTTCTTGGTGAGGGTGTTTCTTTCCTTTCCTGGTATTGTCCTCCTAGCATTATGATGTGTTCATCAACATTCAACAATTAAATTGTCCAGACTCCAATAGTTCAAGCAACTACAGCAGTAGGTTATGAGAAACTTAAGAGCCTGCCATTGGCTCTGTGTGTTATGTGCTTCACTACCTAAAACTAAAATCTTGACTGATGCAATCATGCAATCCAAGTTTGCAATATTTTGGTAAACTAATGGTGAAGCCTTTTCAGGAGTGTGTACCATTGTCCCTTCTGCAATTTGTGTCGTCTCGGGCAAGGATTGGGTATTGACTTTTTCCATTGCATGAAGTGCAACTGTTGCCTGGGTATGAAACTGATAGAGCATAAATGTCGAGAAAAGATGCTAGAGATGAACTGTCCAATCTGCTGCGACTTCCTGTTTACATCAAGTGCAGCAGTTAAAGGTCTACCTTGTGGCCATTTCATGCATTCAGCTTGCTTTCAGGTACAATAATCTAGTCTCATTCTGATGCATTGGTTTCTGACCGGTTTCTCTTACTGGGAGCAGTGCTGTCCTAACAAGATTGTCAATTTCAGGCATACACTTGTAGTCACTACACCTGCCCAATCTGTTCTAAATCCTTGGGAGATATGACAGTAAGCTACACGCCTACACCACTTAAATGCCAATATTGTTTTTCATTCACCATATATTTCCCTCAATTTCATATTTTTTTAACCATACAAAGCATAGCTTATTATGCTCTTTTTACAGGAATACACGTTTCTCTAATAAAGTAGTGCAGTTAATGTAAGTTCTTTAAATTTTGTTTCTTTGCAGGTATACTTTGGCATGCTTGATGGCTTGCTGGCCGCAGAACAGCTTCCTGAGGAATACCGGGATCGGTGCCAGGTATATTATTCTTCTATTCCTAGTTTCATTTTTTCTCTCAAGGCTGGTGTTTACCATTTGATTTGCTTGATTCTTCTAGGATATACTTTGTAACGATTGTGAAAGAAAAGGAAGGTCTCGGTTCCATTGGCTGTACCACAAATGCGGCTTCTGTGGCTCATATAACACTAGAGTTATCAAGGTTGATAGAGCGGATTGTTCAACATCAGATTAACCAGGCGAGAATTCTCTTCCCCTCCAATCTGAAATTCATTTTGAAAATATATTGTTGTAAATATACATCAAGTCAAAGAAAAATCGTCCACCCCCCCCCCCCCCCCCCCCCCCCCCGCCAAAAGAGGGAAAAAAAACTGTGCTTGCTCTTGTGAGCTTGAGGCTACCAGGAATAAGGGTTTTTTGGATCCAGAGATTTTTTTTCCCTCGTCACATCGGATATTTAGGCGTTAATTATGAGTATTAAATATAGACTAATAACAAAACTAATTGCATAAATAAATGCTATTTCATTAGACAAATTTTTTAAGCCTAATTAATCCACGATTAGCAAATGTTTACTGTAGCATTACATTCATTAATCATGGACTAATTGGGCTCAATAAATTTGTCTCGTAAAATAGTCCAAAGTATAAGGTGAGTTTTATTAATAGTTTATATTTAATACTTATAATTAGCGTCAAACATGACTAGAAAAAGTTTGGTGGAACCAAACAGCCCCTAAGTCACTGGGAGATGCTAAACACGCGCGCCCATGACCTTGCTTCACGGTCTGGCTACACGCGACCTCCTGTTCGAGTTCAACATTCAGTGCCCGTTTGGTACAACATTCAGGGCCCGTGTGGTAGAGCTAGTCAACTCACTCGTTTGATAGAGAGCTTTCAGGGCTAAATTCGAGCATCTTTAATGGAAGACGCTAATATAAAGATGTTAAGAGGTCCATACATACAATTAAGAGTATGTAAAAAAAAACTTATCGTTGGCTCTATCGTTGTATGCCCGCTGACGTGAAAGATAGATGATAGGAGAGAAAAATAAGTTGTTTTACATGCAGCCAGCAGAACATCGACTCTTGATATATAACATGTGAGAAGATAACCAAAAAAATCTACTTTATATGTGTACTGACACATCGATCAGGTAGAATGCGAATGAGCGATTAATTAGTCTATGATATAAAGAGTCAATTTGAGAGACCGTTCTTTATACGAGAGTTTTTTTAGAATGGATGCACGATGGTATTTCGTCGGAGAAGATACTTAAAGTAAAACGGAGATGAAAACCTCGCGTCGTTGTCCACACATCTGTCCCGCCTCCGCACATCACTGCATGTCGCCCACGTTGGCCCACCTTCACCATTGCCACGTGCCTCTCGCCTCTGCCGTTGCGGCATTCCACCCACCTCCATGCGCCCCACGTCTGCCCGCCTTCGTCGTCGTCGCACTCTCATCGTTGTGTGCCGCAAGTCTTCAGCCTCCGCGCTCAGATGCGCCTCACGTATGATACCAGATGATGATATCATTGGTATGATACCAGATGGTACCACTTGGTATCATCTTGTATCATAGCGTCGCATGACAAAGAAAGCTCAAAAGGATGTAGGTATCACATGGTACCAAGCGGTGCCCGCCTTTGTCGTCATCGCACTCTCGTCGCCGTGTGCCTCTCGCCTCCCGCTCAGATGCGCCTAATATATGATACTAGATGAAACTAGTTGGTATCATCTGGTATTATAGCATCGTGTAACAAAGGAAGCTAAAAAAGATACAGGTATCACTTGGTATTAGGCGGTATCGTATGGTTTTTTGGTCGAGTTGCCTGTAAGAAGGGGAGAACGACAAGGAATCGTGACGAGCGGCGCCAGTGCGAAGCAATGTCGGTAGGAGGCGGCGTTGGTGGGAATGGGGCATGGCGGGCCACGGGATGGTCGGCGTGGTAGTGGTATGATGCGACAACCATATTGTGCGGAGCAGGCCGCTACTGGTCACATGAGAGAGAAATATGGAGAAGCGCATACAACTGGTCAACACGGGGGAGAAATATGGAGAGAGATAAACAGACCTGTGGTTTGTTTTTTATTCGTCCGGTTCTGGATAGAAGGACGTGGAGTAGTTTGACGGAAGAACGTGGAGCAATTTAACGGATAGTCATTCAACTATCCCGTGTCCTGGACGGCATGCCGTACTATATATTTTCTTTTTTTTTTGAGATTGAGTTTATAGGTTCCACAGTTGAACATGCCCGTCGTTCAGATTCTCTCCTTCAATCCAGTTAAAGATCTAATGCCAACAGAAAGCACGGTAAAACACCTGCATCTGCATTGCATCGCATCTCATATGCGGCCGACCGCTGTTGTCGTGTTCACGTGTAGGCGTCACGTGGCGCCCCCGCGGTCGTGTAAGCACAAGCTTTCCACACGCGTGGCACACAGCCAAAAAAGGAAAACAAAATTGATCAGGATGTCACATATACATATTTCATCTCGGCCACGGAAATTCACAACCGTCTCAACACATCTACCCCGATCTCGGCCACCAGCTCCTGGAGCAAATCCCGCTCGATCTGGGCGCCAATCTGGAACACCTCGTGCAGCGAGCCCACGCCGGCCTCGGCCGCCGCCGCGTGCTGGACGTCGCTCGCGATCACGTCGTCCAGCGGCTTCCCGGCCATGGCGCTGCACCTGGCGATCTCCCGGCTCACCTGCGCGGCCAGCCTCTCCTCGGGGCCCAGCAGGGCCAGCCTGGTGAACGACCTGTAGCCCGAGTCGCAGAACTGGATGAACATCGTGTCCAACAACTCCATGGCGGAATCGAACGCGAGCTTTCCCAGTGGGCTCCTCCTCCCTCCTCCGTCTCCACCGGCGTTGGAGAAGAAGACGTTCTTCTTCTTCGTCTTCTCCTTGGAGCTCGCCGTCAGGGTGGTCAGAGCAGACTCCGATGTCTGGACGAGGAACGCCTTGAGATGCGCTTTTGATCTCCGTTGAGTGGGCCGGCCAACGTTTTTTAGTAGCAGCTCCACAGTTGCTGCAACCTCTCCAGGGTGTTTCGGGCTGCTGTTCCGGAACGCCGGATCGAACAGTTGCACTCCATCCTGGCCAAATTTAGTTTCTGCGCACCTGGAGTGTCTTTTGGCGGTTGCATCTTGCACTGTGCAAGTCTCCGATCGACGCTGGCTTCGCCATCCAGCTTCTGCTGCTGGCAGTGGTTGCGAAAACATCAAGGGTCAGCATGCAGCTAAAAAAACTGTCACCCAGCTAAAAGTATTTTGCATTCTATAGTGTGTTGCCACAACAGAGGGGGAGAAACAAACTAACTTGTAAGCCCAACTTGTAAACAACCTAACCAACTATTAGTCCATGCACTTAAAGAAAGCTCATTTTACCTG
The DNA here is from genome assembly GCF_000231095.2 of Oryza brachyantha. Lineage (NCBI taxonomy): Eukaryota > Viridiplantae > Streptophyta > Magnoliopsida > Poales > Poaceae > Oryza > Oryza brachyantha. The sequence goes on from NC_023167.2 coordinate 18,181,843, forward strand.
CAGTGCTTGCAGTGTCGGGAAGGCTCCCAGAAATGTGGTCATCATCTGTATAATGAGATTGATCGCTAGCTTTTGTAGTGGCCTGCAGATGATGACAGCCAAAGAAATTCGTCAGAGAAGAATGACCCTTGCACTTTTCATGAGTATTAATTAACTCAGTATTGATTGCACCATAGTAGAGAACAGGCAAAAACCAAAATTACTGACCTCGTGCATTTTGTGAGTTCCACGCAATCCAACACTTCTAGGAAGGTCTCTGAAGCCCTGAAGCAGACTGTCCACTAAGTGGCACTGCCTTAGGAATTCATCGTTTGGAGACTCTTCCATTGGAGGAGCTGCACTTGTCTTTTGAAACAATGAAGATGTTACTCTGTCGCGCAGAATATCTCTGTTTCTGAACTCATTTCGATTAAAGCAAATTGATTCTGCACTTTCCAGGGTTGATATGCCTTGTAAAGCTTCCCTCGAGACCAATTCTCCTTGTGAAGACATGTTTTGGCAGTCGCTACTAGAGTCTCTCTTAGGACAGGAACTAGTTGGAGATCCCAGAATAACACTATCTGATCCTTTACTATGACCATTCAGCAAATTGGAGACAACCTTTCTCGGTGAATTAGAAGCGATGGAGACGATGCCCGAATTGTTACCCCTGGAAGCAATGCGTGACTCTGCCTTTCTCCGCGACTCATTCCTTACAGAGTTTGGACTGGTAGACTTTGGCTTCTCACTGACTAACCCTGCACCTTTTGCAAATATCATGTCTTTCTCTGTAGCTCTCGGTGTTGCAGTCTTTAGCTTCAGTTTATTAGATCGATCACCATGCAGGCCACCGGTCTTTTGACATCTTGTGCTCAAGTTCTTCTCCTCTTCTGCGCTACTATGTGGCACGTAAATTTTATCCATTACTTTTCCTTTTGATCTCAAAGATGCACTATTGTTCATAGCTCTGTTTAAACAGACAAAGTCACTGGCTGTGTTTGCCACATTTTGCTCCCCAGCTCTATGTTTCTGCTTTTGGACCATATGCCCTGTATCTGCTGCCCTATAAGTTTCAGGCAATGCATTCTGCTTCAGATTGTTCTGTTTGAGAGGTCTACAAGCGACATTCTCTCGGGATATGTTCTTTGGCTGCATTTTTTGGGCACCTTGACTTGCATCGGATGTTCTCTGAGCATCGTCCTTAAATCCATTCCTCTGACCCTTATGGTTTCCTTCAGATTGTGCTTGACATGGTATGCTCTGGTTTGGCCTCCTAACAGAAGCATTCCTCTTTGTCTCTTCTTCAGACCACTGATTAGAAGTAGTTTTGTGCAGAGAGGTAGCTCCTGCATCTTGAGCACCTGACCTTGATGCATCGACATCACACATTTCTCTTGAGAATTGATCAGAGAATTTATGCATGTCTCCAGCAACACCTTGCACGCCATTGTCATTGCATCTATACTCCAGGCGAGCATGTCTCCGATGCCTGGATTGTAAACCAGGTTCCAGCACCTTGACTGCTGCTTCAATCAATCGAGCCTTGTTCCTGCCTGAAATTGATCTCGGACTCTTGATAGGTGATGCTACCTTGTGCGCATGCTTCCGTGACCACGACGGCTGCACATCTGCATTGCAGTGACTGCCATTGTCATGCCGGCCATCTCTGAGCTGCCCTGGCTTCTGATGCGAGTTGTGTATGCTTCTGTAGGAGCATTCATTCCGGTGACCACCAAGCTCGGAGGCATCAATGGCTTTGGCTGCCTTCTGATGATGGCTGGTGGCCGGCATTGAGCTGAGGCCCATTAGCTGGGCTACCACACCAGGTGTGCACATTTCACTGCGTCTGTTGTTTTGGCCAGGCGGTGACAAACGACTGGTAACTTCATTTGGATTGTACGGAGAATCAAGCTGAAGGAAAATAGGATAGAATGAATTAGCTACTTACTACCATTCTAGAAAAATAATAAGGTGAAAGGAGGTAAAAAGAGATTAAGATAAGCGAATGTAAAGCTAAACCTCCATTTCTGAAAAGCCACCGGCAAAGCTTTCCTAGGCCAAGAAAGCTAAAAAAAAATCTAGATGTGATTATGCAAAGCTAAAGTTCAACTGATTTTTAAGTGAACAATAGCCAAAAAAAAGGGCTTCATCTTTTCTAAAAAAAGCAATCGGCTTAAGTGGAAGAAAAAAGAGATCTTTTGGGGGGCATATTCTTTGAAGAATTCAACTAGATCTCAGAACTAAAAGAATCAAAAAACAATTGCAGCTTTACAACAAAGATGCTAAAACTGGAGAAAATGAACATACCAGGAGAGTCCTCATCTTGGCCGCCGGCGTCTTCTCGCCGCCGGCAGGTAGTCTCCCTGGGGAGAACTTCTGTGTGCGAACTGGAACAGAAATGGCACAATCCATTCAGAAAAAAACACAAATTGCACAAAAATGTAATTAAACACATCTGATTTGCACAATCCGGGAAGAAGAAGAAGAAGCCATAGCCTGCACAGAGCCTGAACAATGTGGTATCATCCCTGCAATCTCACCTGGGGGGAGCAGCTTGGTCTTCTTGGAGGAAGAGGAGAAGAGCTTCCTCTTGGCGAGCATCTGGAACAGCGACGCCACGCACGACGGCGCCGGCTTCTGCCGCTCGGCGATCGCCAGGCTGTTGCCGCCGGCGGCCGGCGCGGCGGCGGAGCTGCCGCTCTTCATGCCTCCACCGCTCCACACAAGAACAAAAATTTCAAACTCAAATCTTTCAGAGCCTAGTGCAGCGCCAGTGTGCTCTTCTTGAATCTTGGGTGCTTCCCTTCTCCCTCTCCCTCCCTTTGCCGTTTCTTATGAACGAATAAATGCAACAATATCCTGGAATCCAGTCGCTTCAAATCTTTCTCCGGACAGGCATTAATTGCCACATCAAATTCTTCATGACTTGCAACAATGCAATGCCTTTGCAACAACAGCTCCAGAAGAACTACGCTTGTGGCCAAATGCTAGAGAAACGAAAGGAGAAGCGCACTGTGGCAGCATTCCAACTCTTGCTCCCAGGATATGACTAATGCATGCCATTCCTCTTCCTAGTTCCTACACATAGAACAGGCATGGATCAACTAGCTAGAAACAAATTCCTCAAAAGAATTGGGGATGGATCTAGAGCAAGTGAGCAATGGCTGGGGAGGAGGGGCCCGGGAGATGGAAAGAGGGGCTTTGGGGGCACGAGGAGAGGAAGAGACATCTCAAGCAGCTCTTTCTTTTTTATGTGGGAGTGTGTGACTGTCTGTGTATGTCATGGGTATACTAGCTGGCTAGCCGTGCCAGGTTCTCGGCTTTCCCTGCTGATCTCTCCTTTTTTGTTCGCTTCCTTGGCCGTCTAGCTGTCTTTTTTAGTGTTCTTCTTGGAGTTTGCACGTTGGACTGGTCTAATCAGAAGCGGTTAGTCTCCTCAATTCATTCCTTCCTCACTGTAACACCGTTTTATCCATACTTGTTCCAGTGACGGTGAAACAACGTATTTGTAAAAAAGAATAAGTTATAAATAAAATTTTTATATAAGTACTCTTAACAATAAATTAAGGACCTGTGAATCACAGGAATAAAAAAACGGAGAAATATGAAAAACATAGGATTCTGAAAAGAATAAAAATGTAAAATAGACGATTGAAAAACACAGGAAAAACGTAGGAATGACTGTTTGATTGGACCACATGAAAAACACAGGAATTTAAGGAGAGATAAAGACTCAAAGGATTTTTTTCATGAGGTTCTACCTCTTGTTAAATTTTCTCAAAAACTTATATGGGAAAAGACATTCCATAGGAATTTCATAGGATTTCATAGAGTTCATTCCTTTGATTCAAAGGGCTTTATAGGAAAAATTCCTATAAATTTCCTTTGAATTAAAGGGGGCATAAAGCTGGGAAGTAAACTTTGACAAAGAAAACCTCAAATTCAACTCCACGTTTAAGATTAAAAATTTAAATTTAGCACATAAGCATAAGCAAAGGGAAAAATGTGGGGATGACGGTCCTAAATGAATTTTTCATATTTCAAACGGCTCCAGACTCCTAAACTCTAAGGACATGTTCAAAGATAAAATCCATTATGGACTTCTATCTAATCCACATCAGCAACAAGAACATATTTTATAATGAAACGTATAAATGTAGAGTCGGGTATGATTTTTTTATTAATGCAATAAAATACTTTATTCACCACCATGCAACAAAGTTTCCTTAATAAATGCTAAGAGTCGACTCTAAGCTATTGTCATGCATGACAACGGTTTTTCTCTCTCTTTTTCTCTTTTTTCCCATGTTACTAAATTTACTTACGTGGCGATTAAGAGAATCAACTAATAAACATAGTTGCACGTGCCCTAAGATGAACGAGTAAAGAAAACATATTTTTGTGGTATTTATGAATAATATTTAAGTTAGATACACTTCAAAGCAAAAAAGAGTTAGGCTTTTAACTTGTGAATTAACAAGCTCAATCGAACTAAGCCTTATAGCCAAGATGGCTCGTTATCCACTTCTACACATATATGTCCACTTCTTTTCATACATCAATATTGTTGGTACGTTTGATTCTATACGGCTGAAGGCAAGTGGATTCTAAGCAAGAAAAAGGGAAATGTTGCTTTGTCCCGTTGGATAGTAACAGTAGTTGCACGTCCAGATCGTAACACTCTACTTACCGAGCCAACTCAATCTCTGTATGGTACTTTCAATTGTCTAGTAATTAGAGTCACTGCGTGTACCACTTCTAGATTCATTCAGGCTCGTACTGGAAAGAGCCGGTGCATCTATCTACCTTTGGTTGATGTTTAGTTGTGGGGTCAAAGCAAAGAGAAGCAAGGTTGTTGCATTGCATACGGCCGGCTCAAGTAATAACTGAAGTAGAAAGGTCCAACTTTGTACTGCCCATCACTTCATCACAGGATCACAAGGTGGCATCTGGACAGAATTGTTTCCTCCTTCTGTCAGTGAAGTTTGAAATGGACAGTACTCCTGATCTAGATATGACCCAGACAAGTGATGAAGTATTAGTAGTAGTACATGTGCACTTTTCAAACGCACCTAGTGTTTCGTAATGGCAGATTTAGTATGGTATCTTGAGACTCTGTGGCGTCAAAGGGTGCACAATGCAACAAAGAAGAAGCTGACATTTTTCTTTTTAGTTATGAGACGGCTGAACTTGAGTGCTGAGCCCACTTAATATACTTGTAAATCTGCAAGTGGACGAGTAATAAAAAGGAATTCAGGGCCACTTAGTCAAATGAAACCGCATCAATGGATATTTAAGTACTATGGAAGGACATTCTTGGGTATATCGTTGACTGCTGGAGCTATTTAAGTAGCAAGGAGCCAAGGATTAGCGCCTAAACTGCCATTGGATGCATCAAAGCATAAACTACACTCGGAAAGAAAAAAAAAAGAATAACTTCTTACATGGCTCGAGAAATTTCCCCTCAACTGTAAAAGTAATATGTGGCTTAATTGTTTAGTAAATCGGCCTTAACCGCTGTTCTGCTACTCTGTTTTTTTTAAAAAAAAATTAATGCAATTCAGGTGAGAAAACTCTCCCCCGGTGTCAGTTAAAAAAAATGTTTAGTAAATCTGATAAAAGCTGGTTGAGGCCTTGATGGGTTAAGTGATAGGCCTCGAATAGACTTATATCAGAGACACGTCCTTAATCCTACTAAATTCGGATTAAAAATTTACTTTCGTGTGCATAATGTCTATTGTCATCAAGATTTGAATCCTGATAGATAGAGTCATGCGTCCATGATTCTACTACCATACTGTATGTTTTTTCCCATCATATACAAAGATTACACGTAAAAATATTTTCTTGGAGGGGGACAGGCCACTGGCCGCACCTCCCTGTGTTCCTCCGCTGCTGTGTGACTAATATTATTCTTGATGTTCCAATTGGTCTAAGCATGTCCTCAAAGTTTGTTTTATGGTCTGAAAAGATCCTTGGATCCTCTAAAAATGTCATGTGGGTATGCCATCTCATCATTTTATATAAATTACTGAAATGTCTAATTTACATACACCATAGGAAAAGAGAAAATTATACATTTAAGGTTAAACAGACTCAAAATATATCGACTAAGCTATCGATGCACAAAATAGCAAGTCATTATGTATACATATTAGTTCCTTGGGTGAGATCAAATCTTGTAATTGGGCAAAACTAGTTATCATTGTGCCAAATTAAATGGCATTTGACTATGTATCTTGCATTACATTATGACATGGCATATCCCTCACGACATTTTTGATGGGCTTAAGTACCATATTGAACAATACAAACACCCTCCATCTTTTCGCTTTTATTTATACTTATAAGTAAAATTTCGAATTATTAGATTTGAATTTAAAGTTGATTATGAGATCTTTCACTAAACTTTATTTTTCAGCATTGGTTTTTAGATCACTGAGAATATATATGAAAATTAGATCCTTCTACCAGGTGTAGCTACTCCCTGCACGTCCATGATGAAAAATATTTTCATAACTATTTCTGCTCCCACCCAACAGAAAGTACAGACACTATTAAATCTCATGTGAATGATATAACTACATGTATAAAGTTTGTACTTTCTGTTAAAAGAGAGAAGAAATACCTATAGAGGTGTTTCTACACCTTAGACGTGAAGAGAGTAACTACACCTGGTAGTAGGATAGAGGCTATATATATATATATATATATATATATATAATTTATAAATTATAAATTATTTTTAGTTTATAAATATGTCGTTTTGATTTTTTTCCATGAGAAAGTCTAACAATCACCCCAAAAGACTTTGTGTTTGTTTGGACAAAATGAAACATCAAAATGTGACCGTACAATATACCTACCGGGAGAAGTATATCCCAGCGTCTCTCGGATCCTAATCCCAGTTGCAGCAAAGTGTACAAAAAGAGTACTGCAAGTACGGCACAGTCGAGTGAGACAAACAACAGGCTGGCTATTGGTCCCAACACTCCTGTATACAGGTCCACCTTCAGCCTGGTCTGCAGATACGAGCAAACTGCTCTGCATGCGTTATCTCCCATGATTCATGGACCATCTAAAGGTAGGAGTTGTTCTTAGATGTCACAAAATAATTTTATTGTTAATGCCATTGTATTGATGTTTGTGAAAGCAGAAACAAATGCGTTAGTGGTCATGATATATTTGTTTTCACTTGATCAAATCGTATTCATCATTTTATCTAGTAGTGATGTATTTGTTTCTACTTTATTAGTTTTAGTGTAATAACTTTTCAAAGGTGAACACATTTTGAATAAGCAAAAGAGAACCTAGAGTATATTTGGGGAGCTTCTAACAGCTGCAGTTTTCCATATAATCTTCTAAGGTAAAAAGCTCTTACAAACAATACTCGACATCTGAAAAATCTTAAGTTGTAGAATTAAAAGTCAGAAGCTGAAAAACCTATTTTTTTTTACTATTCTAAGAAATGGCCTTGTCACCGACCGATTCTCAGAATCTTAAGCATCCAAACAGTCACAAAGATTGTCTTAGTATTTTGGGCCAAATGGAATAATATTACCAACTTTTATAGTTAGCTACAAGTCAATTATAAATATATGTAGAGGAGAAAAAAAAGTGTTGGCTTTTATGCAAGAACTAAATTTACAAATACTCCTAGATAAATGCATTATAAATATATAAGTTAGAGTAAAAGATAGGAGAATATTGTAGAGTCCATTTTATAGTTAATTTATTATACTTTCGCAGCTAGTTATTGAGTCTATTGTTAAACTTGCTTAAGAGCAAGTTTAATAAGGGTGAGTCTGCTATCTATAAGCGTGCAACATAGGATTGGATGTATAGATGTACGAAAGAAGTAATAAAATTTAAATAAAATAAATGGTTAAATGTTGGAAATGAAAATCTACTAATAAAGTTAAATTGGGTCAAGGCTAGATACCTGGTGTAATTTTCATATTTTGGTCCTTTTAAAAACTTATTATATAAATAGATCCATGAAAAAACTTATTGCATAAATAGATCTTTTGACCGCCCCAACGTCATTGGCGCCGTCGTTGTATAGGACGGCGTCAATGACATTAGCGGCATCCTCCAAATGATGATGTTAGGCTTGTGTGTCAGGAGGACGGCGCTAATATCATTGTATACATGACGGCGCCAATGACGTTGGCGTGATAAAAAATGTCCATTTATACAATAAGTTTTTTATAGATCTATTTGTAAAATATGTTTTTTAAAAGGACTAAAATATCACGCCTACATGCCTGCTTTACATTTGCAACCGGTTGCGTTTCTGGTTGCAGTTAGAAAGCAGAATCATTGCGTTTGTACTTGGCTAACGCTGCAAGAAGTGAACAAGAACCGTGGCCAGCTTTACCGTAGCTAGCACTAGAATTGTCCGCGCTGCTTTGAATTGACTACTCGCAAGTTTTATGCAGTGAAGTTACTGAAAAAAAAACTTGAGTTCATTCCTTTGCTGCTGCGCTGCAAGAGTTCATGGTACTCCCAGACTCGATTGTACTCCATTGACTGCAGGCTCCTCGACAACTCCCGATTTTCTTCCAATGAATGCGCAGATCCTGGAGCCACGGGTTACTATCCGATAGTACAGCACTACGGCAGAAATTTTGATTTCGAAAGTCAAATATAGAACAAACATGCGCCGGAACTTTATCGAATTGCATTGAATCATACTGTCTATAGGAGAAGGGTTGGATTGTCCTTACAAAGTGTTTTCAAAATAAACCTTATGTTCGTTAAAAAAAACCGTATGAGCAGGGGTGGATCCAGTGTGGGAGCTGTGAGGGCTCCAGCCTCCTTACACGCTAGATCCCTTTGAAAAATAGAGGAGAGAAGATAGAAAAGAACGGGAGAGGAAGAAGAGGGGGGATGGAGGAAGAAGAAGGTAACCAGCCTCCCAAAATCTTTAAATCTTGGATCCGCCCCTGCGTATGAGACAACTTTTATATTGACATAGTGAAAAAATATTAAAGACTTCAATAAAATGCTGCAGTTAGAAAAGAAGGAAAAAAAACATCACCACCGTTAGCTGAAAACACCTACAAACTATGAAGAAAATAGCTCCAATCTACCCACTACTCAGCTTGACTGATTGATACCAAATTTATAAAGTCATCGCAACTAAAGTAGCCTCATAATCTAAGTCTTTATAAAAAAAACACGATATTAAAGGTACGCTAGAGTATTCCACCGCATAGTTTGTACTTGGAGATCCTTATTAGAGGAAGATGAACATGCCTTGAAAATGCTTTTGAAGGGATCGCGAAGCATATTGTTGCCAGCTCGATCCGAATATACTATAGCGGTATAATTGTATAGGTTTCACCTATCATATGCCTAACCTGTTGAAACCCATCACTCTATCACCATCCAACCAATATGAGTGCTTAGTCTCCACTGTAGAAGAAGTTTAAGTCATGTATAGACTTTTGGAGAAGCGAGTCATGAAGTTTTTTTGTTACTTATGGACGGAATTTTAGAAGTAGAATTGAAGCGTAGTCTTCCTGTTCTTTCTTAATTAATGGTGAAACTTTTCTTATTATGTACTCGTGACTGTGGTTTTGGTTATGTACAGCCCGATAAGGTTTAGAGGCCGTGATTAATATAATCCATTATCTAAGAAAAAAAAGTCTTCACTGTACCGATGCCCCTTCGTTTGTCAGTCATTTACCGGAAAGCCTATTCAGGAGGTGTTTTTGTTTGTTTGGATTACCGATGAATTACCACAGCTGATTCCTAGTTAGTAAAAGTTAAACTTTAGAATTAGGTGTAGTAGTTGAGTATTCCAGTGAACCGGAAGCACTCAACGGCAACAAGCTCCAGCATGTGCACAAGCGAAACGACCTGCCACAGCCAGTGCAGGCTTGCGGTCGGTTGACACCTGCCCGGACGCCCGGCGCCACGGGCGAGCCGCTTCGTCGCGTCCATCCAGCGGTGTCAGACAGACAGGGCGCAGCGCAGGAGGAGCAGTAGGGGGGTCGTCCCTCCGGGCCGCCTCCGACTCCGACGGCGATTCTCACCGCTGTTCCCGGTGTCGGTGACTGGCGCCTTTGGGCCCGGAGCCAACGCCTCCATCAGCCATCTGTCAGGTCAATGCTTGAGCCAGAACGAGAATCTCACTGGCTCTCCTGCCGGCACCGCCATGGACAAGAGAAACGGAGCTACACGGCCTGTTTGGATGGTCGCAAACTTTGCTTCTAGTATAACTTAGCACCCTCGTTTGTGCTTATGTTTACCAACTAAAATTTAAATTTGTAATTTTAAATTTAGATTTGATTTTAAGTTTTTTATCGTAATTTATTTTTTTTATCTTAGATATTTACATCGCTAAAAACACATATATAAAAAAGTTTTATTTATAAATTATGTTGTTTCATTTATTTCTAGAATAAGCCAAAAGATGGGTAGCCAGTAAGTAATTTGCCATATGGTAAGTAAAACGTGGCTCGTCTCAACTATAACACCCAATCAAATACTACTTCTATATTTTAATAAATAACATCATTGAGTTTTAGCACAGTTTGACCATTTATTTTAATAAAAAACTTATGTGATTATCATTTATTTTATTGTTATTTAATTTACTATTATTTTAATCTCAAATGTTAACATATTCATATACAAATATATACAAATTTTTAGAATAAAACGAATAATCGAAATAAGAAGAAAGCATATTATTCTAACAAGTTGTGACACGTGGCAAACTTTGACCACGAAACAAACTGGCACATGTTCCCTCCTGCGCCGTACCGAAAAATCTGGCTGCGTTTGAAAGATGGTCTTTTTCATAATTGCTCACCTGCAAAGTGCGTGTGATCATCTGAGCATGCACACCCGTTTCGGAGCTGGAGATGGTTGCGAGATGGCGACCAGGCAACCGAGATAAGTGGTCCACTCAATACGGATACCGATATGGATGGATGCAGCTACACAACAGAGTAAGCCTTCTGGCCCAAAACAAGTGACACGATTTTGGGTGTTTATAAGGCCCATTTTGTACAGTGTCCAACTGAAGAGTGCAAAGTGCAGGACACATGTAAATGTCAAGCTAAAGGCTTCCAATTTCCAGCCCACGGATCTGTGAGATTGAGGCCGCGTTCGGGAGGAGTAAAATGTGTGTTAGCTATTCGGCGAGGAACGTTGTAATAGTTTAGTATATAATTAATTAATTAGTAATTATAAAAATATAAAATAGATTAATATGACTTTTAAAAACAACTTTTTTATAGAAAATTTTCGTAAAAAATACGAAATCGAAAAGCGTGCGCGCAGAAAACGAGAGAATTAGGGGTAAGTTAAAATGAGCCGAACGTGAGTGGGTGCTCTTGCCAATCTTTGATCTCATTGGTGGAGAAAAAAAATGAATGAAGCAAGAACATTAATCTGAGTTATGAGGTTTTAAAATAACCTATAAAATAAACTGGGATGAAAACCTCAAAATCAACTCTTTGATAAAGTTTTAAAATTTAAGGTTCGGTTGTGGCTAATAAGTAAACAACCAGGCGATAAAAGGCTTGGCTGCAGAGACCCACAATTCTAAACGACCTGAAGCAAAATTGCAAAATTGCTGCAATTTCCGCGTTTTATCAGTAGGGCGTCAGCTAGCTGAAATGGCCCCCAAAATCTGTGCTCCATTGAAAGAAAAGAAAAAAAACGAGTAACGTGACGACCGACATGAGAAGTATAATGGAACTGGACGAGCAAAGAAAATTGCTTCATCAGAAAGTTCAGAGCAACTGAATCCGTCCCTCTTTTACACACGGCTGTGTCCTGTATGCCTTTATCCTTACCAGTGACACGACCCTGCTGTACCTGTCGATCAGTGAAGATAACAGATTGCCAAATGTTCAGATTGTCCCTGTAGGGTTTTCATCCTCCTCTGGTGTCTGGATATATATGATCTCCTCTCAATTCGTTCAGGCTTCTAAATCTGGAGATAAACCCCAGCCTTGATCACTGTCATCAATCTACCCAAGTTACTGAAGCAGAATTCCGATTGCACGAGGCTGACAGATCCCTTGGTTCCTGGGAGAATTTGTCCTCTGGGACTGGGAGAGTAAAAATCTTACGTCCGTCCCGAAATAACATTACTTTTTAGTTTTTTAATATAATGTTTTAACTCTTTATTTTATTTAAAATTTTTTTATGATTAATATTTTTATTCTTACTAGATGATAAAACATGAATAATACTTTACGTGTGATTAATTTTTTTAAATTTTTGTATAAATTTTTTAAATAATATGAATGGTCAAAAGTTGAAAAAAAAAACTTACGAGGCTAGTACCGATTTTTAAAGTCACGAGGCGAGCTCGGCGTCCGAAAGCAATGGCGTCCAGCGAGTACGTACGTCATCGGCAGCGGCAGTGCCAAGTGTAAAACGTGCTCGTGCTATACTGCTATGGGTGCATGTCATACGACTCATACGGCACGGTACGGTCGGAATAGTGAATTCTTTGCATAATAAAAGTTTATATAAAAATTCTTCATCCGATTTTTCTAGAGACAATTGTTAGCTTTATAGCAGTTTAATTATTCGTTTACCACCTTAAATAACTTAAACAGAATCAAATAATCCTTTAATTACGCGTCGTTTAGTTTGAAAAAAATTTTGGGAGAAGTGTCCCGTCAAAGATTTGATATGATGTTTTTGGAAAAAAAAATTTGGGAACTACTACATCCGTCCCATAATAATCTTATTTTTCGTTTTTCCGTGTCCAACATTTAACCATTCGTCTTATTTGAAATTTTTTTGCGATTAATATTTTTATTGTTACTAGATGATAAAATATGAATAATACTTTATAAGTGACTAATTTTTTTATATTTTTATATAAATTTTTTAAATAAAACGAATGGTTAAACGTTGGATACGAAAAACGAAAAATAAGGTTACCCGAAGAAGGGATGGAGTAAACCAGGCCTTATTCAATCAAAGCTAGCATGTCAATTGGAGCCATAGGTTATCACGCTCACGTAGTCACGTGACCTGGGATATCCCTATCACAAAATAAAAAAGCGACCCTGCATCTGGACCGTCCGATCTGCGATGAGCGGTCGTTAGAAGAGCAGAAGCCGGCAGACCCGCGTGTTAGGGCGCTCTGTGCAGTTTGAATCGCGTGGACGCTCCTACGGAGTAGTAGTATTATTCTGGGGTGGGCCCGCATGCAGCCTTAAAAAGCCTGCGTTGGTCGTGAGCAGGGCGAGCAAGCCGCCACTTACAAGTGGGCCCAGCCCCCTGCACGTATCTCCTCCCCCTGTCACTCACGTAGAAGTACCAGCTAAAACCCTGACACGCGGGCCCGACAGCATCGTGCACAAAGTACGCTTCCTGATTACCCTTTAAATAGGGCACAATTGCAGCGTTAAACTCCATCTACCATGTGCATGCAAATTTTTTCTTTCACATAATGCATAATCCGGTATTCAACTTATTAAAGTATATGCAGCTACTTATTACTCTAAAACTAAGACACGAATATTAAAAAAATATGTGAAAAAAATTGAAAAAACAACGCTACTATTAATCAAGAGGAGAACGTAAATAGATAAAATAAATAAAGAATTGCATTAGTTGGGATGGTGGGATAGGCGAAGAAATATATTTATTTTAGAATGAATCTGAAATAACTTTATTTTAAGATGGAGTGAGTATAAAATTATTAGGTTAAAATAGAATTAACATGACGACCAAAATATCAGGACCATCTTACATAGTACACATGTACAGGCTAGTGTACACATACATATACATGTGTACTACGTAATTCTACTGTAGCCAACAAGACAAATACTAGCGTCGTTAATGGTACAGGGAATGCACTAACAGCACGATGATTGCATCCGAAAGAGCTGATGCCAAAAAGTTCGCAGGCTCCGTTTCCTTTCCAGTAGCGGTCTCTATACTATAGTACTACAGCTAGTGTACATTGCATTGCGAAAGCTAACGCTAATCTGCTCCACTGCAATGATAGCGTCGCTCGCCAATTTGCATAACACTGTGTGTTGTGGCGTGTCGACCCCAGAGGGGGGCCCAAAGAATCCAAAACGCCCGGCCCATCAGCCTAATTCTCTCTCGTTTCTTGTTTTTTTTCTTTTGTATAAAAAAGGCTAAATACGTCACGTAATCCTCTCCCTCCCCCCCCCCCCCCCCCCCCCCCTCTCTCCGGATATTTATCCATTGGGTAGCCCCCAAGAAAAAGCATGGACGGAAGCAGCAGCAGAAGAAGAACTGAACGATAACGAGAGGCACGGATTGAAGAGGGAGTACAAATACTAGGATGAATTAGCAGATGGATTACAAAGGCACACCACTGTACAAACGAAAAGAAAAAAAAACAGAGCAAAATATGGAGAAGAGGGAGGAAAAAAAACTGGAGTTTGCGAGTTGAAAAGCACGAGCACCTACCGGCTCGACTCACCCGACGCGACGGAATCCAAGCAAGCAGTTATAAATCATCCCGGTGCGGCTCGGCTCGGCTCGATCGGTCGTGGGCCGCGACGTGGCGAGGCGCTGAGGTAGGTGGGGTCTTTGAAAGCTGGGCGGCTTGGCGGCGCCGTCCGGCCGGAGCAGCTACTCGTCCGGCACCCTGTACGCGTCGGCGGTGACCTCCGTCAGCCACAACCCAGGGAACAGCGACTGCGCAAGAACAGTAGCAACCACTGTTAGTTTGGATCGCAGGAGTGCGATTGCACACAACAATTAGGTTTATTAATTAAGATATTATGCCTGGGTATTTAGGGTTAAAGGTGTAATCGAGGGAATAAATAAGAGAGGGTAATTGGTTAAAACAATGGTGGTTTGGAAAGGGGGGGAGGGGGTAGTGTGGGGAATTCGCCTTACATCGAGCTGCCGCTGTACGGCGCGCGGCCGCTTCCTCGGCCGCCGCCGCGGCCGGGAGCCGGTCAGCGCGTAGATGTCCTCCTCGATCTCCTCCGGGGTGAGCGGCACGGAGAAGGGGGCGCGCTTGCGGCGTCGCGACGAGGAGGAGCCCGGCACCACCGCCGCCGCCCACGACGACATCGACGCGGCCGGGCGCCGCCGCGTGCGCTGTCGGAGGTTCCACGGCCTCGGTGCACCGTCCGCCTGGGGCTGTGCTAGGGGGAGCAGTGGAGGAGGAGGAGGCGGCGCCCTGAGCTCGGGGTCGGAGTCCGTCTCCAGCCGGAGGCTCTCCGGTTTCGTCGGCGCCGTCGCCGTCGACGGCGGCGGCGGTGGCGGCGGCGTGGGAGGGTGGCTAGGCTGAGGGACGCGGAGACGGTCGGCGGCGTCTCGCAAGTGGCCCATGAGCTTGACCCGAAGCTCCTCGATCCCACCGTCGAAGGGGTCCTCGCCGCCGACGACCTGCGCGGCGGCTCGACGGTCGGACGTCGAGCGACGACGATCGCGGACGGCGAAGTCCCCACCCGCCGGTAGTAACTCCACCACCGGGAGCACCGCCGTGCGGTGGGCGGAGGGAGGTGGCGGCTGCTGCTGCTGGTGCGCCCACGGCTCGAGGTGGTGCGTCGACGCCGCGGCGGGCGGCTTCGCCCGCGGATCTGCCGTCGCCGCCATACCCAACACCCCCTCGTCCGCAGATGCCGCGGCGGCCGCTTCGACGGCGGCCCGAGTCGGCGAGGAGGGAGGCAGCAGGCGAGGCGAGGAGAGAGAGAGAGAGCAGAGGAGGTTTTGAGGCCACAGGGTGGGGTCGCCGCGCTCGCGTTTTGTTACCCGGGCAGCCCGAAGTGGCGTGTGCTGCGCCCGCGGGGCACCACCGTCATTTTCCCTCTCGCGACCCGCGCGCCCTCAGGTTTACGCCCCCGAATCGCCGTGACCAATACCCTTACACCCACCGACGGATGGGCCCGGGAATTCTGGGTCCCACGTGTCATCTACGTGGAGTGCGGCCGGCTCACGGCGGCGCGAAGGAGGATATCGGCGGGGTGGGGGGCCGGACGGAGACGAAGGCCAATCTGTTACGTCCAGCCCACCAAACGGGGTTGGGAAGCTGGCGTACCCATGTCCGTGAGGGCGAGGGGCGTGGGCCCCACCGTGCAGGGACCGACCCGTCCATGCAGCACGGGTCCTCGTACCCCCGTGGGACCCACCAGATTTCCCGGTGTTGGCCCCACCTGTCAGGGATGGGGGTTCACGCCGCCTCCCGCCCTGGCTTTTCCTGGACCTGGTCTTCGCGGCGTGGAAACGGGGGAGGGGGCGTGGTCCCCACCAGGCAGCCACTGCGGCTGCATCTCCGACCCCCTCCTGTTTGCTGGTCTCACGAGCTTTTGCCACCCTTTGCACGCTTGTCATGTCACACTTTGTCACTGCACTGCTACTAGTGAAGCTACGAGCCTACTGCAACTACGATCGATCAGTGAACCAACGATACTGGTGTTTACTTGCCAGGCAAAAACATCACATCGAACATTTAATCAAATGTTAAAAGAAGTTTTCGGACACAAATAAAAAAACGAATTTTACGGCTAGCCTAAAAACCGTGAGACAAATCTTTTGAGCCTAATTAATCCGTCATTAGCACATGTTGGTAACTGTAGCATTTATGGCTAATCATGGACTAATTAGACTCAAAAGATTCGTCTCAAGATTTCTTCCATAACTATGCAATTAGTTTTCTAGTTCATCTATGTTTAATGTTTTATTTAGATGTCCAATAATTCAATACGATGTTTTTGAAAATAAATCGATGTGATGTTTTAGGAAAAAAAAAAGTACTTGCTCCAGTTTTTAGTGAACAGAACCGATCGAACAGTAGTTTGAGTAATGCTCGTAGAGTACATGGTGTACTGTACTGCTGGTATCTTAAATTCAGACATGGGAGACGACTGTTTGCTTCTAAGTTATAGAAAATGTTTTTAGGTTGTTTAATATAAATTAAGGTTGAGAACAAACTAATTATGACGTTACTTAACAAATAATGAATGGATAATTGTGTGAGGATCGAAGGAAATAAAAAATATGAAGAGTTTTGAATGGATGGTGATGGATAAGACAATAGTATTGCGTACCAAAAATAATTATATTTTCGTAAAAAGTTTAAGATCGTACTACTGTCAGATGCTAGATCATTCGGTGCCCTTAAAATCAAACCGAGAAACAAAGATAGAACACGAGAAAACACACAGAAATGAACGTTTGACGAGCTCAGATCGATCGATCGATTCGGCTCCTGCCTGAAACGGAGAGCTGAACGAAAGAAAAGCGTGGCGTACGTACGTACGTCACGGTGGCGGTGGTGGTGCTGTGAATTTTAGGGAAGCGTCAACCGATCGATGGATACCGTCCAAAACGTGGTTTCTTTGGCCGATCGGTCGGCTACGTCCATGTTGGTGATAATACTAACACGTGCACACGGCAGGAACGGTCAACGGAGATACTAATATATCCCAGGCAAGCCACCGTGTCACGTGTAGTCAAAAGGATTTTTATTTTCAAATATCTGTTTCTTTATATATCTTCATCGAGTGCAATACTACAATATGGCTATGAGTATAAATAAATAAAATAATTTATAAAGCTTATTCTCATAGAGTTTAGGGTTTCTTAAATCATAATTTATTGTTCTAACGTTTGTCTTTAAATACGTAAGAATACGTATGTCAAAATATAACACGCAAATTATTTTTATTGCTGGTAAATTGTTTCTTTTTAGATTATTTGACATGACAAGTGTGCCAACACCACCTACCATCATTACGGTTTTATAATTTAGCCCTTAAATTTTTTGATTTTAAAACCAGTTAAATATAGATTGATATCTACATATAAATTTAACTTAAGGTGACTATTTCATATAAGAAAATTTGGTAACACATCATAAAATCCATAGTAAAGCATAGGTATTTAACTAGTAAGTATTAAATGAAACGATGAGGTGGGAACCAGGTAGCTATAAGCCTAGAAACTTCTTTGGTGAATGCAGCAAACTGCTGCGAAGAGTAGAATACATGAAAAAAAATGGAGGCAAAATCTCCGACTTAGTTATGGTGGATAGGCATTAAATTTGTTTAAATCCTTTTTCTGAAGGAGGACTGGTGACATCAATTAAAGGAAGATAGTGTTGGTACAGATAGCAAGTGCAGGCTTTAAGTAATACTGAATAAATGAAATAGATATGCTGTCCAGGATAATGCAACTTCCTTGCATATTCCGGGAAAGGAAGAACAGAATGAATCTTCAAGGAAAAAGGGAGGGCGAGAGCACATATTTCCCAGACATACAACAGTGGAAGAACTGTGTATTGTGGGTGGGGTTGTGCTAGTGGAAGCTTCATCAGCTGTAGCGATAGCAAGCAGCATGTCATAAGCAGCATTCCATTGCAGAATTAGTTAAAAAAAAAAAGAGCCTGGAGCACGGCATCCCGTCAAACAGGAACTTTAAATAAAACGGCATTATGCTCAGATGCATGTCGCCCACATCGTTACATTAGGCATGAATATCCTGGACAAGCGCCTTCTAATTTTTAATTATCCCGTCAGCACGGGATACCGTGCAGTAGTTTTTATGAAAAAAAAACATTCCATTGCAGAAATTACCTTCATTTAACATTTTACGATATTTTGATACTCTTAGATTTATATAGATTTCATAAATTTAGATAAATATATAAAATGCATACATTAATTTATGGATGAATTCATGTAGAGACAAAATATTTTATAATAAGTATATAGATATGTTCCCTCTGATACCGGTGAGTATCATTTGCAGAATTGACTACAGTAGACAACTATTAAAGCACCTCTGTGACACGAAAGAAAAAGAGACTCGAATTGTTTGGACTTTGGCCTATGCTCGAGCTGCTATAAGTTACTGTTAAATTTTGAATTTTCAATTTAGTATCAGATTTTTTTTGGTTTTTTTATCATATTTTCTATATGGTTGTAGCCGACTTATTTATTATCTTTGTACATTGCCTTATATCGTGAGTACTTGTGCTTGTTTGATGAAAAATGAAAAATAATCTAATTTTGTGATAGCTATTTAATGGTATAAGTGATAAAATTAACTCATACAAAGTTAAAAGTCTACTTTAAATATATATTATGATAAATTTTAGTATATATTTTTTAAAAAAAAACATATTGTTTGGCAATTCGTGAAGCGGAGATAAGCTGATGGAACGGCCCAGTCAATTCTCGCATACAGATGCCATAAATTGGCCCCCAAAACTAGCTTATCATTCCCGTGTTTGCAACAGAAACAAATGACTCAGGGACATGTTGATTCCTTAGTCGGGTTCATCCAACCAAGATCAATGTGCTACTGTGAGTCTATGACATCAGGCACATAGATACTACTCTGTCCAAAAAAAAATTTTTGGGTTCTTTAGATCGAGCGTTTAGCTATCCATCTTATTTGAAAAATTTATTAAAAAATTAAAAAAATTAGTCACACGTAAAATATTATTTATGTTTTATCATGTAGTAACAATAAAAAAATTAATTATAAAAAAATTTCAAATAAGACGAAGAGTCAAAAATTCTAAAGAAAACAAAAATTCATTTATTTTAGGATGAATGATGTAAAAGTGATCTACAGAAAGAGTTGACAAATGAAAATACCCCCCAGGGTCTACATTCTCGTAGTTTAAGGAGTCGCTTTCAGCAATCAATACCAAAGGGAACCAAACATTCGAGTACACCAGAATAATGATTGGCAAATCATAAGGCTTGGTCTTGCTCATCTCATTTCCCCCTTCCCTGGAACTGTTTACATGCCATGGATAAAATATATCCCAATCTGAAACCTCAGCATTTTCCTTTTTCAGAACAAAATAAATGCTTCCTCTGAAGTTTCAGCATGAATCTGGAGCAGTACTACTTGAACAGGCAAATGCTTTTGACTTGCTTGGCTGCTGCCTCTAATCTTTAATTTGGAGGGAAAAGTACATAATCCATTCGTTTCAAGTGTTCTGCCTGTCGGTTTCTGAATATTAATGATCTGTTTTCTTCAAACATATTGTTCAGTCTGAAGTGAATGGCCAAGTAACAGAATGCTAGGAAAAAAAAGCAAGACGGCAGTGCATAAAAAAAGCAATAAGTACCTGATAAGACAGGGTGACAAAGATCTCCTCTAACTGACATGGAATCAACCATACATGTTTCTGGCAAAACTAGAGAACTGATACATAAACCTGGTTTAAGATATATAGCTAGGAACTGAAATTGCAATCGAGATGCAACACAGAAGAACCGGATTGAAACCAATGCCAAGGATTTCATACCACCCAGAATTAATCAATAACCTGTCATGTCTGTCCAGAAGTAAAGACTCGAAATTCTTCTGCAAACTGTAATCCGAACTAGACATGAAGAAAGAAAGAAGTACCAGGCATCACGAAAGCGAGAAGCAAAACCCAACAGTCAGGTAAAAGAACTACACAACATTCATGGGGCATTAAGGTCTGAGAGAGATACATTATCATCAACTGCATTAAGGATCGACAGACTGACAGTCTGAATCTCTCTTTTGTCTATAACTAACATAAGCCAATGGTTGATCTTGCTTCTCGGAAATCCATCTCCTCCTTCTTCTGGTAGCAAACTCAGAATCCTCCCTTCTGCACCAGTTCAGAATCGAGTTCAGCAACTGGAACGTCCAAAAGCAGTTGGTAGAACAGACGAAAGATTGAATTTTCTTTTTATGCGTACCTCGTTCACCTTGTAGCGATCACGGCTCACCTCCCAGAGCGAGTTCCCAGGGCAAATCGTCTGCGGCGAAGAGAAAGCTCAAAGTGATCAGCAATCATCGAGGAAGTAAGAAGAGAATTCGTGGCGGCGGATAGATTGATAAAGAAAAAAAAAAGAAATTGCGCTTCATCTGTGGCTGCATACGCACGTCGATTTTGCGCTGGACGTTCCTGGGCCGCTTCGCCGGCTTGCGCGGCGCCTTCCGGCCGGTGATCGCATAGAAGTCGGCGTCGATCTCCTGGCGCGTCAGCTCCACCGTGAACCCGCGGCCTGCCCTGCCGCCGCCGTCGGCGCCATCCATGTTCCAGAGCATCTTGTTCTGCTGCGCGTCGTCGCCGCCGTCCCGCCCGCCCTTCCGGTCACGCAGGTTCCAGTGCTTCCGCGGAGCTTCCTGTGCCGCTCCGGCCGCCGCCGCCGCCGCCAGAGGACCGTGCTGGAACCCCGCTCCTCTCGGCGGCGATCGGGCGGCGTTACGCGTGGGCTCCACGGCTACTGCTGCGACGGCGGCCGCGGCGTGGGGTTCTGAGCCGCCCAGGGCATCCAGGTCCCTGCAGAAAGCCATGGGCCGGCGGCATCCCCAGGCGGCGGGAAGGTCGAAGCTTCCGAACAAACCCGGGTCCCTCGGCCTCGTCGTCGCCGGCGCCTCCGACATTGCTGCAGGAGCCGGGGTTACCGTCGCCGGCGAGGACTCCATTGGCAACCCACGCGCAGAGAGAGGGAGGGAGGGAGAAGGGGAGAGGGGATTAACCAGTATGCGCTGTGTGTGTCGCGGAGCTTGCTAGGTTTGCGATTGCATGAGGCGGCTATATATAGCGCGGATTAATCCTCTCTTCTCTTCTTCGATTGGAATGAACAAGAAGAAGAAGAACAAGAAGACGACGAAGAAGAAGAGCGAGTTGGAATCGGTGAGACGACGACGAGGGAAGGAGAGCGAGGAAAATGCTGTGGTTTCCTTTTGGTTTCGCGACGCGACTCCGCCGTGCTACGCCTGCGTTCGGTTGCCCCCCCGCGGATTCTGGCCGCCGATTTCACCCGGATCGTCCCGCTTCTCGGCCAATCCTGAGCGTTGGATCGTGATCCGATGGCCGTAGAAGGCGGATGGCTGTACCGGTTTTATTTTGGTTTTTTTACGCTCTCCGTTTTTTAAAAAAATTCTCAAGAACGAAAATCGAATATATTTGCTTTTTTTATGTAGATGCATGTGAGCAATGTGATTTTTTTTGCGTGTAGTTTTGTCTTGTCTCGACCATAAATCAAATGATATCTATTTGTGAACGCATTTGTATCCGCTTGATGGTCGTCTATATATGTGTCATGTGACTTGTCAGTCGGTTGCCTACGTTGCTACGTTACAACCCGGTAAGCTTCTGTAAAGGTTAAACGACAAATGCTTACGTTTAAAGTTGAATTCAACAAGATAAGGAAAGAATAAAACGAATGGCATCTCTGGGATATATTTGGATACATGACATGTACTTTTAATTGCTTCCAATATATCTCTGGCGTTACCTAAGCCAATATATCTGTAAACTTTAACCGATACCTATGAATGGTATCCTTATCTTTTAGTCATATATATAAGAGTAACATAAGCAAACATTAACAACATTCTATACGAAGCTTATGCAACGCCTAATTGCAAAAGGTGCTTTTCAGTATTGGTGCCAGCAAAACTGCGCAGCATCGGTGTTTTTCGTGCATGGCATAACTTTCGAGCTAACTTGCCTTTTTAAAGCAATCTCGATTGTCTGATTAAATCGCATGACGTCGATGATACAATCATAAGTATCGTGTGTAACAACTCATAGCCTCAGAATATTGAGTGTATTACAACAACATCCACATATCGATAGTATGTAGCTCCATTGCAATATGAAAGACCTTTTTAGGTTCATAAAATGTGATAGAAATAATACTCTTAACATCATGATGTAGCATTTGGTTCATGACCACAACTAGGCATGTTCAAATTGATCCCAATCTAACCCAATGGTATATCGAGCCATGATTAGACCTAAACATTTTGAAACTCAAAAAATCCAAAAAAAAATGCACAAGCCTAGATCAATGTGTATTAGGTTGGGCTTGGGCCTAAACATTGAAACCCAAACTAAAAAAGGAATGAGACAACCTAGCCCATGAAAGCCCGATGTTTGGCCCAGGCTTAGGCATGCATTTTAGGTGAGCATTGGGCGTAGATCAAGCTCACGCTTGACCTATTAGTAGACCTGTCGAAACGTTTCTGCTTATTCTTATAAGCAAAAATTTAATTTTTTAGCCTTAAATTTAGCGATATTAGAGACGAACCCAACGGATAGGTCATAGCCAACCCAGTATGCACATTTTGCTGGAGACCTACATCCACTCCTGATACCCATGATACCCTACCCTTTCTAGATTAATTTGTCTACTCGTAATGAATCCATCTCCTTACCTCAATGTTGTAGATCTCCTAAGAACTACACGTACTAATCATAAAATGTTTAGAACAACATATTTGCTCAATATTTATGGAAATGCTGACCTCACCCAAGCAAATTATTACAACTCATAAGTCGTAACTATCAATGCTATACAAGTAATAACTATTACTATCTCTAACAACATTAACATCACTACAACACGATATACTTTAGTCTGAAAAAAGCGGGAAGACCAATTTTAACAATATTCTTTGCTTTCTTTAATAAATGTAATAGAGACAATATACCAAACTATTGAGTCAAAAGAAAAATATATTAATCTACGATTGTAAGTATTCAATAATGCTTTCACACGGGCGCCCGCCGTGTTTCCTCTTCCTCACTTCTTAGCAAGTGTGAAGTGCACTGTGCATACATAGGTTGCACCCTCCTACTTCTTTATATTAATAACCACAAATATTTAAACATATTTTCTCCTAAACTATATGTCCGGTCTATAATCCAATTAAACCATTGTGTTTGTTATAATTAATTGTTTACCACAAGGTCTCATATGTTTATATTCATATGAAATATTATTATCTAGTTTTCTTTGAAATGTATAATTTTAGTGTTCATAGAATGTTGTTTGAATTCTCCAATAAGTATTTTATGAGGATTCAATAGGTTATTTGAAATGTTGCACTGAATTTTTTTAACTGTGGCTTCATACCTTTGTTTTTATTTCATACAAATATGTTGATGTTTCATTGGTCGAGAAACAACAAAAACTAAATATTTCAATCTATTATTCAGTTAAGTTTCAACATTTTAATATATTGAAACACCTTTTGACATAGCGGTGAGACATTAGAGACCGATGTTTCGTATCATAGAATTAAATATATTTCTTGCCCTTAAGCAAAAATGAGTTAATGATGTTTCATCACTATAATATGGGATTAAGCTAGCTATGTTTTATCAATTTAATATCTACTACAACTTTTAGTGAACAATGAAGTACAAAATTATTTTTTAAGTGAATGATACAATATATATTTCGTAGATAAACGTCTGATTTATATATGTATAAACTGACCGCAATAACCCTGTTAAAAGCGAATCACCTAACCTTGATCAGCAACACAAACAAACGCAAAAGATAACCCGCCTAAGGAACAAAACCGTCTGTTTGTTGCTGCAGCAACCCGCTGCCGTCGATACGCACAGCCGAAAAACCCAGCGAGCGAGCCTCTCTCATGGCTCACAGCCTCAAGGCGCACAGGGTACTGCACGTGAGGATAACCTCCCCTCCTCTTCTCGCCCGCGCCACCAAAATCGCCGGCTTCCGCTCCGCCTCTCCTCTGCCCACGCGACGACACGCTCGCGTCGCCCACCAAAATCGCTCGCGTCGCAGTCGCAGTCGCACGCAGCCAGGCGCTGCATCGGAATCCCACCGATCTCCACCATAGTGTAGTGTACTCCGCTGATCCCAATGTAAATATATTTTCAGTTTTATTTTAGCTCTTTATCTTATTTAATTTTTTTAAAGATTAATATTTTTAATGTTATAAATAGTATTTTATGCTTAACTTTTTTTATGATTTTTAAATAAGAAAAATGATTAAATAGTTATACGCATAATCAAGATATACATTTTTTTATGTGAGAGTAAGGCCCCGTTTGACACACTGTGTAACTTAGCGTGGTGCTACCCAACGGGATCCTGTTTTAAAAATGGGATGATACCGATGAGGTTCAAACACGACACATCGTCGGTATCAGATCCGATACTAGAAACAACATGATTTGGATGATATATCAAACATGATACCTCACTGTTATCAGGTCCGATACTAGAAATAAAGTGATTTCGATGAGATATCAGACACATTACCTTATCGGTACCAGATCTAATACTGAAAACGGGATGATTCTGATGAGGTATCAAACATAATACCTCATCGGTATCAAATTTGATACCGTACTAATACCAGGTGATACTAGTACGATAACATCTGATACTCGGTTAGTATCACCCAAAAACTACCGAATCCTCCTCGTCGTCGTCGTCGTCGTCACCAGTACCAGGTGATACTAGAGTGATAACAAGTGATACTCGGTCAGAGGGATGGAGTGCATCATCGCCGTCACCATCGTCACAGACTGTGTTAGCAGCAACCATGCACTGGGTTCAGCGCCGACTAGTTTGACGACCGCGACGACCAGGAGCGCGCCGCCACGGGCATCTTCTTTGGCACGCTGCTCGCCATCACCGTGCTCGTCTACATCCAGGACCACGTCGACCGGAGCTAGGCCTACGATATCTGCGCTGACGCCATACTCGTTGCCATCACCGTCTTCCTCTCCGACACCAAGAGGTACCGCTACAAGCGGAGCTCCAGGAGCCCCATCGTGCATATCCTCCAAGTGGTCGTCACCGCCACTCGGAAGCTGAGGGCTCAAGCAGGCCCTCACCGCCGTCGCGCTCTACAAGGACCGCCCCGACCACGTTCGGATCCCACACACCACCCAGTTCTCCGACCTGGACACTACGCGTCCCGTCGCACACGGTAGATCGTTACGCAACATTTCTGTATAACTTATTCAGATTTTCTCGTTTTCCACGGACACGCTTTTCGAATTGCTAAACGGTGTATTTTTTTAAAAAAATTATATAAAAATTTGTTTTCAAATACCAATCGATCCAATTTTTAATTTTTTATAATTAATAATTAATTAATTATATATTAATATATTATTATGTTTTCGGGGCGGGGCAACGTCCTCTCAGCCGAACGAAGCCTAAATCGCAGGCACAAGGCGTAGTCGCTCGCGGGGACGGGGGAAACGCCAGGTCGGCTCCCTTCCCTGGTGTACTCGTGTCTTTTTAAAACCTGACCCGCAACAACGCATCGCCCTCCTCGCCTCGCCTCTTCCCTCCTCCTCCCTTCTCGCACCCACCTCTCATGGTCCTCATGGCCGCCGCCGCAGCAGCCGCCGCCGACGAGCAACACAACCCCGCGGCAAAATCCTCGGTCCCGTCGTCCCCCCCGGCCCCGGCTGGCTCCACCCGCACTCGCCTCCACGGCTTCTCCTTCCCGACGACGTTCAGCTGGGGCGCCCACCGCCTCCTCCGCTGCTCCAAGAACGGGGGCGAAGCGTCCGCGACCGCGCCCGCGCCCGCGTTGCCGACGGAGCAGAAGCAGCTGCAGCAGCAGCAGCAGAAGAAGAACCCATCGCTGGGGAAGGAGAAGGGCCAGGAGGCCGCGGGCGTCGGCGCGTCTCAGCCGTCGCGGCCCTGGAACCTCCGCTCCCGCCGCTCGGGCACCGCGGCGCCCGGCGCGTCGAGATCGGAGGCCGCCGCCGGGAAGGCGGCGGCGGCGGCGGGGCAGGGGACGCACCCGCCTGCGCCGACCCCGGTGGTGGCGAAGAAGAGGGGCTTCTCCATTGCGCTCACCAGGGAGGAGATCGTCGCCGACTTCATCGCCATCCGCGGCACGCCGCCGCCGCGCCGGCCCAAGAAGCGCCCGCGCGCCGTTCAGAACGAGATTGATGTAAGGATTCGAGCCTCGCCCTGCGCTTCGTGATTCCTAATTTTGGGTCTCCGCGCTGAATTTTGCTCGGTTTTGGTTGGAATCGCAGTCGTTCTTCCCAGGATTATCGCTGGCAGACGTGAAATTGGACTCGTACAAGATCGTCGAGGAGGTGAGATATCGCTCGATACGTTTGATACGTTCCTTCTCCAAAAAAGTTTCTTCTTTTCCTCATGTGCGTTTTCCTCTCGCAGAAGTGATTGGCGCCACCGTGATGAAGTCTGCAAATGAGAGATCAACTTTCGAGATGTTACCGTCTTTTGCTTTTTTCATTAACTTTTGACGGCTAACATGTCCATACAATAATCATGTTGGTTCTTCTAGATCAGAGGATGGATAATAGATTCGCTGTTGTTCATGAATAGGTTTTCTAATTAGAAGAAGTTGGAATGATATGCAAATACAATGTTTGTACCCCGTGGCATGTGTTGTGATAGTTTGGTTCGGAGTATGGTCCTTTGATGATCCAAAGTTGTCATGCTATGTACATGGTTTCAACTAGTGAAATATTTGTTTCGCTGCAAATTGCTTCAACTCTGTGAGTTGTTGGCTATGATATCACATTGTAGTTTGTAGTGTTAGCGATGATGCTATATTGCTATTCCTTGTTAGTGATTTGTTTTCTGCATTGTACAGATAGAGGAAACACACCAGTTTGTTCCTGCAGTGCAGGACATATATCATGTCCAGAGTTGGATATCTGTATCGAAGAAAATGAAAGTGCTTGTGGTGGAAGAAAGTGATTTAGAAACAGAAAAATAAATCTGAGCCAGTGAATGTCAGGTAGGAAATCAAGCTAGTTTTCAAGGGTGTGCACTTTGTTATAATCTCGTGCTTGTATGTATAGTTTGCACTAATTTTTTTAACACAAAAGCATTAAAACGGCCGATTTTCTATTAAGAAAGGTGTTGGCTTTAATTACTTCTTTCAGAATTAGTTATTCATTTTACATAAATATACCTTATCAATTTATTTGTTCATTATGCGGTGTTCTGTTATGTGCAAAAGTTGGCGCGCTCCATTTTTTGCATCAATAATGCTGGTACTTCTGTTGTTCATCTGATCTCTATTTTGCCTTTTGGCAGATATAGAGTGTTCAGTAGACACTGCTTATTAGAACATTTTGTTAAGTGCATCAGGAATTTGAATTTCTGGTTATCGGCCTTCACATACTGCACACAAGTTGTTTACCTGTGTGCACTGTACAGGAACTGAAAAAGCTGTTTGATAGTCACATTGACTCTTTTATCCATACTCACTTTGCAATCTAATTTATGTGCTCATTTAGTACATTTTGCTATATATTCTGATGACATCTGAGGTGGGTTGACGATCAGGGTTTTTAAGTAATGCATAGTTGTGTTTGGGGGCTGGTATTATTGGATTATTTGGTTGACAGCATGCTCTGTTGTTTTTAGGCTGAAGCCTGAAAGTGAGCCTGAAACTTAAGTTTTGTTTGCCTAATCATTTGCCATGATGGGTTTTTGTTCCTCCATTTTCACAGGATTGGCTTACAATTGAACATGATTGATTCTAGCGATTTGCATTATGTGTCAGGTTCTATTTCCATCCAGCTTGTAGAGTCAATATTTTACTATTGCAGTCACAAAATGGAGGAATAAGTAGCCATTTTTGTCTTCTGTGCACATCAAATGTCAGAAGTGCCTTGCCAAGTTTGAGTTGTTTTTCAGGTAAAGGCTTGTCTTTTTTTTTTCCTGGACTATCATTATCTATCGTCTTTATTCCTGACAGGCAGTGGCATTGGCTAAATATTCTTCGCTCTTGAGTGGCTGATGCACATGAACATCTGGCTAAATGCTGTCGAGTGCTGGACGTGGTTCGTCGTCCTTCTCTTTTCATCGACATGGGCCTGGTGTTGCAATTGCACAAGAGAATGTTTTGTTCGTATGCAACTGCGTTGATGACATGGTGTACATTTGTGCAACATGTTCTTCTTGTTCAAGTCTCTTGTCTCCCTCAGTCCTACATGGAAGAGGATTGTGAAAATTTTCTAAATTCTCCACAACGCCTGGTTGATTTGCTGTGCACTTATGCAGGGAATCCACAAACGATTTTGTTAGGCTATCGTTAACTTCTCCCTTAGTACCTTTGAACTTGTCCTTCTCGAGAGTTTTTACTCACTGTCTGAATGGCTGCATTTGGTGATGTGAGAACCGCTCTCTCTCTCTGTATGTCAAAATCTTTCAGACACAGAGCCTTGGAGTTCCTCCTCAAGGCGGGGAGAAGTGATCTTGCATCGTTGCACGTAGCCAGCTTTAATAGACAAAAATTTGAGCATGTGAAGAAATGCTGACGAGATTTGAATCCTTCACGTGATACCTAAATGCTCCTGTAAACATCCTTTTTCATCTACTGGATGGGAGATTTGAGAAAGAATAATTCTTCACAGCTTATGTTAAGCTAGTACTAGTTTGCTATAAGGCTTGTTTGGAGAGCTTAAGATTATAAGGAGCTAATAAGAAGTCAGCATCTCATAAGCTGGAAAAACTAGTACTGTTTAGAAGAGTTTCTAACCTCTGAAGATTTTGAACTGCCATAAGCTCCTCCGAAGGGCCATTACGTGCCTCTGAGGTATAGTGAAATACCCATCACTGTTTTACTGCAGGATTTCCACTCCGCATTCCATAGTTCATTCATTTGGGCCAAGGCGCCAAGCCATCCCCAAAATCTTCCTAATTGCAATTTTAAGTTTTTAAATCTCTGACTATGGCTGCCGCTATCTCTGTCTGTAGCTGTTTAAGAAAGGTCTAGCTATTTGCTCTCATGTAATAACCGCTATAATCTTATTTAGCCGGATATTAGCTTTTTTAAGAAGACCTATCGCCAAAGAGCCTTTTTCCTATCCTGAGGACTCAGGTACCATCAGGTACCACTGTTTTTTATGTAAAATTTGATTGCCTTTGCTAGTATGCGGTTGCCTCAAAATTTTCAACGTGTCAGTCGATTCTTCCGTTCGTCAGATTTGCTTCAAGATGTGTGCATGCTATTGGGTTTGGGCTGGTGGATGGAGATCCCCAGATGCATATGAATTGACTGACACAAATAAAATTTTCAATCACTTGTTTGCTACCTTCTAGTACCTAAGATACTAAGAGATATTAAATTTTATATAGAAAACAGTGGTACCTCTTCAAGAATGATAAAATTGCTCATCGCCAAATATTTAGCCGGTTATTTAGAGCATTGTTAGGAGACTTGGAACGCACTGCAGCAAGGATACCGGGAACAAGCTCATAAAATAAATGCATACGGGGAAGCAATACTGGAGTATACGACTGAAACAAACTGTGGCAAAAAATCGAATGCCCCGCTGTTAATCGGTTAGCAATGGGCGCGACGGATTATCGTTTTGTTCACACTGCCGATGCCGTTGTGATGGATTTGCAGGGGCCCCTGAAGCCGCAGCCGCCGGGCACGGGCGCCGGGGTGCCGCCGCCGTGTGCCACTCGTCGGCGCACCTCAGCGCGCGGACGATGCAATGGGTCTCCGCTGGGGTCACCGCGTGAGTGCCTCCTTCCCTGCACCCAAGGTCTCTATTTCTCTCCATATCTATCGTGAGTCGTGACCTCGTCTAACGGAAGTGGACAATGCGATGCGATTCATCCATGATACGGCATGTCGGTTTGGGGTCTGGTATCTATTCGGTCTTTTGCCTGTGAGAACTGTGAATAATTGTACCAGTGTTAGCTCATGTTCTTCTAGCTGCCACCTGGTCGTCACATGTGCAATCCTCTCTTCCGTTTTGTTGTCTGCCCGTGGCGATGTTCATTGTTGAACGTTGACTCCTTGAGGAAGGGCAAGGCACAAACTGCGACATGTATATCTTCAAAAATCACATTAATACATAGTCTACCGTAGTCCCATGTAAAAATCAAGCTAAAGGAATATAACCTCCAAAATTATGTCTTAGTGACTGATAACTATTTTATGATCAATTTAGCTCAAACACAATCTCTTAAGAATTTTGTACTGTTTGATTTATTGGTGGAATACTTCGTATTGTGCGACTGCTACGGTGCAAATTACCAGTACATATTATTATTTGATCATTTAAGTCCTTTCTTTTGTCTTTTGCAGAGTGCTATTCCTTGCAAAAGGCACAACCATACACAAATCTTTCCTCGTTGGGATAATATTCGGAAGTAGCGCCCGAATCCTCCGTAGTTAGGCAGAGGGGTACTGTACATATGAGGGGAACAACAAATAAACGACACGAGCAGTGAAAAAAAATTCTGGAGCAACAGTAATCTAAATACTACTCTCTCCGTTTCATAACGTAAGACTTTAATCTTATCTAAATTTATATGGATACTAATAAATTTAGACATGTATATAAATTATATATATATTTATTAATTGATAAATTTAAACAATGTTGTAAAGCCTTACAACATAAAACGGATGTAGTATTTGGTATTATAGCAATAGATGTCGGCTATTTGTTTTGATCTAACGATTACAGGATATATTAAATTTACCATACTGTAGCGTGATTATATTAAATTTACCGTACTGTAGCGTGAGACCATGCTACAGGGAACCAGATCACGTCAGAGGGACGTCGAGCCACGCTCATCCGCTCGATCCGCATCGGACGGTCAAACGAGCTCACACTCAGCTGAAGCCAGCAAAATTGGCCCATGAACAGCCTCCCGGACTGGCCCACGCTTGCTCGGCTGCTTACTGCTATACAAATTCGGCTAATTAGCAAAGTCTCTATGCATGCACGTTGAGAAAAACTCGTGCTCGTTGAGTACTTCCTTTCATTTTTTTTATGCCATTGATTTTTTATCTACGTTTGACATTTCGTCTTATCTAAAAAAATTATATAATTATTGACTATTTTATTATAATTTGATTTGTTATTAAATAACTTTAAGTATGATTTATAATTTTGTATATTTGAAAAAAAATTGAATAAGACGAATGATCAAACGTAAATCAAAAAGTAAATGGCATCAAACAAAAAAACCGAAGGGAGTATATCTCACCGCACCATAGCGTCACTGCAATAATATAATTAAAAAAAATGGAAATTAAAATGTCTTTATTAGATGTCACAGTGTATTGTTTAAAATTAAATATTTACATTAAATAAAAAAAATCAAAGGGAGTATGACTTAGGAAACTTGGTTGAAAATATCATAAGATGGTTTAGCATGTCTCTATCTTCATGGTTGAAAGACAATCCATATTATTTAATTTGTTTATGATGTTGACCATATTTTACTAAATTAATTGTATATTGATCCTAGTTTACTATTCTCGACTTTGATCGTAGTCTACTATTCTTGACTCAATCGATGAACGTGTAATTTGTTTTGAAACTTATTTTCAAAATTTATTTTAATTTATAGAACTAAAATTAACTTGGCTCGTGGAATGCACATATTTTTTTTCTAGTAGAGAAATAAAAGAGGAACGACATTTTGTTTGCGACTGTGTGGGTTAATTTTCTTGCGATGGGCCAAGACAAGCCAGTTTGTTGAGCATGTGCTCGGCTGCTCTCTGGCCGTCGGATGCGGATCGAGCGGATCAGCATCGCCCGACGTCAACGTCAGAGGATCTGGTTCCATGCTACAGCAGGGGATCCTGTTCCTCGGAAGTAGAATGCTCTCGAACACACAAAGATCATATGTATTGTTATTTACACTTTTGACGTCGAGAAAGGCCGTAGTAAAGTTGGTTATGCGTTCTGAATAACTACTGAAACAAGTCCAGCACAATATTAATTGCGTTGTACATCACAATATATTACTTGCATCAAAAGTTTCATTTGGCGAAGCACCGAGCATAGCCGAAGCAGTCTGTTCCATTAAATTCTAGCGGGGACCAGTTGCAAATCTGCATTTTACAGTGAACTGAATAATGAAATGTATCATCGAGCTTTCTAAAGTATTTTCAAAATATAGAGAAGGAAAAAACAAAAAGCACCAGTGATACACCTCATTAATGCAACCATGCTTCGTAAACAATTCCTAAGGTTCATCTGTGTTGAAGTCTAAAAAATAACAGCCTAACAGATTGATTCTCCTCGAGGAACAGCCAACCCAAGGTTCAATGACAAGATTGTAGCCATCACTTGGGTAAGTTAATCAAGCCCGTATTTTGCTCGCTGTACAGATGAATAATTACAAATACCAACAAAATCGGTACTTGGTATCATCTGCAAGGGCTTGGCCAGGAGTCAAGAGGAGAATAATTGCAACTTGCAGCTGAATAAACGCCACCAGTTGCAGTATTTAGTTAGTTTTAGACTGACTCTGGGGAGAGGAATCAGTAATAAGCTCCATCTCTATATCCTGCTGCTTTTTAAGATATTCTTGGGCTGTTGATCTGACGATCTTAATGAAGAAGTTCACAAGCACAAGCCACACCACAGTGTTCCAGACCAATGTAAACGAGAAATTCCATTGATTATCCTGTGTATGGTAGAGATGTATAGAGTACAAATGATAAGAATGAAGATTAATCTTTTGAAGCTCAAATCCACCATTTTGAACTGAGAATATTAAAATACCAACCTCTATAGGCGAGGACGACGCAGTTGATGTTGGTGGTGATAAATACTTATCCTTGGCACTGTGGAGCTTGGCAATCACAGATGGCAGGGTGGCAGAAAACCCAGGAATGTGGCCAAATATCCAGATCAATTCTTTTTCCATAAGATACAAGAGTTGGTTGTTGCACAGGGAGATAATAAATAGTGTCTGCAAAAGAGAAGGAAAAATCTACGTGTCAGGAGCAACTTTTGGTGCCCAACAAGAAGACAAGACAGGTGGAAAACAGTAGTAAAATAATCCAGTTCAAGCAGGCATGGAAGTTCATTTACTATATTAGACTCCCCTGGAGAAGTTTACTCTGGTGTCAGGAATTAAAAGAGTGCAACAGGACAAATAGTACTCATATGACAAAATTATATATATACTGAGTAGAAGCAGGGATGAATTACGTGGCAACAGGAGATATTTTCCAAAGTTTCAAATTTGTGATTTCAATTGGACAGGACCCAGGAAAGCATGTTGACATATAATACAACTAAAAATAATTTGAACTGAATCAACTGATGAAGTAAGTGCATTTACAAAAGCTGAATGTTAATCACTAAGCAAAATCATTCACATTGCTGAAAAGCCCACCAAAGTTACAGAACATATAAATATAAACACGAACAGAAGATTAGACAGAACAAACCTGGATATGCGTCTTGATGATGGCCTTCCCAATCAAAGTAGCAAAGAAGAACTCCCAGAAGGGAATGCCAAATTGCCCACACATTATACCAGCAAGGTCAAATAATGGGTTTGGGACCTAGAAAATGCGAAGGAAATTGATTATGGTGAATTATTTATCCATCAGTTGTTGCCTTGTTGGTACAAAAGAACCAAGTCAAGAATTCTCTATATCACCACCATCTGTTAGCTGTGGCACAGATACAGAGAATATCCACCACTTGAACTTTATTTTTAGAACCACTAGAATCATGTCCGTGAGTTCTGATGGATCACAACACAATATACTGTAAAACTAAAATCTAAAATACAACAAAAATAATTGTCCTCGAATCTAAAACATATATACTTGAGTATATGTGCCAATTGACCACTTCCTTATGCTCGCATGCAAAGATGCAAACACACAGGTGACACATGCCTACATATCTGTAGCTAAAGAAGATCAGGAGTGGGGGCAGGTGTAGAAACTACCATCATCACCGGCTCCACTTTTAAAGAGTGGGAAATAGAAGAAAGATTTAAAAAAAAACATAAAGATACAGATTGCCAGAAAAATGCATCCACTATCTACGTTCAGAGCACGACTCGAGCAAGGTGCACAGATGAATGGTAGCTTGTATGTTCGCTAGAGATCCTTATATGCAGTTTTTGTAAGAAATCCATACTGCTGCAAATAAATTGACATAACAGGATGGGAAAAAAAGACATACTAACCGAAGCAAGAATCAGGATAGTAATGAAGTTGAGATGCTGAGAGTGAGAGAGGAGCCAGCGTTTTGTTCGATTCAGAGTAGATGCTAGTGGACCATGTTCATTAGAAGCAGTAGCATCTAGCTCCTTGACAGCTTCTGGTTCACTTCCTGATAAACTAGCTGCAAGACAGACACCAAATTGTGAACAATGCATGGCCAACACAACTGATCTTCCAGAATCATCACAACAATAACAGAAGTTTCAATAGCCCTAAATAACTAATAGGCTATAGCATGTCAAAGAAAGAGAACAAACAGAATGAAGGGCTTCATTAGATATCGAGACTCAAGACACAAAGTAATAGTAAAAGTTTCAATTGCATCACAGAATGAAGGGCTTCATTAGATATCGAGACTCAAGACACAAAGTAATAGTAAAAGTTTCAATTGCATCACTGGCAATGTTTTCCTTGATTTATCAGAGAATTTTACCAATTCAAAACAGAGAAAAAGAAACAACAATTTCTCAGAATACTATTATAATCTACTCGCTCCATTTTGCTAAATGTTTAATTTTGACTATGACATGGCATACTAATGGTGGCAATGCAATCAGTATTCCTACCAAAAACAATCAAAATGCCATAGATGGAGTGGAGTTTTTTCCACCAAAAACAATCAAAATATCAAAATGCCGTGGATGGAGTGGAGTTTCCCCCCCCCCCCCCTATTTTTTGGAGTGCATTCTGCACTCTAGAGGCTTATCAGTTTATGGTAAAATATGGCAACGCCACATGGTCAAATTCATTATGAAGCACAAAAAAGGGCGAAGTAGGAAATCTCACCTTGAAAAATGTGGTTGTAATTATTATCGACCGCAAAAGGTGATTACAAATGACAAATACAAACAGAGCATTACTGAAGTTGAAAAATTATAGGCATCTACAAAGGGGCGCAAGATTAAAGTAGGATATAGTAGGTGGACCATACATTATAGTTGCACGATACTACTGGTGATGAGATGGCATTCATGCCGTATGCAAGTTAAGTCAGTTTAGAAAAATATAATGCAGAAAACAGTGAGTAAATTGAGTGTAAAATTACACTGGCTCACAAAAACTAATAAAGCATACAACTAAGCTTCTTAACTTCAGAATAAATGGTATGCTACATTACCAGCTCGTGATATAAAATAAGGAGGTAGCTCTCCAAGCGCTGTACCAATGCCCCAAAGAACGGCTTCCAGCTGAACCTGAGGGAGTAATTCAAAAACTGGGATCCTCACCGAATGAGCTGATGCTTGGTACAACGGTGGTCCAAAGTCTGAACACTTCTTGTCAAGCCATGATGGCCCTTGCTTAAGCTGTATGGTATCATATGGAGCAGTTTTCAAATCGATCCGACCACATTGAACAGCCTTAATAGTAAAGAGGGCAATATGTGGGCCCAGATATAGAACAAATGTATGCAAACCTGAACCTGCATTTCAAAGATATTGATCTTAACCAGTAATTAAAAGGAAAAAGGATGAACTCATTCTTATTCCAAGTACAAAATGCCCAAATTTGGAAATCATTAACACAACGACAGTATCCACTGCAACAAGCATCTGGCCAATAAAAACATAAAAAGACACCACTTTAAGACTTGCTGGTGCCTGCCTGCCTGGAGGTATATTCTTTTACACCTCTAAGTATCTAAAAGTTAACCAAAAAAAATTCTAGTAGACAGCCAAATGACCTTTCAGAGTTATCTGGGAAGTTCAAATACCCCAAAAAAATTGCTAAAAAGACACATTTAGGCTGAGATGCCCTCTCTAGCTTGGAAAGAAAAAGGAAGTATGTTTTGTATATAATTCCAGCAGTAGCTCTGAAAGTGCCCAATGCAGTAAAATCTCAACAACAAAAATAATACTCCCTCTGGTAAAAAAATATTTGTCTTTTAGGACAAGGTTTAGTCAAACTTCTCAAATTCCAACAACCAATTTTTTCTTAAGAACAAATTTATAAAATGAAATAAGTTTATGATATTATGGTAGTACCTCTTGAGGAAATCTATGAACATCATTTATTTTGCATTTAAACTAATCATTTAAGAAATAATTGATGGTCGGAATTTTAATCTTGTCTTAAACGACAAATGCTTTTGACCGGAGGGAGTAGTATGTAATTTGGCGATGGTGCCTTTTGCTCTCCTAGCCCAATACAATTTTTCTTTGAGATTTTCACAAGGTCCGATAAAGCCAAGGTACATAAATTTAGTGTGATTTTGTTGTTAATAATTTCCTGAAATAACTGAGATACTAGGGAAGCAATAACTAACAAAATGAGAATATTCGTTGATTTTTCAAGTTTATCTTTTCCTAACTGAATCATAGTAGGCATGCAGTCACCTTCAACAGTGTATGGTTAAAAACAACACTAAGATATGTATATAACTAGAAAGGAAAGAAAATAAGATACAGTGAAACATTATTTATCTTGTTTGGTTCCATATATGTAATGATATGTCATAACTTCGACAGATGCTAGTACGACTTGCCTAGTCCAATTGACGAAGCCACACCCAATGAAACCCACCATAACACATATCTAACATAATTCAAGAACTCCTGCACATGCTGCATACACATCAGAAAATAAAATCAGTATTCAAGTATATCACAAGAAGTTAACATAATAAATTAACAGCGCTATATTGGTCAAGTCTACTCTTATCAGCACCAACACTGTTATCTTAACCAAATTACAGTGAAGTAGCACACCTTTTTATGCAGACCATCTGTAGCCACGAGCAAAATCCCAGGAGCTAGAACTAAAACAATGAGGAGAACAAACAAAGCACCCCTACTCAGGATATATGTTGCTAATCTTTTCAAGTATTGCAACATAGCTAACATGAAAAAATGTAATGTCCTGAACGGATGCTTTGTTAGTGTCAAATTCTCCAGTTCCAATTTGTGTTTCTCACGGATTTCTGCAAAATAAAGAAATAATTAGGATGAGAAACATTTCCAACAACCCAATATAGCTCTGATAATAGCCAAACCCAAGTAAATCAACATGAATAATGCAGACAAAATTCAAATGCCTAAATCCTGAACCAAAGGGTTCATACAAAGTGCAGATGTTGATTGTTGACAACATTAACTTGACAGGCCGTTGCCTAGGCAGTCATTACTTTCCAACTTGGTTTGCCCAGGATGGGGGAATGTTTGGGCATTAGCGCCCTGCAGTGTAGAAATTTTTAGAAACAAAGGCTCTCTAACATGATAAAGTATCTAAATGCAACCAAATAAAATTCGAAATTTGATTAGATTTTCACCTGTTTAAGTTTTAACAGAGATTACTTTGCAGCACAATTAAATTCTAGAGAAGTTCATCAAGTAGATTACAGAATCTACTGAGCTCTATCCAGTAGGCACCATTAGATTGAATAAGCCACACAGTTACCATATCCAGTTGTCAACAAACATTCGCCACAATAAATGCATTGCCTTACTTACAAACTTGATGCATTACATTCCAAAGGAAACCAATATCTGTTGAGAATATACTAACTTTATTGGTGATGCGCAGGAAAAATAATAGTATATACTAAAACACAAATATAACATCTCTCAATTATAGAGCACACGTGCACAGCCAACTAGTCGCATAGCTTCAAGCTGCGGCTCTTTTCGCTTTGCGGGGAAAAGCTGAGACTTCGCACATTAAACACTGAGAGAACGAAATCATGATGCAACGTACACACGCTACGTCACAGTGAGCTGATCCACGCCTGAATCCGACCAAATGGTCCCCTCACGAACACACCGCACGTCGCATGGTTCTGGTTCATAGGTATCCCCGTATCCCATCCCATCCAAACCAAACTCCCATCTAACCATCCGACCGGTTCCCTACCACAACCTCACAAACCCATTCCAGTAGTAGCAATCCACGATCTAAAAAAACCAAAAAACCACGCACGCATCGAGATTCGAGAGTTTGGGGATCTCACCGGATATGACGCCGCCCCCCGCCATCGCCGAGCCACGCGGCGGCGTCGCGGTGACCTTCCGGCGGCCCATCGCTCCCCCTCGCCACACCCCCGAGGCGCGAAAACCCTAGATCTCGCCGCCGCCGCTGCTGCCGCCTGGAGGTACCAGCCCCACCATGGGCCGCCCAGATCAGGGGAGGGGGGCTACTAGGCCTCGGGCCGGTCAGCACGCACGCACGCTGGATCGGGAGCGGCGGCCGCGGCGGAGCTTGTGGCGGTGGCGGTGGCGGTGGCGGACGCGGCGGTTAACCGTCGGGCGGGTCGTATTTATGTCCGGTCCGGCCGGGCGAGGCGGGCCGTTGTGGTGGCGTGCGCCGGGTCGGGGAATATTACTCGGACGGACTCGCCGCTCCCGTGCTCAAACAAAAATATCGCACATGAACGGGATAATACATCAAAACATAAAAATAGAGGATAAAGAATATAAATTATAGGGGTGTTTACGAAGCGGATTTGGACGGATAGTTGTCATAACATATCCTGAACCATAATATTTAAACAGATGTGGAGCGGATACGGATCAGATTGTTGCGGATGTCGGAAATAGTGCGAAGTCGGTGCAAAGTCGGTTCAGAAACGGATTATTATGACCGAACGTGATATGTACATGTAATCAATATATTATCTTTCAATATTGAATTAAAAATACTTTGGCTAGTGATGGGTTTTTGATTAAGTGCTTTGTGGGCTAAAAAACGGATTATCCGCTAA
This sequence comes from Oryza brachyantha, assembly GCF_000231095.2. NCBI lineage: Eukaryota > Viridiplantae > Streptophyta > Magnoliopsida > Poales > Poaceae > Oryza > Oryza brachyantha. The sequence goes on from NC_023167.2 coordinate 18,221,231, forward strand.
AATGTCTATCGGATAATCCGGCAAGAAAATCGGATAATCCGCATACACCGGATATTAACAATACCACATCCGTATCCGAATCCGACTCCGTATTCGTCGGATAGTCGTAAACCCCTACCACATCCTCAATTCAAGCGGATTCGGATCGGATCGGATTTTATCCGATCTGTTAACATCCCTAATAAATTGAGCTCCAACAGAACAACTATCCTATCATCTACTTTTAGATGTCATCCACATTAGGAGACAATCTTCGTATTTAGATGTTCTCTCTCCATCCTCCAAAGAGATATAGAGGATATTATATATGGATGATCTAGTGGAGTACATAGAGATATGAAGGACGAAACTAGTTTAGATGATCATCCAAATGAAGATATGGATAACTAAATTTAGATGAGTTGTTGAGAATGCTCTTAACTCTTCGTCTTATTTAAAAAAATTTACAATTAATAATTTTATTTCTATTAGATGATAAAACATGAATAATGCTTTATGTGTGACTAATTTTTTTAAAAATTCCTTAAAAAGTTTTCAAATAAGTTGTATGGTCAAAATGCTCGGCATAAAACCGAAAAGTTGTTTTTTTTTATGGAGACGGTATATGATACTACTGTCTCCGTTCAAGAAGGACTACTCCTGCGTGTCAAAATAAAATTTCATTTTCCATCTTTTTATCTATCACACGAAGATTTTATCTCTAATGTAACTGATACAGCAGAATTTAATGTACTTATTTTTTTTCATTTATGCTTATGTTTATAAAACAAAAATTAAATTTTTCAACATTAAATTTAGAGTTTTTTCAGTTTATTTTTTAACATTGACTTATATATATATATAATTATTTTTGTTTATAAATAGTTCGTCGGTCCGAAATTGCCGTGTTCCATGGAAAAATGACAAATTTACATCCATACATGTACTCATGGATATCTGGACTCGTCGACAAAATTACCACCATAGTTGCGTCGATCTCGATCTCCCATGGAAGATAGCATGTTCAGCCATTTTTGTGAGGCTTCAGGTCACTCCAATCCATGTGCACAAGAACATGCGTAGTAGTGGTAGTTACCAAGCCATAGCTAGTGAGTACTGAGCAGTGACCCTAGCGTGGCCCGGCAGAGATCTGGAGATTTTATATTCCAGTGTCATGTAACGTAGCACAGGGAGACGAAAAGCGGTTAGGAAATGTCCAATCTAGGTGACAATTGAGAATTTATCGGTTGTTGTTTTCGTGCTTGATGCAAAAGCTGGAGGTATATATCTAACATGAAGCAAAGGATCGGTAGCTGTGCTATTCTTTGTAGTTATCTACACAAGAAAAAAAATCTGGTGCTTTATACGATTTTATTTGTCTTGCAATTGTTCGCTTTATTCCGTTTACAAGATAACATGAACTATCTCGAAGAGAAGATCTGTAATTTATGCTGTGCAGTTGCTATAGTTGATCCAACTCTGACAACTCGATGAATAAAAGCACAATAAGGGATCGCTTTTGAAGTTTCGCAGCCCTATCTTTTTTTTCTGCTTAGGTTTATAAGGTAAAATTTAAGTTTTTAATTTTAAATTTAAAGTTAATTTTAGACATTTTCTATTGAAGTTTATTTTTAATCTTTGTTTTTAGATTGTTGTCTATAAAAATTATTTTTTATGTGTAAATATGTTAATTGCCTTTTTCGGCCAAAAAGGCAAAAGAGGAGGCCCTGTACTGCCGAGCTATTGATGATGACTCAAGAAGAAACAAAAGAATATGGTGATTATCGATCTTGTATTGATGAGCACGTGAGGTGGAGTTGTTTGCTTGCTGTGTTTTGTTCATGTATCAATTGACATGTGGGGGCCTTTCAGATGGACATACGGGAGCCTTGGTATGATCGACCAGGATGACGATGATTTCTGATCTTTTAATCAGGAGAGAATCATTTCTAAAATAACTAGGCTTCCAAGATATATTTGTCCATTCATGACATACTCACGTACACATGGACCACTCACGTTATCGTAAAACTACAGATTTCAAATATTTTAGCACAAAACTATAGTTCATAACTAAATGTATCCCCAAAACTTCTAATTTAGCACTAAACTAATCGCAAAACTACATATTTAAAGCCAAATATCACAAAACTAGATATAGATTTTTTTTTTGAGTTCAAATCCCCGCACTTTCGCCATGCTGGAAATGTAAACATTGTAGGTTAGTTGAGGAAATTAACAATAAACCTATATTTTGTGGATAATTTAACAATAGATCTGCAGTTTTATAATACGCCATGTTAAATCGGTAATTTCATGGTAAACTTGATGACATGTTTATAGTTTTGCAATAATTTGGTTAAACTATATCCATGAAGTTTCGTGCGATTTACTCAAAAGAAAAAAAAAGAATCATCATGATGTGTTTGGAACACTAGTTTGTGGAGAAATCGTATACAACGAACTAAAATGAAAGTTGAGTTGGAGCCAAAAGCACCAGCTGTGCTTGTACTTGAATTGGACCTCCGTTTCCACACCAACCCAAATCAACTCTGATTTAAGCGTAACCTATACAAAAGCCATTATAGAATCTCATTAAACGGACATTGATAGCTTAGCTACCTGTTACGACTAACAAAGTGACATTTAATTTTGCAAATCGTGCTGGTTTAAATAGCTCAGATTTAAAAATAAGTATTTAAATAGTTTAACTTTAAAAATAAAAAATAAAAAGGTTTAAAGATATAATTAAAAAATTATCGCCCTGATCAGCATTGCAGACAATGGGCCTGCATCATCCTAATGGGCTGCGTAAGAGCAAGTTCAATAGTATAGCCATAACTACTAGTTTCAATTTTTCTATAATCAATCTAGTAGTCAATTCATACAATAGCTACCTCCAAAATATCAATATATAGTCCCACATGTCATACATACATTTTGTCTTGAAGCCCGTGTGCAGCTGGTTATAAATTAGTAGCTCACCTCTCTTCTCTCTCCTTTTATCTCTTTAAAATATATTATAGCGCTTATAACCTACCATTGTACCTGCTCTAAGAAGCCGCTATACATGTCCTTCAAGAAGGTCCATGGAATATGCTTTAAGCCCGTGTAACCAATGGAAGCAAGGCGACAAACTTTGCCATGTAGCCATGTTTATACTGAAAAAAAAAAGTCATTGCATTTCTATGCATTGATCAAATTTAGGTCCCAATTTTGTAGGACATGTCCATTATTTTACTGTATCAAATCTGGATAAGGGCATGTCTGACAGTGTTGGCTCACAGTTCTGCTAAGCTACAGCACTACCAGCCGTATTGCATCATATTCGACCAATAGGTAAGGGATACAAAATAAACTTTTCCTTATCAATAACAAGGGCCTTTTGGCTCGATTGGGCCATCCTGTAAAGTTTATATAGTCTTGCTGGGCTAGAACAATGGGCAAACAGAGCGAGACACAAAGAACTTTCTTTCTTTATATTTTTCAATTAAAAATTAATAAAAACATTTTTTCTGAAAAAAAAGAAAAAACCCTAACACCAGCTAGTGAATAATATATATAAAATGCTCATTAGTTAGACAAAATATCTGATGTGGCAAATATTCGTTGGATCTGACGACTAATGGTTCTTGCCACGTTTGTAGGCGAACGATCCCTCTTAAAGCCCCTCTAATGATACTCTGATGCGTTGTAATCACGTTGGATCAGAGAGGAGTGTCTGTAATTACTCATTAGTGCTCCAATTATGACCGCGTTTGGCAAGCCTCACTAGAGCATGTACAATAGCAGGCTGATAAGAGAGGAGAGAGGAGAGGTGTGTTACTAATTTGTATCCAGCTGCACACGGAATCCAAGACAAAATATGCGTATGACATGTGAGATCATGTATTGATGTTTCGTAGGTAATTATTGTATGAATTGACTATTAGATTGACTATAGAAAAATTAGAGCTAGTAGTTGGCTATACTATTGAACTTGCTCTAAGAACAATTAAAATAATAAGCTATAAGCCAGCTATAAGTATATTTTAAAGAGATAAGAGGGGAAAGAGAAGAGAGGTGGACTACTAACTTGTAGCCAGCTGCACACAGACTCCAAGACAGAATGTGTGTATGAGTATGACATGTGTGACCATGTATTGATATTTTGTAGGTAATTATTGTATGAATTGACTATTAGATTGACTATAGATAAATTAGAGCTAGTAGTTGGCTATACTATTGAACTTGCTCTAAGTTATCTTATCCCCCTCGCTGTGCGCACGCTTACCAAAATGATAAACGGTGTATTTTTTGCAAAAGTTTTCTATATAAAAGATATTTTATATTTTATATTTTTTTTAATAATTAATTAATCATGTACTAATTTATTACTACTATTCCGCGCTCGATAACTAATCCACCTCCACACTTTAACCGAACGCGGACTACGTTGTTATTGGTGTTTGGGCCGAACATGCCCAGTAGCCCACACAACATCTTGGCAACTAATGGCCCACAAAAGGAGCTTTTCATGTACCATTCTGTGCCGTTAATATACTCACTCTTTTAATAAATTATTAGTGAGAATACATTTACCCCAATTCAAACATCCACCGGGTAAAGGCTTCGGGCTCGGCTATGAAAGTTAGGGGGGAATGGCCAACAGTGATCACATTAATGCTCGTTGTTTAGCAAACAATATTGTTCCAAAATTAAAAACACATGACAATAATATTTGGTTAGTTTTCATGGGCTTTTGGGGTTTCAGGCCCTATTGACCTGAATATGATTAGTCCGTGCTCTCTCCAGTTTCATCAAATTATAGGTTTTATTTGCCGTTTTACTCTAAGTTGCTGTGGAAGTTTAGACACTTGTTCACTATTGTTTCTTGTGGATGAGTAGGGCATCATTTAACATGCAACTAATATAGAGCAACATCACCATTCAACTGTTTTAATCACTGTACACATGCACGTGTAAAATGGGCTCCTTTGAATAAAAGGATTTGTGTAGTATTGTAGGATTCAAATAATTATAGGATATTTTTCTTATATAGCCCATCAAAACAAAGGATTCAAATCCTATGGTATTAATAAGGGCATAATACATATAGATTTCGAAAAAAAAGTTAGCTAGATCTCTAAACTCTTGAAAAATTTCCTTTGGGCATATCTATATTATTTGATTCATGTTTTTTTTGTCTATTCAAACAACCATTTCTATATTTTTTCCTGTATTTTCCAATCGTCCATTGCAAACTTGCATTATTCATATCAAAATCCTATATTTTTCATATTACTCAAAATCCATCATAAACTTGTGTTTCAAAGGAGCCCTTACCAGTTACTACCACATAGTTATGACAAATTTGTGACACACTCAATTTGGCAAATTGTGACATTCCTTTCCCATTTTGCTGGGCATTGAAATTTGTGGTTGGGAACTTTTTTTACATCAATACGCAAGTGGCAGTTCCAAACAACTGCCCCCATTATCTTGACCCCTTTTTGGTGCGTATCATCTTATATATATATGGCCAACTTGGTAGGTTTCCGATGAAGGTTTTCATGTGAAATCAGCATCATTGTTTTATGGGAGTCCAGCTCGATCGTATCGCTGCTTGCCACTCGAGCAGACGATGACACGATGCATGATCAGAATAATTGGGCATTTGGGCAACTTGATTGGAGTTAAGATTAAGGAGGCCCATAATGAGGGAGCGAAATGATCAGAATAATGCCCAGGGCGTCGACACCTATTCCCATTTCTGAGGCGCAGCATGGCATGGCACTAAATTAATTAATAATAGGATTGGTACAAGTAGAAATTTTGTATTTCATAAGTGTGTGTCATGGCTACTTCTTTTTCTTCTCTTCCATTATGTTTGGTGTGAAAAATTCTTGGCATTGAAACGGCTTTGTGAAAAGAGATATGCTTTTATAAGGTAAATTTTTTAGTTTCCTTTCTCTTAATTACTATCACTGATTGTTTTAGCTGCAGCTAATAAGTTATAGAAAAACAAACAAATCAACGAAAACTATTTAATGCACAAGACTTTTATATTTGTGTTTATAACGGTTCAAAGAATAAATGCTGAAAAATATATCACAACGGAAAAAATCAGCTTTTATATTAAATTTCCAAATTTAAATTTTGGCACCATCTCAAAAAGCTAATTTTCAATATTAAAAGTAGCAAACAGACTATCAACGAGCGATGTTGTGCAAGTGCTCTTCTACTTTCAATATTAGCTCCTGTAGGTCCGAAAACCACATGACTGATTGAGGTTGCGTTCATTTAACTGCATTATCCTTGGATTATTTCTCAGTTTTTTCACATACGTTTTCTGAATTGTTAACGATATATATTTTAAAATTTTTATATAAAAGTTTATCATCTCTCTTTTCTAAATTAAAATTTTAACTTTATATATAATATTCAATTTCATCGATTATACTATTAAACAGTTATAGAAATCAGATGATCATTTATCTTTCATCAATCACTAAAAGAACATAGGCTAAGTGCAAGGGCACAAACACCCAGTACACCACCGACCAAAATGTATGATATGCTATAGTATTATCCTGGAGGAGAAGCTGACAAAGGGAGCTGATGTGCATGGTGGATCACAAAAGGACATGGAAAGACAATGGTCCAAGCATGTAGAAGCAACACAGGAACATCTCCTCTGCTAAAAGACATGCTTTGGTTGTAGTGGTGACTTAAACTACGGTTCAGATCACTTGGACTGCTTGCTACCCTCCAACTTAATTTGGACGTATTATGTTCAGCGCATATACGCAGGGTTAAAACCATAAAGAAATCGGCGACATGCCAACGCATCAAAGGTGACGGCTGCCTCCACTCTTAAGGTTCCATGTCACATAGGATGTTTAAACACCTATCATACATATTAAACGTTAACTAATTATAAAACTAATTACATAAATGAGAGCTAATTTGCATGATAAGTTTTTTGAACCTAATTAATCTATAACTAGCACATGTTTACTGTAGCATCACATAGACTAATCATGAATTAATTAGGCTCAATAGATTCGTCTCGCGAATTAGTCTAAGATTATGGATGAGTTTTATTAATAGTCAACGTTTACTATTTATAATAAGTGTCCAAACATCCCATGTGACAAGGGACTAAAGTTTAGTCCCTGAAAACAAACACCGCCTTAAGCTTAGATTAATATTACATACTAGGACCTTTGCTTGGATAATAGTTGACCTGTTCCATCCAACTCTTTTCTTAATGCTTTTTTTATATATAATTTGCTTCTCTTTCTAAGCACATTTTCTTATGAAGGTCAATGGTGCTCTTGGATCATTGAATGGGGTTTAGTTAGACACTTCCGTATAGCTTAAGGATATAGGTTTTTTTTTCTTGAAAGATTATTTCTTGTGAGATGCTGTATAGCTTTGAACATAGTACTGTATTAGATTTGTTAGCTTTCGGACGTCTGGAAATCTGTAAATTTCGAGCCATTACACACATTGCTAATGCTTGAATTACAGTGTTATGTAATGTATAATTCTAGTTCATATTGCCTGTAATTTTTTCATTGTATATTATTTTCTTTATTTCTATTAAGTTTAAGTACTTTTACATGCACTTTGTATTTTTTTGTGAAAAATTATTTTATGTTTATGTTATAGTAATGTATTGCTCAAACATTGAGAGTCATGAGGAGAAAACCATTGGGTTGAATACAAGAAATGAGAAGTTGAGCTTTTCTTTTCTTTTTCAAATATCAGATACACAGGAATCTACTGTCAATGTAATAGCTCACTCATATTAATAGTTGAGCAATTTCATAGTACTTAAGTAAGTAGGTACTGAGAGGTACCAAAATTTTAGTGTAAAATTTAGTATCTCCTAGTACCTAGGTTTCAAGAGGTACTATAATTTTACACTGAAATTTTAGTACCTCTTGGTACCTTCTTAAGGATCGTAAAATTGCTCTTAATAGTTAGTTTAATGCATACAACAAAATTAATACATGGCCCATATATTTCCCAGCTTGTTGGAGTCATTGTTGTTGCAGACCTGCAGTGCAGTTTGCCACAAATCTCCATCTTTCTTTCTCTCCTTCACATAGATATAACTCTAATGTGTCAATTCATATAACACTCGCTTTAATGCATCGTGTGCTTCACCATTATGCGACTAGTTCTATAAAATTAAATTAAAAGGCGTAGAGACCATAACAGTTCCATCCTTTCACTTTTATTTATGCCTATAAGCCTCTTTTCGCTTTTATTTATGCTTATAAGCCAAAATTTAAACTTTAAACTTTATATTTGAAGTATATTTGAGGGTTTTTTCATCGTGCTTTATTTTTCAGCCTTAGTTTTTAGATCGCTAATAATATGTATATAAAAGTTCTATTCATAAATTATTTTTTATTTATAAATATGTCATCTGACTTTTTTATTCAATAAGCCAAACAATCATCCTATAAGTCGCTTCCATTGTCCAAACATTGGCTCCATTTCCTTTTGCGGTACCAATGAAAAATTGCTCCCATTCTTGACTAGGTTGTTAGCGTTACTAGTAAACTCACTCAGACAGAATTTAAGATATTGAAATAAGTAATAATTTTCCACGAATTGATGTACCCTAGGTTAGGATAGCTTACGATGGATAACAAGACTAGGAGGCCTACTTTTCCAATTTTTTCGGGAATGTTTGTGTGGCAGCTGCGGCGAGGACTTGTTAACATCACTGCAGTTTGCAATAAATTTATCACTACTAGCTCTTCTTGAGACCTGTCAATTGAGTCCAGTAAAAAAACAAATATACTCAGTTTATGGATGTTCGTCATCGACTCATAGTATGCTCCTACATTCATGCACCGATACACAAAACAATAGACACTTGGCAGATAATTTTTTTCATTAACTCAATGGACACATGACGCCATGACGGTAATGACAAAAATAAACAAAACAGAGCATGGGCAAATGGCATAAACTGCAGCAGGCAGGCATGACGGATGATAAGCTCATCGATCACCATCCAAGCCCATCCACAACAACTCACAAAAAAAAAACCAAACTTTTCATATCTTTAACATTTTCTACATAACCTGTCGTCGTTTAACGTTGTTGATAAACTGTCTGACGCATGCTAGCTTTGCTAATGGAGATATAGACAGTAACTGCAAGAAAATTTCAATTTCCAGAAGACCATAATTAAGGCTTTACAATTCTATTGGTCGGCTTAGGATTGATCTATGTGACAAGGGCCTTCGCCAAGTGGAAGGCACACGCTACGTGGAATATATTCATCCCATACATGCATGTGCGGCGAGCTGTACGTTTTAGCTATGTGCATTGCATTTTGCTGTGGCTAACTGGGCGATAAGTTTTTTATGAAAAAAGAAAAGCAAAACGAGATATATTTAAAAACAATTTATAAATAGAACTTTCATATAGTATTTTAACGGGCTAAAAGCCAATGCTAGAAAATAACCTTCGACGAAAAAACTCCAAATCACCTCCAAGTTAAATGTTGAAAATACCTCCATCTTTTTGCCACCGCTTATGTTTATAAGCGAATATTTGAATTTTCAACATTTAAGTTGGAGTTGATTTGGGCTTTCTTTTTTTACTGTAGTTTATGTTTCAGCCTAGGCTTTTACATTGCTAAGAACGTATATATAAACGTTTTATTTACAAATATGTCGTAAATATGTCGTTTGACTTTTTCCTAAAAAACCAAAACAATCACGGGTCGAATCAGCTTGCAAATGATCACGCATGTGTGGTTTATTCTGGTGATGCATGATGTGCCCACGATATATATGCAGAGTAAAATGATGCTATTAATCGATGTTGATGATTTCCACACCACAAATGGGGCAAATAATAAGGTATTGGAAGCAAGTGGTGGCATGCATATCAATGTCACTCTTCCCTCCTTCTACTACTACTGGTACTAGGTACCCAGCTATATATGTCTATAGGATGGGCCTTTTTATCCTGGATTTTGTGCTTTAATTGATGGTGACTATGGTTTTTAAGGCGACGTGGCACATAGAAATACTGAGATGGGGCAGCATCACAGCACTCTCACTCAATGTACAGTACTCTCTCTTTTGCTAAATAAATCACCGGTTTGATATTATAAACACATTTGAGGTTTTCTCCTAAGATGAATTCTTCGAGTTCGATGATACAATTTCTAGAAAATATACTAATGTTTTCAACACAAATCAAATGTAAAATAAAAAATATACTCCATGATAGATTTAATAGAACAATTTTGGTGTTGTAGATATTACAACATATTTATATAAACTTAATCAAACTCGAACTATTTAACTTAGGATGTATCTAAAATGTCTTATAATATGATATAGATGGAGTACTTGTCATCGTACTGATCTATGTTGTTTCAACTTTGACAACTAACAATTGTTTTATATCTATACTCCCTCTATTTTTTTTATTTGACAACATTAACTTTTAAGTCTATATATGACCATTTGTCTTATTAAGTTTATATAATTATTAATTATTTGGTGATGATTTGATTCATTGCTAAAGAAATGTTTAAGCATGACTTATAATTTGTTCATATTTGCACAATACTTTAGAATAAAATAAAGTTAAATGCTTATATTAGTGTCAATTAATGCTTATATTTAGAATTTAATGCTTATATTTAGAATGCAACACACTCTCGTCAGTCAAGGAAAGATATTGTTTTATATTAACAAAGTCCCCAAAAAAATGCAATATCGATAGAAAAAATTATTACTTTGATATAGCACTACTCTCCACTCGTTTTTTTTTAAATGATGGAAGTCATTCGGGTTTTTGTTCAAAAAGCTACGATCAGTCATCTAGAGGTTCAAGTGTTCAACAACTGCCAATTGTAGAATCAAGGTTATTTAAAAACAAGAAATTAAGCTACTCCGTACTTGAAATACCAGATCAAATCATTTGTTTCCATATATGTTTAGTGAGAAATGCATAATCATTGTTCCTCACAATAGCTTACAAGTTGTAGGTCCAACGCTCGATCATTGCATCGATCAAATTTCTCGCACATCAACTCTTGCGAGAGGCAGAATCAGGAATTTATTAAGCCTAAGATTTAATAATAAAATATAAATCTTTTAGATAAATTTTAACTAAAAAATAGTAATTTTCTAGTGTAATTTTTTAGCCAGGTGTGGGGCTCCAGTCTAAGCTGTCCCGTGGCTAGTACCGCCCCTGCTTGTGAACCGAACCACATGCTATAATCACGGGATTTCATGCTTTAGCTTGATAGGTATATATGGTCCTTAAAATGACTCAACACGCAATAAATGTAGAATTATACTAAGTGTAAACTTTTTTTTAAAAAAAACGCTGATTTTGTACAACTTTTCTTTTCTGCTAAAGCACATGGTCATCTTTTTGCTTTTAAACCAAACGTCAAATGACATATTTACGAGCGAAAATATTTTATAAATAAAACTTATACATACATGTTCTTAACAATCTAGAACCCAAGAGTAAGAAATAAACTACGATAAAAAAATCACAAAATTAAATTTAAATTAAAAATTAAAAATATATTTTATTTTATAAACACATATTTGTAAAAGCGAAAAGATAGGATGCGCATGTTTAAGAGCAGAGCACTTTTACCGTCAAAATTTTGGTACCTCTCGGTATCTACTCTACTCTAGGACCGAGAAAACGGATAAACCTATTTTTTCGGAACAGCATGGGTGTTCTTCTGTCCAACTCGTCGCCCCCCTTGCAGTTGCATGCACATCCACCGTCGCCGTCGAGCCCATGTGCGCGGCGCGTGCCGATCGCATGCTGCGTCCCGTTTAGCGTCGCATGCATGCACGGGGGGGACGAGAACAGAGCGCTCGCCGTCGTCCTCATCATCTCCACTTGAAATTTAATCAGGATCTGGATGGCTGCAGTGAGTGAAGAAACGCCCCATTAATTTGATTCGCCCCCGTCAAAATCTCAGCTTGGTGTGTAATTAATTCGCCTCCGTGTACGCGTTTATATAGATGATGGACACCTTTGGTCCAATGGGCATCAATGCAGCACCCTATGCGTATGCATGGACCGGCTTCCATTTGCACAGGAATTGACCCCCCCAGAAATCAGCGTAGAAACGGCGCCCAATGCAGTGTTTCATCCGTGAAAATGACATGATTTCCTGTCCAATCCCATCCAAAAACAATGGAGAAGAAGAGCTTGAGATTACTACTACTAGCTTCGCCCGAATTCTCTGCAGTCTCTCAGTGCTCGAGCTTCTGCCTGCAGCTCGCGCTTGTGTGCTAGCGCGGCCTCGTTTGCCCTGTCGATCACGCCGCGCTGCAGAGCCGAACCCGAACGGTGGGGTAAAAATATGTGGCGGATAACGGACCCGGAGAAGCGGGTTGCACACTTGCACAGGCAGCGGTGAAACATTAGGTGGGGCCGATGTCTTCTTCGATCTGCGTTCAGACTGTTTCCGAACGTCTCTAGTCCTTCCTTCCCTTCGGTAATGATAGAAATTTTGTTAGGAAGGTTTGAGAGGGGCTCCAATTATACGGATAGTGTAGAGGCCTCTAGGTCACCCAGCCCGAGTGGTTATTTTTTTTTGCCTTTTGCGCGCACAGTTTTCATACTGTTTAACCTAAATTATTAAACAATATGTTTATGAAAAAAATTTTAAAATAAAATTTGATCATCCTATATTTCTAAAATATCTATCAAAATTAGATAATTTTATTGTTATCTAAAAATACAACCTTATTAGGAGACCCGGCGGTCTCACGCACTGCGTGCGGCTTTGCAAGCTCGTCTGATGTTGCGGACAGGGGCAAGAAGAAATGGACTAAACCGAAAAGAAAGAGACTGATCAGTTAGATCTTAGACAGTGAAAAGTCGAATTTGTGTTCGATCAATTTGGGCAGTCCTCTTGTTAGCCGAAAAGACCTTTTTAAAAAAAAACAAATGCAATATTTAATCGTCTGTGTTTAAAGAATTAAACTCTAATTTTCACGTCCCTATTCCTTTAGGCACATAACCTAATAAGAGTTTCACTCGAACGTGCTCACGATTTATTTTGTGATTATTTTGCTATAAAATCATTGAAAAATGTATATGATTTCTTTATTATCAAAAAAAACTTCATCCATGACCGAAACCAGGGCCAAAATGTTCGGTTCTTTTTTTATTAAGACGAATCAATCCTAAATTTACAATAATCAAAATTTAGTTGAATACCGAATATCAAATTAATCGAAACGATGGAATGTCCCCTCCTAGATGCAGGTGGCAGTGGCACTGCAGGTGGTAGGTTGAAGAAAAAGAAATTTTAGGATCAAGCGTCATAACAAAAGCAGGTTTCGTCCAAATACCATAGAATTTAATAAAATACAACTCTCAGCTATCGTATGTACGGTAAAATGCCACCTCATGTATTTATTTTAAGCTGTTTATTTATTTTTCGCTGGGTACATGGAATTAACCACAATGCCAACGACAGGCACATGGATGACCATCTTGCAAGAGCCAAAGGACAGCCCCGAGAAGACATGCCACATTTTGATTCGATTCCACTAAAGCAACTGGCCGGGCACATCAAAGGGTGCGAGGGATTATTTGTTTTTTCATAAAAAAGCCAATTTTTGTATTTATAAATAAAAATAATTTATAAACAAAATTTTAATATATGTATTCTTAGCGATTTGAAAGACAGTTTCGATGAAATACCTTAAAACCAACTCCAAATTTAATGTTAAAAGTTTAAATATAGGCTTTATAAGTATAAGCATAGATGGAAGAGTAATTTTCCAGTTCAACAAAAAGTAACAAAAAATACCAACCTCGCGGTACTAAATCGTTTCTAATCATTAGATCTAACAGCGTACATCCTGCTCAGCTAGATCCAATAATGAGAAATAATTTGATACCTTGAGTTACTAGTATATCAAGGTTCGATGTACTTTTTGTTAGACCGGAGCAAATCTCCATATGAAAAGACAGAGATGCAAAAGAGCCGTAACAAATACGTATGGATTTATGTACCAGTACCTCCTTTTTGGCGAAACGAGATCCCAAAATACCCCTCCTCTTTCCGTAGCAAAAGAAGGTACCTATTTGCAGTGTGCATCTGTGCCAAATTGACCCCAAAATTCTCTCGCCGATGCGATGAACGACGCCGGTCACCACATGTCCCCGGGCGTCCAAACTGTGGCCGCGATCGCATCATATCTCGCCGGCCGGCCCTCCCTTTGCTGCGCCGTCCACATGTGTGTATCCGGTGCTCGGTTGGTGCAGCTCACTTCTGTCGTCGTCGATCGTTAAATCCACGGGCGCTTTTGACGCCATTGCATGGCTTTTGAGGGATTCGGTCGCCTTAATAATTGGGGCTTGGATTAGATCTTGCATTGAGATCTCGGTGCAGCATCGGATTTTTCCTCATTTGGTTCTATTCAAGAACTTTATCCTTTTTTTTTTGTTTCTCTCCTAATGAAAACAGTGAGACCAAGTTGATCCGATATTACCCAGTTGCAACCGAAATATGCCAACTAACTCTGATGGCAAGATTAAGAGCAGGATGATGTGCTATGACCTATATGCGCGTGTACGACGAGGTATCAGATTATGGCTGCGTTCGGGGGTGCTGGTTGTTAACCAGCGTGGAAAACACTATAATAAATTAATACATGACTAATTAATTATTAATTATTTAAAAATATAAAAATAGATTAATTTGAATTTTTAAAGCAATTTTTCTGTAGAAAATTTTCGTAAAAACATACCGTTTAGCAGTTCGAAAAGTGGGTGTGCGGAAAACGAGAGAATATTGGGTTACTTGGCTAGGAAACTAATGCAACCTATATATTATTACTCCGTTTATATTTTTTATGACATAATTGACTTTTATGTCTATGTTTGACTATTAGTCTTATAATATATATATATATATATAATTATTAATTATTTTTTATAATTTAATTTATTATTATATAAACTTTAAGTGCGACTTATAATTTTATATATTTGATAATTTTTTAATAAAATGAACAGTCAAATGTATATCCAGATGTTTTTTTTACCAATCAAACCCTGCTTTTGGAGAAAGATGATAAAAAAAGGCACCCAAAAACTTTTTGCAGTACGTGTTCTCTGTGTATACTCCTATTGAGCTTTGATGCTCTTTGCTGCAGGTGCATGTATTCGGAAGCAGAATTCACTAGTGTCGCAGTCCAAAATGTCAAACAAAGCCCCAAAATCCTCGCGCATCTCTCCCTCACTTTCTGTGGAAGAAGGCAACGGGATTTGGTAAGTATATGTAAGAATAAAGCAGGTCTCTCTCTCCCTCTTGAAGACAAGCTTAAGAAAGTACTACATCCGTATATAAATATACGGTGTTACTAAATTTATTCGATCAAACTTTTAAAACTTTAGCCATAAATAACTCACAAAGATTTAGTTCAAACATAAAAATTATGTATGTAGATATTATAATTTTGTTAGGTACCACTGCTATATTTTGATAATGATCACAATGGTACATAATGACCGAGTAAAGTTGTATCATATGCTACATTCGTCCTAAAATATAAGAGATTTGGTAATCTGACTGTATAGCTGAAATCCTTATATTAGGAAACGAATGTATATGTAAGCATAGAGTTAGTACTATTTTAGAGTGGAGATTTGCTCCGATACAACAAAAAAAGTATCTTGAGATACCAAATTGTTTTTCACCGTTAGATTTAGATAAGCATTGTTAGATCCAACAATAAAAAATAATCTAGTACCGTGAGGTACCGGTGCCTCGAGGTATTTTTGTTGGACTGGAGTAAATCTCTTAAGAGCGTATTCATGTGATGCGGTGACGAATTCTATCACAGACGCAAGTGACAATTCAAAATGAGTTCAAGTTGCTCAAGAAAGGGAAACAACTCGTTACCATTCCAAATATCACGGTCATGCATGGTGAGCTGACTTGTCAGTTTTCTGGCTTGATAGCAACTCAACAAACAAAACAATAGTATGCATGTCAACGACGGAGCACAAAATAATCACGTACTCCTACAATAATATGCTTAATTCTCATCTTCTCTTTCGAACCTTCCTCAGTTCGGTCATGGAGTCGCATTTTCATGTGACGCGAGGCACGGTAACACTCCCATTTGGCCACAGGTTCAATTTTTATGGCTCACACGTGCCTCCATTGTACGCCCACGAGATCTTCTTTGTAAGAATAAACGCACCAATTCTTTTGTAAAAAACACCTCATGTAAGCAGCGGAGCTAGAAAATTAGTTTATCGGGATTAGAATATATTAATCTTACTTAATTTTTAGTATTGCTTAAATAATATAGCAATAATTTCGTCGGCGGTCATTGGAATCGACTGACCCCAACCAATACACTGTAGCTCTGCCCCTATAAGCTATGTTAAGATCATTTGAGCTATGTCTAATAACAAGGGACAAAATAAGTTAATTTCTATTTGTAAAAAATAACGAAGCAACAAAAAAAATAATCTATATGTCAAATTTTTATACACACCCCTCTTCCAAAATAAGTTAATTTCTCCAAAACAAAACTATTTCTACCACTCCACATTTGTTCTAAAATATAGCTATTTCTTTATACACTCACACGTATCAACCAAGTACAATTTAATTTCTCCACATATATTTCACAAAAACATGGTATAATTTGAGGATATCTTTAAAAACTAGTGATGTGCTAAACAACTCCATAACCATTATTTAATATGTTTAGCTCGATTGGAGAGAGAAACACCCTTGTGCCAACACATGTCACTCAGTTTGGTTTGATCGAACCAGACCATCTCTCCTTAGATCCCTCCAAAACATTACAACGGTGGCCATAGGTATATTTTGCATATTTTCCTGGTTTTAAAAAAAATCATGTGTTTTTCCTCCAATTCTTCAAATTACACATTATGCAACTCTAATCCTACCACCACCCATGTACATTGCTTCATACATCATATTCCATCTTTACTCTAGCGTCGGATTATAAGCTTGTGACCCAAGAGATATTCTTATCTTATTGAAGAATTTCTGCTTCAATTGTGTTGAAAATAATAAAATAATAATTGCGGTATCCTCCAATAAATTACCCATTGGTTTTTATGTGTGTCTTCCAATCATTGCATGTTTCTATGATGTACAACATCCGAGTACAAAAAGGTTTCAATAACTTGTAGCAAAATTTATCATTTACATTTAGTCCATAAATCAAGAAGTTTTTATCTCATCAATATCTCATGCAAAACACATATAGATACTACCACATTTTTGTTGTTATTAAGGGGTGCTTTGATCATTTTTCCTCCCTACTCCCTCTGCCCCCGCAACACCTTGAAACATAGTTGACAAATTAGTGGTGGGATTAAAAGTGTCTCCCACTAATAATAATGCGACATTGTGAAGCGGTAGATAAAAAGTATTAAAGAAATAAAACTTCTCAATTTATTTACAAGGGTAGGTAAGAAAATGGTAGAATTAAAGTCTTTTCGAGATAAAGGATTACTACATTTGCCATAGAGCAAGGCTAATAATATGGCTGTAAGACTCTTTATTACAACATTCTCTTAGTTAGCTTTTCATTATTAATGTAAGACTTGTTTGTCTCTTTCACAAAGTTTCTTGTCTCTCCTCTCATCTCTTCTCCACCTCAATATTTAGCCGGTTTATAGACTGCTATTATATTTGCTCTTAGAACGTGGGGTTGCTTTTATTTTGGGGCAGAGGAGGTTTTGTGTGATTGACGGTTTAAAAGAAAATGGTGTAACATAAATTATAATAAAATAACTAAGTTTAAAATTTAAGTAGTTTCTCTTGATACGCTAAGAAACAGGCGATATGTAATTCCTATGAATTTGCCACATCAAAGGATACCTAAAAAGCAACGGAATATTTTTCATCGACTACTGTAAATACTTTTTTTTTCCTGAAACGGAGACTCCTGTAAATACTGGTCAATTACTACATGTGAAAATTCCAAAATTACTGTGGATGTACTCGAACCAGCCTGACCACATTCAAATGCACAGTAGTACAGTACGTGGAGGACATTCAAGTCACAGTACACAAATGTTTTCAGGAACAATAAAACTACTTGGGGAACAGTACCGTGGCCAGTTCTCGCAGACGAGGACAGATGGAGCCCATCTGCGAAACGAAACCCATGCCAAGAACCTGCGTGCTCTTTGATGAATCATCCAATGGACGAGTCACCATTCCTCCTCCTCCTCCTCCTTGGAGGCATCTTTTCAGAGCCTTCGCCAAAGCGAAAAAAGGCGGGCCCAATCCTGCATTCTGGTCAGTCGCAAACCCCAGATCCCAGTAGCCTACCAGCAGCAGCAGCTGTAGACAGTGTTGGAGCCAATCCATCGCTGCAAACAAAAAAGCCAAGGGAAATATATAGCCTGGCCACGTAGGAGTACTACGTACTAGCCCCTGCCAATAGTGCCATGGGGCTTCACTTCACTGCTGCTGTGGCTATGGCCGTAGCATACATAGCGCGTACTACTACTAACTTGTTACTGCTGTGCTCACTGGTTGAGCCATGTGACCGTGCGAGAGAGCAAGTGATGGGTACATTACACACAGACGTGGTGGCACCACCGATCTCCAAACACCCGAAACCCTCCCCCGTCGTGTGCCTGCCTGCCGCACGCAGGAGGGACAAGCAGCAAACGCCAGGCTTACCGGGGAGACGCACGCAGCAATGCACCGTCCTGATCCCCAATACGCCTTGTTTTTCTTCTTTTTCTCAATGCGTTTGTCTCCCCCCGGAGGAAAACGAAGAACGACATCGCATGGGATCGTATAACCCCCAGCATCTCGCGCGACCTCCCCCCGCCCAAAGTCAAAAAGACGGTATCACCGTCCACCGAGGTCGCTATACCAACCAGCAACGCCTCCACACGACGCGACCCTCGCCGTCACCGCCCAGAGTAGCAGTGAGCAGCAGCAGCGCTTGGCTAGCTGCTCGGTCGGCGCCACCACAGGAACCCGCGCCCGCGTCGCCGAAAGGGAGGGGGAAAAAAAGAGGGCAGGAGCACAGGCGATTTCTGCCGTTTCAAAACCCGCGACGAGCCGACGACACGGCCCCGCGCCAACGCTGCGGCTGGGGCGCGCGCGCGGGACACGGCCGGGTCCCGCTCGTCTCGTCTCCACCGGGAGGGGAGCAGCAGCCGGGCGTCGCGTCCCCCCCCGGCTGGCTTATTTAAGCGCGCCTCGCCGCGGCGTCCCACCCCTGTCTCCACTCCCCTTCGCGGCTGCTGCGTGTGCACAACAATGTCAAGCGAGTACTACCGCTACTACTACTACTACTACTACCTACAAGGATCAAGCGAGCGTTCGTCTGCGTCGTGTGCCGCGTACACGCACAACACCACCCTGGGTTAGCCAAAAGCCAAAAAAAACAGAGAGACCGGGCAAGAGCATCCAAGAGAATTTTTGGGCGGGTAGAAACAAAAATCAAACCCAGTTGCGCGCAAAAAAACAAAGACAAGCAGAAGAGAGAGAGAGAGAGAGAATTTGGGAGATGTGGGATGGAAGCAACAAGCACATGAGCAGGTTGTGATAAGCGTATTAGGAACGGACAAAACAAGGTCATAGCGCGGCCTAATCAAGATTGAGGAGGGGTCCCGTCTCGTTGGGGTTGCTAGTTTTACCTACATGACCAGCGTTGCCAGCAGGATTGCCACGCTCGCGCGTGGGCCTCCCACGGCCACCGCCGCCGCCGCACCGGCGAGGCGGTCATTGCGGGTGGTCCAGCGCCGGCGGCCGTGGCGTGCGGGAATGGGTGCTGCTCGCTGCTCTGGGTTTGCTTCTGGGGGCGAGGACACGAGGATGGTGGTGATCGTCGGCGCCACGGGCACCGGGAAGACGAAGCTGTCCATCGACGCCGCCAGGGCGCTCGGCGGCGAGGTCGTGAACGCCGACAAGATCCAGCTCTACGACGGCCTGGACGTGACTACCAACAAGGTGTCCCTCGATGACCGCCGCGGCGTCCCGCACCACCTCCTCGGGGCCATCCGCCCCGAGGCCGGGGAGCTCGCGCCGTCCTCCTTCCGGTCCCTCGCGGCCGCCACCGCCGCGTCGATCGCGGCGAGGCGGCTCGTGCCGGTCATCGCCGGCGGGTCCAACTCGCTCATCCACGCCCTCCTCGCCGACCGCTTCGACACCTGCGCCGGTGATCCCTTCTCCCCCGCCGCCGCCCGCCGCCACTACCGCCCGGCGCTCCGGTTCCCGTGCTGCCTGCTCTGGGTCCACGTCGACGAGACGCTCCTCGCGGAGTACCTCGACCGCCGCGTGGACGACATGGTGGACGCTGGCATGGTCGAGGAGCTCCGGGAGTACTTCGCCACGACCACCGCCGCCGAGCGCGCGGCGCACGCCGGGCTGGGCAAGGCCATCGGCGTCCCCGAGCTCGGCAACTACTTCGCCGGGCGCAAGACCTTCTCCGCGGCGATCGACGACATCAAGGCCAACACCCGCGTCCTCGCCGTCGCGCAGGTGTCCAAGATCCGCCGCATGGCCGACGCCTGGGGCTGGCCCATCCACCGCCTCGACGCCTCCGACACGGTCCGCGCCCGGCTGACGCGGGCAGGCTCCGCCGCCGAGTCCACCTCCTGGGAGCGCGACGTGCGCGGGCCAGGCCTCGCCGCCATCCGGAGCTTCCTCGCCGGTCAGTCACCACCACCACAGCTCAGCGAGGGCGCCGCCAGCGCAAACAGCAATGACAATCGGTACGCCACCATGGAGGCGGCACCTGCCGAGCTGCCAGCGCCGCTGCTCCGGTTGCCGCGGATGCAGTACTGCGACATGGTGGGGTGAGCGAGCTCGCACGCCGGCGCCGCCGGTGCTGTCCCTCCCGTGGGCGGAGTAACTGAAGTTACGGCGCAAGAGGGGCGGTGGGCTCTGGGGGGTTCGAGGGTTTAGGCCGCCAATTTTCCAGTGTCCCGGCGGCGCCCTCCTCTGACACTGCCAGGTGGGCCCGGAGAAAGCACCCAGTCACATACAAAGAAGAGAGTCACAGAGGTAATTAACGTAGAGAAAGAAAGAGAGAATTAATACAGAGAAGCTAATCTATGAGAGGTGTTGTGTTGTTGATTGCATTTGCAGCAGAGAGTTTGTGAAATTCTTTCCTGGAGAGCGATGGATTCGTTTCATCTCTCCCCTCCTAACGGCGACACTGTATGTATGTAGTGGTACTAATCATCTAATTATCCACCGTGTTCAAATTTTGAGATAGATATGAGTACAGTCTTTCTGCATTACACCACCTGTCCTTCTCTGCTCCCATTGATTTCATTATTTCATCCATCCATCCATCGGTGTGCTGGTGTTGCAACGGGTGACCTGCTCCATTTTCCGAGCTGAATTTTTCTGGTTTGGTTTGGTTAAGCTGTTCGTGGTGTTTGTTTAATCCCGTCCTGCTGCTGCTGCTAGCAGTTTGAGGTGGCTAATGCCAATATGCCATGGTGGATGCTTGACATGTTCCATCCATTTTCCAGCTGGTTGTTGTTGGGATGATTGGATTGGTAATGCCACGCTTAGTGTGTGATTACTGATGAGCGGGGAGAAGGATTGTGTTGGCCGTGTGGGTTGGTGCCTGGTGTTCTTGCTGTTGCCAGCTTGGAACAAACAAATTCTACCACCTCTCCTACCTTTTTTTCTTTCTTTCTTTTTTGCCCCTCTCCAGTTTCCCTTCCTCGTTTTACTGCCGCACGGTCAAAAAGGCTGGAATCCAGTGCCAGTCCTGGTCTTCCATGCACAGATGCTTCTCAAATAATTCTTAAGAAAAATTCCACTCTCTTTTGGCTTGTTTTCTTGTTTGGATTCTACCATCGCAGTCCAAGGTTTTCTACAGCATCAGGTTTTCAGCGTTGAAATACAGCAATGGCATATGGTTTCCAAATGCCAGATACAAAACGAGAATGCTACCTGCAACCTGCAACGGGATCACTTTCTTTTGGCTCGTTTTCTTGTTTGTATTCTACGATTTAATTCCGCATCCAACTACAGTAATGCATTATGCCATTACAAAACGCCGTTTTTCTTACTGGACTCCTATTAACAGTAGGTACAACTACATTACGGCCGGTCACTGTTATTGATGGAAGCTGCGAGATTTGCCCTACCTTGTGACTTCTCTCAGTCAAGGAACGGCTAGTGTAGATAACAGGATCAGCTGTAACAACGAACTATCTGCTTTTTTTTTCTATTTATTGACCGTGGCCACATATTCAGATCAGTGGTGTATTATAAGATACTCGGACGTTGTTCATTACAGCGAGATTGTAATTAATAAAAGCATTACTAATATGTTGTTGCTATTATTCTCTTAACGTATATACATGTTACCGATACGTGGGTAATTCGCTCCACCGTTCTTTTTGCATCGAGAGTTGATGGGCTGGTTAACATGTGAACCAGCTGTTCTTTTTTTCCCTTTTCTAAAAATAGGGAGTTGATGATAGAAAAGTATGGTAAACTAATAAATTTATAATGCAATATTACTCTAGAACAAATTAAAAAACCGTTTCAATTAAAAACTAGCCTGGTTCACTGAAAAACTAGCCTGGCCCGAAACCTGAACAGGCCCTGGTCGTACTGTAAAGTCTAACCTCCTCCCATCGCTGAGAGATTCCCACACCGGCTAACACCTTGACCGACGCGAGCTCTGCCTGCTCCTTGCACCGAATCGTCGGGTGCGCCTTCACCGGCATCTCACATTTTTGCGCATATCAGTCGCTGCAAACTATATAAACTCATATGCATGTATAATGTTGTCGATTTCTCACGGTTTTCGATACATTTGGTAGCAGGGGCATAATCAAGCGTGGTGCTGCTTAGGCTTATCCTATAATGACTGGAAAATTTATTAGAAAATATTATGTTTTAATCAAAATTTATCAAAAAGTCTACGCTATCGTTAATCTATAGGCTTGAAAAATCCCTAGTACTGTCCTTGTTTGGTGGTGTTTAATATCAGAGTATTCCCAACCCAATGACTAGGA
The DNA here is from genome assembly GCF_000231095.2 of Oryza brachyantha. NCBI lineage: Eukaryota > Viridiplantae > Streptophyta > Magnoliopsida > Poales > Poaceae > Oryza > Oryza brachyantha. The sequence goes on from NC_023167.2 coordinate 18,244,241, forward strand.
TGATGTCCATAACATTAAATAAGTTATCATCTAGAATAAAAGATGATGTTGCAAGTGAATAAATGAGAAAAAAGAATGAAACCATGTCTTGCATGAGACATAGTTTCTACACAACATTCAAGATATCATGTGAGATAAATAACATTAAATTAAAGTATGAAATAGTGGTGTTTGTATTTGAAGAGCAGTGTCTATACTAGTTTTTTGATGTGGAGTTTATAAAAACTACATCTAATATTATACATCTAATGTTATGGATTGAAAATGCTCTTATCGTGTGCCTCGCTTCCCTTGTGTCATCAATCTTGGGTTGTTCGTGATACGGAGAGGCAACCAATGGCGTAAGTCTATAACACATATCAACTTTAATCCTATAATATACCTATTACAATTCAATGTCCTAATTAATTTTTCGTTTCCCCCTCTCTCTCTCAGGTACGATAATTTTTCATTTTTACCCTCAAATAACCGCCAAATGACATATTTATAAATAAAAAATAATCTGAAAAAAATTTTATATACTTAGTCTTAGCAATATAAGAGCCAAGACTGAAAAGTAAAATTCAGTGAAAAAACTCCAAAATTAACTCCAAATTTAAGATGGTAAATTTAAATTTTAGTTTATAAACATAAGTATAAGTGAAAAAATAAGGTGAAAGTATATTGAACATCCTCGAACTATCGTTTTCCGGAATATTCGGTTATACATTGGAAGAATACTACAATGCTCGTGTCCTAGTACATTTTGAGGGCACAATCGAAAACGTACCTTCTACCACGAGCTCACTTAAATGATGTAGACATGTAGTTACAGGATGGGAAACGAAGACAGACGACATCGACACAAGATTATCATTTACACCCAACTCATCTTTTCCCAGGCTGATTCCAACAGCCAATTTGCAAACAACAAAGGAATGGGATACACAGGGTAGAGTCATGCGGAAACAGGAGAAGCAGCAGTACAGTTGTCAAGGTCCGCCGGCGATCCTCTTGGCTCCTGCAATAGGCCAATATTTCAAACTTGCATTCAGAATGCAGAATCACAGTAATGATTTACAAACGTGCTACTTGTGTAAGGTTTCATGGAACAAAAAGGACCTTAGTGAATAATAAGGCAGACATTATGCGGTACAAATATCATTATAAACTGAAGTTATTTCAAAACTCTCAGAATCTAAGCCAACATGAAAATGTTCTTTAAGACAGAGAGCATTACAGTCTACAGGTGGTTAATTGATAACTAAAAAGGTGTTGATATAAAGCAAACCACATACAGATTACCCAATCTCCCTGAAACACAAACCGATACAGCATTCTTAACTCTCTGTACCTATATAGGGTTCTGCATAGGCTATACGGGCACCTATGAGGTGTTAGTAAACCTCCCAAATAAAAACTTTGCTCTTACCAGGAATGTCCAAAGGATTGCGACATCACCTCAAGAGATAAACATCACTCTAGAATTTCACATCGCCAATTCCAAATCCATATTACTAGCTATCAATCTCTTCTTCATCATCGTCATCTTCATCATAATCATCATATTCATCTTCGTCGCTTGATTCATCAAAATCATCTTGGTCCTGTAAAGCGAAGAATGAATTTTATGGTGGTTTTCAAACAGACAGCATCGATTTCAAAAGACTGGTACCTTATCATATCTTGCAGTGGTAACTCCGCCATTATCTTCATTTTCTGAATCTGAATTATCCTCTTCATATTCCTCATCATTCTCAATGCCCTATTTTGTTTGATATCAAATCAAGAAATAATAATCAATAAAGATATTACTAAGAGACACATACAATAACTTCCTCACTACCACAAGTGCGCAACTATACAACATCTCAGCTGAAGCAATGTGGAGTCTAAGGGAAAGCTATTACCTTAATAACAAAATGTCAATAAATAACTCTTTTTTTGCTAAAACAATAGGTAAATATTGAAGGAACTAAAATCCACTTAGCAGGCAGAGGGATCAACTAAGATGCAACTAATATGTTTTACTGACGCAAGCAGAAAAATTACAAAAGAACCAAGGCAGATGCATCCTGTTACATTTTAATATTTTATGCCTCCAGAAATCCATTTTAGTGTTGGGACAAAAAAAAACTAATTCAGAGGGACTAATTTTCTGTAAAATGAGAAATTACATACCAAATCCAACTTCATCTCCCTTATATTGCTTTCCAGTTGGGCTATATGCTCGCTGAGTGCCTGCATGACAAGTCATGAGTTTGAACAAAATCAGAAGGATGCTAAAGTTATGTAGAATGGTTTCTCCTCTTTTTTGGCAAACTAACCTCATGGCGCTGCATTGCGACCGCACGTTTCAATGCCTTTGCTTTTGTTAAAAGATTCCTAGGCCTTATGTTAATAGGCCTCCTATAATTCTTTCCACGGTAAAAGATAAGTGCATAGCCCTTCGGAACTCTTTCGATTGCAACTAGTATACCACCACTCTCATACTGTAGAAGTCGTGCTGTTTCCTCAACAAAGGGCAAAGTCTTCTGCTTTGTTATCAATTTTACAACCTCCCGGTGCTTCCAATGCAAGTGCATATTTTCAATGACACCATCAAAGACACCACGAATTCCTTAAAAGGATAACGAGAATAATCAATCAATAGAAATAGTACGAAATGCTCGAAGGTTATGTTATTGCTCAAGAAACTTACCAACAGGCAAGTATGCCTTAAGACGCAAACCGATTCTTCGGAAAACTGATCTTTCCTCATCTGTAATCATCTCCTGATCGTCAGATGGATTGGCCAGGACCATAGAAGCTTCAATCTTCGATAGTAACCGCTCTGCTCTATGTATTTTTGCCTGTGCCTGTATAATTGAAGAAGAGCTAAGGAACAAGTATAACAACCAATGGAAATAAACCTATGTCAAACAAGCAACAAGCATACTGCCATATCTAGATCCACCTAATAATTTAAAAGCAATACAAATAAGACAAATTACCCCCCCCCCCCCCCCCCCCCTCTATATCTGAAGGCTTTTGTCAGAGAACATGTAAAAATGCTTACAATGGAAAGTTTGTGCTCTAGTCTCTTGAAAGCCTTCTCCTTCACTGATCTAGAAGAAGCTTCTTTCATTTCCTCTTGCTCCTTAACAGTTACTTCTCTTCCCCAACGAGCCTGAGCCTCCTGAAATTCAGCAAGAGTACCCGCAAGAGCATGCCCATCCAAACTGTCATCCGTTGAGTGCTCAATCGAAATGCGTCTTCTCTGCTCCTCTACATTCTGGATATCTTTTGTCAACTCCTCTCTTTCAGCCAAAGCAGCTGCCACAGATGTTGGGAGGAAGTCTTTTCCACGATATATTACAATGTAATACTTATTTCGGAGAAGCAAGGTGCCCCCTGTTAGATTCTGAAATAATGTGCAAAATATAAGGCTTCACTGATTCAGAGATCTTATGCAAGTCAAATGACATATAGTGCATGAATATATTTGACAAGGAATAATACTCCCTCCGTTCTATAATGTAAGGTGTTTGACTTTTTTGCTTGTAATGTTTAACCATTTGTCTTCTTCAGAAAATTATGGAAATACCATTTATTTTGCTTGTGACTTACTTTATTATCAAAAGAACTTTAAGCACAACTTGCCATTTTTTATATTTGTACTAAATTTTTGAATAAGATGAATGGTCAAACGTTAAAACCGAAAAAGTCAAACATCTTGCATTATGAAACGGAGGTAGTACCGAACTATATTAAACAGTCTCAATCGTGATATTGGTAAACCATGATGGTCTATGATAGCACATCTAGAAAAAAAAAACAAAAGCATTACAATAAGCAGGTCCTATTCATCATATATATGCATCAGTGCAGCACAATTTTATAATTGTTTAATTTGTTTTAACGTAACCTGGCATTTCTTTGGATGAGTTAATAGATAAATGGATTTTCTATAACTAGCAGGACAAAAATGGAGTTCATTAAAACCTAATACTGAATAGTTTTTTTGTTGCTCTTTTGTACCAGAATTTTTAGTTGTGTTTCTTCATGCCTCAACTATGCCTAGACGATATATTCAGTTCTGTTCAGCTTAGCTGTGAGCCTGTGACATACAATTGCATAGCTATATATAATTTTAAAATAACCATAGTTTTTCGATGCTCCTTAGCATAAACTCTGTGAACTGTGGTAGTTATGACAGTCCATGAGGCAAACCAGTAACAGCATGGTATTCAAACCTTTATTTCTTCTGCCATTAGCTTATTGTTTGTGTTCTGGATTCCACGTTTCACAGCTATTTTCACCACTAAACTCTTCTCCCAGAGTTTAACAATGGCTGCTGCCAATCCTTGATGATTTCGATTTCTCCCTTTAATGAATATTATCAAGCAGTAGTCAGGTGTTTGCCACCAACAAATAAAAGCTATAATGGCAGAAAAACAATATGCACACTGTCAATAGAATTACCTAGAGCAAAATGGCATGGAAGATCCCTAGCTAACTTCCGCAAATTAGTCAACTCTGCATTGGTCAGGGTCAAACGCATTCCAGTTGGAAGAAGTCTAAACGGTGTTTTATAACCAGGAATTGTTTGAGGCAGCAAATCAGCATCCACAGGTAAAATACCCGTTCCCCACCAATCCACAAAGCGAGGGCCCAATTCATCAAGCATTTGATTGAACTCCAGCTCATCTTCAGTCATGTCTTCAGCATTCTGCATGTTTAATCTGGCTGCAATCTCACGTTGGGTGTTTAAATCTTTCCCCTGGTTACCGTGCTCTATAGGGCTTGATGCATCCGGGATGAACAATGTGCCATCTTCCCCCTTTACTGCTGATGAGGTACCATCTAATGCTTCAGATTTCAAAGGCCTTTTGTAATTGCTCCCTCGGTAAACCACCATAACACTCCCAGACCTCCATATGATCAATCCTCCTGTCCGACGCTGATTGATAGGCAAATGACATGTAAGTAACCCATTTTCCTTGCTACAACTGATAGCTCATCGGAAACCTTGAATTTACAGCAACAAACATATAATCCAAGTTCAATTGACACTACAAATCACTAAATTGAACTGATCTTTCAAAGAAAAAAATCACTATATTAAACAGTTACAACGAGCAAGCTGCCATTGCCAATGCTGATAGAAAGGGTTAATGTATCACACACCTCGACAAGCTCATGAGCAGTCTTCATGTCGTGCGCGAGGTCCTCATGGAACTTGAGGCGGACCAATTCCGACTTCCTCCAGGCGTCGTGGATCTTCTCCGTGACGGCCTGCGTGACCCCCGCCTTGGGCACGGTGATGCGGTCCCGAAGAGTCATCCCCATCCTCCGCAGGCGCCGCAGCTCCTCATCCTCGATCGTGAGCTCGGCCAGCGAGGGCGCCCTAACCCTCTTCCTCTTCACACCGTCGTCCTCCTCCCCTCTGCTCCGCGCGCTCTCATCCCTCTCCCAGGGGAGGACGGACTCGTCGAAGCTGGTGGCGGCGAACTGCTGGTCGGGGCGCGACCAGCTGCGGTCGAGCAGGTCGCTGAGGCGCTCGTTGCCATCGGGAGGGGCGGTGGCCGTGGCGGTGGCGGTGGCGGGCTCGTCGTCGTCGCTGGCGAGGCCGAGGTTGCGGAGGCGGTGGACGATGCGGTCGATGGAGGAGGAGGCGGAGGGAGCGGGAGGAGGAGGAGGAGGAGGAGGCGCGGCGGGGTCGCTGGGCCCCCACTTCTGCAGCCACGGCGCGCTGCGGCTGGGAGCCGGGGGAGCGCGGCCGCCGCTGGAGGACGACGAGGGGGAGGACGACGCGGTGGAGGACGACGACGAGGATGAGGCGTGGCGGGAGGAGGAGAGGATGCGGAGTGGGAGGAGGCGGAGGTGGGGTCGGGAGGAGAGGCGGAAGGAGTGGTGGAGCGGGAGCTCGGAGAGCGCCATGGCGGCGGCGGCGGCGGCTCGTGGGGTTTAGCGCGGTGGCGCCATGGACGGGAAGGGAGGGGAGGATGAGATGTGGAGGGTTTTGGGCTTGGTGGTGGCGGATAAGGGAGGACGAAGGGGTTGGGGGGATATTTCTTCGCGGGTTTGGGCTTTTGGATCCAAACCGTTTGAATCAAACGGGTTTGGTTTGCGCTGCTTCGTGGAGTACCAAACTAAATCCGTTCTAAAATTAAATAATTCTTCCTCGTTCTCGTTTATACTAAAGTAATTTTATTTTTGCGTAATTGTTGTATGAGAGTTTATAAATCCACAAAAATATATTGGATTTCAATTAAGTAAGACACAATTTACTAATGTTTGATAAAATAGAGGGTATTCTCTTTTTTTATTTTTATATTGGTGTGTGCGCGCTAAATGAAATTATTTTTAGATAGAAGGAGCATCATCCCCGATTGATCATTTTTATTCATTTGGAATTTACAGTAGATTCATCAAAATTGTATTTTGCAAATGAAAGGAACATTTCTATAACGCGAGATATAACTATACAAGCCAGTGAAATGCGTTGCACTCGAATTATCGGGTAAACGGGCGACTTAATTTAACCAAACATAGAAGTAGTTAACAAACAAACAGACTTGAAGTCTTAAAATACACTAGTAACACGCGGCACACTAGTAGTAGCACTTTACTCTGTTCCAGAACGTTGTTATTTAGGATGATCCAAATTCTGAAATTTTAAGATGAAAAAAAAGGTGCGAGATAAGTAGAAACAGCACTTCAACACGGCAGGTTGGTAAATGGTAAGTGTCGGATGTTTCCGTACGCGTCGGTGGGGTTAAGCCGGCGGCGGCGGCGGCGGTTGACGGGTGATGAAGAGGTGCTCCAGTTTCTGCACGGCGGAATCGGAATCGGCAGTTGCTGCCGCCATTGATCCCGGGAGCACAGGCCGCGGGGACAGGAGCAGCGCAATCCCCAGCAACCAGAGCCGGAAGCCGGCGAGCGCGTAGCCGGCGTGGGCAGAGGGCGGATTGCCGGTGACGGAGACGGACCACACCACCACCGACGCGCCGAGCAGGACAAGTAGTCCGTAGAGCGCGTGGTGGTGGCAGCGTGGAATGGTCGGCGCCGCGGGCAAGCGAAGCTGGAGAGGGAGCTCCCGTGCTGCCGGCATCGCCGATGAGTTGGTTGCTGCTCTTCAGAAAACACAAAGGGCAGTGCTCCTGGTTTGAATACTATGATCTGTTCATGCCTCCTGGCCGCAGGTGCAGGTCGCAGTATATAAACGCTAGCGCCCCTAATCTTTTCTCCGGTAGTTGTGTTTATAGGTAAATTTTAATTTATTATATTTTATGTTTTTTTTACAGTTTATTATAAATTATTCTTTATTTATAAATATATTGTTTAATTTTTTCCGAGTCAGCCATAGAACGTGCGTCGTGCCGAAAAAAACTGCATTTTTTTCGAAAAATAAACACGCCGGCGTAGCAAACTGTTGCATTAATGTGGACAGCTTATGCTGACCATCTTGTCTGGGTCTGACACTTATCATGGTGATGACTCGTTCTATGACGTCATTTTTTTTTTATAAAAGTCTTATGACGTAGACGTGTTCTATCTTTTGGATTTTGTAACGAAAAACCGAAATATATTACAAACGAAAAATAATTTGTGAATAATTTTTTTATATACGTGTTCATAGCGATCAAAAAGTTATGACTAAAAAATAAACTACGATAAAAAAAACTCAAAATCAACTCAAGCTGAAATTTTAAATTTTAGCTTATAAACATAAGCAAAAGTCAAAATATGCGGTGACAGAATGAAAATGAAGACAGACAACATCCACACAAGATTATCATTCTTAACTATAAATTTATAATTGATTTTAAGATTTATCATAGTTTATTTTTTATTCTTGGCTTTTAATTGCTGAAAATACATATATAAAAGTTTTATTCAGAATTGTTTTTAGTTTGCAGATATACTGTTAGACTTTTTTATGAAAAAAACAATCAACCTCTAGTACCGTGCTATATATTTTTTACCTAAAACAGATATAACCAGTGACGGATCTAGAATCCGAAGATCGAGGGTAGTTACCTTCTTCCTCTTTCAGCCCTCATCTTTTTCTTCCTCTCCTCTTTTCCTGCTCTTCTCTTCCCTATTTTCCATAGAGGATCTAGCGTGTAGAGGGGCTGAAGCGGTAAAGCCCCGCTAGCCCCGCTAGATTTGCAACCTACAGGGATCCTTAACACGTTCATGTTTTTCACTGTCCTTACGGTGCCCAAATTTTCCACTGTCGACTGGACCTTAGGGGTTGTTTAGTTAGCAAAATTTTTTGCTAAAGAGGTCACATCGAACGTTTGACCGCATGTCGGAAAGGGTTTTCGGACACGAATGAAAAAACGAATTTCACGGCTAGCCTAGAAACCGCGAGACGAATTTTTTGAGCCTAATTAATCCGTCATTAGCACATATTGGTTACTGTAGCACTTATGACTAATCATGGACTAATTAGGCTTAAAAATTCGTCTCAAGATTTCTTTCATAACTGTGCAATTAGTTTTTTGGTTCATTTATGTTTAATGCTTTATTTAGATGTCTAAAAATTCGATGTGATGTTTTTTTTAAAAAAATTAAAAACTCAACAAGGTCTTATTGAACTCCCAAAAATCGATGCTTGCCATTTTCATTGGTCATGTTCGACGGTCCTCTTGTCAAACTACGGGGGCTACTTTTGTTATTTTGTCAAATTAGCACCTATTTATATGATCTTTTATAAAAAAACATTATTTTCAGAAAAATCTAAATAAACCTCAGAGTAGATAGGATAGAATGTCCAAAGTCCAGACCGGAACATTGTCGATGTCGCGAGAAAAGAACGCGCAAACCTGAAACGTCGTCGTCTTATCACGTCCTTCCTTCCGTCGACACTCGTGTACTACAGGGATCATCTTCACCCACCTTATCTTTTACAAGTAAGGCCGCATTCGGCTAGAGCGATAAGTTTTATCTTTCTCGTTATATATATATATTTCTTAAACTACTAAACAATGTATATTTTGTAAAAAAATTTATAGAAAAATTGTTTTAAAAAATCTTATTAATATATTTTATATTTTTAATAATTAATTAATCATGCACTAATCTATTACTATATTTTCTGCGCCGGGGTATACGCCGGGGTAAGTTAACTTATATCCCATGCCGAACGCGGCCTTAGTATTATTGATTAGATGTTTCATAGAAAAAAGCCAAATATATTTATAAATAAAAATACTTTATGAATAATTTTTTATATAAATATTCTTAGGGATCTAAAATCTAGGGCAAGAAAATAAATTTTGGTGAAAAAACTCTAAAATCAACTTTTTGACTTATAAACATAAGCATAAACTAAAAGATAGGGATGATGCATATAATCCAATTTAAATTTTAAGTTTTAATTTGGAGTTGATTTTTAGGTTTTTTAATAGCTTATTGTATAACTTTGACCATATGAACACACGTATAAAGTTCTATTCGTAAATATTTTTTATTTATAAATATACCGTTTAATTCATTTTTTAAAAAAAACCCAAAAGATAACCCCTCTCAAAGGCCCTTTGTTATTATCAGCGTGACTCGTTTGATGGATAATAGTTGCGTACTTACATCATCAATATTTGGAACAAAGAGAAACAACCCTGCCATCTCTCCGTTGTAAATAAATCTAGCACGCCAACGGATCTTCTGTGATAAATAATTGAAGACAGAAGTATAGCTCATTAGTTTGACAGTATCGGAATTCAGAAATGACTCTTCCAATTTGCAGGTGAGTGATTTTTCGTCAGCTGTTATAGGCAGGGGCCGAGGGATCGAGGTCCATAGGCCCAACTCCACATGGATGAACAGTACACGTGGTATTGTAGCATCAGAGATAGGATAGGATAGGATTAAGAGATAAAGTTAGATTAGATCAAGTTAGTTACTTAGGGATTAAGTCTCATCATCTATATAAGGATGGATTGTATCGTCATTCTTAGAAAAACAATGAATTAGAGTTAGTCTCCCCTAATCTAAGCCTCTCTCGTCTCTAGCAGCCGTCACCGCCCGACTATCCTCCCGACGGTGTTTACCCCCGATGAATCCTAACCCATAACATCAGCTCAAACAGCCAGCTTAAACAAACATCCAGTAGTTGTCGATGAGGCTGAAACTCGACGAAGACAATTGGACCTGTCCGATAAGAAAAGTGTGCATGTTAAATACAAACAGTTATATGCTTATAGTCGGTTCTTGGGATTGCTTGCATGGACACTGCACTTGTCTATTGGATTGAACTGATCAATTTATTGTTGCTTGATGCAAGTAGAAAAGGAAGTTGGGGGCAAAGTCATTGCATTGTTTAGTCCTTGCATTGTTGACTTCTGCTTTCTGTTGCATCCTAAGTGCTTCCTGTTTCATGACGGATTATGTCTTCTGCAATTGTTCCATACAATGACAGTGTTCGATGGGGGATCAAATGGAATCTTGCTGCTGCACTTTTGACACTTTCCCCAAGTTCAATATTTAGAATATACATGTCTTAGTTCAATATTTTTGAAGCTAAAAGTTAATATTTCGGCTTTTCAATGTAACTGGATGACAGTGCGTAAACAACAAATTCATTCATTTTGAAAATTATTTCAAAAAAAATATTATATACAAATAAATCAGTGTCCTTTATCATGTACTTGATGTTTCTTTTCTTTACAGTAGTTTATTGATTTAACTTTCTCACTAATGTTGACCAATCATTGTATTAGGGGTGATTATATGGTTTTCCGGAGAAAATACAAACAACGTATATACCGTTTTGTTCATAAATTATTTTGGCTAAGAATACTTATATAAAAGTTTTATTCATAAATTATTTTTTATTTACAAATATACCGTTTTGACTTTTGCACCGACTAAGACAAACAATAACCAACTGGTAAACACATTTATAAAAATTTTATTTATAAATATACGGTTTGATTTTTTTACAAACAATCGCCACCTAATAAACCCCGTGAACGAAAACGAAAGCACGTGCGTCGTGCCGAAAAAAACTGCAGTCTCGGAAAAACACAGAAAAATCACGCCGGTGTGGGCAAAGATCTATAACAAACCTCTCATGCTGTCACTCCCGCACTACTTACGTGTTAAAAGCAAGTAATGTGGACACTTTTCGTTGACCACATTGTCTAGATATGGCGCTTATTATCATCGTGACTTGTTTCATTGGGCTTATTTTCATGACCTTTTTTACTATTCTTAGAAAATACCTATAGATATTACATTTTTCAGTATAAAAGTTTAGTGTCTTAAGATATCAGATACATTTAGATACTAGAATTTTGCACTAAAATTTTTATAGTATCTCGATACACTTCTTAGGGAGGGTAAAAAAGACATATTTTCATTAGGAAAACCTATCTCCCGATCAAGTCGGACTCAAGGCGACCGTGAGGTCTGCACCATGATTGCAAGTCAAAGTGCATCAACGCCCCTAATTTTTTTAGGGATTAATGATAATCGATTGACGAGAACTAATGTCAATATGAGATTGTGAAGGACAAGATTAGTCATCATGAACGTGAAGTCATTGTATTGCTTGTTGAAAAGAGAAGAAAAAGGTTAAATTTTTTATGAGATGAGTGTTTATTTCATTTTTGAGTCATTTAGGAATATCATGCTATAAATATTGGTATTGCAATGAAATTTATGAATGAGTATGGTGCTCGAAAGTATTTTTAAAGTGTGTCTGTTACAATCTTTTTTGAGACTCTGTCGTTTTATAGGGAAGTTCCGAAGGTATGATCGGAACTTCTAAACGGTTTATTTGATTCTGAAGGGCCTTGACAAGCTCAGTTATGGTTCTGTAAGTTTATCGGAAGTTATGGTGGTGATCCACCGGAAGTTCCAAAGGTGTTTGGGCATTTAATTTTTAGTTTGCAAGATGATCGGAAGTTTTGAAGAGCTACTTTTCAAAAGGAAATTTTAAATTCTAAGTGATGTGGGCAGTTGAACTTCAACTGACCGAAAGTTCTAAATGGTACTTTGAAAGTTCAGAAGAGAGCATCTTTTGCCCCCAACGGGTAGATTTTGGTGAGGGGGCTATAAATACCCCCTTCACCCCTCAAGCTAGGGTTATTGCTCATGTTGTTGATTCATTTGGCCCTAGGCTTTATTTTTTGAGATTCACTTTGAGCCTTACTCTCTCATTTCCCCCTATCCACGGATTTAATGTATGGATCTTGTGTGTGTGAGAATGGTTGAGTTTTTGCAAGCTTGCTACTCTTGGGGTTAAGGACACATAAATGACTAGGCATCACTCCTTGAGTCACCAATGTATGTGTGGTGAGCCAAGGAGGAGTTTGTGAAGGTTGGGTCTCACATCCGAAAGAGAAGAGACACCTCGAGTGAAGGGGGACACATTTGTGCAACCTCGAGGATAGGGTTGGTGGAAACCCCACTCAAGTGAGCTCCTCAACGGAGAGTACGATTCCCTGAAGAATAGTAACTTCGGTAAAAGGTCTTCGTGCAAATCTTGGTGAAACTTCTCTTTTCTTCACTCTAGCTTTACTCTTGTTGTCGTTCGTACTCTAGTTGATGCTTGTGGTTGTTTAGTGGTGTTGCTTGCTAGCTTGCTCTTGTTTCATCTTGCTACTAGATCTGTTGCAGTCGGAAGTTCCGAAGGTACCGGAGCTTTTGAAGGCCGAAAGTTCCAAAGGTTGACCGAAACTTCTAAAAGTTCCAGCTTCCACTTAATTCGTTTAAAGTTTTTATCGTCTATTTACGCCCCCCCTCTAGGTCTTGATTTACTCTTCCAGTAAGGGGTCATGGTACCCTCATTCTCCTATTTTTTAGGGATAAGTGGTTTTACACCGGTTATACATGTACTTATCTTTATAGGACCTTATCCTATCATGGGTATAAATAGAGTAAAAGAGTCGAGGGAAAATAGAATTTGTAGCAGAGAAAATACAACAACAAAGTTGTTCATCCCTCCACTTTCGTGTTCATTGTTTCCTTGTGAGTTTAGGTGAAATTGTTGACAATGTAAATACAATATTGTTTGATTTTTATGAGAAAAATACAAACAACATATTTACAAATAAATAAATAATTTCTAAATAAAACTTTTATATACGCATTTCGAGCAATCTAAATGCAAAGACTGAACAATAAACTATAATAATGAAAAAACCTAAGGATGTGTTTGAATGGTGGGATTTGGGTGGATAGAACATGGTCGCCATTTTTTTTGGGTTGTTTGGTTGGAGGACAGGGATTGGATTTGTCCACCACCTAGAGAATATTCTCTCTAGATGCTTGATATGCAGCTCCGGGCGAAATGGGCGGACATGGCCGGCCGGGGGGAAATCTGGCGTGCGCTCACCTCTCATTTATTCCCTTCTCACTTTCTATCACCTCCTCACCTTCTCTTTTTTTTCACCTTCTTCCTTCTTCACCTCGTCAGAACCCGGCGACGGCCGGCGGCGCTCACTGGTAGAGGGCGGTGGCCTCCGACGACGCTCACTGGTGGCGGGCGGCGGCCTCCGGTGGCGCAGTGTAGAGGGCGCAGGGGACGGCGAGCTCGAAGCTCGGATCCGATGGATCTATTGAGGGCAGCGAATGAGCGTCGTCGACTGGAGAGGGTGGAGGGACGGCGAACCAGGGGGCATCGACCAGAGGGGTGCAGGACGGCGGCCGGTGGAGCGTCGACTGGAGAGGGCATGGTGGGCGATGGTCGGGCTAGGTGCTGCAATCGGTCGTAGTACTCCGTCCTTGTGTGAGCTGAGCTGAACGACGAACGAGTTATATGTTTCACAGTCATACACATGTTGTACTCAACTACTAATCCCATCTGTTACACACACTTTTTTCTTTCGTAGGTAAGTTTATCTATTTGAGAACATATCTATATTTTCTAAGCATAAAATTTGATACATTTTTGTTGCTTATTTATGCTATACATAGAATTTGATATATTTTTTATACATCCCATCTATTAACTTTTAACTTTGCAGTTGTGTCTCAAAAATTGTTGTCTGAAATCTGAATATTTTCTAGGTGAGTTTAGAGGGTATTCTCACCAAAAGGTGACCATACCAACCATCCATCTGTCCAAAAAAAAACTGGATCACCATATCCACCTATATCCCTCCAACCAAACAAAATACTGTCTAATCGTATCCAACCAACCAAACAAAAAACTGGATGGCCATATCACTTAGGACATGGATGGCCATATCCCATCCTACCTTGACCAATCAAACGCACCCTAAATCAAACTCTAAATTTTTTGCTAAAAATTCAAATCTTGGCCTATAAGTATGAGCAAAAGTGAAATGATGGAGATGTACGTACATCATCAATATTTAGAACCAAGAGAAACGAATCTAGCACACAAAACATCTGTGGTTTGTCCATCTAGAAGGAATGTTACATGACCATGTCAACCACAGATAGAACTATTACTCATATCATATGTCAACAAGAAGATATTGTGATCAAGTTGTTTGAATTCTGGATTCTGCTTCAGATTCCTAGGACATGCTAACTTCGAATTGACGACAAATCTACCTACGAGATCTAGGACCATGAGTACTTGATGGAAATGTTTCGGAGTTCTCTTTCCAACGGATCTAGTCTCAACAAATTGTTACATCAACTTTTATGGGGCTATGCGCTTATAACTTCATGTTGGACCCCGACCCAAGAAGGGCCTAAGGGTGGTTGCGCCCACAATAGGGGACGTCCCTATGACCTCCTTCAGGGTTAGTTGAGTTTTCTTTTGTAAGTTTAACTTAAGCTACTTTCTTGCAGCGCTCATGTTGGATTAACCGCTCGTCTACTTGTTTGGGAACATCTCTTTTAATTGAGATTCATCTTATTTTATCTTTTCTTAATTGTTCTTTATTGCTTACAGTAGTAAGGTTGATCTGCATTGGCAAGATCAACAAAAACCCCATAGCGTTGTATCGATCGCTAAGGCGGAACACAACAACATCTCTTACGGTTATAGTCGGATCATTAGCGTCTTTTCCATAAATCATATTAAAAAAAGTATTTTAAGTAACTTAATGACAATGTATCTTAAGGTATCAGAATTTTACGCTAAAATTTTTTGTACCTCAAGATACTTCTTAAGGATGATAAAAAAAACATGACAAATATACTTCACATGTTCTTAAAAGAAATTACACAGCATGTACCTGGCAAGTAGTACATTATACAAATTGACAAAAAAAGATTGAAATATAAATAAAACCTGTTCGTGGTTAGGATCCTTCTACGTCTTCCACACCATGAAGGACCCCCTCCTCTCTTGCTGACACGGCCGAACCTTGCTCATTGCTCTCCCCATCATCGCCATTGCTGTGATGCTTGGGAACTGGCCTTCAAGTCCTCCGGAGGCAAGGACAGGCTTTGTAGCTTCCTTCCTCTGATCTGGATCATCTTCATGGTAAACAGGAACACCACCCTGACACCATCTCCCTATCCACCGGCTATCAATCTTCGCCCCAGCAGGAGATGTTTCCCGGGCTCCTTGAATTTGCACCTCTTCAACCAATCCCTGCTCCTCCTTATCACCGTCGACAATGTCGTCGTCACTCCCATCGCAACATGGTCTCATGCTGCTTGGTTCTTCGATGACAGGACGACAGTCTCCAACTTTTGGCCTCTTGGAACCGGGAAGATGAGGGTCCTTGCTGTCAAGCTGTAGGCGTTTGAGCCATCTGTCACTTGGTTCAGCCGTCGCTTGCGATTGAATTGTATCAGCTGCAACTTGGTTTCTCATTCTGCTCATCTGAAACTGCATGAGATCTAAGTCCATGCGTGCTGTCCCAGGAATGAAGCAGTGTTGGTTGTTAGAGACAGTTGCTTTGGAGGAAACATCTTGGTGTTGATTCACGTTTTGGAATCCATTTGCTTTGCTGCATCCTAGTGCACCTTTGATGGACAGGGTTGCAAACTGCTCAGATTTTTCATTTTTTGTGCAGCCATACTCCTGTAACACATTTTTTGGTAAAATTTCTCTCACAGCAAAAGATGGTAGATAGTAGTAAAGAATCGCCATATGGGATAGCATGTAGTAGCTTGCTCGCGGGGATATAACGTGAGCAAAAGGAGCTATGTCCAAGCGAATATGATTATATATGTGACTAAAGAATCTTAAAAAAAAATTGCATGTAGTACATACATTTTAGGCAAGTCTGCATAAACATATATGATTACGATCAAACATGAGAGTACGATAGGACAGTAGTACCTTTTGTGCCAACAATGAAGCAATGCCTGAAAGAAGAGAGAACAGAACTGTGAATAATACCATCAGTGGAATAAAGAAAATTATATTCATTCAAGTTTTTTATTGCCTTCTTTTCATTTCCAGAAACACATATTAACACAAACAACAGTGACAAGAGGCAAGTAGTTCAGGTGATCATTACAAGCTATAAATGAATACCGTTCAAGTATTATCTCAGAGCTCCTCTCTTACCTTCTGAGGATTTTGAAACATGTTGACTGCCGCTGGATAACGTTTCAACATTGCCTGATGATTTGTTGTTTGGTCCAAATAGATGGCTTCCAATATTTGTGTCATACATGTGAACTCCAAAAGCAGTCGAGTTTCCTGAAGGCAGTGAATCTTCAGGATACATATCTTGTGTTTTGGAAGGTATGGTTAGCATTTCAAATAAATAGGGAGCTTTCTTTTTAGTAGAACCTCCCAATATGTCCAATGGCTGTGTCGCTGCCTCACCTCTACCATTTACTGAAAATAGGTTTGCAGTTGTATCAGGTAACATGCAGGAGCCAGTGACATTTGCTGCAGATACCATTCTTTGTGAATTCAGATGTTGTTGCCCATAAGATAATATATCACTAGCCACAATCCTACCATGAGACTCACACGGACCATAAAATTTTTCATCATCCTGCTTATATTTGTTGGAACAATTAATTTGATCAGCTTCAAATTCTTTACCAGTTACTGACGTACGAAATATGGCTCCCTCAGAACTATTTTGTTCGCGATGTCCAGGTGCTCCTGACTTCTGATTCTGGAAGGAGCTTCCAATTTTATGGTCCGCGTTATTGTTTTCTGAAAACATCAACTTTTTTTCACTGGATCTGCAGGCTAGTTCCTGATCTGAGTCTGCAAGATAGTGGCTTGTATGCTGCTCATCTGATAGACTATCAGATGAGTTACTGTCATCCTTGCTACACGAACATGACGTTGCAGGTGACAACTGACCTTTTAATTTTTGCTCTGCAGGATCCAACATGACACCAGCAGGATCTTCTAGGCGAGATACAATGTCTCCTGCATGTTTGCACTGATCCATTATCGTGTCAGTTGTTCGTTGGGAGTGCAGTTCATATTCCTCAGATGAGAATGCCATCACATTAGATGTAGTCATGTTTAGCTTCAGAGTTTGTTTTGGCACAAAAACATTTTTTGGCACAGTACTCTTTGCAGATTTTCTCTTAGCGTTGAGAATAGAGTCAATTTTTCTGTTGATTGCGAACATAGGAAAATGGTTCCACTCTGAACTCAGGTCATCTGAACTCACAAGGTTCTGAAAATCCAACGGTAACTCTGAAAACTTCTGAATGGAAAGTGATTTTGATACTACAGCTTTAGCATATAACACATCTTTTTGCATCACAGATTTTTTGATAGGCCCGTCTACCTGATCAATTTGATTTTGCGCAGTGTGTCGTCGAGCATCTTTTACCACTGCCCTCATATTGGAATTTAGCTGCTGTCCATGCTCCAGGATTGCTCTTTCTTGGCTGATTCCTACCATTAACCTTTCAAACAGTCTAGATTTCATGATCTCAAAGTTTGATGGTCCGAAATTTTCCGTACAAGTGTCATATTTCGCATCCTCCGTAGAATCATCACATCTCTTGCCAACTCGGGGTTCTGCACTGCTGCTTCCTTTGGTCCAGTGTGATATCCATTGGGAGTGCTTCTCAGAAGACTCTCCAGGGTCTCCCATCCTCAAAAGAACTTGGAAGTTTTTCTTTCTCACAATTTGCCTTTATATCACAAGTTTACAGCACTGCTCCTGTAGAAAAATGTAAGAAAAACATTACAATTTAGACAATTTTACCATCCATAACAAAGTTTATCTAGGCACTAAAATTTCTCTACTCCTATAAACATTTCCAATAGTGATATCCAGTGACAGTGAATCCGTTAACCACCCCACCAACTCTCCGGTTTTTAAAAGAAAAAACATAACTCTTAGACCTATCTGTTAACCATATCTACCAACTATGTCTATTTTTCGTGTAAAGAAAAAAACTATGCAATCAATAGAGCCATGTATCAATAACAAATATCGTTATGGGCAAAAAAATAATATTAATAATATGCTAATGATATTTTTTTAATAAAATCTCATTACAACACATGTGCAATATGCTAATATACTTAAATTAGCATCTCGAGGTACCAAAATGATAGAAATATATAGTTGATCTGTTTACCATGGCAAATTTTTAGCAAAGCTCAACATGAACAGTGTATCAATGTACCTATACTGAGACAGAAAATCATGATTCCATCCGACTGTACCGCACCTATAACATGCGAGCTCTGGACACTGGTTCCTTAAACTCAGCAGTGAAGCACCATACATTCCGACAAGCTTGCCGGTGAGATGGTACAATGATACTGTAGCAACAAATCAAAGCTGGGAAGGAAACCAAACCAGAATTCAAGCAACAGCGGAGAATGAACGGGAGTACAGTTTCATCACAAGGTGTTCAGCATCAGAACATGATCAGTTGTTCACCTTCTTGTACATTATCATTCAGAAAAAAAACAGCAAGCGCCATTTCTTTTGGGAGAGTAGTCAGGCTGATGTAAACAAATAACACAGAATTCATGAAGATGGCAACGCATATCGAGCAGATCTAGACTGCATAAACAGAACAAGAAACCACTCAACCGCCACAAGAGGAAAACGAACGTCAGAACATCACCTCACCAATCAGACTCGTCGGTTCAGAACTGGAGCAGAACAAGTTGAATGACCACTACACCTTCCTGCAATAAACCACCGAAGAAGATTAGTAGTTGAGTACTCGTAAACACATCGTAACACCAAGAGAAAGCAAGAAAAAAAAACACGACGAACAACCGCGAATTCCTGCTCCAAAATGCAAAAACTGAACCGCCCGAGGCAAGCAGCACCTACCCAATCCGCGCCTCCCCGGCCGCCAGGCGGGAGCGATCAAAGCAACTGGGCGCCTACTCCTCCTCCTCCCCCACCCAGCCCCGCAACCCCATCGCCAGCATCATCCTCCCTCCGCACCCCCGGGAGCGAAGAAAATAATGGTATACTCCGGGCGAGACACACGCGCGCCCTCTCGCCAATCACCACACCACAGAGCTCCCTCTAGCAGCACACGGCACTAGCGGGTCTACGCGCCCCCACGCGCGGCGCGAGCTCACAGGGAAGCGCCGGTGGAGCAGTAGAGTCGTTGACGCTTGAGAGACGCTGTCCCCGGAGGAGGCATTAAAGGCGGCGGCGGGGAGCGGGTGGTGGGTGAGGAGGTGAGGTCGAGCGTACGGGAGAGTGGGAGACGACGATGAGAAGAACAGAGAAAGAGAGAGTGGAGTGGAGAAGAAACCCGGAGGAGGGGAACAGCGGGAGAAAAAGCGGAGCCCGACGACGGCGACGTGACGTCGTACGTGAGGTGGAGCGGGTCGTGGCGTTTTGGGGGAGTGCGGGAGCCGTCGGATCGGCGGCGTACGGCCGAGGGGAGAATATCCGTGTGGCGGATGGGGACGAGAGGAGGGGCGTTTGCTGGAATACCCAATTGTTTACGTGGATATTGGTGAGTATTAGATATGAGATCGATAAGATATTAAATAATTAAATCTTAATCTTTAGAAGCTTTTAAAAAGAATCAAATTTCTCCTGACTTGAAACGGAAGCAACCAGCCTGCTGGCTTTCACTTTCACATAAACAGTGCTAGTTCGGTGGTTTCTATTCTCTCTTTTTTAAAAAAAATCAACGTAAACAGTACTTCTTTTTTGTTACACTATTTATTATAAGTTTAACGGGGAAAGATAAGTAGTTTACTCTTTGCCATTAATTCCTTCTATTATCGATATTTAGGGCTCTTACACACGCTGGAATTTTTATAAGAAACAATTCAATTCCTCCGAATCGTTATGATATTTATCCAAACACAATACCTCTTTAATGTTTAGAAACTTTGATTATGAATGATTAGTTTATAAAATAAAAAATGCATACGTAGATTTTCTAGAAATTAAATTGTTATCATAATATTGCCAATTTGTTACTACCTTTGTCCAAAAATGATATATTGATATGTAGTTTTATTGTTTGATTTTGAGTTTTGACCGATGATAATCCTTAGGTTTTGTCATAAAAAATTATACCATTGGATTTGTGTTCCAAACTATACTTTCTAGTGACGGTAGTTTTGTAGCCGTCAGCATATAGATCGATTTTATAAGTGTGTTCTGTCTGGTGGTTAGAGAGAGTGAGGCTTATTAATTTGCAGTAGTAATAAGCTATAGATATATAATACACCATCAATACTTAAGCCACATGTGCACCAAGGCTAGGAAGAAAATGACAGCATAATGAAATGATGGGAAAAGACTACTTCGCAAAATTAAGCAAGGGGTTCAAATCAATAATCATGCTAGTGACCTGGGAAATCTGGTGCTGAGAGAAATCAAAGAGATTTTCATCTAAAGGAGTTAACCCTGGAGCAACTCGTCTCAAGGATCATGGAAGAAATCAATACCTGGAGCGCAGGTGAGCCAAAAAACTCTCACAACACAAGCGCTGGAATGCCTAGAGAAGATGGCAACAGCACGCGCTAGTACGCGAGAGCACAGGCGCACAATTGCACAACACAGCACGGGCTCAGGGTAGGGAGAGATTACACACAGGTCGTACTCCCAGTCCCAGATCAATTGCAGGCAAGGATCGCGCATGGCGTGTTACCCATAGATCGCGGAGAGGATAATTCTCACTTGTGCATCGGATGAGCCGAGCGCGACTAGCTAACTGGGTTGCCCGTCTCATCCGCCGTATGGTCCCGAGGCCTCGCAGGTCGCGGCAAAGCTAGCTGTTGCCATTCAACTCGACAGCGGCAACCTAGCTCTGAAGCCGACGCCGATCAGATCACCCTCATCTGCTCGACGACGAGGCGACGACGGATTCCTGTGCCGGCGCCGGGCTGTAGCGCTCATTCAACCATGCCCACCGTATCGGGTAGTGTCCCGTTCGTAATAAACCTGACAGCCAGGTGCACTGAAACACAGACGTGCCGTGCCGACTTGATTAACTCTGGATGTTTGACGCTTGCTCGCTGCACTGACGACGGCCTTACTTCTGATGGGCTTTACATACATTGGGCCCATCGTACGGCCCACAGAGATTGTCCACACTGCACAGGCGTCACCATCGTTTGAAACACTTGGTTTATCAAAGAACACGTAAGCCACTAACGAACGAAATTATCCATCTCACATATATTGAAAACTCGACAGATTTGGAACACATCAGCTACAGAAGCCTGGAAAGTCATCCACATCAGCGTCATTTAGTCCGTCACCATACTACACAAGCAACAAGGAGGCATTTTTGGTGCACCAAGCTCCCCCGTCACCCACCAACCAAGGTAGCCGGCGAGGAGCGGGAGGGGAGGAGGGGTTCAGAGGTGGTAGAGGGGAGAAGGCGGGAGCGCGGCGGTGACGTTGAAGTAGCGGAGCGTCTCGGCCCAGCGGGCGGCGTCCTTGAGCATGTGGACGGCGATGGTGTCCGGGATGAAGTCGTGGCGGAAGCAGCTGGGCGGCGAGCCCCCGCGGTAGTTGTACATCCGCGGCGCGTTGTCGTACCGGTTCTTGGCCCTGCCGGCGAGGTTGAGCCACCGCCCCGTCCACATGTCCTCCGGCCCCACGCGGTCGCGGCGGCTCTCCTCCGCCGTCGCCACCCACTGCACCAGGTCCCACGACAGCGCGTACCCCATCCCGGACATGAACGGCGGGAACGGGTAGAAGTTGTCGCGATCGCACGGCATCACGAGGCCGTAGTAGGCGTCCTCCCGCGCCGCGCCGCGCAGCGACGCCACCAGCGCCGGCAGCCGGAGGTACGTGTCGTCGTCGGCCTTCATCACGTAGTCGTACCGCGGCGCGCCGGTGCCGTTGAAGGCGCGCGCCACGGTGGAGAAGAAGGTGTACGTCTTGCCGCCGTCCATGTTCTCGGCGCAGTCGAGGACGATGATGTCGCCGTGGCGGATGATCTCCAGCGCCACCAGCACCGCGTCGACGGGGGACGTCACGTTGCAGAACACGAACCGGACGTCCACGCTGCCGGCGAGCGACGGCTGCTCCCGGGCCTGGAGGGAGTAGACGGTCCGCAGCAGGTTGCGCCGCTCGTACTTGCCCGGCAGCGTCTGGATACCAACGAGCACGCGCACGTCGGCAGCATCACCGGTGGTGCCACCGCTGACGTTCTTGGCCGGCGACGCAGCAGCCGCGGCAGAGGCGACGTCGACAGCGTCCGTGCCTGGCCGGCCACAGCCGCCGCCGGAGAAGAAAGACTGGATGCGGAACTCGTTGGGGTGGACGACGAAGACGGTGAGCGCGAGGAAGCCGGCGCCGAGGACGAGCAGAAGCAGGTGAGAGGGGGACACAGGCGAGCCGGCTCCAAGGCCGAGCTGCTTGTACAACGAAGACGACGACGACGACGACATGGCGGAACAACTAGGACAAGGTCTCGCAATGAATCGGTGCAGGTTTAGACGAGTTATGCGTGTTCGCCAGTACAAAATGGTGATTTTCTGATTAAGGGGAAGAATAATTGACCCAGTTTCGATAGGCGACCTCGTCTGGTCGACGCCGCAGTTGCGTGAAGGATTACATATCCATGTGTGTATTGAGATTGAATAAGTAATTAATCATTGAGAAAAAATTCCCATCCTAATAATAAATACGAACTAAGCATTGAGATGATTGAAATCATATAAAGGTAATGAAATAAAATAGAGGGTGGTTAGGCATGGGATGATGACGATGGTCACTGATGACAGCAGGGATCCAAATGAAGAACCCTGCCGTTGATTATGGAAGGTAGATAATTCGGCTCACTTATTGCTTAATTCAGGGGCTTACAGTCACATATTACCAAAGAAATATCAAGGTAAAATGTGAAAAACAAGCCAGCCTGACGGTGAAAAACGTAGTGCCATGCAGCTTCTCTCTTCCGAACAATACTTTTAACAATCTAGAATCGTAAAATAAAAAAAAAACTGGAAGCCAGGCTTTCCAGATTCTGAGAAGCTCGTTAGCTGATTCTCATAATCTTAGGGATCCATCAGGACTAAACTTTTTAGCCCCATATCACATTAGATGTTTTAAGCACTAATCAAAAGTATTAAACATCTGATTTTTAAAAGCTAATTTAATAAAAAAAATTTAAACCTAATTAATTCATAATTAGAGCATGTTTACTGTAGCATCACATAGACTAATCCCGTCTTAATAGATGTCTCGTGAATTAGTCCTAGATGAATTTAATTAATAGTCTTCGTTTATTATTTATAATAAAATTATTATTTATAATAAATATTCAAATATTCGATGGGACAAGGGCTTTACCCCTTAAGCTCTCAAAGATACCCTTACTATACCATTCAGCCAAAAGACACATGGAAGACTACGACCTCAAAGGCAGCTAATTGCCACCATTAAAATCATCAGGAAATAGCAATTGATGAAACGTTATTTACATCTAAGAAATGAGGAGCCAATAGCTGCATGACTAAAGTAATAACTTTAACTAGTAGCCAAAACAAAAACATGAGCACCGCATGAAGAATCCTCTTCCATAGTACTGGTAAGCCCATTAGCATATCTAATGATAAAGGTAAATCATGCAGAAAGTACCAGGCAGACAATCTGCCTCAGACTATCAAAAACTGGATCGGCATCACGATGTTTAAATTAACAAAGATTCCTAAGCCTTCCAATAAATTCATCTAGATTGCATAGCCGCCGAACCCTGAGACCTTCCAGACCCTGATAGTTCCATCAGTGTAGCCAGTGTAGAGGGTGCTGCCATCCGCGCTCCAGCTCAAGCTTGTGCAGTGCAGCATCTAAATGTACCAAAAAGTGTCAATACAGATTTAAAAAAATGAATATGCAACTGAGTAAGGTGCTAGTCAATTAAGAATTGGTTTCAGTTATTACCAGTATAGCTAGGGGATAAAAACAAGGTACACCAGTTTAAGGACTACTAAACTTTCTGGAAAATGTTATGCGTATTCTCACAATCGTGAATTTCTACTTACCAATTGGCAAGCATGTGTAAACATAGGATGAGAACCATATTGGAAGAGGCAAGGTCTCAAAATTATGTTAATATACTTTCATGGTAGAGGACAAACACAATGAAATATTGAAGATCAGAAGAAAACTAAACAGTATTAGCACAAAATTCACTGGTGTAAAGATGAATTTTGACAACTATATCATCATTATATTTAAATTCAATGGAATAGTCGCAATTACATATAGCAGAGAGTAATGCTACTTCAAAGGAATTAAAAATTTCTAGTTTCCAAATATACAGGGGGTGAGTGAGCAATTAGCAGTATGGTTGATGAAATTAACATCCACACAAATGAAATGCAGCAATGCATATATATGAGAATATTTAACAGAACACAATTCACTGCCTCACTGGGATTAAGCATAACAAACATTAAACAACAGCAACTTTGACGGGCATTACTGGGAGATCACAAATCTGATTAGTTTAGCACGGAACAGATGATTGGGTAACTAGAAATACCAATCAGTGAAACTAATTACAAAAACACTTTTTAACGGCAGGAAACTGACCTATAACATCTTTAATACTCTACACCATTAAAATATAAACCTGCTATGATCTAGCGGTCAATGCTTTTTCCCTCTTTCTCCTATTAAGGTGGTAATTTCTAGCATCTAGAGCAAACATTGCGCCTCCTCTCAAGGCTGTATTTATATTATAATAGATACTCCCTCCATATTTTTTATGTATGACACCATTTGACTTTTAAAATCACGTTTGATCATTCGTCTTATTCAAAATTTATATCCAAATATGCAAAATTATAATGCATAATTAAATTTTCTATAATAATAAAGCATATTATAACAAAATAATTATATAATTATATATTTTTTTAATAAGACGAATGGTCAAACGTGAACCTAAAAGTCAACAGGGTCATATAAAAAAATACGGAGGGAGTACCAATCATACACTAAACAAGCATCAAACTAACCCTACACTTTAGTCCGGAGAACAATGTACGACACTGAAGCATGTAACACTACAAACACAAAATGCACCACAAGATAAAATCCTAATCAGGCAGCACGGACGAAAGTGTAAACAGGACGCACCATAATCAGTCAGGACGACACATGTGACGAGCAGATAAAAGATATAATATACCTGGCTCTTGAAGGCCTGCACTTCTGGCTTGAGGTCCTGCATGACGAGCTTGGACTCGAGGTCCCAGATCTTGACGGAGTCCTCTGTCGCGGCGCAGAGCCAGTAGCGGTTGGGCGAGAAGCAGAGAGAGTGGATGATGGCGCCGGCCTCCAGCTTGTACAGCATCTTGCCTTCAGTCAGGTCCCAAAGCAGGGTGACTCCGTCCTTCCCGCCGGAGGCACACAGGGAGCCGTCTGGGCTCACGGCCACCGCGTTGACATAGCCGCCATGTCCTTCGAGCTTGGTGCGCAGCTTGCAGTTTGTGAGGTTCCAGACCTTCACGCTGCGATCCCACGAGCCAGAGACGATGGTGGGCATCAAGGGGTTGGGGGAGAACCTGACGCAGGAGACCCACCCGCTGTGACCATCGCCGGCGCCAAGGTCCCCGCCGATGGTATACTTGCACTCGCCGAGGGTGTTCCAGAGCTTGATTGTGTTGTCACGAGACGCGGAGACGATCTGGCGGTTATCGACGGAGAAGGCGACGGAGAGGACGTCCTTGGCGTGGCCGACGAAGCGGCGGGTGGTGCGGCCGGTGGAGAGGTCCCAGAGGCGGAGCTCGCCGTCCCAGGAGCCGGAGAGCGCGAACTGGCCGTCGGAGCTGAGGACGACGTCCTGGACGAAGTGGGAGTGGCCGGTGAGGCGGCGGAACGGGACGCCGTACTCCGGCGGCGCCGAGTCGGGGTCGGTGGCGACGGCGGGGGCCGGGTTGGAGATGTCCCACACCATCAGCGACTTGTCACGGGAGGAGGAGACGACGAAGGGCGAGTTGTCGATCGGCGCGGCGATCGCGGTCACCACGTCGTTGTGGCCGCGCAAGACGCCCGCCAGGGTGAGCGACTCCTGGCCGGCCATTTTCGCCGCGGCGGGGGTTTCGCGGGGTCTCGGCGGGCAGCGGCGGCGGCGGCGCAGGAGAGGAGGAAGAGGCGCAGGCGCGAGGCGGACGGCTTTATAGTCGGGAGGAGCGGGGGGCTAGGGTTTCGCGGGGCTAGCGATCGGCGTTTCGGGGGCGGACGAGTCGATCCTCACCGTTGGATGCGATCAGATGCTGTTTTTTTCTCGTCAACCACAAACGCTAAAAATCTGGAACATTCAGAATTACAGATATCTTTGAGGGCTATATTCAAATCGGATAGTGAATTGGAAAATTTTGTTTTTTTTGGAGAAAAGGCATAAGGCCCCGCTTTTTAGAAAGTATTCGTTTGTTCCACATTATAAGACTTTATAGTATTATTTAGATTTATTTATGTGCTAATAAATCTAGACATATATAATAACATATACATCGATACATAAATAAATTTAATCAAACCTAAAAAGTCTTATAATATGATATAGTAGGAGTAAAATTTTAGGTTTGCTCAGTTTACCAATTTATATAAGGTAACACCACAAAAGCAATAAACTTGTGTTTGTTATCACAAATTATTTTTAGATTTTTTCCCTCCGTTTTTGCATGCACATTTTCCAGTTAATTTTACTATTTATAGTTATTGAAAAATTAGTCTTTGTCTTTTATCCAAAAAAAAACGTAGCCTATTTTAAGAGAGACCTTCAAACATCTAAGAAACACATTTTTCAGATATTCAGATAGTGAATTGAAATTTGGAAATAAGATGCAACATTTGTTGTGTTTGCAGCATCTGAATGTATTATTTCCGAAATTGAAGTTCCACGGCAAAACCTTGGTGCAAATCGCAGGCTTCGGTTGGACTTGGACCTACCAGTTCTTCCTCTTGAGCTCATTGGGCCTGATTGGTGAACAGCCTTGAGCTCGTTCTTTACCCTATCCAAATTTACTCATTTTTCGCGCACATGTATTCTACGGTGATAAACGATGTGTCTTGCGAAAATTTTATATAGAAAAGTTACTTTAAAAATCATATTAGTGTATTAATTTTATATAGGGAAATTGCTTTAAAAATACTATTAATCTTTTTTCAATTTTTATAACTAAAAATTAATTAATCAAGTACTAATATATTATTATTTTTTCCTCACAGATATCTAAAGTGCCAGCGAACCCAGCCTTGGTCTCACCGTTAAAACATACATTTTGGGGCAAGAGAGAGTACATATATATGTATTCCCAAAAGCTAATAGAGGCTGCCTAATCCACTGATCAACACCTCCACCTGTCAACTTCTCCACTCTCGGAATCGTATCAAAGAATGATGTCAGAATCAAGACAGAAAGGCAACCAAAAAGGGCAAAAGATGTCCCAGAATTGTTTGAGTTAATTTTTTTCTTCTAACTTTGTAGTTTGCAAGATAGGTTTGCGGTGGTAAAGGGTAATCCTGAGCCTTAGGCAAATGGCAATATAGTATGACTTGATGATGCAAAACCTTCTCCTGCAATTGTGGTCAAGTGCTTCTTTCCTTGAGTTTTGCTCGAAAAGAATAACTTTCTGGAGTCAATAAGCATCATTCCGTTTGCTGTCAAATTTATCCAGTCATTTGTTCCCTTTCTGCTATGAACAACTAAAGCATATCAGAAGCTAAAGCATAATCAGAAATAAGAAAAGATGTCCCAGGATCAAGCAAAGAGGCAATAATAACATAGGCAACTACTCCATCTCTTGCTTCCCTCTATACAAGCCCCAATGTTTCAGCATTCAGATATCCAATTCCCTCCTTGCAAGCCTCCTCCTGTAGCTAGGGTTGCTGCCTCTGTTGCTCCTGTTCCTATTTCCTCCTGACCTTGCTTGGCCTCTGCATTTGCTCACCTCCTCATTTTTGTTGAGAAAGCTCATGCCTTGATTTGTTTTTTTCTGCTTGGAGCTGCAGTTGCAGGTGAGGATCCTTTCCAATACTCACTATCTTGTGAGATGAAAATGATCACTTTGTTCATATGTTTCTTGCAAAATACCTTCATATTTGCAGGCCAATGGTGTGTTCTTCTGATTTATTGTTCTTGTGCTTGCACGAATCGTCTCAACTTTCTCAGGGATGGCAGACCATTTTACAGTCATGGCTGGCCGGTTGCTTACGGAATCGACTGTTCAGTCCGCCATTGATGAGGCCTCTGCTACTATCCCTTCTTCAGTGATTGCTTGTGACAATGATGTTCAAGATGGAAGGGAGAAGAGTGGTGTCCTGGTAGAATGCAGAATATGCCAAGAAGAGGATGATCAGACCTACATGGAGACTCCCTGCTCCTGCAGGGGTAGTTTGAAGGTAGAAATTAACACCCTCATCGTTTGGGCATAGTTACAAACAAAAAATAATTTATGAATAAAATTTTTATATATATGTTTTTAATGATCAGAAGGCAATGACTGAAAAATAAATTTTGATATAAAAACTTTAAATTTAAAGTTAAATATTCAAATTTTATCTTATAAGCCTAAGCAAAAGCGAAAAGATGGGGGTCCTCGGTACCAAGCTAACTACGCTTCCATTTTCGCAATTCTGCATATGCTAGATTTTTTTTTTGTTACACAGCTTTATTAGTTTTTGTTACTCTGCGTAAGATGTTCCGAGGTTTTTGATCAGTTTTATTCATTCTCAGACCTCCAACCCTGTAGTGCCGCATAATAAAATATCCTTTTCTAATAGTATTATGTCTATCATGTTTATTGCAGTATGCTCATCGCAAATGCATTCAGAGGTGGTGTGATGAGAAGGGAGATACCATATGTGAGATATGCTTGAAGGTGAAATTTCTCTGAACACCTAGTACTCCTGAACATCTCAAAAACAAGTTACAAAGAAACCAGTAACATATAGTTTGCGTTTTTGTGGATACAGCAATATACACCAAACTACACTGCCCCTTCAAAGTTGTTTCGACATGAAAGAAACTCAATTTTCTTCAGGTGCTTTAAAACGCTTGACCTGCCATTACAAAAAAGTAGCATTCTTCTGGTTAGACATGGATCATCTCAAGCTCACATATCATTCTGCAGAACTCCCGGTTACATTCAAGCACAGGTCATGCAGAACACAGATCGAAATGCTGCTGCCTCAACAAGCTATGATCCTCAACTTCCCAATCCAAAAGGTGTAATCTATTGTCGCATAGTTGCTCTAACTGTAAGTGCCTGAAAGAAAAAAAAGAATCTTCATTCCGTGAAATTTCTGAACATTAACATTCAGAAACGCCCAACTTCATCAGCTTATGGTTCTCTTGGTGCTCCACGACGCAATCTCGGTTTTCCTCGGTGACCACGATGCTTACACCGTCGCAATGATCACTGTAATTCTCTGAATTCTCAGATCGTAACACACATATATATTGCCTTACCATGATGCATGTGTAACCTGAGTACCTACTAATATAAGTTGCCCCAAAATCATTCTTCTGAACCAGCTGCTGATGCTTAGAACGGCTGGAATCGTCATACCTGTCTACATCCTCTTGGTCTCTGTAACTGAACTGCTTCATCGACGCAGCCAACGGCAGGTTCGCAGCTCATACTGATACAATTCATGCTGCATTGCTGCTAAAGAACTTCAGCTTGTTTCATGCTGAAATTTAACCGTCCAAATACCAGATTTCAGAGGAGGTTGCTGCAGCGGACATCATCGTTCAGCAGGTGCCTCAGTCACCGAGGCGGCAGCATGTCATCAACATCCAATAAGTTCAGAGATGGAGTGTGTGTGTGTCAGGTGTGTATACATACAAGGCATAACACTTGATGAGGTTTTGGGCAATGGAGGTGCATATCATACAATTGCAAGGTATGAAGACGTGTGAGGATATTGGTGTGAAGCTTGACGATTGACAGCGCGAGCAGTAGGTTGCTCTTTGTAAATATAGGAGAGTTGCATGCACAAACAGCCAGTCGCTTCTGAATCAAATGGAGATGGAGTGAAGTTATCTGGTTGCTGACAGCTGTGAAGTGAATTCAAAATTTCACCCGTTACATGGACAATAACATCCCATCGTATACCAACCGTCCGACATCTATGTCAAAACATTACACATCTACACGTTGAACCTATGATATGATGCAACAAAGTTCACATCGTTGCACAAAAAAAATCACTTAAGAGTTAATCATCGTACTTATGTGAGTTTTACATCCGTAACTGACAGCCCGACCATTTGATTTTCCACACCCTTTGGAGCACTTACCGAGATTTTAATCCGTCCAGAAAAATACACTCATGGATGAGCCCCTCTGATGAAGTGCAGGGTGAGCAATTGGTAGGCTAATTTTCAGTTCCAGTTCTTTCTTTGCCTGTAAAAAAATCGACAAATAGAACCTAATCACTTCTCTGTGATATGAATACCATGTAGTCACGCAGTAACAATGGTATCCTACCAACCTAAAATGTTTTTTAATCATATTTTCTTTAAAGAGCGTAAATGGTGTGAGTACTTTCTGTTCTTCTGCTGGGCCCTCCAGAAGCAAGCCAGCGCCCCAAATGTACAGCTGGCAATTGCAACACCCAGAGCAGCTCCAATTGGGACGCTTGCAGCATTAGATGTCGATGAATCCTCCGAAACTATCTTCTTCTCTTGTTGAAGAGACTCCATGTAGGTCTCCTTGTAGGATGATACAAACTTCTTCCCATAGTAGTTAACCAAGAATTGATATACTTCATCCTCGTTCCAGTCCACAGCTCCATCAGTAATCTTGCTTGAACGGTAGCAAGATGGGCAGAGCTGATTTGGAGGCCAGGTAACCTTCGGAAATGATGGATCACCAGTTCCTAAATCCTTTTCTTCTTTCATCAATCTCACATTCACTTTGTTATGTGTGCTCCATAGCCAGAGACTGAGCTCACGGGCAGATTTGAAGGGGGCTGACACACTACAGGTAAAAGACTATGGTCAGGCATGCAATAGACACTTTTTAAATGAATTTGCATATTGCAAAGTTTGTTTCCAAACCTTGAACACATCTCATAAAAGTGCTTGCGGCATTCCTCACAGATGAAGAAGTTGTGAATGAAATCACATATTGATGTAAAGGTTGACTGGCTCTCTCCATCCCCGATTCGGACGGTTAGTGAATGCATCAAAACCCACAGGCCACAGCTGATGCAACAAAAAAGATGTATGAGTGTTATATTAAGTTTGACAACTCCTATGGCATTTCAGTAAAGGTGCTGTGAAGATATATGTGCAAAGTACATGCGGAGAGAGGCATCACCTAAATCCTCTCGTTTCACTTTTACTGCCACGGCAGAACAGCTGCAACATTGGGCACACAGAAATAAGAAGTGAATTCGAGGGAATAAAGATTGCTAGGTATAGATATTACTTGTGATAATATTAACTCAGTACTAAAAACACTACACATAAATAATGCAGCTGTTGAAGTAAGCTATGTCAAAAGATACAAGATGTTGCTTACTCCTGACACTATCATTTATATAACGGATTTACTAAGTCATTTAATGAGAATATCTCAAAACTAAAATAATAAAGCTTCACATGAAGTACATGCATTGGGGAAACATTTCCATCAAACTGCAAAAGTAAATATACACAGACAAGTTGCATTTTCTAGTTTAGTATATTATCCATGTATGGTTTAATATAAAAGAAGGGTTTTTTTACCATACTTAAAAAGTATCTCAAGGTATCAAGAATTTTAGTACAAATTTTTAGTACCTTAGATACTTTTTCAAAGACAGTAAAAAAGCTCATAAAAGAATGCCTAATGAAGAATTCACTGGCAGCCACTAGGCCTGGCATTAGATGACATACCCAGTATCCACGTGGCACTTCTTTTCCACAGATCCAGTGATTCTCTTCTGCGACACTTTCCAACAATCTAGAACCCTCTTGTGAACTTAATGACAGATTTGATGGCCAGTGATCATCGAAGTTAATAAGTAGCTCAGCAGATCCCCTTCGACACCTAAAGAATCAACCAACTGCATAAAATAAACTTGTATGGATTTGCACTACTAGAAGTTCAAAGGTCCACACTCATACCTCTTGGATGGGTGATGTGCCACCAAAATTTGTAAAAATCTGATGAGTGCATCACGATTCTTTGGTTTGATCATCTACAGTTAGCAAGCAACATTAGTCATTAGGTCAAAGTCAGAAAAGCAAGAGCAAATATCACATCAGCTGTGAAATTTCATCATTAACTAGAACCTTGTGCTCCAAAATTATTTGTAACGCGTGTGATGTTGCTTCCTCAACATCATAAATAGCTTGAACAATCTAAAATAAAAGATTGAATAAGTCAACAAAGGCTCAAAAGAATTGAAACATAGTGCACATAGCAATACCTCATGCAAATTTTTTCAAAAAAAAAAAATTCTGATAATCGAACCTGTTCAGGATCTGAAGCATTCTTCGGAAGCATATTTTCGTTCTCGTATTTTTTGTCTTCCAAACTGAAAGAACTGCAGTTACCATAAACAATGTATCAATAAAACACCGACATGCTTACAATGGTCAAAGAAACCAAAAACCAAAAGGTAACAGAACAGCATTATAACCAAATTTCAACCCACCAAGACATTTCAAAGCAACCACAGTTAATAGAGAGGCACTAGAATAGTACAGGTAGCTGCTGGTTCTATATCTACAGAACTTTTAGGAAGAGCAGAAAAGGCCAAGAAAATAACTTACCTTTTCATCTGATTATTTATCCACTTAAGTAAACGCTCTGCTGTTCTTCCATCATCAATTAATTTTATCTCGCTATTCTCTTGCTTAGAATCCCACTTAGCAGAAGCAAATTTTGTTGGTGGACCCCAAAGTAGGAAAGGGTAATGGTCAACTGAGAATCTATTGCAAAGATCGATGTTCACCTGTGCTGTCGAACAATCAAAAGAAATAAAGTATTACTCCATGAATGTGTACAACAATGCATTGAAAATACCAGATTATTGGGTATTTTGAGAAAATTAGAGGCTAGACAGTCAAATTAAGAGGTGCCGAAGCTTCATGGCAAAGAACTCTCTCCATTTATAGACTTTAGTTTGGAAATAAAAAGCATAAATCAAAGGATTGAAGGTATACTTCTGTCGGTAATTTCATTATCCAGTTAAAAGTTGAACTGCACTACTCCATCAAACGAAAACCCTTTCATAAGTGCTATAGTTGTCTACAAGAAGGAGACTGATGAAAACTCACTCTTCACCAGAGCTACTCTACCTTTGATGCACAATCAACCCTTGCCATCAGTATAATCCCTGGATGTGCAGCATCCCGTCCATTGAATAGTTTTGCAACCTTCTCATAATGGGGCTGCATGTAAGGAAGGAACTTAGCAAGAGTGAATTTCTGATCATAACACGCTACTACACCACTATCTTTTTACCTAAGTACATTGCTAATCTACCATAATAGGCTTACCTTGTAGTTTCTGCAAGCTGGACACCTGAGAAAACACAGTACATATTTCAATTAGCATCAATTCAACAATTAAGCAAATGCCATTTAAGCAGCTTCAAAATAAGAAAAAAAAATGAATACTGATATGACTAATAGAAGTTCTTTCTGATTAAAACAATCTCAAATAAGTGGAAATTCTAAGGCTATGAAGAAACTAAACATCACTTCATAGTTCATATATATTGCCTATTGGCTAATCCATTCTGAATAGTGACAACTTATAACCATTACACAAAATTAACGAATGGAGTATAATACCAAAAATAACTTGCCAGGGAATATTTAGAAGACCAGAATATGGACATTACAGTAAAAAAATAGCATAAGGATACTAATCATTCAAGTGTTCGATTCCCCATAAACAGGTTCCTGTATATTAATCAATTCATCAAGTTCCATTAAATCATGTGAGGTACATATAAGTGTAAAATTTTCCCATTAACATTAAAAAAACATTTAAATATAATTCAATCTCAAGAAGCTAAAACTCAGAAAGAGATGATATCTGCAAATAAGAATTAAACATCATGACATTTATATCCCAATATGTGGAACTTACATAAAGCAAAAATGACCGTACTAATACATTGACAAAATTCAGCACACCCAGAATCCATATCACACAGACAAATATCACATCCAAGCAATAGTGTGATGTGAGTAAGTGGCAACACTGCGAAACTAAACTAAAACTTACAACCCAGTCAATTTCTTTTTCATCATAATAGTAAATGCCCCACTAATCTGCCCAGAATTAACTGCTGGCCTACATCCGATTTAGTCCTAGTCCTACATCTAACAGATTTCCACGTTTCTGGCCTCAAGTTGCACCTTCCTCTCACTCTCAACTTCACAAGTCAGTACTAAAACACGGACAATACTCCCAGGGTCGCACCCTCCTCACATGGCATTTCAAAGTACGAGTGAAGCATTTATTGGTCACTCTCATTGAGATATGAACAACACGCATCCATGATCCATCCATGATCCCACCAATCAGGCCTTGCAACACCTAAACAACCCTACATACTTGAAACCCAAAAATCTGTGGATCATCTGGCATTCACTTGCTCGCAAACGATGAGACGAGTAAATCATTTCGATTTCCAAACAATACATCGCGAAAACGACGAAACCCCGCATTCGCATCTCACCCCCCATCGCACTATCACGATTCCCATCCATCCCTCGATTCTACAAGCTAACGCTCCAGTTACGAATCGAGCCCAGGCCACATCCATCGGGGAAAGTCAGGAGTCAAAGGCGAGAGCCTAACCAGTGGGCGAAGAACTCGACGACGGCCCACGGCTCCGGCGAGGCCTTGAGGAAGGCGTCGAAGTTGGTGGCGTTGAGGTCGACGGCGGCGTCGGCCTCGACCTCCCCGGCGCCTTCCCCGACCCCGAGCGAACGCGCGGCCGCCCCGCGCGGAGCCGCGGCGACGAGGACGAGCACCAGAACAACGCCGCGCGCCACCGCCGCCGCCGCCGCCGCGGCAGCCATGGATCGGGGCCGCCGGATCTCTCCCTCCCCGCCCCTCGCCGGCGTGATCCGCTTCGGACACCTGCCCCTCCTCCTCGCCGAGTCCTAGTGGTGGGGACTAGGCTAGGGCCTCGCGCTCGCGGGGTTTATAATTTTATTTTTTTAAAAAAAAAGAAAAAAAATGGTTTTCTCGCAAATAGCTAATGCGATTTTTCTATAGGCGCGCTCTGATTTGGTGGTGTGCTTTATGCTTGTCGTGGAAGCTAAAACTGTGCTAAAGTGAGATTTCGTCACTGCGAGATGGGCCCGGGAGGATGGTGAGGGAGTGTGGGGCCCACGTGCAGTCGCGGTAGCGGGGCTGAGGCTAGTGTTGCTTTGCTGTTTGGCTTGGGTTGGACTGGCTCCTACGTTGTGCTTTTACAGGTCAAAGGTGTAAGGCCTGGTTTAGTTTAGTTTCTATTTTTTTTCAAAAATATCGTATCGAATTTTTGGACATTTAAATAAAGCATTAAATATATATGAATTAAAAAACTAATTGAACAGTTACAGAAGAAATCTTGAGACGAATCTTTTGAGTCTAATTAGTTCATGATTAGCCATAAGTGCTACAGTAACCAATATATGCTAATGACAGATTAATTAGGCTCAAAAGATTCGTCTCGCGGTTTCCAGGCTAGCCGTGAAATTCTTTTTTATTCGTGTCCGAAAACCCCTTCCGACATCTGGTCAAACATTTGATGTGTTACTTCTCCCGAAAATTTTCTGAATCGAAACACCCCTAAACAGAAGAGTGCTTTGAAAAATTTTGGACCCATAATTGATAAGACTGAAATGGTATGTAAGTAATCAAAAAGTAAATTAAGTAAAAAACATGTGTTTATTCATGGTTTGAAACCCAATGTTAGAATATGAATTACGATAAAAACAAAAGCAAAATCTAAAATTATAATTTTGCTAGCAACTTATATATGCTAGAAAAGGGAGCCACACTCCTTTGCTTCCCATCGGCATCCACTCATTCACATATCATGTATGTAACCATGAAAGAATCGGGTATTTATACTTAAACTATCTTTTTGTCAATCCCCAACCGTTTAGGCCTATACGTCGTAATGGGCAAACATGTTACATGTAAGCTGAAATGTTAGATGCAACCTCTGCCTTACCTAGTTTTTATAGAGTTGAGCAGTTATGAGAAAGCGTCTTGTTTGCTATTATCAGAATTTGGTACAATCATTGTTTTCACTCTAATCTTGTTTATCGCAGAAACTTTTGAAAGATATCGTCATATCGGTGGACAAATTTGGCATCAAAAACAATAACGATTTGATATATCAAGTGAAAAATAGTACTAAGTGCTAATAGAGTAAGATGTGTGCATGAGTTATGCATCCTACAGTCTTAGATTCTTAGTATCATATCAAAAATAGATACTATCACCACCAGTGGTGAAGAGAGGGGGAGGGGTGGCCAGTTGCATGGCTCCTCCAATATTTTTTTACATATAATCATGCAGTTAATTAGACAATTAGCATAAATAATAATGTATTATGTCTCCTCTAATACTCCTATGCACCTCCCATGTTTAAATCCTGGGCTCTGCGTTAACACCGTTAACTTTTATACATACACCTTGACCGTTCATCCTATTTAAAAAAGCTTATGAGATTATCGCTTATTTGTTGTGATTCAATTTATTGTCAAATGTATTTTGAGACGAATAATTTAAATTAACGGTGTTATCCTTAAAAATCAGCGCAGTACCGTGGTACTCAAGCTCAAGAGTGATAATGTTTTCACGAATATTTACACCTGGGGTTTTATACTTTATAGTGCATATTCAACTCTTTTTCTTTTTTGAGGCAAAAGTGCATATTCAACTGATCTCATCTATCAAGTGGTGTATGGTTAGTTACCACCTGCAGCCTATGCTGCATAGTCAACTCTCACCTATCAAGTGGTGTTCTCCAGGTGTTTCATCCCATCTGCTCAAATGTTTGAGCTGCATTCATCGTCCCTACTGCAGGTTTTACAACGATTTTGAGACTGTACTGAATTAAGATACTGTTCTCGCTCAAATCAACGAGCACGCGTGCACGCAAACGAGGCCTACCCAGTTGGCTAGTCCGTCGCCCCTCTGTATCTGAATGTGTCAGGTTTTCTTGATAGTTCTTGAGCAACTTCGAAGCTATACCATTGAATCAGCATAAAAGAGTGATGGCAAGATACTATTTGATGTAGTTTGCTTGGCCGACATTTAGGGCTTTTGGCTGGAGAGGGAAACTAGAGTTTTACTAATCATGTCAACTGCTAACACAGAAGTAGACTGAACAAGATAAGATGCCAACTGCATATATGAACATTCTAAGGCATGGCGTGAATTCGTAACCTGCACATGTGATATATATATGCACTGCACTGAGCGCTGAAGTTTTTCCTCTCTTGAAGACGACCAGTAGAAATTAAGCGACTTCATGATATATAGCTTAAGGGAGGAACATACCGTAAGCACACAGCGCATATATGATCATGAACTTTCATACGTCATAATGATTTTTAAATTTTTTTTTTACAAGAGCAGTATAAACTGTAAAGCATCAATGAACGAGGAAGAATAACCGCAAATAAGCAGATAATAAAAAAGAAGCAAATCAGGGACGTTAATTCTTTGCATTTTCGGACATTAAGGGGCGACTGATCGGCGTATTTATGAACAAAAATAATTTTTAATACATGGCTTTAGTGATCTAAATGTCAGTGGTTAAAAATAAATTACGGTGAAAAATCCTAAAATTAACTTCAAAATTAGAGTTAAAAAATTAAATCTTGATTTATAAGTATAAGCGAAAGCGAAAAAAAAGCGGTACAGCATGCATTGTCCTTAACATGAGGCCGCTCTGTCCATGCATGCAGGCAGTAGCTAGTTTCAGAACGCAGCATACAAAACATAATCCAGACACAGACATAAATCAAAGAGCATAATCATTATGAAGGTGATTAGCTGTTCCAAATCGCCATGAAGCCAAGCAAAGGTGGCTTTCCATTCCTGCCGGCGCCGGGAACAAGCTGCAGCGGTTCGCACTCTTTCTGCAGCGGTGACCGCGGTAACCGTGCCCTCCGCCGAGGCACGGTTTCAGTAAGCCGCGGTAACCGAGTTTAAATTTGAGGAGAATTTAAAAAAATTGAGAAAATTTAATGAAAAAATATATGTTGTATATGTTGATATATGGTGTAGTTTTGTCAAAGAAATTAATGAAAAAATATGTTTCCGGCGTAATTAAAAATCATAAACAGTATTTCGGTAAACAAAATTAAAAAATAGTCTATTGCAAGTAATATTTCATAGGAAAATGGTCAAGAATATATTGTGTTGAGTCATTATTAATTTACACTAGACACTTGGGTACATAATGTTGAAATACAAATATACAACGATGGATATATGAAAAATATGTATAGAGAAAAATTATACGTGTATCTTAGTACATACATAATAGTTTTATTTGTAATAATGAGTAGTAGGTATAGTTGTGACATAGCAATCAAAATGAAGTTGTCGTAACTTGTTATTAGAGTGAATTATTTGGTGAAGGGTGATATGCCGGTGTATGTTTGTATGTTGCAATATCAAAAATTTAGAAAATGTCATGTGAAATTTTCTTGTTTTCCCTATAACATGTCCTATTGTCATAAATATAGTCATAAAATATTTTTCTATTTTTATGTATTTTTTAGATTTTTTAAAGTTTTTTTTGCATTTGACATCATATCCACGGTCTCCTCGCGGTAACCGCGGTTTCGGCTAAAAAACCGTGCGGTAAGCCGTGGTAACCGCTGTTCTCATGTGTTGTTCCAGCAAGCAGTTACCGCGGTTTTCGCGGCTTACCGCGCGGTAACCGCGGCAAACCGCACGGTAAGCCGCGAAAACCGCACGAGTTTAAATTTAAATTTTTTGATTCAAATTCATCACGTTTTTTACGATTTTTGCGGTTACCGTGCGGGATCCGCGGGAGCACGGTACCGCGGTTTTGACGACTTGCGTGGTAAAGAGAACCTGCTGGACACAGTTTATACCTGGGCATCCTACCACTTATCAGTATAAAATGATAATTCATAAGTTTTTATATAGATGTTTTTAGTGATTTAAAAGTAAGTGGAATAAAATAAATTAGGATGAAAACACTTCAAAATTAACTCTAAAATTTAATTTGAAAATTTAAATTTTGGTTTATAATAATATGGAATCCAGTATCTCTCCGCTGCGGCACTGCATGCAACATGCAAGGCAGCACTATAAATCGGCACGCCACGCAGCAGGCAGCAGAGCAGAGCGCACCAGGCTAACATACGCAGCAATGGCGGATTCGGCAGCAAGATGTGCTCTCCTGCTCCTCTTTGCCGTCGCACTCCTGGTGCCGGCAACCGCCGCCCCGAAGTCATCGCCTCCTCCGTACAAGCGCTCTCCGCCGCCGCCGTATCACCGTTCCCCGCCTCCGCCGCCCCACCACTCCCCGCCACCGCCGTACCACCGCTCGCCGCCTCCGTCCCATCACTCGCCCCCGCCGTCCTCCCACCACACGCCACCGCCACCGTACCACCGCTCGCCGCCTCCGTCACACCACTCTCCACCGCCTCCACCCCACCACTAGCCACCGCCCCCGTACCACCGCTCGCCGCCTCCGTCACACCACTCTCCACCGCCTCCACCCCACCACTAGCCACCGCCCCCGTACCACCGCTCGCCGCCTCCGTCCCATCACTCGCCCCCACCTCCGTCACACCACTCTCCGCCGCCTCCGTCCCACCACTCGCCACGGCCACCGTACCACCGCTCGCCGCCTCCGTCCCATCACTCGCCCCCGCCGCCGTCACACCGCTCTCCACCGCCTCCGTCCCATCACTCGCCCCCGCCGCCGTCACACCACTCTCCACCGCCTCCGTCCCACCACTCGCCACCGCCACCGCGTTCATCGCCTCCACCGCCCGTGCCCTCGTCACCACCGCCCCCTGTTTACTCGCCGCCGCCACCGGCGCCCTCGTCGTCACCACCACCACCAGTGGTGCCATCGCCTCCTCCACCGGTGCCCTCGTCGCCGCCACCACCGGTAGTACCAGTGGCATCGCCGCCTCCGCCAGCCAACGTTTACTGCGCCAACACGACGAGGTACCCCACCTGCAGCGCGCCGGCGTACTGCCCCAAGAGGTGCCCTCAGTCCTGCCACATGGACTGCGCCACCTGCAAGCCCGTCTGCGGTAAGTGCATGGCGTGCACGGTAACTAGCTTAGCATTCATGCATGGCTGCTCCTGCTTGATGATCGTGTCGTTGCGCGTGCTCGGCAGATTGCAGCCTGCCGGGAGCGGTGTGCCAGGATCCACGGTTCATCGGCGGCGACGGCAACACGTTCTACTTCCATGGCCGCAGGGACGGCGACTTCTGCCTGCTCTCCGACGCCAACCTGCACATCAACGCGCACTTCATCGGCAACCACGTCCCGGACCTCAAGAGGGACCCGACCTGGGTGCAGGCGGTCGCCGTGCTGTTCTCCGGCCACCGCCTCTACGTCGGCGCGCGCAAGACGGCCGTGTGGGACGACGAGTCCGACCGCCTCGCCGTCGTCTTCGACGGCGAGCCCGTGCAGGTGCAGCCCGTCGCGAACGCCAGGTGGGAGTGGGGGTCCCTGTCGGTGACGCGGACCAAGGCGGCCAACGGCGTCCTCGTGGAGCTCGACGGCGTGTTCAAGATCACGGCGAACGCTGTGCCGATCACCAAGGAGGACTCGAGGATCCACAGGTACGGGGTCACCGACGACGACTGCCTCGCGCATCTGGACCTGGCGTTCAAGTTCTACTCCCTCACCGACGACGTCCACGGCGTGCTCGGGCAGACGTACAGGAGCAGCTACGTGAACCGGCTCGACGTGACGGCGAAGATGCCCGTCATGGGAGGCGAGAAGCAGTTCACCTCGTCGGCCCTGTTCGCCGCCGACTGCGCGGTTGCGAGGTTCGGACGCGCCGGCGGCGATGCCGACGCCGTTGCCATTGCCGCGGACGAGCTGATCGACGTCAAGTGCTCCACCGGCCTCGACGGCGTTGGTGTGGTGTGCAAGAAGTAGAACAATCGATTTGCAGTCTTGCACCTTAAAGGTTGACGAGAAATAATAAGTGTGCACGAATGTCTGCACGATCCAGATGGAACCTGATTATCGATTTGTACTAAGTTAAGAATGCAACCCATGTGCTAAACATGCAGGCGTAGCTCCTGTGTTATACATCGATCCCATTATAACCGTGTGCTCCGTTCCGTTATGCTTTTTTCAGGGCAAAACAGTGTAAACATAAGAGTTTTTTTTTTCGTAGAGAAAAACATAAGTGTTATTTGAAAAATGAAACTGCATATGTAACATTTGCATGAAAACGTCTTCTCATCGTAGTCACTTTTGGACGGCTCAAATTCCACCAAGAATCCAAGATTCGTGCAAGCACAATAACCATATCCTTGCCCCTCCCCTTGTCCGGTGCGCGACGCAAGAGAGGTGAACCGCTCACGTCTTCCAGCGGCGTCACCTCTTTCGCCCAACCTGACGCCCCCTCTCCCGGCCGTCTGATCGCACGTCTATCCTCATCCCCAAGTAAAACAACACCGAGGTGCCCCTTTGAGTTTGATGCCATCTTTTCCTTCGATCGATTTCCCATGCTTCCTCCGTCTCTGGAGATGCCACTGTCGCCCCATCTCCTAACAGTTTCAGATGTAAGGCGTCGACATTGAAAATGCATGTCGCCTTTCTCCAATTATTATGTGGCTTTGCACCTTCAGTGGCGCAAGGGTATACATGGCCATCTGGGCCACCTCGCACGGCACGGCACGGGCACGAATAGGCACGGCCCATTAAGACACAATTGGCGAGTCGTGCCGTGCTGTGTCACGTGCCATGCTTTGCAATAAGCCCACAACACGGAGATGTCTTATACGTGTCGTGCCGGCCCATTAGACCCGCCCGATATGCTCGTGCCGGCCCATTAGGCCCAATATGTCCGTACTGGCCTGAACTCTAGATACAGATCTGAAAGTACAAAAATAATAGCTAGTCAATAGTTCAAAAATAAAAAAAAAATCACTTGTTGACAATGAAAAGCACACAATGATCTAAATCCATTATCACCTAGACAACCAAAATTATATAACTCCTCTCATAATTTTAGACATAAAAATTACACATAAAAAGCTATACGAGATAAATAGGCCATATCGGGCCATCCCCGTTAACGGGTCGTGCTCGTGCCGGCCCAATGTGACAAGGTTACGGTCCAAGCACGGCACATAGTCACGGGCCGGGCCGACACGGGCACGCGATTGTTCGTGCCGGGTCGTTCTTGGGCCGTGCTTTATTGAGCCGTGTCCGTGCCCACATTAAAACCCAGCCCATGTGGCCATGTATACGCAAGGAAGAGGAGGCCGAGCTAGGCCAATGAGTGGGGCGAGAACAGAATGGGCCTGGTGGGGACGAGAAGAGGGAGGGAGGAAAAATAATTTGGGACGAATTCAGCCAAGGGTGGGAGGGGAGGGTGTTTAATTGGTTTTTCATTTTAAATAAATACATAAATGAATTTTGCGCTATTTAAGTTATCTCTTGAGCTCTGAAATTACTAGAAAAATTCAAAGAGTATTTTTAGGGCATGGAGAATATAAGAAAATATTTGTAGCCATGTTTTATTAAGTAAAGTTTTATTTCCCCTTCTTTGCTTCATACCTTAATTGATTCACTATTTAATATAAATACTAGAAATAATTTATAAATGATTTTAATCCCTAAAAAATGCAATCGTGACACCATTGCACTGCAACTCAACATAAACCACTTCTAATATCATCGAGTCGATATTGATGGAAGCCCAATGATAGCTAGCCGCCAACTATCCATGGCTTAACACCGAAATATTTGTAGGTGAAACTAGAGTTATCACCATATATTTTATACAGTAAGATTGATACAGTTGAAACACCAGACAAGATGTAGGACTTGGGTTGCGTTTGGCCCAAGTAGTTTTGGGTAAGTTATCCCATGCGGAAAACATAGTATTAAATTAGTATATGATTAGTTAATTATTAATTAAAAATAAAAATAGATTAATATGGTATTTTAAAGCAACTTTTTTATAGTAAATTTTCAAAAAAGAACCGTATTTAGCAGTTTGAGAAATGTACGCATGGAAAAGAAGAGGAATCTGGGTAAGGAAGGCTTGTGACGAACGCGGCGAACGCGGCCTAGTATCCACAGCCCACAGGGGGCATGAACCTATGTAAATACTTTCTCTAGCTTGTTCTCGATACCATTTCGTATGAGCTCTTTTAGAGCAGGTACAATAACAGGCTATAAGCCAACTATAAGCATATTTTAAAGAGATGAGAGGGGAGAAAGAAGAGAGGTGGGCTACTAATTTATAGTCAGTTGCACAGGGACTCCAAGACAAAATATGTATATAATATGTGGGACCATGTATTGATGTTTTGTATGTAATTATTGTATGAGTTAGCTATTAGATTGATATAGATGAATTGGAGCTAGTAGTTAGCTATACTATTGAACTAGCTCTTAATATTCTTGAACAGTACCTCGACGTGCCAAACATTTTAGTTTAAAATTATAGTATCTTATTTACACTTGCCTTACACTGTATGCACAAATAACGTGGTCGGGTACTAATCCGTCAGCAAAGCAATAGTCAACTTTCATCTATCAAGTGGTGTATGGTTAATTGCCACTGCAATGTTTGTTGTCGTTCAGGTTTTCATCCCATTTGCACATATGTTTTTGACTAGGGACAATAGGTAAAAAGATATGGAAAAAATCCGCGCATAGATTCCAGTGAGGTCGTCAACTCACCAGGTGTTTGTAGCAAAACCCCTCAATAATGTGGACAATTGAACAAATGTATTAGCATTGCAATGCACTCCTATTCCAACATTTTTTTCGACATTTCATCTGTTTTTTTTCTGATTTATCTCGTGCTATCTGTACTACCAAAACAACGAGAGTGAATTT
Source organism: Oryza brachyantha (assembly GCF_000231095.2). NCBI lineage: Eukaryota > Viridiplantae > Streptophyta > Magnoliopsida > Poales > Poaceae > Oryza > Oryza brachyantha. The sequence continues at coordinate 18,288,548 of NC_023167.2, forward strand.
TAAACCCTCGAGAAGATGTTCTCTCGTTTATTGCATGCTATCTAAATAGTCATCAAAAAATTTTAAAAAATTATGAAGATAGATTAATATAAGATATATCGCTATACAAACATGCAATTTCAAATATAACTTCTATAGTCCATGACATTATCTAACAATAACTGACAGAGCATTATTCAACCAAGTGAAAATATGGTGTGACAAAAGTTTGGGACGGAGTAATTTGAATTAGACATCTGAATTAGATATGTGTGGGTTTTTTTAATTGTCAAGAATGCTACCTGCATGCATCTCCTGCAGTGTTTACAACGAGTTTTGAATTGGTTCTTATTACGAAAGAAGGCATTGTATCACCGCCCTTTTTTTTTTTTTGACTGTATATGGAATTGCCGGCTGAAAATTTTGGTAGCTTCAGCCGTTTTTTTGACCGTGCGATGAAGACACACGTCGTTCATCCGAAGTGTCGCGCGCGTACATGGGCATACGCATTCTGTCTCCTTTGTACGTAGTTGTCCCTCCTGATGCAAAAAGCCTAAAAAAATTAATAAAGCCTAATGATGAAGTTTAATTGAAAGCCCAAGAAGAGCCAAATGGGCTGGTTTTGATACTAGAAAAATCCATGAAATAGTTAATAAAAGCCCAACAACAAAAGTAAGACAAAACTATGCCCAACAACCACCCATGTGCGTCTACTCATCTAGCTGCCTCCCCAAAGGCTTCAACTTGGCAGCCAAGAAAGGAAAAAAAAGGAGAAAAGAAAGATTGTTCAGGGGAGGAGAAAAAAAAAAGATCGATCAGGAGAGAAGAGGAGAAAATCCAAGTAGGAAACTCCATTGATGCAAGGTTAAAAGATGAACCAAGAGGAGGGGGATGAATCAATCATGAAGAATGTCACACACCTAGGTATCATGTCTTTCTGGTTACTTTTAATCTATGGGAATATGCTTCTTGAGTTTGTTGGTCTAATCTATAGATGAGATTTAGTCTGAACGAAGAGGTGTTCTTTTTGATTTGATCTTTATATCCTTGATCCAAATAAAAAAAAACATTATGATATGTGCTTCTGATTTTGTAAGTGTGTGTGCTGCATGTATGCACCCATTCATCAAATACAAAATTTATAATTATGATTATAGCATAAATAACATAAACAACTGACACAGATTTGTCTAGTATATTCTAAACTTCCAAACTTTAATGTCAATGCATAAAAAAATCTTAACATAATAATGACTCTAGTTCTAAACTTAAAGTTAAATATATGCATATTTGATTAATCATAAAACATGTCAGACATAATCTTTCATCTTGTGTGGATAAAAAAGCGCATTAATAGAACTATATATTTCCACATTCTAGATGTTCGAAACAAAATCTTCTAAGCTTGAACTGAATCTTAAAAACCTCCTAGCAGGAGTGTGCATGACTGCTCAAAGCAATTGTAGGTCAATTCAAGCTATGTGTAAAATGCAAAATGAGTCATTGGACTTGATTGCCTAAAAAACTCAATGGAGGATGACAATGTAAAAAATGCTATAATAGGACCAACACCAAGGTCTTTGATCAGTACAAATCACCTTGATGTGATGGTTTTTCATTCATGAGAGATACAAAACAAACAAAACTACATATTGAAATTAGAAACCTAGCTGACAAAACAAACAAAACATTATCTATACTTTAGTATAAACTCATTGCTATGTTGTTCGAGCCTAGCTGACAAAACAAACAAAACACTGTAAATCTTCAAGTACCTAACAAAATTGTTTGAGCCTAGATACAAAACTAACAAAACTACATATGGCAGAAGAAAACAAAATATATATGCACTCAGTTATCTAACTAATGGTTGATAAAACTTGTTGTCTACCGTTCAGTACAATCTCATTGCCCTGTGTTGTTAAAACATATGTCATCTGTATCCGACCTAGTAGATAAAACATCATTTAGTTCCTCTTCAGTGTGAGCAGTGGTTATTTCCTATGAAATCAAAAGAAAGGATCACTGAGGTTGAACTTTCAATTCACACAATATCTTAGTAAAAACAGAAGGCATTAACTAACAAAATCCCTAAGGAGAATATATGCTAAAAATACTTAACATCAGGCATAAATAGATCTGACAACCCATTTAACCTTTAGATTATGCTACATAGCATTAATATATCCCTGATTCAACAAATGCAATTTGAGAACAGTGATCGAATTAACTATAAAGCTACAGAAGGTCTAAAATCACAGAACTTCCCTATAGACCAAACAAAACTAAGTAGTTGTTGATATCCTCCATTTCTCTTTAGACCAACCATGTTTTGCTGCTGAAAAAACTGCATGCTCCATTTCACCTAAAACTCTATGGATCTAACTAGAAAAATCACTTGAATCAACAATAGAAACAACGCTCATGCCCTTCTCCTACTCCTTGCCTCTAGCTCCAGTAACCTAACTCCATTCTCTGTGCAGTCTCACTTTAACTGAACTAGAGCAGCACAACGATATACTTGTAGATCTGGATAAACAACTATAAAAATGGGACAACCAAGCATGAAGCATTCCACCCCATCCCCCCACTCTAAAATCCATATTCAAAACACATAAAGATTGGCTAGCTCACCTTGTGAATCGTTGCAGCTCCATTACTGCTCAAAGGTACAGATCGTCTGGGATCCACGCAACAAGCTGGCTGGAAGTTTTTGAGCACACCACGAGCCATCACAACACCCATGGCTACGCCAACATCACCCGCGATTGGGTCTACAGATGCTTCACCGACGACCAACCTTCTCAACTTCTCTGCTTTCACCAATCATCCCTGACTCCACAGAACAAACATGATGTACAACCATAGATCCTATGCATGGGGGTTCCTCTCTGTCAATGGTGAAGTCGAGAATAGGGGCTCTGCCCGCCGAAGAAGAAGGAGAGAGCATCGTGGTGCTGCTCTGGCGACCACGGTGGTGACATCATCTTTCCCCTCTTCCCCTCCCCACCAGATGAGAACGTGATTTGTGAATTTTGAACAGGAACTCCTGCGCGCGTGGCCTGGCAAAGGAAAAAAAGAAACGGATGGGTTGGGTGTGGGCCCACTCTGCACAAATCTAGAGAATAATCGGACGACCAAAAAAAAGCTGATAAAACAAAAAAAATTGCAGGCAACTGTGTAGAAAATCCTTTTTTTAAGCCCCAAGTGGGTGACTTAGGGCCTGCATGGGGGAGCTTCTCCTAGCTGCAGCTTTTCCCAGAAGCTGCCTCAAACGGTCCACAGCTTCTGAGAATCTATAGTTACAGATTCTGAAAAATAAACTGAATCTAGAATCTGGAGAAGTTGAGTTCATGAGCTTTTCTAGATTCTCAGAAGCTGGCTACCAAGCAGCTGCTTCTCAGAATCTAAAGCTCTCCCAAACAGACCCTTATATTAGAAGAGGGTATCACCGCCCAAATTCAACGAGCAGGCGTACACGCAAATGTGGCCCTGTTTAGTTGCCAAAAACTTTTTCCAAAAACATTGTATCGAATCTTTAGACACCTAAATAAAGCATTAAATATACATAAACATTAAAACTAATTACACGGTTATGGGGGAAATCGTGATACGAATCATTTGAGTCTAATTAGGACGTGATTAGTCATAAGTGTATAGTAACCAACGTGTGCTAATGACAAATTAATTAGACTCAAAAGATTCGTCTCGCGGTTTCCAGACAGAATCTGAAATTTGTTTTGTAATTAGACTACGTTTAAAAAAATACGAAAAAATTGGAAAAATAGGCCTCCAATCGTGATGTTTTGCAGATTTGCCCCTGGGCCCATATTTCATAGACACAGATGGACCCAGATGTCATACACTCGGAGATCCATTTTTGCAAACACCACATGTTTGGAAACCCATTTTTGCAAATCTTCGTTATAAAATTTGATGTGATGTTTTTGTAAAAAGTTTTTGCAAACTAAATAAGGCCTGAGGTAGCTGATCTGTCGCACTTCGCGCCACCTCTCCATCCATCTGTGAATCTGAATATCTGATCTGTCGGATTGCCTGATAGTTCTTGAGCAACTTAGAAGCTATACCATTGAACCCAACATAAAAGAGTGATTCATAGAGGCCATGCCTGGATGGCTAGATGCCATGGCTGTAGTTTGCTTGCCCAATATTCTGGGCTTTTGGCTGGAGATACCAGAATTTAGTAATCATGTCAACTGCTGAACATTTAAGTTATAATTTATAAACAGCAGAAGCACACTGAACAAGATGCCAACTGCATATATGAACATTCTAATGCATGACGTAAATTCGTAACCTGCACACGTGATGGACGGCGCTCTGAAAATCCGAAGTTTTTCCTCTCTTGAAGAAGACGGGTAGAGATGAAGCGATCGACCTGATAATATAGCTGAGTTCTTATCTACCATGATAAGGTTTCAGTTGTCATTATGAACTTTTCGTTTTTTTGACAAGAGAAGTATAAACTATCAAGAAAAGAGGAAAAATGGTCACAAAATAATATACAAGTTCGCCATAGCAGAGAAACAAAAATCCAGCGATTCAGAGTCACTCTCTGCTCTTCTGATATTAGCATGGAGCATATTCTGAACACACTTGACCTCCGCTGTTTTCTCTGTCAATGAAACTCAGAATCCACACAAGCTATCCATAAATCAAAGAGCATAATTATTACGAAGGTGATTAGCTGTTCCAAATCGCCATGAAGCCAAGCAAAGGTGGCTTTCCATTCCTGCCGGCGCCGGGAACATATGCTGCACCGGGTCGGTAAACCGGGCATGTGACTATGTGAGCACAGCAGAGTCCTTCCACGCCCAGTCTCAGGCTCGATTATTGCAATTTTTCAAGCCAGCGCTATAAATCGGCAAGCCACGCAGCACCCAGCAGAGCAGCGCAGAGCACACTGCACACCCAACATCCACACAGCAATGGCGGGGCCAGCAACATGGGGTCTCCTCCTCCTCCTCGGCGTCGCACTCCTGGTGTCCCCTGCGCTCGCCGCCGGCGGCAACGGCAGTGGTAACAGTGGTAACCACGGTAACAACGGGAACAATGGTGACCACGGTAACAACGGGAACAATGGAGACCACGGTAACAACGGGAACAATGGAGACCACGGGAACAACGGGAACAATGGAGACAACGGTAACAACGGGAACAATGGAGACAACGGGAACAATGGAAACAGTGGTGGTGGCGGGAAGCACGGCAAGTCCCCGCCGCCGCCGTACCACGACTCGCCGCCACCACCGCCGCCGCACCACGACTCTCCACCACCACCTGTTTACTCGCCGCCACCACCAGTGGTGCCATCGCCTCCTCCACCGGTGCCCTCATCGCCACCGCCACCCGTGGTGCCATCGCCTCCTCCACCGGTGCCCTCATCGCCTCCGCCACCAGTGGTGCCATCGCCTCCTCCACCGGTGCCCTCATCGCCGCCACCACCAGTGGTTCCAGTGCCATCGCCGCCACCACCAGTGGTGCCAGTGGCATCGCCTCCTCCACCGGTTGCCTCGCCGCCACCACCGGTAGTACCAGTGGCATCGCCGCCTCCGCCAGCCAACGTTTACTGCACCAACACGACGAGGTACCCCACCTGCACTGCGCCGGCGTACTGCCCCAAGAGGTGCCCTCAGTCCTGCCACATGGACTGCGCCACCTGCAAGCCCATCTGCGGTAAGTGCACGGCACGCACGGCAACTAGCTTATGTAATAGTGTTCATGCACGGCTGCTTGATGATCGTGTCGTTGCGCGTGCTTGGCAGATTGCAACCTGCCGGGAGCGGTGTGCCAGGATCCACGGTTCATCGGCGGCGACGGCAACACGTTCTACTTCCACGGCCGCAGGGACCGTGACTTCTGCCTGCTCTCCGACGCCAACCTGCACATCAACGCGCACTTCATCGGCAACCACGTCCCGGGCCTCAAGAGGGACCCGACCTGGGTGCAGGCCATCGCCGTGCTGTTCTCCGGCCACCGCCTCTACGTCGGCGCGCGCAAGACGGCCGTGTGGGACGACGAGTCCGACCGCCTCGCCGTCGTCTTCGACGGCGAGCCCGTGCAGGTGCAGCCCGTCGCGAACGCCAGGTGGGAGTGGGGGTCCCTGTCGGTGACGCGGACCAAGGCGGCCAACGGCGTCCTCGTGGAGCTCGACGGCGTGTTCAAGATCACGGCGAACGCTGTGCCGATCACCAAGGAGGACTCGAGGATCCACAGGTACGGGGTCACCGACGACGACTGCCTCGCGCATCTGGACCTGGCGTTCAAGTTCTACTCCCTCACCGACGACGTCCACGGCGTGCTCGGGCAGACGTACAGGAGCAGCTACGTGAACCGGCTCGACGTGACGGCGAAGATGCCCGTCATGGGAGGCGAGAAGCAGTTCACCTCGTCGGCCCTGTTCGCCGCCGACTGCGCGGTTGCGAGGTTCGGACGCGCCGGCGGCGATGCCGACGCCGTTGCCATTGCCGCGGACGAGCTGATCGACGTCAAGTGCTCCACCGGCCTCGACGGCGTTGGTGTGGTGTGCAAGAAGTAGAACAATCGATTTGCAGTCTTGCACCTTAAAGGTTGACGAGAAATAATAAGTGTGCACTGCACGCACGTCTGCACGATCCAGATGAGCCCTAATCATCGATTTGTACACTCGATGTTAATTGAGCATGTACCCGTGTAAAACCATGCGTACGTAGCTCCCGATTTACCTGTTATACATCATCACATTATATACTCATATATATACATGTATATGCGTACCATATAAAGGATACCCGTCCATATTCATGGGTCAGTTTATACTGTATTGTTTTATAACTGTACCATATATATCGATTTTTGTTTCTCCTGCGACGTGTGAAATACAATTCATATATCATAGTTTAAAAATAGCTTTAAACTGATTTATTTTCGTAATTTGTTATTGAAACGGATCAAATCGTGCAAAAACTGAACATAACACGGTCCCAGATGGATAATTCGCGCGCGTTGCAGTTGCGTGCTGCGAAACCGTGGGGGTCCAATCCGGACCGCTGGATCGTGCATGGCGTTTTGGGCCTAAATCGTAATGGGCTAGGCCGTATGATATAACATGGATTGGTTGGCTTTTTTTTTTTTTGAAAACGTCGTATTTGTAATGAAAAATAATTTATGAATACATATTTTCTATATGTGTTTTTAGCGATCTAAAAGTAAAGATTGAAAAATAAATTAGGATAAAAGGTCCGTATCAATTACAAATTTAAGGTTAAAAATTTAAATTTTAGTTTACAGGTATAAATAGAAATGAAAAGATGAGCACGTTAGAATGTAATTAAAGTTGTCCTTTTTCTATTTTGATAGATTTTGATATCTTTAACTAACATTCAACTCAAAATTTCGATCCCCGTACATCTTTTAGTCAATCAGGCTCCTAATAGGGCAATCGAAGCGATATAAAGTTTAAAATTTAACGAAGATATGCTTATTTTTTGAGTATATTTCTTCATCCAACCGTATTCATTCACATAATTTTAATAAAAACATAAAATCACATAAAAAGGATCAGTGCAGAACAATGGAGAGAAGATAAATTGACATGGGACTACATACATAGAAAACGAATTTGTGGTTATGAATATGGACATAAGTACATAACCTATATTCAGATTGATAATCAGAATTTTTGTTTTTTTTTCTAAAACAGAGAGAATACTAGACATGTTTTTTACCAATAATAACGCTATTACACACACTAATAATAGCAAAATGGTCTGCTAGATTATTAAACTAGGACCGGATTGACCGGCCCATTTATAATCTCGATTTCCTGAGCTAATCGCGCCAACTCGACAGATCTAGAGGATCGCCGTACATGGTCAACGAAATCCTGGAGGCTCCGATCCGACGAGCCACCATCGGCAACCGCCGCCGCCGCTTCCCGCTTCCAGTCCATCGCTCTCCTCTTGAGCACCGCCGCCTCCGGCCCGCTCATCACCCTGTCGACGAAGGCACGAAGCTCGTCGCCGGCCACTGGCGCCGGTAGCCGGACGCCGACCTTGTAGTCCTCCACCAAGAACTTGGCGTTGGTGTGCTGGTCGGACCACCACGGGTACCCGACCACCGGAACGCCCGCGGCGAGCGCCTCCATGATGGAGTTCCACCCGCAGTGCGTCACGAAGCACCCGACGGCGCCGTGGCGGAGCACGCGGCCCTGCGGGCTCCATGCCGTCACCTTGCCCCTGTCGCTGCAGGCTTCGAGGACGGCTTCCGGTATGAGCTCGCGGCTGTCGTCGCGCACCACCCACAGGAACGGCCTTTCGGTGGCGACGAGCCCCTCCGCCATGGCCGCCGTCTCGTCGCGGCCGATGTTCACCAGGCTGCCGAACGCCACGTACACCACGGAGTGCGGCAGCTGCGCGTCGAGCCACGCGATGCAGCCGTCGTCGTCTTCGGCCACTGGCGCCTGGGCCAGCGCGTCGTCCTCGCCATCGTCGTGGTCATGCTCCAGGAGCGGACCGATGGGCATGAGCTTGACCGGCGTGTGCGCGCGAAGCGCCTCGAGGGCCGAACGCTCGAGCGCGTCGAACGAGTTGACGAGCACCCACGACACCGTCTTCTGGATCGCCCCGACCTGCGCCCGGATCGTTTCGCCCCACAAGCTCTGCGCGAACTCGGGACGAACCATGTAAGGCATATCGTCCATGGCCATCACCGGCAAGCCGGGCAGCGCGACCCGCACGTCGGGCTCGGCGGCGGTAGGGAAGAAGGCCTCCGGTGACTTGTAGAAGTGGTAGTATATCGACAACACGGAGCACGGCTGGATCCACAGCATGGCGCACGGGATGCCTATCCCGGCGGCGACATCGAGCGCCCATGGCACGAAGATGTTGTTCACGACGAACGTCACCGGCCGGCCGGCGTCGGCCTGGCGCCCGACGAGCTCGGCCAGCGCCGGGGGGCCCACGGCGGCGACGTGCGACAGCATGTCATCGGGGGCCATGTAAGATCGCGAGCCGCCGCCGTCGCGCATGTACTCGAACCTTAGGCGTCCGAGGCCGACGTCGGCGCACGCTCCGTCCTCCGGCACGTCACGGAGGCCGGGGAGGCGGACGGTGGAGAAGGTGACGAGGAGGCCCCTGGCGGCGAGGCGGCGGCCGAGGCGGAGGAGCGGGTTGACGTGGCCCTGCATAGGGAACGACACGAGGAGGACGTGAGGCTCCATGGACGTGGACACCTTCTTGCTGCCTCTGGCTCTACGCGAGGTGTTTGCTCTGTCGCCCACTGAAGTTGTAGCGTTTCTTGCTGGTTCAGTTGCTGCTTGTTACAACTAGTGGTAGGCTATATTAATACTACTATTAAACTTGCGGAAGAAGTTTTTTAGCACACGGGTGTATATACACCCGTTGCTTGCATGTTATCTAAATAGTTATCAAAAATATGAAAAAAATTGACAAGATAGTTTGATATGAGTTGCAAGTTTAAATTTAACTTCTATAAGTTATACAAAAATAACAAAAACAATTATGAATATGAGTATACTTAGTTTCAATTTTGTTTGTTTTTTGTTACAACTTGTATAAGTTGAATTTAAACTTGCATGTTTGTGAAGTGATATAACTCATATTAATCTATCTTATCAAAAATTTTCATATTTTTTACGACTATTTAGATGGCATGCAAGCACACGGGTGTACATACACCCGTGTGCTAAAAACTGTTTCCCTTAAACTTGGGAACAAGTTTTTTTAGCACGCGAGTGTATATACACGTGTTGCTTGCATGTCATTTAAATAGTTATCAAAAAATATAAAAAAATTGAAAAGATAGTTTGATATGAGTTATATCACTCCACCAACATGCAAGTTTAAATTTAACTTCTACAAGTTATAGCAAAAATAACAAAAACAATTATGAATATGCGTATATTTAGTTTCAGTTTTGTTTTTTTTTTTGCTAAAACTCGTAGAAGTTGAATTTAAAATTACATGTTTGTGAAGTGATACAACTCATATTAATCTATCTTGCGGCGGGCAGAAAAGCACCGGCTCGCAAACTCTAACATATGTTGATAGTTTTAAACAAGCAAAATATTACAAAATCTAATCGTCTTTTAGGACGGAATCACTCGTACAGTTCTTATGCAAGCTTAGCAGATCCAAACTTTAATCTTATGCCACTTGTGTCGCTGACAGAGATCAGTTCACCTAAAGTACTTTTATTTTGTATTCTTTCCGAGAAGATCCTGAGGTCGGTGTAGTAGTTTAATTTGGCCTCCACATTTTGCTGTCGACAGGGGCACAGGGCGAGCCGCGACCCGCGAGCCTATCTTTCCAATGCAAGGATCGGATCAAACTCACGAGCGTGCACAGCACAGACCAGACCAGATCAGCGTCCTGTTGCCGCATTGAAGCGTGCTCATGTACTCATGCGTCTGGCCTATCTGGCCTTTTGCGGTCAGCACTCAGCACTCCAACTGCGCGTCTGTGCGCACTATAAGCCTGTATGCTCACTTCACTGCCTCAGTGGCTACCCACTCTCGGCCATTTCCAATGGAACTGTTAATAAGTTGCATGCATCAATCAATTGCATAAAGAAAGTTGTACACTCTAGCACTTCCTCTCACGCGAGACTCCCTCGAGTCTCAAGCGTGAAATATTGTTAAGTTGTATACACCAGTCAGTTGCACCTAAAGCTTAAGCTGATAGAGAAATGCGGAGAATTCACTTTATATATTCCAATAGGACCATGAGCAAACGTACCAACAATGGCCAATGGCAAAGGCTGTGCAGCATTGGCAATTTGGCGCTGCTGTATCATTTCAACCATGGAAGGCGACAACGACACGGACTCGCCATGGACAGATGGAGCCCGTTCGCCATTAAAATGCTCCTCTCCTGTCAGCATAAGGTTTTCCTGCTGCCAAAGTCCCCAAATCAATTGACGATGATGTCGTTCTTTTGACTTGCTGTTTCCCAGCAGAACCGAGCAGTCCTGTCATGTTTGCTATGATCTTATCTCACGAGCTACTAGTTATCCGTTGAAATGTCGCCATGCAAAGCTTTTGTGTCGAACTGTCGATCACGCCAAATGGCCCAAATGGAGACAAAGTGACTTCCTAATCGATCTGTCCAGGTGTTAGGGTTTGTAGCATATGAAACGGCTATTCATTGGGATCTTTTATATTTGAGACTTGAGAGTGTAATTGGTACAATATTGTGGGGAATTTAATTTTTTTTTGTCACTCTTACATGCTAGTGGCAACAAATTTGCCACTCATTCGATCATCTCTTACAAGTTTTATGAGAAGGATAAAACTCTTTTCATAAATAGTGGCAAAAAGTTAAAAGCTATGTAACTCGAGCCCAGACACACTTGGCCCGTTGGCCATAGTATAATGGAGAAGGTTGTGATCCCAAGTATCTTCTGCAAGCACCACATATTCTGCATATATCGGTTGTGCTCATATTTTATTGTTTACGCACCATTATCTTTAAGTTGGAATAGAATTTTCTGACAATGTCCAATCAAATATCTTAAATTTGGAAGAGACTTTATTCGTCGTAGAGATGTCCAACACTTGGAAAAGCCACATAGACTGGACACACTACCTCCGGTATCTAAACCAGTTCTAAGCACATTTAACAGGGAAATTAAATTCCAGACCTCTCGTGATGCCAAGCCCAACAAACAACATGGTTGCCCTGTTGAGCTTAGAGAAATGTTCAAGATAACCTCATTACCTAGGAGAAAACCCTGGCGAATAGGTCTCTCCATTTCCAGAAGAAGCATCACAAGTCAGGTACTAACATTTTGTGGTGGTGGGAGAGATTCTATTGCGTGGACTGTGGAAGCATCAATACCTTGTACTTTAGCTGTCATCTCATCCCACGCAAGCGTATATTTTCCATTCTCAATCCTGCTAAGGCAAAACTGGCCTAACAAGTTTGGGGTAGCAAACGGGCCGAAAACACACTAGGCCGTCACGCCGAGGCGGTGGAGAAAAGAAATTAGGCGTGCGCTACTCCCCGGCGGCCCGCGCAAAAATCACAGGCCAAACCCAACAAAAGCGCGACGCGCTCCCGCAAAAATCCGCTCTTCCGTGGCTCCCGCTCTCATCTGGGCCGTGCGTGACGGCCGGACTCGCCGAATCCACGGGTGCCCGTACCGCTGGACGGGTTTGTTTGGTTTGAGGTTAAAGCTATTTTTTTTAATCAAAATATGCTTACATAAATTTTGTTACTGTCAATATCAGATAAGATAAGGTAAAATTATACTAAAATCTGAATTTGATAAAACCTTGCTAAAATTTAGCACCAAACCAAATGTTTGGAAAAGGCTATAAAATTTTGGCAAGATCAATTTTATCTTCACACCAAAGCGGCCGCGGGTCACGCGGAGGAGGCCTCGAAGTCGCACGCAGGCGCAGCCACGCACCTACGGACTACGGTCTATGGACGCACAGGACAATCCATCCGTGCGCCGCCGCCGCGTCCGTGACGCGCGGAGTCCGTCCGAGGCGAACCAGCTCGTGCAGTTCGTGCAGAGGATGCATCCCGCACAGCCACGCCACGCACACGTACGGGTAGCCGTGGTGCGGTACACGGCGGGGACGCGCGTAGAACGAATTCCAACTCGCACCGTGCACGAGCGCGGCTGACTCGCGCCCCCAGCGGCGGAAGAGCCAGGTGTGCCTGCGGTCACGTTGCTTTGCTACGACGACTAGCCGACGACGACCCGCGCGCGGAACCGGCACGCGAGGGGTTGTTCTTTTGACCCTCGCTCGCGCGGCTGCCTATTTCGTGCTGGTTAACGGTGGGTTTTTGCCGATTTCGTGCGGACAAGAATGCTTTTCTTCGCCTTGCGCACGAGAAATTCCTGTATTTCTGTCCGCCGGGACAACACTTGGGCTTGGGGATTTTGCGTTGCTTCAGGTGTCTGTTTGATCATCCTCCTTTGCCTTCATCGATCAGTCTGCTCACCTCTTTGCCCTGTTTCCAGGGCCACTATAATATTTTTACAAGCCATTCGCCTCTAGAAAGGAGTGCAGATCTTTTTTTTTGTTTTTTTATATACCAAAATTTAAATTTTCAATATTAAATTTAAGAGTATATTTTGTGTTTTAATCATAATTTATATTCTAGCCATAATTTTTAGATCGCTAAGAACCTATGTGTATAATTTTTATTTATAAAATATTTTTGTTTATAAATATATCATCTATTTTTTCTAAATAAGCCAAACAAACACCCATTAATCTTGTCAAATTTTACAGCGAGGACTTGTATGTTACTAGTCTGCCTTGCTCCATTGTCTGAATTTTAAAATCACCTGGCGTAGGTACGAGGTAAGACAAATGAAAACGCGGCAGAAGTTCAATATTAACAAAAACAAATGTAAACATACACATGAGAAGTAAGATGTTTTTTTCGTTGCGAATAAAGGATGTGAAATCGAAACATTGATGCTTTTCTTCCTAAGATGAAAAATAACATGGTTTCGTACGACCTGTTAAATGGAGTATTCACATCGTTTCGGGAATGTCCTTTTCGTAGTTCGTACTAGTCTTGTAAGCAACGATCGGTAGCTTCAATACGTGATTTTCATTACGTCTTTTCCGATAATATAATATGTCGTCTTCTCCGTAGTAAGTTTTCTCTAACAGTATGATATGTCGTTTTGTCCGTAGCAAGTTCTCTCTAATATTATATTATGGAAGCTTTTTTAACATTCTAAACAAATACAAATATACCATATTTTTCAGCTTAAGTATACCAAGATGCAATATAATTTGAGGTACCAAAATTTTGTATTAGAATTTTGGTATCTCGAGATACTTTTTAAAGATGAAAAAAAACCCATATTATAGAATTTTCTAACTGTTTGGTTTACAATTTTACTACAGAGAGATGAACAAACAATATTGTAATTTTAAGAGAAAAAATTGATTGGTTAACCTGGACGAGCATATATCTATTGCAAGAGCCTATTCTTTTATGCTTATAACATATACTGCTCTGTTCCAAGATAGGATTTCTGGATTCTGTAGGTCGAGGATTTGACCATCCGTCTTATTTAAAAAAATTATTAAAAAGTTGAAAAAAAATTAGTCACACGTAAAATACTATTCATGTTTTATCATGTAGTAACAATAAAAATATTAATCATAAAAAAATTTTAAATAAGACAAAGAGTCAAAAATTTTAAACAAAAATATAGAAATTCGTTTATTTTGGGACGGAGGTTATAAATGAATACATCTAAACACCCCGAGCTCTTAAACGATGTAATGTTAGTAAATACTTGTATATATAAATATATTAGAATACCTTTCAGCTCTGTCATAGTTAATTAGTTCATTTGTAGCATTGAATAATTGTCACAAATCAGTCATATATTCAGCCATTTTAGCATAAAAGAATTGCACTCTTCAAGACTTCAAATGAAATAAGATTTTAGTAAAATCAACATTAATTTAAAAAGACGGAAATGTACAAAGTCTATTCATCATGTCACTCAAATTTCAAATATAGATTGAAAAGCAAAAAAATGATAAAAATGACATTTATTGTGATGCTTGATTATACCCGTAATCTATCATCTATATGTTCGATTTTTTCTCCAAAATTTTAAAAGTTTCTATATTGTGTTCCAATTGGGGCTGTATGCAAATAAGCAGTAAACATTCCCATCATTTTGCCTATAGCTGATTAAAAGCTATAATAGCTTATCAGCGGCAAAATTAGTTTATATATATATATATATATTCTTGGCGTTTAAAATTAAATATTAAAAAATAAACTACAATATCCCCCACCAGCCATCCCCACTCCAAAAAGAACCAAACCCCCAACAATCAAATTCAATGAAGTTCTAAATTTAAATTTTAGCATTGAAAAGCAAATGGTGAAGCTGAAACTGGAGAAGCTTACTTGGTCGCAATCCTTTTTAAGTCATTTTGGATAGAGTTCATTAATTACAGTTGCTTACATGATTGAGTGAAAACTGAAATCATTTTCATCTGGTTTTATTTACGCGTTTTTCAGCGACGAGACAACTCAACAGATGACAATCCTGATCTATTGTTCTTGATTTCTTCACAAAAATTCACTGTACATGTTTCTCCTTCTCATTACATATCTTTTCTAATTCAGATCTCAGAAAAGATAATAGAAAGAATATCACATATAAAAGAGAAAAAAAAAAGAGCTACTATCTGTATTAATTTTAGTTTCTTGATATGTAGTTCTCTTCTTCGATGGTCTCCAATGTCGGCCTTCGTGACCGCGCGCTGCTCAGCCGGTGCTTGAACACGTTCATGTCGGCGGCGACCGCCTCGTCGTCGACCAGCTCATCGAGCCGCAGCCTCGGCGCGTCCTCCGCCACGACGACGGCAGCTGCCGCCGTCGCCTGTGGCGGCGTCACGACCGCCGCGGCCACCTTCGCGGAGCGCCGGGCCTCTCTAGTGGCCGCGGCCGCCAGGCGCGCCATGTCCGCGGCGGCGAGCGGCGTGCCGAGGCGCTTCATCGGGAACGTGGCGTAGACGGCGCCGAGCTCGAGGTCCTCGTCGGCCGACAGCGCGGCGAGCCGCACCCCGACGCGCGCCGCGCGCGCGTCCGCCAGGAAGTGCCCCGGCGCGTCCATCATCAGCTCGGCCGCCGTCGCCGGCAGCGCCACCTGCCGCACGCCGCCGTCCGGCAGTATGACCCTCGCCCCCTTCCCGCCGGGCACCTTGGCCAGCGTGCACGAGAGGTAGTTGCCCATGCCGCTCCAAAGAAACCAACAGAAACCGGCAACGGCGAGGCCACGAGCCCACAAGCAAGACCAAGAAGACAGCGTCGTCGTTGAGCCGCGAGAAGAATCGGTAGTTTAGTTGGCTCGATTCGGGTGGAGCTGCGCGTTATATAGGCTCCACTTGACGCGCGCGGGAGGCGAGAGCTTGGGAACGCGTGTGGGGGAAGGTGACGGTGATGGGAAGCGAGTGGGTTCGTTGGGTTGGCGGCGTCAGCGCGGGCGATCGATCGCGCGCGCGCGCTGGGTGAGGTGAATTGCGCGTGGCGGCGGCGAGCTGGAGCCTGGAGTGAGTGACGAGCGGGAAGGCTTGAGAACGCGGTGGCTTGGGGCCGGAGAAAGTGGTTCCGTTCACTTGCCATTACGAGCTTATCCTCCTCCACGCCGCGGGCGCGCCGGCCGCCGCCGTCCGCGCAGGTAGAACCACCGACCGGTAACCGGTGTGCCCGCCCAGAAACAATTCAACCTGAAATTTGAAACTACATGTGCTTTCAGTACATGTTTTAGGGAGCGTTTGAATCGGTTTACGTATTAACTATTACAAACTAAAATTATTTGATTTTTCTAAAAATATTTATATAGAAAGTTTCCACCGTTCAAGAAGCGTGTTCATGGAAAACGATGTACTACGACCGCACCGGTGCCTGATTTGTTTTTTGGTGGACTGAGAGAGTACAAGGGTACAGTATTTTTCTCTGGTTTTGTTGGAGCTGGAGGTCGTTTTCGGTGTACTGCTCTATCACCCACCAGTTCGGTTGGCGTGTCGGCATCTCATCCGTGTCTTTTACTCCACAATTTAAACGTGCTCCAGACTTCCAGTGAATGCTGCCATTACCTAGTGCTGCCACTAGTTTAATTTACGACTACCATCTGGAGATTAGAGGCCGGAGAGTGTGTTAGGTGATGGATTATATGTGGGAGTGCCTAGTGTGCTGCTGCTCTATCTAACACAAGTTTTGGTTGGTGCGTGTCCTTGACCATTTCAGGTTAAAGCTAGATGACCTTTCCTGTGTTACTGATGTAATGGTGGCGAGACTGAGAGAGACAGTGAAGACATGATTTTGCTTTCCAACTATGGCCACATGTCCTCCTCCCAATGTTCTCATTGCTCAATTAGATCATATACAATTAATTAATGCGTCACTGACACGGGATGATTATATACCAACCAAGATGAGCTAAAACTCGGTGTAAGTTCGCTGAAACCCACCCAACCATCAGTTCTAACGTCTAACCTGGATAAACAATCAATCTAGTGGGTGAAAAAATGAGCTCAGTTGATTCATGAGACCAGTTCAATTAAGCCAAGTCTCCATTAACCGTGATACTAATTAAGGTTACTAATTAATGGCAGGAGATTCAGAAGCCTGAGCCAATTAACTAACAGAGACGGTCTTATGTGAAATAAATACAGTACTTATAGCCCCATTCTTTTCCCCTGTAGATTTTAGATTTTTTTTTAACGAGCCCACTTCGCAACCTTTTAACGAGCCCACTCTGCATGTGATATTTTTAGGGCAATTCTTTTAACTTTTAATATTTAAATCATTCGTTTATACCCTTTCCTTCAGTATCTATCACATAAATCAGATAATATTTCTATCTTTTAATATTTTCTATCTCAAACACCAGTATGGTCTTATTATCATTTGATCATCAATTTGAGAAAGTGATAAGTGCAGGTTGACCTGGGAACAAGACGAACTTTTCCACCTCAGGGTGATTAAGCAGCTGGCTGACACGATCCTCTTGGGCTCAAGAACATCGCCGACGAAGTTGCCCAGAAACTGCAGGAGTGAAGAAGTGACGGCGATGGCGTGAAAGGAATAATGGATAATCCAGGCTGAGAACGCGCTGTGTGGCCGTGTGGACTGTGGAATCAAACAAATCACGTTCTCGAGCGACGAACCCTAATATGGTTTTGTGTGGTGTAAATGCAACCAGATGGCAACGACCTGTGACTTTTCTACGCATGTTAGCTTTTGCGAGAGCTGTTGGGACAAAAAAATAAATTATAAATGGCACCGTCATTTGGAACACAAGTGTGATCCTGTTCCGGATGGTTGACTTAGGTTAGTCAACCATGTGTTTTAAAATCTGTTTCTGCACCTGGAAATCATGAATTATTGTGTGATATCAGTTTTTTTCTAATGTACTCCAGTTGTTAGTGACGAGCAAAATGTATTTTTTAAATTTAAGTATGAACGCATAATTTGAAATTTGCTAACATCGTGCCTTCAATTCATTTCCATCGGAAACAAGTCAAGTCTTGTTTGGGCGTTAACTGGAGGGCAAATTTTAGCTCAACGTTTGGCCCTGTACGGTATCTCAGGTTTATATTATTCTGACTTGCAAACCAATGTTCTGAATCCCTGGCCTCTTTTGCAGGAAAATACAGGCGAATTACGGTACCAACAAATTGACCGCTGCTTGTTTTATACTCCCCCAATTCCATAATTTTTATCGCTTTAAACAAGAATGTGGTCAATTTTTAAAACTTTGATTATTAATATTTTTTAAAATACTTTTTTGAAAAATACTAGAACAAATCATAAAGAGTACTTTAGTAAAAGTAAATATTTATTTCTTTTTTAGATATTTTAAAGAAAAATCACATTCAGAATAGATTTAGAAGACCGTGTTATAATTCAAAACGACAAGTATTAACAAACTGTATGGAGTATAACCATAAGCTATCTTACCAGCATTGCTAATCACTGTTTGGATTTTTGAGTGAAAAAAGCAAAACGATATATTTTAAAAAAATGTTCTGTGAATAAAACTTTTATATTTATGTTCTTAACAATCTAAAATCAGAGGCTGAAAATTTAAATACGATGAAAAACTCTAAAATTAACTTCAAATTTAAGTTTAAAAAATTAATTTGAGCATATAGGTATAGGCAGAAACAAAAACGAGGTTAATTGTATTGCTTTCATACAAAAAAAACTCTGCCATATGAACGCGATGCAGATCAGGCATCAGTAGGAACCAGCCTTTCAGATCAACTGCACCAGCTAGTTCAATTCATTGCCCACAGACCAAATCATTCAGCCACCTAACGAGCCATCAATATAGCAAAGGAAGGTAATGGTTCACATCAGAAGGTGATAAAGGGCAGCAGTAACAATGTAACTCTTTTACCAATGGGATGGAAACGTAAAGTGTGATTATGAATGAGGCCGACTCCTGTCGACCTACACAAGCGTCTCTGACAAGAGAAATGCTGTCAAGCTTCAGACTTTCAGCTACACAATGGATTTACCTTACCAGCAATCTTGACAGTCAAGCCACTTGTGCGGCAAGATAGACAGCAAGGCGCCTCTCTTCATACGAGTATTCGGTGTCCTCTTGTGAAGTCAGCTCTGATTCGTCATAAGCAAGTACAGGAACGGCTTTTGGGGTAAGAACAGGCGTCATTGCCGTTTGCATATGAGCTCTCACGGTCATAGGAGTCAGCATAGTTGGTGCTGCAAGTGTCTTGGGAGTCTTGTTCTCCTCAGTACCAGCAGAGATCAGCCGCACAGGAGTTGATGTTATGCTATTTCCCGGTGTAATCTGAGAAAAGGGCTTTCGGGGTGTCTCCATCTCATGAAGAGTACTCGAGTTGAAAGATAACTTCTTGATCGGGAGACCAACAGTGTCTAAACCTTTATGAGCTGGGTTTACTTTTGAAATTAGAGATGGGTCAGATTGTATAGAAGTAAAATTCAGAAGAAGCATTGCACTATATAGTTAAGTTGAAGTTACCAGGGGACGGACTGCTGATATCTTCGGTTCTCTTGGTTACACGAACAGTCTCTGAATGAAGTATCTCTGATTTAGGAGGTTGGACTGAAGAAGCTCCACCAAGAGACAGCCTTCGACTCCCACCGGCCGTGGAGTTTCTGGGTACCTTCTTAGTGCTGTGAGGTTTCGAAGGGCTTGGCTTTGATCCATAAAGTGCCTCCTGCTCCGTTTTGCGTTGATCTTGAAGCTTCTTTTGATCCTGTATTTTCTCATATTTCAGATCTCACCCACGTAAGAAGTTGACATATACAACAGATGCACACAAATTAGTAAACAGTTAGTACCCTTTGCCTCTTCCTTTCCTGCTCTTTCTCTTCGCGAACGATCATGTATTCTTCAAGCATAGAAATAAGTCTGATCTGCAAACATTGAATGGCATGAGTTTTGCCAATATCAGAACATACTTGGTAAATGGTACTACACAAAAACAACAGCATAAATAGAGAAATATACCCCATCATATGTGAACTCATTGCCCCTTTCATTTTCCCAAACTATGGTTTTTGTTTCAAGAACATCCACCATTCCTGTCCACAACAAAACAGTCACAAATCAGGAATATCATTATAGCAACGATTAGAATTCAAACATAGCAAGTTGTTTCATAAGGTGTTGTCACCTGGAATCTTGTTAACCAGAACACGAGCTTTTTCAGCCCTCTTAAGCATAATGTGTGCACCTCTGCCGGCATTATACCGGTTGTCATCCTGATCGTAGGATACAGATACGGCAGTCAGAAGCAGTTGCAATAAAAAAAACCTCTTTAAATTATTCAGATAGGACAGTACTTTGTTGTAATCTTCCAACCAAGCCTCTTCCTCACATGCATTTAGCCACTTCTCAACGCGCTCAAGAATGTCCTTCCTACTAAATGCTTCCTCTTTCACTGTTGAAATATATGCCTCAATTTGCTCGAGCAACATAGAGGGATCAATAGCCCCTGAAATGAAAACAATGAAGACATACTTTTTCATCAAAAAAAGAAAAGGCATACTTTGGGCACTAAAACATTTCACTAAACAAACAGAATTGACATGCATCCTCTCAACAGAATACATGGGTAAAGGAGGGTTAATTAACTGAATTACTGAAACTACCTTCAAGAACTTGCAAACATAAATCTCAAAAGAGAATCATTCGATAACATATTACCTGCTTCAATGGCCTCAATTGTGAACTGAGTAGCATAACCTTCCTCTCCAATTAAATGCGCCCGTCGTCGATGTTCTTCTAATTCTGTGTTCTTCTTCAGAACAAGCTCCTTCATTTTGCTTGATTTGAGCTGTTCAAGCCTTAATACCTCAGCTTCCACCTGGATCAAATAATACCATCCCCTCTGACTCTTGTATCCTTATCTCAGTACAAAACAGAAAACGACAACCATAAAGACACAACAAAACAAGTTCTCCAAATGATCATAACTTACATAGTTGAGGAACTCAATGGAAAGCGTGTTATGTTCAGTTAATTCGGACTCTGAAGCAGCAATATTACATGTTACATTCTGGAATGCCTGCTGCTCTTCAATTGGAGTATCCATGAGATTCCATAGTTCTAGCATGGTAGATGCAAGATCTTGAAGCTGCCAGAACTAACATAGTTAGTTGAAAGGAGATAGACAATATTTCCCAAATTTGAACAGTAAGACGCAGACCTTCTGCATCCTCTGCATTTTTGTTTCGCAAAGTCTCTGAATCGCCAATGCTAGCATCTCAATTGTTGTGTTGCTTATATTCATTGGTCCTTCAGCTTCATCAAGACTAGGATGTATTTCAGATATTGTTTGCTTGAAGTTGATACCAAGTACTTCACATAAAGAATGCAAAGTCTTCAAATATTCCATTACTTGCTTTAGCCTCTCACTCTATCAGAATTCAAAAATTTAATAACTGAATCAGAAAAAAAAAAGAAACTGAAAAGTAATTCAAACAATACAAAGGGCAAAAGGCATCAAGAAGGACCTTCTCTTTTTCAAGGGACTGCAGCTCCACTCTTAACTCTTCAAGCTTTCTTAATGATATATCAGATTGATCTACAGGCACTTCAAAAGGCATGAAATTTTCAGGCCTTATCTCAGATGAGATCTTCTTTATCCGTCCTACGACATCGAGAAACTGGTTCCATCTTTCAGCCTTCTTCCTCTTCATTTCTTCTAAGTATGGTAAAATTGCACAGAGCTCCTCCCGTAATCCACATGCCTTCTGATTAGACTGACAAAAGCAATCAAAACAAAGAACTGAGTACTGCTTTACTGGTGGATCTCTAGTTCACTACTGTATGCTTCTAACTTCCAAGTTGATTAGTTAAATAATACATTGAATGAATCCATCTGTCATCATATACTCCCTCCATTCCAGGATGTAAGACTTCCTAGCCTTTTCTAGATTCATATAGATGCTAATGAATCTAGACGATATACAAACCATATACATTGATCAATGGATTAATCTAAGCAAAGCTAGTAAATCTTACAACATGGCATGGGTGGACCATATGTTTGAAAAGCTCTAGCATGTAGCTTCACTTGTTATAAACCAACAAGGATCTAATCCACATGAACCATAGCTATCCTCAGCTTGAATTTGTTCGTAATGCAACTGATTCTGACCCAATCCAAACGAGGGATACTCTATGTATTGGCTGCACACCACGTTGAACCTGGTGAGAAGAACTGAAACTTCAATTACGTCGCCTTCTTATTTGATGGCTGATGTGACAATACGACTACACATGTTTTATGTCAGAAATTTTAAACCCAACACTTCTTAGATTGGAGCTAATTCCGACTGCTGGTCTACTTTGTTTTAGCTTGAATACAAGAGCAAGGAGCTACATTTGAATTCATAGTCCAAAAATACTTCAAAAATAATTCACAGTTACATATGAATTCCTAGTGTTCCTAGAATGGTGAAAAGGCTAAATTCTTATGGGCCTCAAACAATTAGTTAGGAGTAACACAATAGTTGAATCAAGGATGAACACAATCTCTCTTAAAATGCTAGTGCCAAACTGCTGAAACGGAAGCAAAATGGCATACCTGCTTGAAGTGGATCGGCGGCTCGCCCATCGCGGAGCATACTGCGGCGAGTTCGGCTTCGGATTGAGCGATGGCTTGCCGCAGCTGGGCGCGGGAGCGGTTAGCCTGGTCCACTTTCCTCCGGTAGACCTCCAGGCACTCCTGCTCGAGCTCAAGCAGCATCCTATCCCTGGCGGCCTCAGGCTCCCCAACCTCATCCCAGATGGCCTGCAACCACGAGCGATCTGACCAGCGAGACCAACGAACCAGTCACCACCATCGCAGCAGCAACAGCAGAGACAGCGAGGGCGCACCTGGAGCTCGCGCATGATGGATCCACACATGGTTTCCATCGGAAGGAGGCGCTCCTTCGATCGGACACGCCGCGCCTCGTGAAGACGACACCACCGAAGCCTGCAAGGGAACCAAACAGGTAGCAACGAGAGAGAGATCGCCGACGGGAATTAGGGCTCACCCAACCGGCAGACGGCAGCGAGGCCTATGGCTTCGGGTCACTCACTCAGCAGTCTCGGTGGCCCGGTCGCGACGGCGGGCAATACGGAAGCCCGTAATGAAGGCACCGCTGCTCCGGCGGCGGCGGCGTGGATTTGGCCGGAGATGGCCGCGGATTTGGGGGGAATGATGAAGAGATTCGAAACAAGTTGAAACGGGAGGGAGATTAGAGATGGACTGGGCCGAGCTAGAGATGGGAGAAACGACTCTTGGGCCAGATTGAAATTGGGCTAAAGTATGAGCGGCGAGGGAATCGGGGCAGACGGGTTCGGCACAACGTACATTCTCCACCCGTCGTCCTCCCGAGCGGCTGGCGGCGGCGGCGGCGGCGGCGCTGAGGCGAAGAACGGCGCCTGCTTCTTCTTCTCCAGCAGGTGAACTCTCGCATCCCCTTCCTCTCCTCCCCCTGTGCTCCATCCTCTCTCTCTCTCCCGGGCGGCTAGCTAGCTCGCGGGGGGACAGCCGGCCGGGGGGCGCGTGCACGCAGTAGTGGCCGCCGGGGTGGCGGGGGGCCGCCGGCGCCTCCGTAGCTAGCAACCTCGCAGTACCCTCGACCGCCGCGCTGGCCAACCAAGCTGATTCCGTCGAACTCCTCCGTAACTGCTACTCCGTTAAGAACTTTATCTATGTTTCATGTTTGTTTGTCTATATATATATGGTCGAGGTGCTCGAACTCTTGTGGTATCGTGCTGAGCCTATGCTCGGTGGCTAATTAGCCAGTCACACGCTGCAGCCGCCATGGCAGTAACCCTAACCCTGTGTGAATGATCAGTAAGAGCATCCAACAGCTCATCTAAATTTGGTATCCATTTTTTCATTTGGATGATTATCTAAAACACTTTCATCCTTTATATCACTTTGTAGTCCAACAGATCATCTGTATATGACATCCTCTGTATCTATTTGAAGGATTCGAAAGAGAACATCTAAATATAGAGGTTCTCTCTCCTAATATGAATGACATCTAAAAATAGATGATGAGATAAATGTTGTGTTAGAGCTTAACTTTTACTCTTCATACTCTGTTTCTAGGATGGAGGATGGGATGGATGAGCTGTTGAGGATGCTCTAAGCTCACCTACATTGATCCACCTACATTGATCCGTTTTGTTGTCTTGATTGAAGGTGTGCCTCTTCTGCGTGCTTCTTTCATTGATGCGTCAACGCACACTGCCTCTTCTCCGTCTAATAAGCCCGACCCGACGCCGTGTTTAGCCGGCTCGCCGCCGATGTTTATGTCCGTTTGTGGTTTTTTATTTTTGGTGTTGTGCTGACATGGTGATGGTCTGCATGGGTAGGTTTTCGGATGGAGGC
Organism: Oryza brachyantha; assembly: GCF_000231095.2. Taxonomy (NCBI): domain Eukaryota; kingdom Viridiplantae; phylum Streptophyta; class Magnoliopsida; order Poales; family Poaceae; genus Oryza; species Oryza brachyantha. Next base: position 18,312,945 of record NC_023167.2, read on the forward strand.
CAATGCGGCGGCTGCAAAGAGGGCGCGGGAGAGCGGTGACGCCGCGGCGGCAGCCACGGCAGGTGCCGGTGAGCAGGCGGGGATCTCCGCCGTCATCCCTGGATGGTTCTCTGAGATCAGCCCCATGTGGCCTGGTTCGTTCCGCTCTTGTACACCCGCTCTGCTACAGTTACATTGTCGCCCCCTCTTGCTTTGTTTTTTTTTCCCCTAATTTGCTCGATATGGACTATAAGGTTTCGCTTGTAGTAATTATAAGTAATTTTCCAGTACTAATGCATCCAGTAGATAGCTGAATCTATGATTGGGCTTCTTGTGCTATGGGACGGAGCATATCATTAGCGAACTGATAAAATTCTATACCATTCTTCTTTTAGCCTGGTTGTGGTTGGGTATTACACTATTACATTTTTGTTGTTCATCCACCTGTGTGGATACCGCCCTACAAATTACTACTAATTTTTAGCTGTGCAACTTGCGAAAGTTTTTTTTCTTGCCACACACATGTCATTTTCTACGTTTTAGTTATTTTTTAATGATGGTTTTGAGCCAATGATAGGTGAGGCACACTCGTTGAAGGTCGAAGAGGTGCTGTTCCAAGGGAAGTCAGACTACCAAAATGTCATGGTGTTTCAGGTACAGACCTTTTGTTGCATCAGTGTCACTTTTTATTTGTCTTAACTCAAACTGGAGTATGGACCTGCGATGTTATTTTGTTTTGTAGTCCTCCACGTATGGCAAGGTGCTTGTCTTGGATGGAGTGATTCAGGTCACGGAGAGGGATGAGTGTGCTTACCAAGAGATGATTACTCACCTTCCCCTTTGCTCTATCAAAGATCCCAAGAAGGTAATGGTACACCATTTGCCAATGTTTAACAGTTTATTAGCTTCTAGCATCTAAATTTGCAGGTTTTGTGTTCTAATTCGTAACATGGTATAATGAGAACAAGTCTTATCATTATCTTGTTCTTGTTCTTGTTCTAGCATCTAATATTTGCTTGGAATTTTTTTGTTCACATCAGATGTGCACTTAAAGGACATGTTGGATAATATTCCAGCTTAATGACAAGAAACATCGCAACATAATTTCTTGTCTAACTAGGTTTAGAGTCAAACAGCAGCAGCATGAAAAGTCTTGCTACCCTGTTTTGTTTTCAGGTTTTGAATGAAAAATTGCATGGAACCACAGGGTACCATGTGGATTCTAGTGATCTCCTTGGATTTTTCCATGCAAATCTGAACAAATCTGTTCATTAGTAAAATCTTGTACAGTTCTTAGTTTATGCTACTTGTCAACATTCTTTTTACTCATCTTTTTAATTTAGTTCTTCTGGTTATAACAAAATAAAGTACCCACTTGGTTCTTTTCTCTTTCATCCTTTTGGAATAGATGTGGCCAAACAGTACTTTGAACATTAATATGTTTAGGACCATCGAAGTTGAACATTTGAATACGGCATAACTGAATTTATCATTATAAATACTTCTATAAAGATAAAATTTCAGTAAAATTGTATAACTTGAAGTAACAATAAGTGGGGGTGTCCAAGTGGCAAGTTTCCTCTTCAAGACCAGAAGAAACCTAGTGGTGAGTAGAAAACACTGAAGGAGTATAAGTTATATAAGTGGATGGAAAAGATGGCACTATGAATATGAGATACCATCATTCTACAGCTATCCTTTCATTGTTGTAGCAAAAAGTCCACTGTAATCTATAATAGGCCATTGGTGACTGGCATCAAAATCTTCCAAAGTCTTGTTGGTATTAGAGAGGACTCCTCTGATCCTAGCTTAGCAGCATAATTTCTGACACGTCTTTCTAAGACAAGTCCCAGCATAATTTCTGAAAGACAATTTTAGAATAAAATAGTTATGACCTTTAACTACCCGGACAAGCTTAAATCGTACATCCATAAGGACACACTCATAATTTCAAGTTTATCATGAGTTGATTGAGGCATTCATACTTGTAAACTGATGTTTGTATTGAGTTTTAATTAATAATATATGTCTAATCTTGTTGGTCTACAGGTGTTGGTTATTGGAGGTGGAGATGGTGGTGTTTTGCGTGAAGTTTCACGACATTCCTCAGTGGAGCAAATTGACATATGTGAAATTGATAAGATGGTGGTCGATGTAAGAACTTCTGTTTCCTCGCTTTCATTGATTGCATGCATGTACGAATTGACTGTTGATTGATATTCATATCTTGGTGATAAGAATTTGTTGATTTCAGAGAAATTTGTGTTAATAAATTTAGATATATGTTCCCATATCCATTACGTTTGATCACTCTCATGAATATTCCTTTTCCATGCATCCTTTTCTCTCTGAATTTATATAATTGGAAGAAATTACTTGGCAATTTGCCTAGTACAAGTCAATGTGCAATCTTTCACTCATGTTGTTATAACATGTGAACTGTATTAGATTGGATCTAGGAACTTGAAATTAAATTTTTTTTGTGTTAAGTATAGTGAATATAGTCGAACGTTAGATACCAGAAAAAGTTTCTCCCAGTATCATAACGATGCAATGAACTACTTTAGCCACTGAAAGAGGAAAATTGTGGTCAAACGGGAAATATTGTGTATAGCACCTCTGAAATACTATGGACAAGCACGAATTGGTACACATTATAAACAATGTTGTCATGTTGTCCCGACAACTGATGATAGAAAATTTGTTTCCTGCATACATTTGTGTGAGCACAAAAAAGACCCGTCTTTTGTTTTCATTTGTTTTGTCTCGCTGTGGTAGCTTGTTAATTATCTATTCAATTATGCAGGTCTCCAAACAATTTTTCCCTCATCTGGCTGTTGGATTTGAAGACCCTCGTGTGTCATTACACATTGGAGATGGTACCAACTTTAGAACCTGTTATACCATGTCAATGTTGATGCAACTACTCCCTCCGTTCCATCTTATAAGTTATTTTGGGTTTGTCCTAAGTCAAACTTCGAGTTTTTCCCAAGTTTATAGGAAAACATGGCAACATCTACAACACCAAATTAATTTATTGAGAAAAATTAAATCCACAATTGAATATAGTATATTTGTTTTATGTTGAAAATGTTGCTACATTTTTCTATAAATTGGTCAAACTTGGAAATTTTTTGACTCGGGGGAAACTCCAAAATAAAGGACTTATAATATGAAATGGAGGGAGCATGATTCAATGAGTGTTTTTTGTCTGTTAGATGAATATTCTTTGCAACATATTTGTGCTTTGATTAATTTTTTTCTTGATAATTAATGCAGGTGTCGCCTTTTTGAAAAATGCTCAAGAGGGAACTTATGATGCAGTTATTGTGGATTCTTCTGATCCAATAGGTGACTGTTAATCATGTTTGACTTTTTATGTCTTGCCTTAATTGATCTATATTATCAATTTTCCTGCCTATCCAGGCCCGGCTCAAGAGCTTTTCGAGAAGCCTTTCTTCCAGTCAGTTGCCAGAGCTTTGCGTCCTGGTGGTGTTGTATGTACCCAGGCAGAGAGCATATGGCTACATATGCATATCATTGAAGATATTGTAACCAATTGTCGCCAAGTTTTTAAAGGCTCGGTGAACTACGCTTGGACGACAGTACCAACATACCCTAGGTGCTAACTGATTCTGCAGATTTGACTGAATTGATTTTTATCCTTACTTTCTAAGCTAATATGATTTCAATGCAGCGGTGTTATTGGGTTTATGCTTTGCTCCACCGAGGGCCCTACTGTTGATTTCCAACATCCTATTTCTAACATCGAGAATGATGAGTTCTCGACAAAATCGAAAGGACCACTAAAGTTCTACAATTCTGAGGTGTGCATTGATCTGACTTGGCACTGGCGTTGCATGGCATTGTATTACTGTTGTCTGACTGTATATTGTTCTTCAGATCCACTCTGCATCCTTTTGTTTGCCATCCTTTGCGAAGAGAGTCATTGAATCCAAGGTCAACTAGAACGAAGACCACTGAGCCCAAGGCCAACTGGACTGGAATCCCTCGGACACAATGAAGAATTGGTTGTAGCGGAATGAGTGATGGCCCCCTTTTTTAACCCTTTAAATAAGCAGGGAGATGCAAACAGTTATTGTCAAAGTGCTCTTAAAAAAAATTCTCGGTATAAGAACGTTTTGTACTTCGAAACTGATTTCCGGCATCCCCTTTATAATTTAACATAATATTTTAATCTGAGGTGATTTCGTGAATACCAAACGGGATTTCTTTTTCAACATGAAGGTGTTAGTTGACCTTATGTTTTTGTTGCATCCGTAGCCCCAGGCTGTAAAACACCTCATAAATTGTTGCAACAATTTTGATTAAGTACTTCCATTGCGCTAGTGCAGGCGTCCCAAACTGTAGGGGGGCAGAATAGCTAATGCAAGCATAATACACAACTGGTTTTCTCAGGGATTAGTCCGATTCACCGCTCTAACTATCACAGAAATATTACAATAAAAAATAATTTATGAATAGAACTTTTTATATGTGTGTTCTTAGCCATCTAAAAGCCAAAACTAAAAAATAAACTATAATAAAATACCCTAAAATGATTTCCAAATTGAAATAAAAATTCAATTTTTAGCTCATAAGCATAATCATAAACAAAAACACAGTGGCGGGTGGCGGCAGATTCGGATAGACCATAGATGACAAACATTCAGACTACAAACAAGAACTTCATGATCCGATGATTTGATGGATCTGCATTATAAAGGGCACATGTTTTCCAAGTCGGGTACTTTTGTGCAGAACAAACAATGTCACTGCGATTTCTTATTAGGGGTAAAAGGGCAAAAAAAGAAGACAAAAAACATTCCTCATGAGAAGATGTCACCCCTCTGCTTGTAAGCACGTCCTGGCTACAGTAACGGGCATATAGAAACCGGAATCCAAAAATTTAACTTGTACAGAACTCAAACAATGAAGAGATCTTATGAAGCCGACTCCTTGGCAATCTTCTCAGCTTTAGCAATGACTTCCTCAATGCCTCCAACCATGTAGAATGACTGCTCGGGAAGGTCATCATATTTCCCATCCAGAACACCCTGCACGTAAGCCGCCGTCAGCAAAGTGCACACATCCAAACATGAATATACAATACTAAATGCATATTGGAGTACTAACGTACAGGTCTAGCAAAATGCATTTAACACTAAGCAAAAGATAAAAAGGGCAGATAAATTGTACTGTCTAGTAAATTAAGTGTATTACTGAACTCAACTACTTATTCACCAACTATAGATGGGCAAAATACTGTAACCATAGTGGTACTGTAGTTCTCCGAAAACTATTATGCAAATTCAAATCTGACCTGGAAACTGTTGACACTCTCCTTCAGCTCCACATACTTCCCAGGAGCACCCGTGAAAACTTCGGCCACATGGAAAGGCTGGCTCAAGAAACGCTGGATCTTCCTTGCACGAGCGACAGTCAACTTATCATCTTCACTGAGTTCATCCATACCCAAAATTGCAATAATATCCTGAAGATTCTTGTAGTTCTGGAGAACCTTTTGGACACCACGAGCAGTGTTGTAGTGATCCTCACCCAACACGTGGGGTGAGAGCATTCTGGATGTGGAGTCCAGAGGATCGACAGCAGGGTAAATACCAAGTTCAGAGATCTGCACAGATAGCAAGTTCAGGTCATGATGAGCACAATATTAGCATAAATGTATTAGGTCAGTTGGACAAACCTGTCGTGACAACACGGTAGTAGCATCAAGATGTGCAAAAGTGGTAGCAGGAGCAGGATCCGTCAAGTCATCAGCAGGCACGTAAATAGCTTGGACTGATGTAATAGAACCCTTCTTGGTAGTTGTAATACGCTCTTGTAATCCACCAAGATCAGTGGCAAGAGTAGGTTGGTATCCCACAGCAGATGGAATACGCCCAAGAAGAGCAGACACCTCAGAGTTTGCCTGAGGTCAAGAATAACCAAAAGCATTAAAATGAGACTTCAGTGGATGCACCTACGTGTACTAATTGTTTTATACAGGGTAGAAACACCAAACAAAGAAATGTCATGACCAAATTACCTGAGTGAAACGGAAAATGTTGTCAATGAACAGAAGCACATCTTGTCCTTCAGCATCACGGAAATGTTCAGCAACAGTCAAACCAGTCAACCCAACACGAGCACGGGCACCCGGTGGCTCATTCATTTGCCCATAGACAAGAGCACACTTGCTTTCACTCTGCAACCATAATCAGCATATTAGTAGCTGGCATATGCGAGTCTCACATACAAACTAAGGGATCTGTTTAAATTACCTGTTTGTCACCTAGCTTGATGACACCACTCTCAATCATCTCTCTGTAAAGATCATTACCTTCACGTGTGCGTTCACCGACACCAGCAAACACAGAGAAACCACCTGTCAAGCAAAATCATCAGCCAACAGACAAGTGACTGAACATCCGAACAATATCACCCATGAAACTCTGTATAGATGCATACCATGGGCCTTAGCAACATTGTTGATCAACTCCATAATAAGGACAGTTTTGCCCACTCCTGCACCACCGAAAAGACCAATCTTTCCACCTCTTTGGTAGGGCGCAAGCAGATCCACAACCTACAAAATTGAATCAAATGTACAATTAGGACTCTAAGCATGGTTGCAAACGTGTTACCATTCAAATACTTTGTCTTCTTCAAATAACCATAGGATCAGAGAGGGGGTGGGAAAACTATACCTTAATACCAGTAACAAGAATTTGCTGTTCTGTGGCTTGCTCGACAAAAGCAGGAGCCTCACGATGGATGGGAAGGAAGTGGTTCGTTGCTAGAATATAGGAGGGTCATTAATAACAAAACACTATGAAAACTAGACACAACAAAATCTTTAAAAAAAAAAAGAGTTATGAAGACATGGAACATCCAGTAACTTACTTATGTCACCCTTCTCATCAATCGGCTCACCAATAACATTCATGATGCGTCCAAGTGTGGCCCTGCCAACAGGAACCTACAAAGAAGAATAACTTAAGTCAAAACGTAGCAGAACACACTATATATGAAAAGTTTCAACCTCAGAAGACAATACTACAAATACAAAGTTCAGAAAATATAAATATAACCAGAATTTACATGATTACATCAGCTGACAACTTTATTCAGTAATGCCCATTTGTGCTAAACAATTGGGAAGCGTATTCATTAAACAAAAGCAGACAGAAACTTTATGATTTTCGACAGTTTCTAGATGACCAACACAAACCAAAAGACAAACTTTATGGATAACATCGATCTATATCTTCATTAGCACATTGAAAAGGCCACCGCAATCACACAAAGCAGCCAACAATCTACCGGCAAAATGAACCACAAGAAAGGGCAATCGCTCACTAATCGGAACCATACACCTGGATCAAATCTAACAGCAGGGGATCCACATTTCGCCAGATCTGGCTGGGGGCATCACGAAATGAAATGCACGATAACAAACAAGGATGGGGAGACGGGTGGGGGCATTACAGTGATCGGGGAGCCTGTGTTGAGGACGCGCTGCCCGCGGACAAGCCCCTCAGTCCCGTCCATAGCGATGGTGCGCACCATGTTCTCGCCAAGGTGCTGCGCCACCTCGAGCACGAGGCGGATGTTGTTGTCGAGCACCTCGAGCGCCGTCAGGATAGGCGGCAGGCCCTCGTCGAAGCGCACGTCGACGACGGCGCCGATGACCTGGCACACCTGCCCCACCGCGCCGGCGCCAGTGAACTCGTCGGTGATCTTACCACCCCCGGTGGTCTTCCCCGCCGCGGGAGGCGGCGCGGCCGGAGCCTCCTTCGCCGGTGCGGACGTGGCGTAGGCGGCGGCACGGTTGAAGAGGTACCCCGCCGGCGACGGGCGGTGCATCGGCGCCCCGCGGGGCCGCGGGGCCGGGGAGGGCCCCCGGAGCCGGGAGGCGGAGCGGACGAGGGACGACAGGGCCCGGCGAGTCGCCATGGCCGGAGATCGCCGGAGGCGCGGCCTGGATCTAGGGTTAGACTTTCGCTGGGTGGTTGCGGCGGCTCCGCGGAGGGGAGGAGGGGAGGAGAGAGAGGAGGGAGCGGAGTGAGGTGGGTGTGTGGGGGAATATGGTGGTGGAGATATCGACGTGGGGATTGGCGGGTAGACCTGGTCTACGGGAGCCCGAGAAGTGTGGAGGAGCAGCCGCTCCCGCGGGGGCTCCGTGGTGCATGGGCTCAGTTCATGGGATGGAGTGCAAGTTCTTTGGGTTCCATATGGTAGCTTGATTTTGCAGCTGGGATATGTAATAGTGTTCCTTTTTTTTCTCATTTCCCTTTCGTTTTATCTCTGCTGTCATTTGGCGATTTGTTAATGCTAATTACTTGTTGCAATTTGTTGGTTCTTCAAATTTTATGATGACTAGATGATTTCCTTTTTTTATTACTGAGTAGATGATGACACAGATAAATTATTTAAAGCCGAGACATTAGGTTCGCAATTCGAACTAAACCTTTGCGTAATCTTTGGTCACCATCATGTTTATTAATCCAGTGTCGAGGTTAATTGACATTGGAAACGCCGTTCTAGGCCCGTCACCTTGACAGAAACAGGTGAAACTGCTGTACTGTTGGGCCGTCACAGCGATGGCCCATGGAAACGTTTCCCTCCCGTCACGCTGCGCACGCGGCCTGCACTAGTGTGCCACTAATCGTTGGCCCATGGCCCATTTGAGCGCCGCGTACTCGAACAAAATCTGATATAGAGTCTTGGGTGTTTTTCAGGCCCAGCGTATGATTACACACCCAACAACAATCTCCAATCTCGAATCCGACTCTGATCGAAGCTGACAATCAATAAATAAATACATGTTTCTAGTTTTAATAATTAATACTTAATTAAACATATTGCAATCAAGTTTCTCGTCTCTGAATCGAACGCAGCCGTATACAAGTTGCAAAAGCAAGATAAATTATACTGTGCCTCAGGATGACCTACTATTACATTTTTCATTTGCACGAGAGAAATTCAATGTACTAATAATATCCTGCTATTGATTTCCAAAATCCTCCATGCAGGCATTCAGCGAGGAAATTAGATTCTTGATGACTTTGTTCATTTTGCATACGAGTATGACTGTATGACAAGACAGCATAACGACGCAATGCCCTGTATTTTTGGTGTCTACACCCTACAGTGTCAGTGTTCACCCAATAGCTACACCAGGTTCAGCGAACAGCCGTCCGAGGCAATAAATTAGTGCTTATCAGTATTCTTAATCAAATGCATCTTTTTTTCAAACTCATTTGAGACTTGACACCCCCAAAGCTAATTAAAGTCATGTCAACATTAATCACACATTTGATGCCATTACTGAGAGAGGAAGATTGCCATCAACCTGGCCCCTCCTAACAAAAAAAATCATCAAGCTGGCCATCTTGTCAAGGATAATTATTCAACAATGGATCAAGAAGATCTCACCACTTGTTGAACTATACCATAGGCACCAAGTCCTCTTTTGCTAGTCTTTACCATAACTATAGTTACTAGCAGTACCTGTACTAGGCTAATACACTAACTAGTAGAACATCCCATCATCTCACAGTTCAATGATTCAAACTTATAGATTGCCACTTGTTTCTAAAGCGACTGCCTTTTTTTTCAATCACGTTTCAATTTCACCCATCTTCTGTATGACCATAGCGATTATCACAGTGTGAATCGTCACCTCTTTAGAATTATTCTGCTTCTAATGATTGTATCTTGATCTTAATATATGTACACTGCGTGCCATCACAACGACAAAAATGTCGCATTGACTTGCAGCTGGAAACGGTGACAAAACTGCGCAATCTTTTCGCTTAAGCTTATACTTATACTTGTAAGTCAAAATTTAAATTTTTAACCTTAAATTTGGTGTTGATTTTAGAAAATTTTTACTTAAGTTTATTTTCTACCTTTGGCTTTTAGATCGCTGAAAATATATATATATAAATTTTATTCACAAATTATTTTTTTATTTATAAATATATCATTTGACTTTTTTCATGAAAACGTTGATATGCGGCTTGGCCGTCTATGGAAAGAGAAATGGACCCAATGCTACTCTATTGGCCATGGAAACTTGTGGAAACGAAGCACTGAGACGTAGACCTGATCTCAGCTGCAAAACTTCAAGGGTCGAGACAGAGAGAATTGGATGAGCGATCGCGTTGGTGGAAATTTTATATCTTGGCTGACGACGAAAGCATTCTCGGTTCCCCATCAAGCCGTCGCCGACTTTGTTTTTGGGGCTTGATATGATAATTAAACTTAGAGGAGTTATATCCAGTAGGTTTGTTTATTGGCTAGTATTTAATTAGTTGGCTGACTCCTTTGCTAGAGGATAACAAAGTCAAAATGTTCAGCTATAGGAAACATGTGATACGGTAGTAGTGCAATTATAGAACCAGTTGGTTGGTGGCAGCACAAAAAAGACCGGCTGAGGCCAATCAGTTTAGTTCGCTTAGTACATGGATATGATCTTATCTCGAGTAGTACGTGCATCATTTCAACCTGATTTCAGTAAGTTTTTTTTTTGGGTAAACTCTGTTTGTACTACGTACAAAATTAGACCTTCCAATGAAACTCGATGCTTGAAAATAAGGAAGAAAAACTACAGACTCATCACAAGTAAAGGGCATTGTTACACCTTCTACCAATAGTGGTGGTAGTATATTAAAATTTAGATCTAACTGTATATTTAAATAAGTATAATAAATATTTTATTTATAACTTTGGTAAGATATATTTATCAACTTATCTATTTTAATATGATATGTGACACATAAATTTATCGCAAAGTTATATATTGTAACTCTAGTTTCACCCTAAAATTTCTACTATACATAAGTAAATCATATCTGTTGGATCCAAAGCAACGAATGCTTACAATCATTCGAATATACCTTAAAAAATCCCAAGTAAATGGGCATAATGCATTGTCATTGGTTATTATTATGCTCGGTATAGTGTAAAAAGTAAAAAATGTTTTCAAAAACGTAGAATAGTTAATCCATTTCAACAATCTCGAAGAAACTAAAAATAACTAGCTTAGGGTTATTGTAATATGGATTATAGAAATAATCTAAAACAGACAACTAGATTATTATGCCAACTTATTATAATATAGAGCTCAGCTTAATATAATCTGATAGGATCATCTATTTTTTTTTTCAAATTATTGAGTGGCTAAAGAACCGCTACACTTAGATATTTTAAATTAACTGCCCATCTTACCATGCATTACTTACTTCAACTTATCATAGTCCAGCTTATAGTAGTCTACATCAATAATCTAGATTATATAATCATAAGTGAAAACAAGCAAGGTCTATTATTATTTTCTTCAATTTTTTATTTATTACCGTTGACTTTTGAATCAGGGGTGGAACTAGGCATGACCGTGTGGTGCAGTTTGAAATTGGGCCCCATGCCTGACCCAAAAATTACATTAGAAAATTAATATATTTTAATTGAAATGTATTTAAAAATGTCTACACTATTGTTAATCCCAAGGCTCGATAAATTATTGGTTCCACCCTATTTTGAATTAACTTAACAATTTATTTTATTTTAAAAATAATTATATAATTATTAATTATTTTTTGTGTGTTTTATTTTACCATTAAAGATATTTGCTCGAACTTGTACATATTAAATAAGATAAATGATCGGACCTAGACTAAGAAGTCAATAATTTCAAACAAACAACGGAGAGGCACATCATCAATCGAACCATTTCTGGCCTGTGATCAATAATTCGTTCCTTTCAGCGATGGCCACCAGCCGCCTGCAGGTACCAGATTGTCAATCGCCTTTCAGGCCGCACCCCGGCAACAACATCGCAAACACATTAGCCAGCTAGGCTCGTTCCGGTTTGTCAACCTGCAGACGCACACGCGCACTAGCCCGTGTCGCCCATCCCCATCCCCCCCCCCCCCCCCTCCTCCTCCTCCTCCTCTTTCGGGGCCCCGCCGGAGAGACGACACGCCATCGCCTCGGGTGTTCGCGTTCGCGTTCGCCGCGCGAATCGATCGAAATCCCCGCGGATCATATGCGGTTCGCTCTCATGTGAACGGCGCCAACCGTGGCAGATACCATGGCGAGCGAGCGAGCGAGAGAGAAAAGGAGTCAAAATGCGGTTGTATTTTCTGCATTTCCAAGCGACCCATCCAAACAAAGGACTCGTAGCCAGTCGCCTTAGGCCTTGTTTCCAAAATTTTTCTCCAAAACATCGTATTGAATTTTTAGACATCTAAATAAAGCATTAAACATAGATGAAAAAAAAACTAATTGCACAGTTATGAAAAAAAATTTTGAGACGAATTTTTAAGCCTAATTAGCCTATAATTAGCCATAAGTGCTACAGTAAACAACATGTGCTAATAATGGATTAATTAGGCTCAAAAGATTCGTCTCGCGGTTTCCAGGCTAGCCGTGAAATTTGTTTTTTTCATTCATGTCCGAAAACCCCTTCCGACATCCGGTCAAACATTTGACGTGACACTTCTCCTAAAAATTTTCTCAATCTAAACACGGCCTTAGTCCTAGCCAGCAAAAACAAAAAATAAAGGCGAAACGTTAGTTAGTGGCGGGCTTTTGACTTGCAGCGTCCGTCCGTCCGCCGGTGTACGGAGAACGAGCTGGCTAGCTATCTGCTCCTACCTACATCGTCGTCAAGGTTCGTTTGTTCGCTGGTGGACGGAACATTCGCGAGACCCCTTTCCTTTCCTTGGCATGTTTGAAATTGTTCTCTCGAAAATGGACCCAATAGCTAGCATGGAAATGCATGCCTGCCTGCCTCATCAATCAACTAATCAGGCAATCAGAAGACAAGGCCGGTCATATGCAATTCTGCAGCATAATCAATACGGTCGTGCTCGTCGTCCTCGTCTGATCAGATCAGAATAACATATGACGGCGACGCTGCTCGGCAGAACAGGGGCTAGACACGGTGCTTATCCTCATCTTAAGCGCCTTGATATTTTGTATGTTGTTAATCAGATCCACGGATTAAAAAAAAAAAGAAGCGGAATTGTGGAATATTCAGCGGCCGGTATCGACAAGCGCAAGCGATGGATCGGTCAAGTGGGGGGGTTATTTTTCGGTACATATATGTGAACGATTGATGGGGAAAGATCACCCGCCATTGATACTGTCGCTACGTAGAAATTTAGAGGCATACTTCGTTCATGAATGGGTGTCTATCTGCCTAACTCTGATCATGCTTGCAATGCTCTTCACGACTGGTCAGAGCTCCAAATTCTCCTACAGATATGGTCTGGTGATTTGCTGCTACCTGGTCTTGTGTTCCCAAGAAGATGTGTAGTTTTATTATGGTTCTGCATTTCCTGGAACTGAAATTTTTTTAAAAGAACATGTTTGGAACCATTACCAAGTATACCAACACAAGGCAGTGATGAAGACCTATGACATGTACAGTCAGGTGTACATCAGAACGTCCAATGATTTAGACCAAATATACACAAAGAAAATGAGTAACAGCAAACAATTGTTTCATACGATGCTTAATAGATAAATTAAAGAGTTAACTGAATACTAGCTGGAGGTACAGTGATCTCAGATCCTCAGTCCATGAATTTTTTTCTCTGAAGGTAGGCCCCCTTATTTCCCGACAGCTCAAGAACTTCGGGTGATATGCTCTGCAAGATGCTGCGTACCTTTTGTTCTTGCAATAGTCGTCAGGCCAGTTTGAAAGAGATAGCAGAAGCGGGTGCACACACGGACATGGACATGGACATGGCATGGGGCAGATGGTCTCTCTCCGACTTTGTTTCCGAGGGCCCTGCATCTTTGTTGCAGCCACTCTCACCTCATCACGTTACTTGCTTGCACTTGCCGGCACTCGACGTCCGTGCCTACTTGCCGCCGTCGTGGAACCCTCACGGCCAACCCGCCGTACATGATCAGAAGAGCTTGTCTGAAGATTCTCAATGCTGGTGTTACTCTACTATTAATATTATCATTGATAAAAAAAATCTCAACTGTTAGGTGTTTCGTAAGAGATCTATTTCGGTGATTACGCTCTAAAAGATAAAAACCTGACGGTTCATGACGAAAGGTATTATACGAAAGTACTTAAGTATTAGTAGTAGAGATACTTAGGTAGGAAGGGTAAAATGATAATTTTGCAAAAAGGGTAAAAAGGCTATATATTTGAGAAAGGTATACATCAGTATTGTTTAAGTGAAACAAAAGGTACCATGTTTATACGGTTAGAGTGAAACAAAAGACATGATTTGTATGGTATTGACGTAATTTGCATGATTTTTGTTACTTTAAATTTAATTTCCAAGTACATCCTGATTTACTTGTTGTTTTGTAGATTTACAAGGTTCAAATCTTCAACAAAAAGAACGAGTGGCATGGTGGCAAGTTGTCACCAGATCTTCATGTCTCTTGGATGGTCGCCCCTACGCCTTCCAACCCAACGCCGATCTTGCTCCTCAGTGACAAAGATGTAATTACATTTGTGTATAAAGAACGATCACCCCTGCCTCCTTGACCCAACGCCGATCTACCTATTTGACGATGACAGCAGACAAATCTTAAGATGAAAGATTAACGCCGATCTACCTATTTGACGATGACAACAGACAAATCTTAAGATGAAAGATTAACATATGAAGAAAAAAAATCATGATCAACGATATCTTTTAGACGAACAATATTTTTTTAGAGAAGACATCGAAACTAAACACAATTGCCCCCAAAAAATAACCATATAATTACACCACTAACATCGATTGCACTATCCTTTTTCGTATCTTGCATCTCACTATGTTAAGTTGCATGCACCAGCCAGTTGCACCTAAAAGCCTAAGCTGATAGGAAAAGGCGGGCAATTCACTTTATACACTCCAACACTCCCCCTCACGCGGGACCCCCTCAAGTCTCAAGCGTGGAATATTAGAGTGGGCGCTGCAATTATTTTATTTAATTGCGCGCCAGCCAGGACTCGAACTCGAGACCTCTGGCTCTGATACCATGTTAAGTTGCATGCACCAGCCAGTTGCACCTAAAAGCCTAAGCTGATAGGAAAAGGCGGGCAATTCACTTTATACACTCCAACACACTAGATCAATGGTTAACGTTTGCAACGTCTATCCACACCTCTAACTATCTCGTGAAACAGTAAAATCTCTCATTTATAATGGTATCTACTGGTGGTAATAATCTAGATTATTTTTTTTTCTAATTTAATAATTCAAATATATTCACACTGTCGCTTAGAATATTTTTTCTATTGGTAGTATACCTCTAAATCAACAGATAAATTTCTTCTATCGATGATAATATCAGTATTAGAATATTACCAGCAGATAACATCATAGCCAAACTCCTCAGCCATTATAGTTTTACCACTAATAGAAAATTAAAGGTATAAATTAATTTTACTGCTGGTACATATTGTAAAACACCTAATGATCAATAAGCTACGCTCTTTCTTTATTTCCATTGCATATTTGCATCGAAACACTAGAAGTCTTGGATGTCAAACTATTGATGTTTAAGTTGACACCTCTGTCATCAGTGTAGCTAGATGAAAATTATTTGCGATACTCTTGATTTTTTTTTTTCGAAAGAGCGATACTCTTGATCTTGACTGAATATTTTTTTAAGGACATTTTGAATGTGGTTAGATTGAAGCCGAGGAGTTACCAACGCTTTCAGTTTGTATCTAGTACTGGTCCAGCCGATGCATATGCATATGTTTTTAAATTTGGTGAGCAATAATTCTTCGGTTAGAGCAACATCAAAGCAAAGCAAAGTCTGAAGACTCTCTGTTACTCTGTCTTGACACTTATCTGAGCTAGCAAGTGGACAACTTTTAATTCTGAAAGGAGCAGGCTATCCAGTTGTCACTTTGCAATCCATGCATTTGGCTTGCGTTCTTTTGTTAATAAAAGATAATCTGTTTTTTTACAAGCAGTGAAACTAATAACTACAAAGTTACAAAATATACTCTAGAAATATAAGATAATCAATTTTTATATAGTTTTTTTTTAAAAAAATTTCGTTTAGCCTTTCGTAAAATATAGAATAAAAAACAAAAAAAAAATATGTCAAAAGAATGGAACCTTGTTCTTGCTGTCATATGGTCTATGTCTAATGTCGAATCAGAGAGATATATCAATGAACTGGAAACGCAGAAGTCCACGCCTCAGAATGCACTGTTGGATCAATACATGTTTGTCCCTAACTGTTTGCATGTTGCCACCTACTTTTGACACCGAAATGTGCTGCTTTGAGTCAATATCAAGGTACTAACAAAATCATAATCTTGCACCAACTTATTTTACTTATTTTTCATACTTTATTCATTATTATTTTTAAATCTAACAATTAAAATCATCTGGGTAACATTGGATGGTTAGGACAAACTTCACATCTCTTTATACAAACTTTCCATATATTAAAGACTTTTAAATTAGAATTTATCTTACCAATTATAGAATTTTCATAGGTTGGAAATTATCTATCTAACTAGAAACAACTCAAACATTTTCTATATATTATTGATTTTATATAAAAATAAATATACAAACTTTTCAGTAATAATGTTTCTATTAATATGCACCATATAACTTTAGAATCAAAGTTTAATCACAACATAAACACAACATGTGCAATAGTTCTATTGACGTCAAAACTAGCTTATCTTGGGTAGCCAAAAACGCATTAACTTGGCGTACCGAATAAACCATAGTTTTATGTAAAATAAACAAATTCATTGGTCTGTTAAATGATGAATCACTGTAAAATATATTTTTAATAATTACAATATATGCACACTTCCTAATAATAACGAACGGGAAAAACAACTAACAGAAACATCATTAGTAATTTTACTCTGTTAAATTGGTAATATGTAGTTTTTAAACTACAATGAACTCGTGCAATAAATATTTGTCAGCTATTATATGATCATTTAATATATAATTTAAGTATCTTTTGTGTAATATAAGAAGACACAATGAAATTTATTTAAAAACTCATAAAAGTTTAGACTTAGATTTACGTTCTATTTGAGAGACACGTTGTTGTTTTGTTTATTTGATATATATACAAGTTGACAATTTTTCTTTTATTATAAGAACAGGTAAAGTTGTATCGAATGATATGAGGTAGATTTTCTTAAAATTAGCTTTATAGAGTTTAAGTTTTATGTTAGTATTAGATAGCTTAAGTAAAATATTTAATTAAAGTTTTCCTTGCAATGTGTGAACTTGATATTTCTGTAATTATGAAAGCAATGTATCAATTTGTTGTTGCAATGTTTCTTAAATTAATGTATAAACCTGGTCTTTTAATTTCTGGAATTACCATCCAAACTTCAAAACTTGTAATTGCAATTTGTGTCAACCTATAATTAATTATGCACAACTACGATAGTCATTGCTAACTGCTAACTGGTGGTTTGTTATTATTTTATCATAGTTTGTTTAGATAACCGGATTAATAAATGTTTGTTGGACAAATAACTTCGAATGTTTGTTCTATATGATTAAAGAATTTATTATATCTTATTTATATTACTAAATTGAGTCGTAGTGTTAGCACGACTACACCAGTATAGTACTGAACTAGAAAGTTCGCCTACTCATCGTAACTACCATGTGAAAAAAATTGCAAAACCTAGTAGGAGTAAATGGTACTGGTATATATATAACCATGTTCGACTGCCCCGTTTCTTACCCAGATTTTCTCGTTTTTCACATGTGCACTTTTCTCATTTCTCACACTGCACTTCTCAAACTGTTTATCTTTTACGAAAATTTTCAATAGGAAAGTTTGAAAAATCACATTAATATATTTTATATTTTTTATAATTAATAATTAATTAATCGTATATTTAATCCATTACTGTGTTTTTTTTCGGATAAGTAGACCTCGTCTCCCCCCGCCGAACGCAGACTAGGTACAAATGTGGCAAAAAAACGTCTGATGCATACCGTAAATATTTTTACCATTTACCATGGTGTGATTGTTTGTCTTATTTTTAAAGTCAATCGGTATATTTGTAAATAAAAATAATTTATAAATAATTATTTATGTATGGTTAGCAATCTAAAAATGAAGAGTATAAAATAAACTTCAATGAAACAACCTTAAAAATAACTTCAAATTTAAGATTGAAAATTTAAATTTTAGTTTATAAACACCAGGAGAGCGAAAACGGGTGCATTACTGCAATGGCACAGACCTATAACTTATTTTAATCCACCACAAGACATTGTCAGGCAACGAATGAGGTGGTTAAATATTGTTTTGTACGGGAAGAGTTAATAAAATGTTAGATCGACAGTTAGAACTAGTACGGAGTACTAGATAGCTATGTTTTATAATGGAGGAAGTATTTTAGACTGAAATTAGGGATTTTTTCACTTTTGGAACAAAGGAAATAAATGTGGAAATCCAGAGGTTTGAAATGCTGCAGAAAATAATCCTACTTGGTCCTTTGGAGAGAGGACGGGGTTACACAGAGTCCTTTGAAATATCCATTGAACGATCCATTTCATGGAAATAGAAATTTTGAAGGAAAACTATAAATAGTATAGGCGTCTAACCTCATGTTCTCTTCCTTGTATCTTGAAGTTCATACTTTTCTTTTGGTGTTGCTAGATGGCATTTGTTATAAACAACCGTGAATCAAATTATTGTAGGTTTCAACAAGGCGTGACATGTTTTTAAAATTGTACGTTTCAACTTCCAAAGGAACTGCAAGCTAGAATCCGGAGAAAAAAATTCCGGATCCTGAAAGGAACCTTACTATTGTTTTTTCAGCACAAAAGATCCATTTTAAAATGGACTGTTTGCGGTTCTATTTTAATATTTAAGCACAAATGTATATTGCCCAAAAAGAAATACATATTCATCTACCTTTTTAGAGAAAAACCTCGCTGTTTTGATGATTTTTTTAGGAGGGAAATTACATCACGGGATACCATTACAACGGAATAGTTAATGCATGTCTAACATATTAAAGCATCATCTTTTTATATGTCTGCATGTGCGCTGGCGGCTAGCATATCGTACATGAAGCTATACCATCCGGACGATTTGACGGTGTCCCGTTCTACGGGTTTTCCCTTTTTTTAGCTGCTCAAACAGCGAAGGATTCCGCTGGTTTTTCCCCATCGTTTGGCCTTGTTCTACTTGGTTTTTGCCTTCTTTTCTCATGCCATTGCCAGCCAGCCACCAAGGCCTGGAAAATGTGCGGTTCGCAGGCGAACACCGCGCTAAAACGTCCAACTGGTCATATGTTTACCATGGTTTTTGCCTAGAAGTTGATAAACCTTTACGTTCAAGGCGAAAGACTTACGGTCTCCTATGATCATATTTCACGAGCATGCATGAGAGTCGGCAAGGAAGCTTCTTCGAAACCGATCCTCCTCCTGTCCATTGCCAGGGTCAACTAGGCTCGTCATTGTCGTGCACTTGAAGTCTTCAATCACTTTACAAGACACTACCCATGCCCAAGGTGAGACTAATAAAAAATGTAATATACAATGACATACAATGACCATGTGCTCCACGGTCTACAGGCCATATGATCGAGATCAACTGGACACCGCCCTCCCCCCCCCCCCCCCCCCCACCACACACACACAAAAAAAAGGAGGTGAAAAAAGAATACGTGCAACGTGACAGAAACTATTGCAGCGTGTCCACACGCTTCTCCTCGCCATTGGCCCCCGGAAACCGGAACGGGTCAAGCCCGTGACACTGTGCGTACCATTGTAGCAATGCGCGCCGCACGAGCCACATGAACTGGTCCATGTCTCTGTACGTAGGTAGACTGCGTTCGTTTCGTCGGATCATCTCTCCTTTTTTAATGTTTTTTAAATCGTCAAATGTTATATTTTTTATAAAAAGATAATACTTTTAAAATAGATTTTTAACTTTACATTAATGGCTGTCATCGTTTATACCATGAAATAACTATTAAAAATTAGATTTTTTTTCGTCTTCATCTAATAACATCTAAGATTACTCCGATTCTCCTAACCTTCGCCTCACTGCAACTATGCATCGTGAAGTGACTTCAGCTCGGCGACGGCGAGGGAGACAGGGGCGTATCGTTTTCGGGACGCGCTAACGAGCCACAACCTCCATGGATCGCGTACTGACAAGCGTAATAGCTGGGAGAATTTGGATCAGAACAGATGCATCTATGGTTTAATTAATTTACATGTAATCGATCACTCATACACAAGAAAACCGCCAGCTGCTAGAGATGGAGCCACTCGAAGATGATGATAAACCAAGAGAAGGGAAAAAAAACAGAGCAAGAATTATGCTACTATCAAGTGACGACGCATCGATCGATCGCCATTGCGTTTGCAGCTATGGTGTAAGAATTCAATGGAGGTTTAGGGTGTCCTCCTATGTCAGGGTGTTGCAGAGGCCCTGCGGCTTGGCGTGGGCGTGGTCGGAGGCCGCCCACATCTCCGCCATGTTTGGGAAGTAGCACGCCGAGAGCTCCAAGTTGGCCTTGCTTTCCGGGAGGCCGGTGAAGCTGCTGAACAGGTCGGCGTAGGGGAACAGCTGCTCGCCGGCCGTGAGCTCGCCGAGGAACACGTCGTCGAGAGACACGGCGCCAGCTTCAGTCGACGCCCAGTTGCAGCCGTCCGGTGTGACGGTGGCTGTGGGTGGCACGGGCGGGAGCTCGGTCTGTGACGCCGCCGCTGGTGCGTCGAAGCGGATGTACTGCTGTGGCGACGTCGTCGGTTGCGGGTACATGGTGGTGGCGAAGCAGGCGTCGCCGCTTGAGCTGGTGACGGACGAGGAGGCCGGCGAGAGTGCCGGCGCCTGCGCGGACGACGTGCATTGGCTCTGTACCGTGTCGGGCGGCGTGGCAGGCGCGGCTGAGAAGGCTCTGGCTCCGGCACCGGCGCCGCGCGGCGGCTGCACGGCCCCCATGGCTTTCTTCTTGAGCTTGGTGTTCCAGTAGTTCTTGACGTCGTTGTCGGTCCGGCCGGGGAGCTTCGACGCGATGATGGACCACCTGGCAACGCCCAAAGCAGAGTCAGTCTTACCATGTCACAACAGCACCCGACGTCGCCGCCGATGCAGCATCAGTAACAAAAAAAAGTTTCTTCCGGCTTAATCACCTGCTTCCAATCGAGCTGTAGAGCGAGCAGATGATGTGGTCCTCCTGCTCGGTGTAGCCTCCGTGCTTGATGTCCGGCCTCAGGTAATTCAGCCACCGGAGGCGGCAGCTCTTGCCGCAGCGGTTGAGCCCTGAATCACAAAGAAACAGGTACCTCTACTTCAGAATTCACACACAAGCTTGCTCTTGGCACAAACGCGGCGGCCATCACCGATGACGAGACGACGAGGTAGTACAACCACCAACCTGCTTTCTGCGGCAGCGCGATCCAGTTGCCGCCGATGCCGTGGCTGTGGACGTAGCTCCGCAGCTGCTCGTCCTCCTCGGGCGACCACGGCCCCCGCTTCACGCTCGCCTTGTCGCAGCACGGCGCGCGCCCCATTCTCACACCACTTGGGTCACTTCACCACCGCGCGCAGCACGCAGCAGCAAGAGCACTCGAGCAGAAGACGCGATGCGATGCGCGTCACCGGCCGCAGCGAGTATGTACGTACTCCAGCCAAAGCACGCGACGGCAGCAGCGACCGAGACCGACCGGTGCGTGCCTCCTCCTGCTGCTGCTGCTACAATGCAACCCGGCGTCCGCGACCGTGTCGATTTATAGCGGCCTTACGCGACGGGGAGGGCGTTGCCTTTCGCCGGTGGGGGCCCAGCCGCCAGAGCTGCCACGGCAACCCTCCCCTGCTCGCGAGATGTTCGCCTCCATTATTCCTCCCCTGCCGCCGAGCCGTCCCTGTCGTGTACTCGTGTGTGCTCGTTATTTGTCGTCTCGTGTGTGTGTGTGTTGAGTGATATGTAGGTTTAGCCCTTCATTAATTAATTTCTCCTAGTATTTGTTTTAGGGCTGCAGAGCTGCCTTTGACCAGACGAGTTAGACATGTTTTCACACAAGAAGCCTAGGCTACGATAGGGTCGATGCGTAGATGATCCTGGGCAGGGTCAATCCCTTTGTGTTCACTGCATATCATTGTTTCCCTTTGGCATTAAGCACGTTGAAAAGAAGGTGTCATTGGGGGTGCTCGCTCCTCCGTGTGTTTGATTCTCTCAAAAGTGTGCGTCCAAACGCTAGCCGAAGGAGAAAAGCTGAGCCGGCCGGAATCGGCGAACTCATCGTCGTCAATATAGAAAAATGGAAGCAAAGTTTTTGCCAGAATACAATGGAAAACCCACCAGCCAACGATCTGCTGCCGCTAAGCTTGCCTAGTTGTTGGCTGCATTGGCAGTTGTCAGGTTTGTCAAACTCTTGACATTGGCAGCGGCCATGTTAGTTCTTTCTGGGTGATGCTTTCGGTTTCGTCCTACGTACGGGTTGTGTGGTCCATTGTTCAGATCGAGCAGTGTATGCAATTATGGATGCACGAATCATGACGAGGCACACGGAGCTAATTAAACAAACTGGCAAATTAAGAGTTCTAAACTGGAAGGGCTCTGATTAGTGTCTGGGACAGCCTTTGTTTTGCGGTTACGCGAGCCCCATGTTTTTGACATCACCGTCACATGGCAGTATGGCAAAGCACACTAATTAAGGCCGTGTTAGGCTATACCTCTTCCTTATCCAGATTCCATCGTTTTTTTCGTGCATGCCTTTTGAACTGTTAGACGGTGTATTTTTTATGAATTTTTATAGAAAAATTGTTTTAAAATATCATATTAATCTATTTTTAATTTTATATAATTAATAATTAATTAATCGTGTACTAATTTATTACTACGTTTTTCGTGCCGAATAACTTAGCTCAAAACAACACAAAACTAAAGCGGGCTAAGAGTTCTAAACTACTCGTAGGGCTACTTTTTTTTTTTTTAAGTCTGGACTGATAAGTCTCATCTTTTCTTCAACTTCTATACTGCTAAGTCATGATCAGTCATAATTCAGACGAGAGGAAATTCCTCAGTTGATATGGAGTGTTTGTCGCATCCCTTATATGCCACCCAGTGACGTAGAGAGAAATCCGCAAATATTCAGTGAAGATTAATCTTTCATGACAAGTGTCATACCGTGTCATGCGATGACGTGATGATCAGCGCGACAACCGAAACTACGGGCCTTATAGAAAGCCCAGAACCAAAATTGCTCCAAACTGGCCGCATGTGAGACAAGTCTCATGTTGATGGGCTGATGGTAGATTTCCACCAAGGGACTAAAATTACAGCCCACATAAAAAGCCCAAAATATACCCAAATCGCTCAAAATCAGCCCAATTAAATCAAGCCGGGCCGGTTCGTGCGGCCCACCAGAAGGAATCGCCACCGGCCAGCCAGGCTGTACACCACGGTGCTCTCCTCGTCTCGTCTCCGCTTCCACCGTGCAAGTCTGGCTGCTTCGGTTTGCTCGGGCGGATCGGAGAAAGGCAGCGTCGTCGTCGTCTCGTTGCTTCGCTTCCTCCCGAATCCTCGTCTCGATTTCGCTCGCGGTCTCTGGCGGAGGGATCGGGGGGCGGCGCGACGATGAGCGTGATCGACATCCTCACGCGGGTGGACTCCATCTGCAAGAAGTACGACAAGTACGACGTCGACAGGCTCAACGGCGCCAACGTCGCCGGCGAGGACCCATTCGCCCGCCTCTACGGCTCCGTCGACGCCGAGATCAGCGAATGCGTCGAGGTCGGTGCCCCATACGTTCCTCTTCTCTCCCTCCACTCTGGTGGTTGGCTTCTCCCCTCGATCTGAATCTGGCCCTGTTTCAGAAAGCGGAGGCGGCGAAGCAGGAGAAGAACCGCGCCACGGTGGTCGCGCTCAACGCGGAGATCCGGCGAACCAAGGCGAAGCTCCTCGAGGAGGACCTGCCCAAGCTGCAGCGCCTCGCGCTGAAGAAGGTTACTCGTCTCTACACTACCCTCTTGGTTTGGGTGAATCATGCTAGATCTACGGATGGTGTGACCCGAGGATTCTTTATCTCCTTGTTTACTCTACTAGTTTTTACCGGGATGCTCGGTGCCTAATTTTAGGATGCGCGATTTGTCAGCACTGGACTGTATGGAGCTCTTCGTCAAGGAAGTGATTTGCATGGCCATTTGATGTTGATGGAATTTAGGATTTGTGGACTATGTTTGATTTTAGTGGAAAATTTGGGGTTTGGATTAGTAATATGCTGGACTCTTGACTTGTCTGAATCTCATGAGCGAGTCAGACTTTTCATTGTATTGCTAGGATGGAGACTAATTGGGTGAAACTAGAATCTGCATAGTTTCAGAGATGAACCCATCACAGAGTGGGGGTGGCTGGTTGTCTCACTGCACATTGTATTATGTAATTGGTGTCAAATTCATTGTGCATAAACCATATGAGGCCTCTTCATCATTTTGAATTGCTTGTCTTTACCAAAGATAGAGCTATTTATTTTAATTAGACTATTGGATAAAGGCGACACAGCTGATGTTGAGACTTCTAATCTTCTTCTGCTGTTGTCCCAGAACTTAATTCACACTAGATTTTAACTTGATGTTTTCATAGAGTTAATTTTGTAAGATTACTTTTCCATTGCTACAGATATCAGTGCATGTCACCTGCATATCTGCATTTGAAAATGTGATGTCCTTGACACTCTTTTGTCATGCACACCTGTGTTGGTTATACTTTGTTTTCTTTTAGAATATGCTTTTACATTGTTCAATTATATGATTAGTTTTGAAGCAATATGTTGTTGCAACAGGTCAAAGGGCTCACAAAAGAGGAGCTTGCAACCCGTAGTGATCTGGTTGCCGCCTTACCTGATAGAATACAATCAATACCTGATGGTAGTTCTAGTGCAAAGAAAAATGGGACTTGGGGTGCCTCAGGATCCCGTACTGGTGGAGCCATTAAGTTTGACACTTCTGGTTAGTATTCATTATTCATCATATGACATGTGCGTTCTGTTTATTAATATACAAAATATGCATTGTATTTTAGTTTTAAAGATGTGTCGAACTTCTACTCCCCCCTGTGCATTGCCTGTTCTAGATTGCACAAAGCAGTCACATTTTGCATTACTTGGTTCATTTTATAAGTATCCCTCGTGTCTAGAAGGTTGCATTTCCAATTTATGAAGGGATCCTAATGTTGAGCTTGTGGTTCCATACACATGTTTTTTTAAATGTAAAATCATTTTTGAGAGCTTAATCTTATCATTATTATCTACTAACTTCTGTCAGGTTATGTTGTTGAGTGCACAACATTAGCATATATTTTGATTAGCTAGCTCTTGTTTTTGTATTAGCATGGCAATGTTGAAATATATTGCCACCACCACCAGATTGACAGGTTTTTGATTAACCATATCCATGTATACAATCATGCCTTAAGTTGTTTGAACAATGTTTTTTGTGTTTCTTTTCTCATTATTTCTGGCATGATCCTGTTAGATTCTCATCTTCTTGTTTTGGTCCTTTTGAGGGTGCCATGAGCTGACCTGTTTTCCTGCTTATCATACTGTATGCACAGATGGCAACTTTGATGATGAGTACTTTAAGGGGACAGACGAATCAAATCAGTTCCGCCGGGAATATGAGATGCGCAAAATAAAACAGGTAATGTGTTAATTCACTGAGCATGCTTTTCTTCCTTTTCATTTTCAGCTGCTGATGGAAGTGCAATTTCTTTTGTAATGTGACCTGCGTATTGCATTGAAATTTTTCAGGATGAAGGTTTGGATGTTATCAGTGAAGGGCTGGGAACTCTGAAAGCCATGGCTGCTGATATGAATGAGGTTACCTTCTGTGCTTCATCACGATTTATACAATTGAATAAAGCAATGATTATATACAGGTAGATAATGTACTTAACTTTTGTGATCATCAGGAATTGGATAGGCAAGTTCCATTGATGGATGAAATGGACGAGAAGGTTGGTTCTCTGATAACCATCAATTCTTCTTCTGCAATTGTGCAAATATCGAGCAGTGCTTAGTTCATGTTGTAATGATGAATGTAGGTGGATAGAGCCAACACAGATTTGAAGAATACCAACGTGAGACTAAAAGAGACTGTTCTTCAGGTAACACATAGCACTTCTCCCAGCATGCTTGAGTATTTGGTTGAGTTATACTTATTTGATTTTCCTTATGGACTTTATCAGCTGAGATCCAGTCGTAACTTTTGCATCGATATCATCCTGCTCTGTGTTATACTTGGTATTGCTGCCTATCTTTACAAGTAAGTGGTTTTCTTTCCAGACAAGCTTCAATTTCAAAGTAAACCACCCCCTGCTTGACTCATAAGACCATACCCACATATTCTTATTAGTTTTCCTTTCAGGTTTTCTTTTAGTCATGCTAGTGAGGTAGCCTGTTAGGCCACATGCTAACATTGTCCCATGCTTTCGTGTTGCAGTGTGCTAAAAAAGTGAGACCAGACGTTGCCATAGAACCAAACTCATGTTGTGGTTGTTTCCTTGCGATTGATCCATGTATCACTATCATGCATTCATGCCTTCCGGTGATGGATGGATGAGTTTCGACGTATCCACGAGCTGCCCTCTTTGTTTTTATCTATGTGTAATAGTATGGCCTTCTGGAACTTCGATCAGTCTTGTCGAAATAGTGAGCATTGTATGCGCGAAACCCAGACGTCTTCGGTATATCTGCGAGTTTAATTCTTAACAAGAGCGTATCAACACTCATGAACTATGTAAACCTTCTCATGTATATTCATTCCGTCAGTTCTTTGGTTTGTATATTCATTCCGTCAGTTCTTTCACCCCCTCTTTTCGTTCTCGTTCTGCATATGCTTATAAATTAAAATTAAAATTTTTAACCTCAAATTTAAAGTTGATGTTGGTGTTTTTTTACCGAAGTTTATTTTCTAGCCTTGGTCTCTAGATTATTATGAATACGTATATACAAGTTTCATTTACATTATTTTTCGTTTGTAAATATGCTGGAAAAAAAGCTAAACAATCAGCTTCTTTGGTTGTGCCATCACGTTGTGTTTAAGCGGTCTCCACACCAAAAAAAAATCAATAGATGGCAAAAAGTCAAATAAAAACAATGGCAGGATTCACCAAAATCCACCGATATGGTACTAATGGTAGGTTGCTTTAAAATTTCTTTGAAACCTCTCCAATATTTGTGAAAGCTCCGATTCACTTTGCATTACTTCCTCTATCTTATATGAGGAATTTATCTAGAATCAGATCTGATGTATCTACTTTAATGAATCTGGACATGATGAATTTAGACAAAGGCTTGTCCTCAAGCTATTATGACGAATCAAAACAAATAATACTCCTAGAATCTAAACAAGCAATACTAGAATTTAGACAAAAGCTTGTCCATAACCTACGAAGGATCCTACATGGCTCGTGTTTTTTCTCTTTCTCCCCGACCTATATTCTTTTGCGATTCTTGTTTTTCGAACAGCTACACAATATATTTTTCAAAAAATGGAAAATATTTTTAAAATCATACCAATTATTTTAAAAAGTTTTTGTAGCTAATAACTAATTAATTATATAGTAAATCATTTTTAAGTACCACTTACTACTTACTAATCCTAGCTATTAAAATTTGGCACATTTAATTAGGTGGCTATATTTCGGAGCTGGGACAGAGGTAAGTAGTATTTTGTAGCCGCTATTAGAGCAGGTACAATAGCATACTATAAGTCAGTTATAAATATATTTTAAAGAGATAAGAGAGAAAAAATTTGAGTTACTGATTTGTAGTCAGTTGCACACAGACTGTGTGTAGAGGTGTATGTGGGCCGGTCCGTGAACCCGCTTATAGGTCAATTAAGCGGGTAATCCGATGGACAACCCACTTAATTGACCTATAAGCGGGTTAGCGGGTCTACCTATTTACACCCTTAACTGTGTATATGATATGTGAGATCATATATTGATGTTTTGTAAATTATTATTATATGAATTAACTATTAGATTGATTTTAGATGAATTAGAGATGATGCTATATATAGTGTTGAACTTGCTCTTACCGTCTCGGGTGGCTGGCTTTGAGTCTCTCCTTTCCCAGTTTCCCGTTCGTCTCTCCAAACCTGCGAGGCGGCTCCCTCCCGCCATTCTGATTTGGCTTCCCGCCCCAATTCCCGCCGCAGCATAAACCTCCCCCCCCCCCCCCCCCCTACAAAAGGCATCAGCCTGCGCCCTCTCCCCCTCTCGCGCCGCTGCGCTCCCCAATCCATCAACGCTGCCGCGCGCGATCCCTTCCTCCCCTCTGCGGCAAGCCTCGCCTCCCCCTCCTCACCTCTCCGCCCGGCGGCGGCGGCGGCGGCGATGAGCGCGGTGAACATAACCAACGTGGCGGTGCTGGACAACCCCACCGCCTTCCTCAACCCCTTCCAGTTCGAGATCTCCTACGAGTGCCTCATCCCCCTCGACGACGGTAACGGCCCGCCTCCCCCCTCCCCTCCTGGTTTCCCTGCTGGCGTGGCGGCGTGCTAGGGTTTCGTGCGGTTGGGTCGTTCGTTAGGTGCCGTCTCGATCCGGCGAAGCCAGCCCTGCGCCGTGTCGGTTTTGCTGCCGCGAGCATGTAGTGTCCTGATTTTGGAGTGGTGCAGGTCAGGACTCGACCATGGGCTTGCATTTCTCGGACATAACCTGATATATTTGTGCTGTGAATGGTAATATATCGTGCCAATCTCCATTCATGGTTAATGGCACGTTTGTGCAGTGGAGGAATGCTGCACGCAGCCGCACTCTAGCATGTTTTGTATGCAGTGGCCAACTTGACAAACCAAAGGGATTACTTGTTTCCTTTTTTTGAAAGGGGAAAAAATATCATGGAATACAGACCACGCACTTAATATCTAATTAAGAAAGAGTTAAGTATTTCCGCTGTGCATTTAATCATAGGCGAAATGGTGAGCACCAGCAAATTCTGAAGGATCACTTGTTTTGATTATCATCTGCTGATTCCTGACCACTGTCAAGTTAACTAGGAGCAGATAGGTTGAGGAAAGGTTAATGTGTTGGTTTTTCTTCTCATATAAGGCACCTTACTTGGCCACAGCTTGCAAAAGTGTGTTGATATAGGAGTCGATGATCTTTTTTTTTGTTAACTTATCCTTTGCCTTAGGTTAGGGATCAGTTTAAGTTGCACAACTAATTTTGTCTTGAAGTTTTCAGTATCTGGTATTGCATGGGATATGTCATTTGTTCCTCATACCAGTGTGGCAGTATGCTATGACATCAAATATATTAGCCTATCAGTTTATAGATTGATATTGTTAGTGTCTGTCACCAGGTTGTTTCGTGCTACCTTTTTCCTATATGCAGTAGTAGTGTAGCGTACTGATACAGGGGGAAAGATGCTGAAGTTACTGACGCACTTTATGCAATTACCGCAAACAAATTTATGCTAACAACTCAATGTGCAGTTTATGTATTTTTCTTAAAGTAGCTGACTGTTAATTTATACTTTACTCTGTTGTTTTTTGTTGAGGGCTTAGCCAATTGCAGTTAAAAAAATGGTGTTTAACTTGTCAGTTTCCTCTCAAGATGTCTGATTCCCTCTGCTATCACCACTGATTCTGATATACTGTTCTATGTTTTTTTTGTTAATCATCCTTCTTCACTGAATCACTATACAACGTTGACCTATCTGGCATGATGAGATTCTACAAGATTTCTCAAGATCATGTCATCTTGATTGTATTTGAGTAGTGTAGATCATCATCAAGGGACTGGAAAGTGTTCGGAGGTGGTTTCCTTTTGTGCAATGGAATTCAAGAAATGTGCTACTTCTCTTTTCCTGTACTCTTGGTTCTTCTTTGTAGATGAGATACAACATGCACGTTGGACAGTAGCAAGATATGCTATATGATTGCGCTTACATGAGTATACTGCCTAGAAATTCTACATATGTCCTCCAGCTAAGAGTAAAGTCCCTTGGTATGGCTTATACCATGAAACATGCACTTTTCCATCTAAATTGAGTTAAATTTTAATTGCCAGGTAACATTGGCATTTCTTGAGTACTGGAGTATGAACACATCAGAGTATATACTTGACATTCTGCAACTGGCAAACATGTAGAAAATTGTTTTTCCAAATGGGCTTTCTTATGCGCTTTGATTTTTCCTATTGTCATTTCTTCAGGATATGTGGTGATGCTAAAAAGTCTGTTGTGTTAACCTTTTAGATCTGGAATGGAAGCTTATATATGTTGGATCTGCTGAAGATGAAAATTATGACCAACAATTAGAGAGTGTGCTTGTTGGCCCTGTCAATGTTGGGACCTACCGTTTTGTACTCCAGGTAAATTTGGTTTTGTTATACTAAAATACTAGTGCACAATGGATCCAAAAATCCTACCACAGTTTCATTCCTTGTTCAGTTTTCTTTGGTCAATTAAGCTTGCACATTCAGATTTCAGAGCCACCAAGTTCTGAATTCCATAATTGATGTTCCATTTTCATTTCAGGCTGACCCACCGGATCCCTCAAAGATTCGTGAAGAAGACATAATCGGTGTTACTGTGCTGCTATTGACATGTTCCTACATGGGACAAGAGTTCATGAGGGTAGGTTACTATGTGAACAATGATTATGATGATGAGCAACTGAGAGAAGAGCCTCCAGCAAAGCTTCTAATAGACAGGGTGCAGAGGAACATTCTGGCTGACAAGCCCCGTGTCACCAAGTTCCCAATCAACTTCCATCCTGAACCCAGTACGAGTGCAGGGCAGCAGCAGCAGGAGCCACAGACAACTTCGCCGGAAAACCACACAGGCGATGATGGAAGTAAGCCCAGTGCTGATCAATGATCGGAGTGAGGATGCTAACATTTTGATGCGTGTGCATTTAGGATATCTTGCGATGCTGTGAGTGGCAATTATGCTTCTGCATTCTCCTAGGTTGTCATTTTGGTGGCGCATCTTATGGAAGGCAAATGTTCCCTAGTTCTTGGTAGTTGTTGAAAACCGTCTGTTCTCTTGAAATCTGCCAATCTGGATAAGGGTACTTGCGTCTGTCTGTTTCATCAAATGCTGGATGTTTCCCTTGCTTAGACCATAGGGTGCTACAGCCAAGAGTGCCATTGATTAGTCATGGGTACTTTGTTTGTGGTCTATTAGAACTCTAGATTATTGTAACTAACCGGAATCCTTTTGCGCACTTTGTGCAAGTTAAATGGTATGATCCGTAAGCGAGATGCTTGTTCATCCTCAAGTTTTCCTGGTTCAACCTGCGAAACCAGATAGTTTTCTGAATTTCTGATGCAGTGTAACTGGCAATGGATTGCTGGTCTCTGAAATCAGGCATTCAGCCAGTTAGCATAGTATGTATATATTTACTACAGCTTCCTGTACCGATGGTATCTGACTGAAGGTCTGAAGCTGCGTGGCACCAACATTCAGCGAGTCTCACACCATGGCTGGAGAAGGAGATCGTACCGAAAATGTTCAGCATTTTAGCGTGAGTGCATATGACTGCGCCGCTACCTTATCCGTTGTGGCCATTATAATTATCTGAAGTTTCGAGCCATGAGAGGCGATCTGGCGCTCCGTTTGGATCGACACGTCCTCGCGGATACGGTAGCCATGTCAGTCACGTAGCCGCAGTGAGCGAGCGCACTCGCATGGCGTCTGCTGGCAAACCGACGTCTTGGCGACAGCGACTACCGGCTGTCGGTTATTTTTCTGAAGGATTCCTGATGGCACCGCCGGTGGATGCAGGCTTCCCGTGGCCGCGACTGCTGCTGTGCTGCATCAGACATTCAGATCTGCTAAAATATTCACATTGGTTTTCTGTTTTCTATAGATCTTGGAACTTCAGAATTCAGATGGCGTGTAGGAGACTAGTAGGAGTCAGTACGTTCTCTGCTCTCAGGAGAACACTGCAAAAAAAACCATTTCCATATCCATGTTTGCTTTCTTTTCTCACGTCTAGCACTACAGCGGCTGCACCTGATCGAGAAGGATCCATCTAAACATCGACGACCCCCGCAGCAGGTTCCATGAAGAGGAAGATGATGATGCTTATGTGCTGCATAATTACGCACACAAGCAGCCATGAGCAAGCCCTGGACAAATTCCACAGTCACACAGGCTGGAAGCTTTGGCCTGCTGGCTTGCTCAGACTCAGCTGCCTCATAGCAGCCCATTGTTTTCGTCTCTTCTGCACACGGATCAAGAAAGTGATGTGACGTAGGGGGAGGCCGGAAAGGGCAAAACCGCAAGAGCTTTTTGAATGAAATATTCCGTCGACGGCTAGCTGACGAAAGCGTCGAAGTGCCAACCCCCGGCAAACATCCCTGTCAGTATCGTCTGTACCCCCGGGAAATTAACTATTTGTTACTCTTACCAATGGCCACTACTCAAATGCCGTTTTTAATGTTTTGCTATAATAGAGACATATAAAATCCGTTCTATCCCTTTTATCTCTTTTATATTTTTTTCTCATAACTTTTTTTTCTGCATGGTTTACTCTCATTATTTCTAATGAGACACGATTACTAGAAATGACATCACAACTCCTATCATGATGAATTAATATTTTACTTAAACCATATTTATAGAAAATTTCTACATTCCAAAGTTTTTTAATGACATAATTAAATGTTTCTTTTCTTGTTACAATGTCTGACGGATCAGGTATTAAATATGACATACTAAAATAATGAATAAAAGTTTAATTTCTCAATATCCATAGCTCGAGCACGAGTTAAACACATAGCATTATTAGGGTTAATTTATATCCGTAGCTATTTTATTTACTATGCAAATTATTTTAGCATACAAGTAAACATGGTAAAGACAGGGATAGAACTGACCTTTTACGTCCCTAGAATGGCAAAAAAATAGAAACAACAGTAAGAGTGGCATTTAAGTAGGGGCTGCTGGTAAGAGTGGCAAATAGTTAAATTTGCCTCCGTACTTGATCAGCTTCGGTTTTGCAAACCCAAAAGCTCATACAATCATGTGCAGTCCCACCTCGGGTTCAGAGGAGTACAATGATACACAATAGTGGAGTACTGGTAAGAGCAGGTACAATAAGCAGGCTATAAGCCAGCTGTATGTGCTACTAATTTGTAGCCAGCTGCACACGGGCTCTAAGATAAAATGTGTGTATGACGTGTGGGACCATGTATTAATGTTTGGTAGATAACTATTGTATGAATTGACTATAGATGAATTGGAACTGTAGAGTAAACCATTATTTTTTTTATTCTAAGAACGCTCGTGCGCAATCCCCCTATGAGCACCTACGACACAAAACTGTTATAATACTAAAAAATTCGCTCCAATAAGGAGTCGAACCCAGAAACTTAGGTGCTACTAAGGCCTTATGTAACCACTGAGCTACATGCTCTTTCGCTTTAAACCATTGTTTCTAGACTTTCGATTTCTGTGATCATTCTGAATTTTTTTAAGAAATTGAAAATAAATCAGTCACACGTAAAATACTATTTATAATTTATCATTTAATAAAAATAAAAATATTAATAGTAAAAAATTTGAATAAGCCAAAAGTCAAATATTATATGTAAAAAGTAAAAGACTTTATTTCATGACGGAGAGAGTATAAGTTGAAGCAAGAGATTCAGAGCTTTACATGTTAAAACAAACCGCTAGTATTTATCTAATGTCAAGAATACTGTTCATTCTCCGTGATTATTAACTGAAAAGTAGAACTCCACCTCCATTACAGCTAACTCACGCTCTGTTCGATTCAAAGTTTGGATGGGACTTGTGATGCATATTATTGCGTGATCTTTTTAATGCTACTCTATTCGTGTAAAGGGTGATCATTTGGCTTTTTTTAAAAAATACCAAATAACATATTTATAAATGAAAAATAATTTAAAATTAATTTTTATATATGTGTTTTTAGCGATATAAAAACCAAGACAAAAAATAAACTACGATAAAAACCTTTCCAAATTAACTCTAAATTTAAGGCTAAAAATTTAAATTTTAGCTTATAAGTGTAAACGGAAGAAAAAAAAAGACAATGATACAAGTGTTCTTGTTTTAGCTGTCAGAGGATCTTCATTTGTTAACATAATAGCATGGGCCATTCTAGTGCCCGGGCAAAATGACCACCACTCCACCAGGTTGTCAGCTGGGTGGGGTGGGTACATAGTGGCACATTGGAATGAGGATCATCTTGCTCTTTTCTTGTACATTGTAACTGTCCGACAAGAATACAATGTACGCAGAGAAGAGATATATGCTGGAGAAACACAAAGGTGGGAGTGGGACGATTGAGTGGTAGGCGTATGGGTTTACTACCTACTAATTCTAATGACCATAACAATGGACATGCATGTATGTCTTAAATAGGATCCATCGAGGTTTTTGATTTAGTTCTGTGAATTCCGTCTTTTTTTGTGTGTTAATGGACACACTCAGATATGATGGCCACTGCATATTTGATATTTCATATAATTGAAAAAATGAAGCTATCTCCGTTTCAAAAGGTAAGGGTTTTAGTTTTGTCTTAAGTTAATTTTTTATAACTTTGAGCAAGTTATTAATAGAAAAATAATTAATATCCACAGTACCATGTAAACACTATATCAAGACAAATTTTATAGTAGATTAAGGTTGTTTTTTTTTATAAAATTGATCAAAATTTATTCAGGATAAACATAAAACACATCATATTTTTTAAAAACAGAGAGTAATATTGAAAAGCCTCTTTAAACCCAGTGTGGTTATTAAATTATATTTGGACAAGGTTTGGTGGTGTAGTCGCGGGTGCATAACTCAACCTATTAGAGTGTAACCCAGTGAAATTACATAGTACTCCATCTGTCCTAAAATAAATAAATCTTGACTCTTCGTCTTATTAAAAAAATTTACGATTAATATTTTTATTTTTATTAGATGATAAATCATAAATAGTACTTTACGTGTGACTAATTTTTCTAATTTTTTTAAAAAAATTCAAATAAGAAGAATGGCCAAACGTTGGACACAGAAACCGAAAGTTTGCCTTATTTAAAGACGGAGGAAGTACTCCTTATTACAAATATCACTGGTTTCCTTTTGTGTCTGGGAGGATATTCGTTGATGCTTGGATATGATGTTGTGTGTGCCCGTGTACATGACACATGTAACGATAATTATTAGCTGACTCTTACTATTTCAACGTAAGCAAATAAGATGATATAGAGGAAATAGAAGTGAGAAGAGAATTAGTTATTATGTACGGTAATAACTTAGAGTTAGACTCTTCGCATTTATTTAAAAAAATTTCGTTGTATGTGATAGATTAAAAGGAAAGAAGAATAATAAAAATATATTTTATAGTATTAGTGAAAAAACCATACCTAACTCCACTTTTATATATACTAAGTATTACTGACGTGGATAAGAAACACGTTAATACTGGCTTTAACTTTGAATATGACCTAATAATAGAGAAAAAAATCAAACTGTTTAACATTTGTCACTTAATTTAAGCTGCACTACAAGAGTATGTATTCTACTTTTAACACGTACGTAGCACAAAACTAGGATGTCCAATAACAACCTTCCCCATAACTCCGGTTTTAACCCGCCGCTGATCACGAGAGGCTTTTCCCATTAAACCCACCATCGCCGAGACACACAGACACCAAAGGCGACTACGACAAGAGGAGCGCACGGGGACGAGCTCGATCGGCGGAGGCGAAGACGCACTGACGCGAGTACTACGACCGCCGCCATGGAGGAGAGAATACCGCTGCTGTCGCCGCGGTTCCCGGCGGACGGCACCGCAGGAGTGGGGGGAGGGGAGGAGGGCGGCTGCTGCGCCTGCGCCTGCGGCGGCGGCGGAGGCGATAGGTGGTGGAGCGGGCTGGCGCGGGAGGCCGGGAAGGTGGGGTCCATGGCCCTGCCGATGGCCGCGATGAGCGTGGCGCAGAACGCCGTGCAGGTGGCGTCGAACATGATGGTGGGGCACCTCCCCGGCGTCCTCCCGCTCTCCGCCTCCGCCATCGCCACCTCCCTCGCCAGCGTCTCCGGCTTCAGCCTCCTCGTACGTCCATTACGTCGTTGCCTGCGTCCTATGTATATCCATATTTGCCTGCGTGATTTGATTTTTTTTTTTGGTCTCATTATTAGCAAGAGAGGCAGGTTTCACCGTTTCAGATATTGGGCCTCTTTTTGAGAACTTTAGATTCTGAGAAGCAGCTGTTTGGTATCCAGTTTCGAAGAATCTAGAAAAGCTCCTAAATCCAGCTTTTTCAGATTCTAGATTAGTTGATTTTTTAGAATCTGTAACTATAGATTCTCAGAAATGGACCCTTTGGAGCAGCTTCTGAGAAAAGAAGCAGCTGAGAGAAGCTCCCTAAACGGCCCATTGTTCAATTCAATCTAGCATTTTGGATAGGCAAAATTGAAACTAAACTGCATAGGGCATGTAAAAGTTCAGCAAGGAGAGGTTAATTTGGAACTGGGATTTTGATTGGAATCCCTACCTGATAAAAAAGTGTAGATCGCTAAATAACATTTGGTATTTGTTTTGCAATAAATCATGGATGTAACATACGTTGCAGTCTATAAGCCTGCAAAAAATAACTTCAAATTTGACACAAGTATAGAGATATAAAGTAATAAGTGGTACTACTACTCCATGCTCAACTGTACATGTTTAATGTTTTTCTAGGATGAATTTGAAATTGTCCGCACAGATGGTAAGCTACTCCAATCAGTTGTCACGATTTCAGCTACTAGAGTATATAGCTCTTAGGATGTCTGTGTACAGTCTATTGGACCAACAAGAAAACAATATATGGTTTCATTTATTTTCACTTTGCTATGCTCTCCATAAGGATATTTTTTACTGTTCTCTTCAGTTGTGCAGGGATTGCGTTTCTTGAATATGTGATCTTTAACTCCTTAATCCACCCATAACCTGAAATTTGAACTTGTAAAACAGGTTGGAATGGCAAGTGGACTAGAAACTCTATGTGGTCAAGCTTATGGGGCAAAACAGTATGACAAGTTAGGAGTGCAAACCTACAGAGCAATAGTTACACTTACAGTAGTCACAATTCCAATCTCACTTCTATGGGTATTCATAGGCAAACTCTTGATCCTAATAGGTCAGGACGCCTTGATCTCACAAGAAGCTGGAAGATACATAGTGTGGTTGATTCCAGGACTCTTCGCATATGCAGTCTGCCAACCCCTCACAAAATTTCTACAGTCTCAGAGTTTAATATTTCCTATGCTCTGGTCCTCCATTGCTACTCTACTCTTGCACATTCCTCTGTCTTGGCTGTTGGTATTCAAGACCAGCATGGGGTTTACTGGAGCTGCTTTAGCAATTAGCATATCGTACTGGTTGAACACGTTCATGCTCGCTGCATACATCAGATTCTCATGCTCTTGTGAAGTAACTCGCTCACCTCCTACAATTGAGGCATTCAGAGGGGTTGGTCTGTTTCTGCGATTAGCTCTACCATCTGCACTAATGTTATGGTAACTATTGTAGCGTGCTTCAAAATCTGTGTTTTAGGTATAATATTTCCCTATTGTGTTAATGGATTTTCTTATTTAATATTGTAGTTTTGAATGGTGGTCATTTGAGATCCTTGTTCTCCTGTCAGGACTTTTACCCAACCCAGAGCTGGAAAGTTCAGTCCTTTCCATATGGTAAGAAAATAAGAGTTCTCATTGTTCCACTTGGAATATCTGCAATTACAATAGCATGTTCTATTATTTAAGCACATACTTTGTGCAGCCTGACGACTACCTCTTTGATGTATACCATACCATATGGTCTTGGGGGCGCTGCAAGGTAGAAGCTAAACAACTCCTGTTAATGATCACTCTTCTGAGAGAATCATCATATGTTAACAGTTTTCTGCATCTTGTTCAATGAACAGCACTCGAGTAGCAAATGAATTAGGTGCTGGAAATCCTGAAGGAGCTCGATCAGCTGTTCACCTTGTAATGTCTATTGCTGGGACTGAGGCAGTTATTGTTACTGGAATGCTGTTAGCAGCACAGCGCATCTTAGGCTATGCTTACAGCAGCGATGAGGAGGTTGTTGCATATTTTACATCAATGGTCCCTTTTGTGTGCATATCAGTTGCTGCTGATAGCCTACAAGGAGTTCTATCAGGTTACATTTCCTAACATTTGATTTATCTGTTAATTCTTCATTCCCTTCAAAAGCTGAAAAAAAAGAGTACTCAACTATGCCTGAATTGTTCTAAAATTTGCTCTAACTGGTTCTTATAATATTGGGGCCATTGCATTTACACATTTCAGTATCTTTAGCCCGTTAGCTAAACGGTATCTTTTACCCCTTAGTTTGATTGCTTAATTCAATGTGTGCGCTTTTTTCAAATTTGTACCAAGACCTCAGGTAGCAAGTTAATTTCAGTCACGCCGGTATCATAAAGACATACCAGGTAACTTGCCGCTTCTTGCTGTTCCTTTGTTCGACGAAACTAATGCTATTTTGTGTTGTGGAGGCCAACATTGTTGCTCGGGGAGTTACCTGTTTGTTCCTTCAAACATGTGCTCTTACGTGAACATGGATGGTGGTGTTTACATCAACACGCATCTATCAGCGATGTCGTCTTAAGTGTGGGCTCCACTTCACTAAGTATGCAATTACACCTTTCCCCTGGCTAGTGGTAGACTGGTAGTGTGGCACTGCTGTTTGCTTCACAGGTCTATTTCACTGTTTGTGCTTCTGAACAGTTGTGGTGACATGCCAAAAACAATGATCTGAACTTGCGAAAACACACATCTCATTCAGCTACAGCACGGAAGCATTCTGCTGTTTCTTCTCTCTAGATGATTCTGTCAACATAGATAGGCCATGCATCATTGCTTAACTCTGATATATATTACTTTCTATTCATCAGGTGTTGCTCGGGGTTGCGGATGGCAGCACTTGGGAGCCTATGTTAACCTTGGTTCGTTCTACCTGGTTGGCATTCCGGTAGCGCTATTTCTTGGCTTTAGCCTGAAGATGGAAGGTAAAGGGCTTTGGCTGGGCATTGCTGGTGGTTCCGTATTGCAGTTCTTGCTTCTCGCTGTGATTGCATTCTTCAGCAACTGGCAAAAGATGGTTGGTTTTTTTCTTTTTATCTGAAACTTCAGAGGTTCTTCCCGCATCATTAATCTTGATCACACGAAAACTGAAGCATGTTTTTACCGCTAAATTTTGCAGGCTGAGAAAGCAAGGGAGAGACTTTTCGGTGAGACACCGTCAGAGAAGCAATCTTTGGTGCTTGATGCGACAAATTCAGTCTGATTCTGCAACCTGGTCCGTTGACGCGAACTGAAGCGGATGATCGGATCATGTGGAGGAGACTGTTGCCTTGCTACGAGTGCTCCTCTGGATGTATAGGGAATCTGCTGAAGAAGTAAACCAGTGTGCATTGTTGTACTAAGTTGTACCGTTGCTAGGACCTGTGAGAAAGCTATCAAGAACTCAATATATGAAATGTATGGTGGTCATAATGTACGAGATCGAGGCGGGGAATACTTCCAGCCTGTAGAAGTGTATACAGAACTTACCACTTCATGGACAGAAGAATAAAAAGGCTTAACCTATCCTTTGTCCTGCATGGCTTATCATAACTTCGAAACTTACAGAAAGCCATTTTTTTACATCATACATTTTTACATCATACAGCATAATTATATGGGAGTATTTAACATGTAATTGATGCATGATCAGACATTCTAATTTCCAAGGATCACACTACATTTTGACAAAGTATCGCTTTGTTCACAGAAACAAGATCAAATCATCTGTAAGTTGAATCTTAGTGGGAGTCTCAGAGAGGATGTTTTCCTTTCACCTTGTGATGCATACACCTATCTGTCCATGGCGACATTGATCGTTCTTTCGCATCCTTCAGTCCCTGGTGACGACGATGGCCACGAAGTCGATAACGATAATCGTACCATTGCCACGAAGTTGATAACGATGATCGAGCAAGAGCTATCTGCTTGGAGCAGACAGACCACGGCGACGGTGAGTCGCCGGTGCGTCAACACGTCGGCCAATCGAGGGGTCTAACTGACACGGCGACGATCAGCCGGCCGGTTGGCTGCCACCGCCGGCGCATCGCCGGAACTGTCCGTGAGTGAAAGCCACATGGCAGCTGCCACTCCTAGCTGACCTGACCTGCGACCTGAATGTACAACATTTTCTTCTCTCTTCTTTTGGCTCATGGCTAGAGTTCACCACACTCCTATTACCATACCCTTTTTATATGACGACTCGGCACTCCCTGGACCAGTCATCGTCATCTTAGGGGTTCCTGCCAGAAGCAGTGCACTACATCGTTTCAAAAAAGAAATACATAAGTGGATTGTTGATGTTCACATGACCCATGTCGTTTCAAAAAAGAAATACATAAATGCATTTTCTATGTCCATACGACCCATGTCATACCACAAGATCATGTCACATTTGCAGATGATAATGACTTGAACGCCATATCGTGCTTGTAGCTCAGTAGCTATGGTCCATTACATATACAGCCGGTGAGGTCAACAAAAAAATACTCAATGTTGTACACTCAAAGAGTCTCAGACTCAAGGTTGAACACTCCAGAGCTCTGCAGGCCGTTGATCTCATTTTTCAACAGAGATTATTCCATGTTTCTTTGTTAGTGGCAGAAAATTCATCAACAGAACAAAGAGAAACACATGATGGCATGAATACTTGGCTAGCTGGGCCTTCAAAATGTCAATTAACATTTACAATCCCAGACTGCATGCACCCATCTGATATTAACACTGGAATCCCAAACTGCATCAACCATGAGAAAACCCAGTTAAAAATTGTGAACCCTGCACTGAGCAAAGACTGCAGATTTAAAACTTGCATTATGCGCTACAATTACATAAATAAAACATAAGGTTAGCTTCCAACTAATATAAAGAAGTATATTAGCCAGCAAAAAAATTAATCAATACGGCAACTATGTCAACCAAGGCTCTAATGCATGTATAGACAACCAACTCAAGGCCCTGTTAAATCATTTCCCTAACTATATAGGCTTGTTCATTTTAATGCCATCTTTAACCTTTCTGAAATTTGGCAAGATAACAAACTAGACGTACCACTGCCAACACACCCCTATCAAATTTTGGTAGTTCCAGAACTTTCTAGTCTTAGCTTATACTAAAATTTGGTAAAACATCAAACTAAACAACACCCAGCCTCATATACCTTTTGAAAAGTTGGCATCACCCATGTTTGGTGTTTTTTTTTTCTGTTTTTTTAGCTTTCGCAAGTTTTTTTGGGGCAATGAAGCGAACAACTTCACAAGTTTTAATTAATTTTGTATCCAATGCTTCACCGCATGAAAAATTTACAAGATAAACATTTTACATCGTGCCTCATAATTACATGTGATTGATGCTTAGTAGAGCACTATGAGGATCATATTTTTTTTAAATGATTTCGATTATTATCATACATTGCCATACAGGTCTATTCATATAGAGTAACTACATCAATCATCTGTGCATTTAAGTTGAATCTAGAATCAGAGGAAATTTGCATCTAACCTTGAAAATTGAAATGGATGTGCGGATCAGTCCATGACGACCTTGGCACCGACAGCCTTCATCTTCTCGATGATCGTCTGGGCTTCCTCCTTCGACACGCCGCCCTTGATCACCGCGGGCGCCTTCTCCACTAGCTCCTTCGCCTCCTTCAGGCCGAGGTCCGTGAATGACCGGATCTCCTTGATCACCTTGATCTTGCTTGCCGCATCGAACGCTTCCAAGCGCAGCTCGAATACCGTCTTCTCGGCCGCCGCCGCCCCACCGGCCTTCTCTCCGGCGGCGCCCGCTGCCGCTGCGCCGCCACCACCACCACCCAGGCCCGCGGCAGAGTTGAGGATGGCGATGGGGGGAGCAGGGATGTCCAGGCGGCGGAGAAGGAGAGCGGAGAGCGCGGCGGACTCGCCGAGGGTAAGGGAGGATACGTCCTCGACGAGGCGCCAGACGCGGTCGGAGGGAGGGGCGCGGGACGGGGAGGTGGGGTCGAAGGTGGAGGGGTCGTAGTCGGTGGGGAGCTTGCGGACGTCGATGATCTCCTCCGCCGCGGCGGTGGAGAAGGCTGGGGTGAGGCGCCCGTGGCGGAGGAGGAGGCGGTGGCCGGAGCGGAGGAGGGAGGCGGCCATGGCGGCGACGGCGAGGCTAGGGTTTAGTGTCAGTGGGTTGATGGCTCGATGCGATGCGGGAGTGGTGGTGTTTTGGACTAAACAGGCCTCATTTTGGAATTGTTTTTGATCCAGAAGAGGCCCACTTAGGCCCATAAAAGGCCCATTTATACATCTTTTCATGGGCCGGGCTATGCTACAGGCTGGTGAATAATTGAATGACATTTTGGTGTGCAAATTACAATTATTTCATTGTCTTCTCGAAGTAAAAAAATTGTCTAATTTTGTGATAAATCTGAAGATAATGCAGAGGTTGTTTCACTGAAAGTGAAAAATAATAAAGGTTTGGACCGTGCTACACTGCTAAGGAGATGAACAACGCTCACTGTCGGATCAATTACGACAGTTGCAAATCGCTGGGGGGAAAAAACCGACAGATCAGTCGTCGACTTGACAAAATATCATTGCAGCACATTTTAAATCAAACACCATAGCAGTGCCATCAACATTGTGTTGTCCATGACTGGTGACTCAGCAATCAGGAGAAAGTTAGAAACACATCATGCATCACAGCATCAGCTTCTCTGTCCATCTGAACGAGCATCTTCTCGATTGAACACCTCATATCTGAATGACCGGATCATCATCTGCCGATCGATTTCAAACAGACTCCACGAGCAGTGCCAAAACCAAATTTGGATATATAGATACGATATCAGAACGGCTGAGATCATGATCCGATCGCCCAACCAAACTCCAAATCCACTAAAAACCTTCAAATCA
The DNA here is from genome assembly GCF_000231095.2 of Oryza brachyantha. Classification (NCBI taxonomy): domain Eukaryota; kingdom Viridiplantae; phylum Streptophyta; class Magnoliopsida; order Poales; family Poaceae; genus Oryza; species Oryza brachyantha. The sequence goes on from NC_023167.2 coordinate 18,355,861, forward strand.
TTGTCATCATTCTCTGAAGAAAAGAAAATACAGTGGGACAACCGAAGAATCTTCTTCGGCTGTAGCTGTAGCATCGAGGGCACGTACTCGTGGTCCATTTCCAACCGCGATTTGGTCCCCGATCGATCGCGCTGTCGATTGGTGAGGAGAGCGTGTGTGCAGGCTGTGTGTTGCTGCTTTGCCAAATTGGCAGCAAATCTCCAGATCAAACCACGCATATCAGGTTCCTTGCTTGCATTATCAGCTCATCAGATCACACACAAATTCCATTCATTCATGCGTAGGGTACGTACGTACGTGGTCCACTGTGATGCCCCCCATGCATGCGCTGTATACATGCAAATCAGATCTGCGAGGTTGTCACTCAGCTCGTGCGAATCAAGTTCTAGTACTTTTTTTTTTGGTTGATTTACGATTTGCAGCTCGGGTCCCGAGAGAAGAGGGCTGACCTTGGGAAGCTTAATTAACAAATGGAGGTGATAAAAGCGGCTGATCATCGGGGTTTGTTTAGTGTCCGGAGGGTTGTGTTTGCTAGCCTGCTAGGGTTCATTGCTGGATGGCACTTAATTTGGCACTGGAGTAGAAGAAGAAGAATCTGATGTTGTAATGGAAGAATTGGATGCCAAAGCCTAGAAGAATATACTGCTGCCAGATTTTTATTAGCAACATGTGTGTTGTGGTCTTGTGGAAGGATTAGGACTTGGAGCACCTTTCTGACGTGTTCATCTTTCGGCGTGGTTATCATCTGCTTGATACTCAGTACTTGGATTCATAAGAAAGTAATAGTAAGGGCTATATCTCTCTTCTTCAACTTTTAGAAAGAATTTTAGCAACTTTTTTATAAACTTATGACAGCAAATTTAGTGGGGTCTCAATGGGGGTATACGTGGTATCACAAACGTTAGTGGGTGAGACTCCCTAGCCTCCATGGCAGATCCACCACTGCCCTTAAACCAATTTTTTCAATTTGAATTAATAAACTTACCGTCATAGTGGTTTGGATTATCGCAAATAATTTTTCAGTATATATAAACAAAGTCGAACACGTTGGCTTCAGTAGACCGACGATAAACCTCATTTATGTGCGTTTCATATATTTACCAAAGGTGAGGTCATATGTGGCTATACATATTGTTTAGGTGGTCTAAACTGTAATAGTGACAAATTTAACCGGTTTGAAGTGAAACGACAGGGTTTAAGTATGATCCAAAATAAAACTTGACTATCAAAAGATAACCCTAAGTGCAATTCACTCTAAAATATATAATTTTGCTAATTTTAGATGGTTAGAACCCTAGATTTTTCATCAATTTTAGATCTAATTGCTGTTGTTTTTCTCCAAAAGCTTTATTGCGTTTTGGAATTTACTACTCAGTCTATCAAAAATACAAGGACATCAAGAGTTTGAATTTTATCCATCAATATAAGAACATCGCCACCTACATACTCATGTCAACCAATCACTGTTACCAATCATTTAATTTTCACTTAACCCTTAATTCTATAAACATTAGTATATTAAAAAAAAGACCAAACATCCTTCTGGAGTGATTATTTGGTTTCAAAACTATTCCCTCCTATTAAAAATATTTATCGCTTAGGACAAAATTTGAAATCCTTTAACATTCCAACAATCAATTTTGTTTTATAATAAATTTAAAATATCTAATAAGTTTATGATATTATGATTGTACTTTTCGAGGAAAACCTATGTGTATCATTTGTCTTGTATCTAAACAAAGCATTTAAGAAATATTGATGATAAGAATTTTAGAAATTTAAGCAATTCTTATCATAAATGATAAATATTTTTAACTAGAGGGCATAATATATATGGGTTTTACTTTCTGTCGGTTTCACTACCTAAACTCTAATAATTGCTAATGATTAAAAATGTATCTAAAATTATTCTATAAACCATATTTTTAAATTTTACCCTTATTTAAAAACAATAACATCCAAACGAACCATTGGTATGCGTCAGGCATGTGCACATAGTATTTTAGAGTGTAGTTTGATACGACCAACAACACTACTCCCCTTTAAAGACTACTCCCTATAAAGGGACCTTTTTCATCGCTTATACTTATGTTTATTAGTTAAAATTTAACTTTTTCAATCTTAAATTTAGAGTTAATGTTAGTTTTTTCACTAGAGTTTATTTTTCAGCATTGACCTCTAGATCGCTAAGAATATGGATATAAAATTTTTATTCAAAAATTATTTTTCGTTCGTAAATACGTCGATCCTCTTGTTGTTAACCAGCTTCACTTGATCAATAGGAAGTTACAAAGGGCTAAAATCCCGTTCACTTTTTAAACTCCAATACAATTGTTTTCTATGATTTTAAATCCCAAATTATTTACCTTCCTCTTTACTAAACTACAACACAACAATTACTAAATTAAAATTTTATTGAATAAAAAACACTAAAGATAAAAAAGTCTTTCTCTTAAAACAAAAGGCGAGTACTCACCTCAGTCAGGCCGCATGCATATTGCACATAGAACACATCAACACATATTGCACATTGCCAGTGGCGACGCTGCATGTACGAAGGGGTTCCTAGGAACCCTTTTCAAAAATATTTTTAAATAAAGTTTATGAATTTTTACCATATATTCACTCATCCGAACCAAATTCAAATACCCATAACATTATCTCTATTTCGCTAGCTTTCCCTGCACATTGCGTTGAATGAACTCTCGCCACCGCTGCAGCAGAGCACAGCAGAAGCACCACCATCGTCCACTCCACTCGTCGTCACGTTACCGCCGCGAGTGCCGGTGAGATGATGAGGTGACGACGACGGTGTGACACCATTTGACCCGCACCACGTCGTCGCCTCGGCCCTCGTGCCGGTCAAATTGGCACGGCCGGCCCTCGACCCCGCAGTACGTTGGCCGCGGCCGTGATCACCTGCGTCGCGGCGGCCCAACACGTTGCCGCGCGGGACGCGGCTCTCTCACGACACGCACGCATGTACGTACGGCACGGATCGCGCGGGACGCGGATCGTGCAGCCAGCAGCGCTGTGCCGCGGCTGTCGCCACCCGCCATGGCGCTATCCTCTCCCTTCTCTCGATCTGCACCGCGTACGCGACGCGCGTCGCCTCCTCTCCTTATCCGCTGCTTGCTGCTGCTACCCGCGGCGAACCGAGAAAACGAACAAGCGGAATCCAGCAAAATCTCATCGTCATATATATTACCTAAACGCTGTTCCATCTTTCTTTTTTTTTTTTTGTCCTTCTTGTTTGAAGAGGACCCCGTTGCCGTCTTTTTGTTTGCCCTGCCCATGAATCTAGACCGGATCGTTTTTACAAAGTACAACAAACAAAACGGTGTGCAGTGTGTTTAGATACGGTCAGAACCTGTTGAAATTTTGTGACTGTTTGCTCGAAAGCTGATCCCATGTAGCACACGTTCACCACGCCGTAATCGTTGGTTTGTGGATTCTTTTTCTACCCTTCTCAATCACTTTAAACGATGTGTTTACGACAATTAATTCAATCATTTGTACTTTTAAATGGCTATAAAAGAATTAAATGTAAAAGAATTATATTAATTGAGATATGGTTTGTTTATTTGTAAATATGTGCAAAAAATTAAATTGTTTGAGATATATGTGAAGCATTATGAAGAAATTTATTTTTTATTATATTTGAGGTATATTTGATACGTCTTGTACAACTTTGAATTATTTTTGATAATTCAAATGTGTGCAAAATGTTAAAAAAATATCTTAAATAATTTAATTTTTTCTATAACGTATCATATATATCTCAGACAATTCAATTTTATGCACATATTTATAAATGAACAAGTGCTATCTCAATTAACATAATAAAATACAGACAAATAAGCAAGGGCAACAATTTATTTTTTGGCTATATCGACAACAAAGGTTGACGGGACAAGATCAGACACCTGGTTTGTTTGAAAACCCGGTTCATATGAACAAAATGAATAAGATCATTTTGTTAGTTGAGATTTAAAAACAAGGTTAAGTAACTGTTCCTTCTTTTAAACTACACCCTCAAGGCCTTTTTGTTAAATGCATATTTTTACCCCTAATGTTTGTTAAGTCTCGTTCGAGATATATTAAACGTGAAATTCGTCAACTCGCCCCGCTGCATTTTTAACCCAAAACGAGATCGCAAGCCCGTGGTTTAACCCAGCGACACCGCCGTAATGCAGAAGCTACCACGGCGACCCACCAGCACCGGACAACTGTGTTTCGCCGGCCACGTGACACGGCGATGAATGAAATTTTTGGATAGAACACGCACGATACAACGGAGGTAGTTGGAACTCGGCGACGAATAAACCGTACCGGGTTTGGTTCTTGCCCCCGCCCGGGCCGGGACCCTGCCAGCCCAGCCATCGCGCCTCGCGCAGTCGCGCCCGGTGGTACAGGTGTGTCCACCCGCGCGAGCGGCGCGGAGGCTCTCCTCTCGATCGGTGGCGCCGCGGCCGCACCCGCGCGGCGTTGGACGGCGAGCCCCCCACCCTCTCCCCGTTGGCCGGAGCGTTTTACGTGGCCGCGCGCGACGGAAACCAACCCCCCTTCGTCATCGTCGTCGTGTTCCTCTCTGTCTCTCTCTCTCTCCCCTGTTTTAAAGAAGACGAGAGCGCCACTTCGTCCCTCGCTCGCCTCGCTCCCTCTCCTCCTCCTCCTGCCCCCACGCGCGGCAGCGGTTGCCGATCGCTGCCCGCTGTCGGCCGCCCGAGATCTCCGGCGCGTCGATTCCGCGTGCGGCGCGTCGATAGGGTTCTCGCTTCTCGGGCTTAACCTGTTGGTTGGTGTCTTATTCGCTCTGCTGCTTCTGCATGTCCTGTTCCCCCTACGTTTCTTTCTTTCTTTCTTTCTTTCTTTCTTTCTTCTCTGTCCCGAGCGCGACAATCCGTGGTGGCTATATTACGCAGGTGCTTCGCTTGGTTTGGCGTGTTGCCTCTTGCCCCTGTCAGGGGTTCGCTGCGGCAGTTTCTCCTGTCAGGCTGTCACATCGGCTTCGGTTCTGCGGCCTCTGTTGGGGAACGGAACATGGAAGTGAAGCAGAGGACGAGGCATCGCGACGGCGAAGAGAGGAGGCCTCTGGCAGCGGCGGCGGCGGCGGCGGATGGCGGCGCCGAGGAGTACGACCCCTGGACGGCGTGGCTCTACAAGCCGCACACCATCTCGGTGCTGCTTGTCGGTGCTTGCCTTCTAATGTAAGTGCTCCTTAATCAACTTTCACCCATGTCTAAGATGAAAAAAATCGTTTTTTTTCTTCGTTGATGCCTGTGACTTAAGGGCTAAGGCCTTGCGTTGGGGCAAGTACAATTCAACAGATGCTAGGGCTATATGCCTATCAGGTGCATCAACAGTGTCA